>NC_069794.1:9791815-10428429 GCF_027406575.1 Nycticebus coucang | reverse complement strand
ATGAGGGGTTCTTAACCCTTATCAAGGTTAAAAGTGCTTCCCTGTTTTCTTCTGCAAGTGTCCTGGGCCCACAGAGTGGCAGCAGCCCCATCAAGAACCCCTCACCTGGATGAAATTCTTTCAGACTCTAGCTCTGTGCATGATTTCTCCTTTCAACAGGATCCACAGTGAAATCTCTAATTTCCTTCCCATTTCTCCTAAACGCCTATTAGCCAAACAGATACATCTCAAGCCCTGATAGCTCAAACTTGACATCCAACACAACAATGTATGGCAAAAAGTGAACAAACCCAAAAAAGAGAGAACTTCTCTTCCTTCGTTATTTCCTTATGCATATTTTTTAAAAAAGATAGACTCAATTTTCACATCTTAGTTCTTGTTCACCTACTATCTACCACATGATAGGAATTTGTATGTGGAATGAAGGACAATGATGAGGTAGTTTGCATCTGCAGGACAAGGGATGCTAATAAAAATATGATTATCACTTAGTAACAACAGGCGCTTCCGTGCATGACACTAAACTGTGACATCTGTATTAATTCATTTCATTATCAATGAATTAGCGCAATTTATTCACCTCTTTCTCCCTTGTCAGTCACTGCAGTCTAGCTCAGTGAATTACAGAGGGCCATAATTATTGTTATTATTGTTCCTCTGTGAGCTTATCTACTCTTGTATTTAATACAGTATTAACCCTAAGAGGCAGCCTTCATAGTAAGTACTTGCCACCTGCTGAAATGTAAATTCCAACAGAACAAGGATTTTTGTCATTTTTATTCAGTGATATGTGGATATATCCTCACTCCAGAATGTAGAAAATGACCTGGCATATTGTAAATGCCCCAAAGCCAAAACGTCTAGAGTAAATGAATAAATAAATGTGAACACTGTGTCCAATATGTGTGAAAACCACAGTGAACATAAAGGTAAGAAGATAAACTCCGTCTTACATTTACAGTGTTGCAGTCACATGGGGACATCAGCTGCTATCAGTGATGTGAGGGCTGACACCTGTTTGTGTATAGTCCTATAAGAATATCAAAAACAGAGAGGGGGGTGTTTCTTGTGGATTGAGATACTGGATGAAGATTGTCCAGCCCAGCATATCAATAGTTCTAAGGCTAAAACACTTCTTTGTTGCAGGGGGCTATTTTGTGTATCACAGGATAAGCAGCACCACCACGTGTGGCAACTATATTTGTTTGCGACACTTGTGCCAAATGTCCCCTGGAAGAGAACCACTGAAGTGAAGAATAAAAACTACCAGACAAACAAGTGGAGAGGAGAAAAACATGAGCTTCTGGATGACGGAATCTGGACCAGACTATCTATCTTTTGTATTCTGGCAAATAGCATTAGTGATGATAATAAAAAGAAATAATGAATATCTTATACTTATATTGCTCTTATTATACATCATGACCTGAACATTTTTTCAAATTTAGACACATGTGATTCTTACAAAAACCTGGTAGGAAAACAGGGTTGATATTAACTTCTTTCATAAAATGAAAAAAAAAAATCTAGATAAGCAAATGAAGAAATCACAGCACCTCTAAATTGGTCTTCATTCTTTTCAGGACTTTCCTTCAATATGTACGGCATTTTAGCCATTCTAACCTTTCAGATGACTTGTTCTTCCAATCAGGTACTGGCTGTATTAAATCACAACTGTTTAGTGACTTCTGTGTGCTAGGGTTCATCCATTCCCCAATACTTACTCTATGCCAGGCACTTTACTAGACACTGAGGCTAAACGTCTGAGTAACAGACATCTTTTAAAAAACAATTTTAAAATTAATATGAGGGTAAAAATGTTTAAGTTACATTGTTTTCAGTTCTAAGGTAAAGTTCAAGTTGTAGTTGAGCCCTTTGCCCAGGGGGCATGCCGAACACCCTCATATTGTGCACATTGAGATCCTGACCAACAGGGGGTGTGCTGACCACCCTCATATTGTGCACAGTAGGTGAGATTCTGCCCACAAGGGGGCGTGCTGACCACCCTCATATTGTGCACATCAGGTGAGATCCCGCCAATCCCTCCCTGTCCTCTCCCCTCTCCCTCGCTAGACTACATACTTGTTTTTTCTTTCATGTGGGCATGTGGTTGTTTATACGTTGGTTTCATATTAGTACTGAGTACACTGGCTACTTTTTTTTCCATTCTTGATGGAGACTTAACTGACTTCTTTTTTAGACAGGCAAATACTTGACAGTGTGTTGAAAGTTGGGCATTTTTTCACTAAAGGAATTCAGATTATGGGGGAAAGAGGAAGGTCTTATAACTCTAAAATCAGGTTTAAGGAAAACATTAAGAAGAGAAAAAATGAAGTTTGTCACAATAAAACTAATGTTTTTCAAATAAGTTCAAAGAGACAAAAAGCAAAATAAAAGCAAATACCTGACCAAACATGGAGCCATATGAAAAACACAAAACTTGATTAGAAACTGAGAAACCTAATTTTTTCTTCTAGCATTTCCACTATTTAGCTTGCTGATCTAGGGCAAGCCATTTATCCTCTCTGGGTCTCACTCAAGATTATTTCCAGCTGTCAGGGCAGCTTCCCAGACATGGATTTGGAACACCAGTGCAGCTACTATTTTAACTGATGCTGCCCTGCCCTCGTGCACAGGCACAGCAATCAGAAAGATTTCTGAAACTGCAGTGCTTGTGTTCTGCTAAGCCCTGACCCTGGAAGGCCAGGAGTGGAGATGCACCACAGTGACAGGCAGGGTGAAAGCCAAATGCACCGCAGAGGGGCTCCAGCCAGCTATGCTCATTGGTCTTGAAGCCTCTAATTTGCACAGGGATCCCTCCAGAACTATTGTGGTCAAGATGGAGTAATCCCCTGACAGGCAACTGACATTGCCTGTGACTGCATTTTTTCTGTACAAATAATGTTCTATTGAGAATTTTTTTTTTATTTCACGTTAATGTAAGTGGGCAAACAATTAGGTGACATTGCTTGTGTTTGTGAAGTAAAGCCCAAGTTGTAGTTGAGCCCTTCACCCACAACGTGAGCCTTATACCTCTACATCGTGTCCCTTAGGTGAGGGCTCATCACACCCTTCCCCTCTCTTCTTTCCTCCCTTTCCCCCCATTTGAATTTAATTATGTTTTTCTCTGGTGTAGGCGTGCAGTTGTTCATCTGCTAGTTTCATGTTAGTATTGAGTACCTTGCATGCTTGCTTTTCCATTCTTGGGATACTTTGCCAAGTTCCCATCAACTCATGAGTGTGTAAATGCACTATGGTGGAAGTGAGGTACCTTCTGAAGGAGTTCTCCACTCATACAAGGATCTCCCCCCAGCAGATTCTGCCCTAATTGCTAATTATCCAGGAAAGAGAAGGGAGTCCCTTCTCATTGCTTCTCCCACCAACTGCAAAAGGAGTTTGGAACAATGAGAACTGATTTTATTAAATAAATTATATGAACTCCTCATTTGGGGAAGAAGGAAGTGAATAAATAAATAGTCCATAAAAACCTGTGCTACATGTTCATCCGAGAGGGACAATAGTTTTTTGTTGTTGTTGTTGTTTGTTTGTTTAATATTAAATCATAGCTGTGTACATCAATGCAATCATGGGGCACCCTACACTGGTTTCATAGACCGTTTGACACATTTTCATCACACTGGTTAACATAGCCTTCCTGGCATTTTCTTAGTTATTGTGTTAAGACATTTATATTCTGCATTTACTAAGTTTCACATGTACCCTTGTAAGAGGCACCGCAGGTGTAATCCCACCAATCACCCTCCCTCTGCCCATTCTCCCCCCTCCCTCCCCTCCCTCTCCCTCTTCCCCCTATTCTTAGGTTATAACTGGGTTATAGCTTTCATATGAAAGCCAAAAATTAGTTTCACAGTAGGGCTGAGTACATTGGATACTTTTTCTTCCATTCTTGAGATTCCATAGTTCTTATATCATTAATTCATTGAGGAAGGAATAAAAGCAAAGGTTCCTTGCCCTTTAAAAAATGCCTATGCATGAAATTGTCTATAACTTTCAGGTGACGAGGAAATACTCTGAGGCACTGAGTGAAATCCAATTCAAAAACTGCCTTTAAATGGTTATCACTTCAATTATTTCCAAACCCATGATCCTGCAAAGCTATTTAACTGTGGCACAAAACACTTTTACGGCCTCCAATAACCCTCCAGTACTGGAGAGGAAGAAATCAGTACCTTGTTAGAACTTTCCAACCCTAAATCCCAAGCACATTGAGCAGATACATGCAGATCATGTTCAGTTTAATGGAAATACTGATGAAGCGCGTCAAACCAAAGGCTCGGGATCTGTTGGAGAAATGTCACTGAGGCTGGCGTGTTCCGACTCAAGATCACGGCCTACAAATACAGGTGCTTTCGCTCTCGTACAAAACCAGAACAGCAGCAGTCACAGAAACATGTGGCCATAATCTCACTAGTTTCCTCATTCCCATCGGTTACGCTGTCCCAGAGTATGAGATGCTTTCTTGACTTGTTCACTTTAGGTGGTTACAACACACCCTGGAGGGGGAAGTTCCAAGAATTGTGTCAGACACTTCCAGTCAGTCACCTGGGTGAGCACACAGGTAGGCTGAGATGTCACAACAGCAGGTAAATACACATCCGTTAGGAATGACTTCAGGGAAAACTGTTCAACAGTTGAAAGAAATGCTGCAACCACGGACTGAATGTTATGTAAATATACACAGACATTTTAATTCTCACAGGATGCCTGACACAGGAATGCTTGATCTTTTCCACAAATGTTAAGTTTTTAGAATTTCATAGAGAGGAAAATATGCAAAATGGCATCAAAGGCTGGGAGAAGATGACTCGGTTAACAAATAAAGAAACCATCATGACAACTTGTTTTTCTGGTGTTAATAATTACTACTCACCGACTGTGATGCTTACCATGAAAATTTCTTAACTAGCTAAAAAAGAGTAACAAAGACCATGTATCGGCAGGAAAATGCAGGTATAGAACACGTTACGTTAGACACAGGGATTCTTGAGAAGGAAGAGCCACAATGTGTGAATCTGATCAGTAATATACTTGATCCCTGATGCAGGTCCCAGACGAGCAGGGTGTGGACCTTTTTCCCATTAATTCTGCTTGTATGTTTTAAAGTGAGCCAATAAACTGTGTGATTCGAGCATCTTAATTCAGTCTGAAAACCTTGCTCCTTGACCTATAAATAGTGTTTGGTAGTTATTATGCTTGGAATTCCAAAAGGCATTAGGAATGTCCCTCCTGGAGAAGAGGCAGAATCTGGCATTCCAGTGGGTAACGGCAAGAAGGGCCAGATGCCCAGGCCCCTCTCCAAGCATCCTCACAGGACTGATCACTTGGTGGTCACTGAGTTATCACAGAACTCTGTTCTCCTCCTACCACGGATCTCTGTTGACATCAAGATTTACCACTCCTCTAACCCCTAAAGTCATGCACAAGAAAAAGAGATGCCTTTATCCTTGTTCCCGTCGGGAGACCCTGCTTTTCCAGTTACCCCACTCCTAACTCCTTCTTCCTACGCCTCTCAATAGTCACTGCTGGTGGGGGGAGGGGGGTGTCAACTTCTGGAAAGATAATCACATTGAAATTATTAAAATAAAAAAGACATGTAAACACAATAGCACTGTAAACACAAATGGATGGTGGTCAGCTGCACTCACAAATAATCATTATTAATATTAAAGTTTGTCCACAGGGACATGGAAAAATGATTGCATAGTGTCAGGAAATATTTTCAAGCTTAATTAATAAAACTAACACTAAGAAAATAGCGCTCATAAGTTATTTCTATTTTAGAGGAACATAAATTAAATAGGAAGAGCCACAAAGAGCATGAGTTGGACCATGTAGCCAATATGAAAAGTGAGCCTCGACATTCAGGGTCAAACTCGAGGCGTTAGTCATCGGTTTCTGTTTGACAATGTCGTACACTATTTTGTTAAACTACCACTTGCCTTCGGTTCTTCCTCCCTCAAATGGCACAATCAACAAATTGTGAGTAACGTCTGTGATAGCTAATAAAAAGTGAAATATCCTAAAAAGGTTTATTCAAATTATTTTATCTTGTCTTCAATTGTGGAAAAGTGGAGGTTGACAGGCTGAAAGCTTTAATTTCTTTTCTGCCATCAGCAAGTGAGTATTTTTTTTCCTATTTATTACTCTGGATGCCAACTAATTCCTCAAATATTGTCAGATTAGTTGTGTAAATCTAGGTAACTTCTCTCCCTAAAATAGCAGTCTTTGATATTGCTGTTTTTTAGCATATTAGCAGTAAAAAAAAGTTAGATTCAAAGGAAGGGCAAATAATTATAATACAAAATGAAAGCGTAAAACGTATGTCTCCTAATAAAACAATGCAAAAGTCGATGGTCAAGGAAACCCTAAAAATCACCTGGAGGAGAATTTTAGAAAAAAGATACAATCAATGTAATCTGAGAAGATACTAACCTTGACCATGCCAGAAAATCCTTCCGGGTCATATGTAAGGTTTTTGAATAAAAGGCATAGACCTTGACTAACACAATTCAATGCTCTGTCCTTTACCTCCACATTCTCTAGTTTAATGAATCAATAAAGGTGCTCTTTCTCCACATAAATAAATCTGGAAATCCAATTTCCAATTGACATTAAAATAATTGTTCCAGGACTGAGCCCTTAGTACAGACCCATTGTCACTGGGCCTCACAGTCACTGTAAAACTTTCTTTTTGTTTTGGATGAGATTACTAATCTTGAGTCTAATAATAATGTGTTAAGTTCCAAGCAAAGATAATTAGGAGGCCCAAATGATTTTCTTAGGTCAAAATGACCATTAAATATAGACGATTTATTTGCCTGAGTATTGTGGTTTGCAGTATACGCCCCATAATTTTATATGCTGATGTTCTAATCCCCAGTATCTCAAAATGTGATCCTATTTAGAAATAAAGTTATTGCAGATAAATTAATTAAAGATGAGATTATACTGGAGGAGGCTAGGCCTCTAATGCAACGTGACTAGTATCCTAATTAAAAGGAGATATTTAAACACACACGGAGAGAATTCTGTGTGAACATGAAAGCAAAGACCGTGGGGAGGTGTCCACTGACAGAGGACCACAGAAGACTGACATCAAACCACCAGACTCTAGCGAAGAGGTATAGCATTTATTCTATCACACAGGCTCAAAAGATACTGATCCTAATGACACCTTGTCCGATCTCAGAGCTTGAGCCTCCAGAACCGTAGGGCAATGGACTTCAGTGGTTTAAGCCACTCAGTTTGCAGTATTTTATATGATAGCCCTGCTGGAAAACTAATACACTGAGATTGTCTCAGCAATGAGCTGCTGAGACTTATTGCTCCATTTTCCAGTTAAAGAAGCTATAAAAGTACATGGAAATAATAAGGTAGAGTCCAAGGAGCTTATTTTGTCTCGAGGCTAAGTAAATGATGCAGAAGTGTTAAGAGGAAAATAAATGAAAAATTTCTAGGATGTACTTATTCTTCGAAGTGCATGAGGAGACAATATAAGTCAATAGGTTAATAAAATCATAAACCTACAAGCTTTCTGTATCGTATCCTTCCAGTCATCTTAGAGGACAGAAGAAGCTTTTCATCAGCGAAGAAACAAAGCTATGTAGTTTTGGAGTCCCACTTGATGGTCTTCACATCCTCAACTCCCCATAACCATTGACTTCTGCAGATTATCATGGAACTTGCAGAAATTGTATCTCTAGCTAGCACCATATAGACATTTAATAATAACAGCTATCAAGATGCCCCTATCTGTCTTAGAAATGAATTGATGTTCTGACTGATCATGAGAATTGAGAGATAAAATTAGTTGACAAGTGATATGTTCCTTATCTTAAATGTCAGTGTAGATGAGCAATGTCACGGAGACAACGACGCAGGAGATGTCGGCCTTCAGCCTCACAAAAACACCAAACAAGTATAGACAGCTATCCATAAACCAAAACAGCACAGGGAGGGCTCAGGAGACCAAGGAAAAACTGCAGCAACACAGTGGGCAACAACCCGAAAATACCCACTTAGAAAAGTCTGCAATGAGTTCAGCATCCTTGACATACTAGGAGCAAAGAGGTGATCAGCCACAGTGGCCTAACATGCAGAGGACACTTTCATCTCTTGTTGCTGGGCGTCCAACAGCTGTTCCTGTGGGGGAACCCCAGAGAAGGAGACGTGGTTGCACAGCTATACAGTGCTGCTTCAGGAATGAAGTTGCCACCTCTCCCATGCCTCAGCTTCAGAGCTGTAGCCAGTACACATGTGCTCAATTTCAGACCAAAGCTCAGCGGCCCTCCTCTATTCCACTCACTGCAGCCTTCACCACAGCAAGCTAGTTCATGCTCTGGGCCCCAGAGCTAACTCCTCATTGCACTGGCCCCTGCTCCAGGCACGGGCTCAGCTGTCACAGAGTAGTGCCCTGACACAACCTCACTCTCACTCTACACACACCTACACCCTCATTCCTGGATGCCCTGGCTGTTTTACAAGCATCAATGACAGATGGGTTTTAAAGGTTTAACTTTAATATAAGCCCTGGGTTAGATATATTATATCCATTTCACAGAGGAAAAAAAAAAAAAGAGAGAGAGAGAGAGAACTTAATCAACACGTATAATGACCTAAAACCTGTAATTTGCAGAGTTCGGATTTTGAAATGATTATGTACCATTAAATACAAAAGTAAACAGAACTATTTTCTTTGTGTTCTGCTTCTTTTGTTTGTATTAGATTATAAATTCCATGAGAAGAGGCTCAACATTTTATCCCTGACTGTTAACACAGTACCTAGCATGTAGTATTCACTCAATAAGTTATTCATTGATGAATGAAGGAGATTTCACTGCTCAAATTTATTTAGACTGCAGGCACACAGAAAACATTTATTTAATGGTTGGTATGGATGTCTCCATAGCTACAGACATTTACATCTAGATTTTGCAGCATCCTTCGAAACAGGACAAGACAGGTTAAATTTGAGGCAGGAAAAACCAATTTGTTGTCACTCATATGAGGGAATATTGAATTACTTTTAAAAAGTGTAACTTAAAATGTAAAATTACAATTTGAAAAATAATAGTTAACCATAATATTGGAAGGCTGTAACTTTTCACAACACTTTTGGTGTGACATATCCTATTACAAATGTTAAGTTTTTATTTTTTTCCTTTTTTTATTATTAAATCATAGCTATGTACATTAATGCGATCATGGGGCACCATACACTGGTTTTATAGACCGTTTGACACATTTTCATCACACTAGTTAACATAGTCTTCCTGGCATTTTCTTAGTTATTATGTTAAAACATTTACATTCTACATTTACTAAGTTTCACATATAGCCTTGTAAGATGTACTGCAGGTATAATCCCACCAATCACCCTGGAATATTATGCAGCCTTAAAGAAAGATGGAGACTTTACCTCTTTCATGTTTACACAGATGGAGCTGGAACATATTCTTCTTAGTAAAGTATCTCAAGAATGGAAGAGAAAGTACCCAATGTACTCAGCCCTACTATGAAACTAATTTATGGCTTTCACATGAAAGCTGTAACCCAGTTATAACCTAAGAATTGGGGGAAGGGGGAAGGGAGAGGAAGGAGGAGGGAGGTGGGCGGAGGGAGGGTGATTGGTGAAACGTTAAGTTTTTAAATCAGTATATTTAGAGATTTTTTTCCTAGAATTTCATCTCCTTTTTTGTAATGGACTTCTTTTACGGTCCATATATCTAAATTACCCTTAAATAAAACTACTTTGTCAGGCGAGGAGGACACTTCTCAACCTCTCCTTGGCCATCTGTCCTGTGAGATGATGAATGGAGCATACGGTGCCATAGAATTATTCTCAGGACTAGTAAGTGTCCATTTTCCTAACCTCCTCTTTATTTATTCCTTATTGGTTGATGTTAACCAGTTAGCCAGTCTCTGTCCCCTTCAGGGTCTTTCGACTCTCCCTGGAATTTCTCGAACTTTTAGGTGGCATCAGCTACTACCTGTTCTCCACTAATTCCAGAATATTTCTACATCCTTTATTGTCAACATTTTACTAGACACTGTACCTGGATGTCCCAACCGATATTCAGCTTGGACTGTTCAAGACATGAGCCCCTACGATTCTTTCCAGGTCCACCTCTGCTCTCACCACAGGACACGGTGTTGCTGCTTCTGCCTTTTCTGGGTAGTTGTCAGAGTTATCTCTTTTAATTCATTCCCAACATAAAATCAATAACCAAATACCATCTGTGTTACTTACAAAGTATCCTCTGAAACCAGCTCCCCTTTCTGTTCCACAGCCCAGCTTTCATTTCTGGATCCCATAACCATCCTTTTGCACAACTAAGTACCAGTTCCTCCCATTCCAGTCCATTGCTCACCCTCCAGTTCCAGTTTTCTAACTATAAATAAAATCTCATCTTACCCATTTAAAAACTTAGCCTGTTCCTTAATTGTTTCTCACAGCTCAATGTCCCATTTGTAGCCTACAAGGATCCAACCTAGTTTTTTGGTCTTATTTCCTGCCACATGCTTCACACACATGTTTTTACAGTCAATTTGAATTTTTAAAATCATCTCCAATATAAGCTGAGTCCTTTTTGATTCTCTGCTTGTGGGTATACACTTATACAATTCCCTGTGTCTGAAATTCCTTACCTCACTATTTGGAAAAATCCAACTTCACCTTTATGAGCCAGATCAAATATCATCTTCTCCAAGAAATTTTTATTGTTTTCCCTCAAAGAACAAATCTTTGACTTTTGTTTTTGTGATGTTGAAGTACTTTTATTTATTCTCCAAATATAGTGGGTAGAATCCTTTTAAAACATAACTAAGATTGTATCATATTCCTGTTGAGTGTTATTCAAAGGCTTCTAGTTCTATTATAGAATAAAGTCTAAACTTCTTACCTTTTCCTGTTAGCAGAGGTTCCCTTAGAACCAGGTGGCAAGGCTTCTGCCCGGTGCCTGGCCCTTCAGTATCAAAACCCACACCAAAGTTCATTCATTAAAGAAGACATGGGTGCCCCTGCCACCTGGGAGCCAGTGTTAGTAATGGCGTAGTATGACATAGGGGGTAGCAAACCATAGCTTGGGGGGCCATATCCAGCTCTCTTGTCCTCGCAAATAATGGTTTTGGGAAGACAACTATGACCATTCATTTGTACATAATCTACAGCTACTTTTGGACTACAGTGACAGAGCTGAGTAGTTATTGCAAACCTTACGGCCTTTTACAGAGAAATTTACCAACCTCTGATGCAGCCTGTAACCCCAAATATCTGCTCCTGTTGACTACTATATTCAAATCCCAGAAAAACACTTCTCAATGTCTGTTTACCTTTGTCTTTACCAAGTGGTGCAAAACTTTTCAGGTTGTGCCACTACTAACAGTAAAGATCTCCACCTCTTTGGAGGCGAGGAAGGATCTGAGTTCTTAAGATATCAGAAAGACACATTAGTTGTCATATCCTTCCTCTCTGCCATTATGAATGCACTAGATACTTACACAATAAAATATAATTTCCCCAAAGTGCAAAGTGTCTATTTGCTTATTTCTCTACATGTTCTCATTTATAGTTCCAGAAACACTCACAATTTGACAAATTATATGTAAAAATTTTATACATGGCAGCTAGGAAACATTTTGTAATATGAAAATATTATTTTTAAATTTCTATATAAGAATATCTAGATATGTGTAGCATGATCGTAATTCTTTACCCTCATGACTATTCAACACTGAACACCAGAATTGATTATATTTATAAAATATAACACACATGTATTATAAAACTGAATTGAACATTATTTTGTTTATAAAAATATAACTAAATTCTTAAAATAATTTTTATATGAATGTGTTATGACTAGTTCCATTCCTTTTATTGTAATAGGTAATTTTGAATGTTTTAGAAAACCAACTATTTAGAAAATTATATAAATAAATGTGATATTTTCAACTGTTAAAAATTGCTTTCATGTTCACTTAGATGACATTTAAATTTTGTACAATCTGAAAACAATTAAATTTTATTTTTTAGTCGTCTGGATTGTTTCTGCCAATAAAATATGTATTATGTGACTGTTTTTATTAAGCTTAATTTTTAAGCTTATGTGACTTTTTCACAAGCTTAATTAGTGATTTTTCAAAAATGAAAGCAAGAAAAATAAATTCTAAGGAATAATGACATGATTCATACACTAGGCATTTTTATTAGATTATGGATGTGAGATCACTGACACATTAACAGAACATAGAAAAATGAACAATGATAACTAAAATCAGTCAACTTTGGTATTTTGCTAACTTTTAAACATACAAATCTAATAGTTTTATGTGTAATTTAAAATCTTGTTATGATGAAGACCTAGGTGTCAAAGCAGAGTAGAGCATGTCTCAGTCAGCAGTTGCTGAGCTCTTTAGATGTACAGTCTTATGATCCCCATTTACAGCCCTGCCCCACGCCCAACATGGGAAGCACATAATACATATTTGTTGAGAAAATGCTCAATTATAGCACAAATAGTGCATTGCAATTTATATATGGCTGTGAATTTCTCTTTGTTAAGAATAAGTTCCTATTCTAATGTATAATTCTAAAAAATATTTCTTGATTGAATGATAAATATTTCTTGAATGAATGAATAAATAGATTAATGGTTGAATAAATTCATCAATTGTAATGAGTATATTTCCAAATCAATTAATGGAGTATTCTGGACTTCAAGTTTATTTTTTAAGTACCTTAGTTTTTCTGAGTGCTGAATCTTGGGGTCACCCTTTCTCACTGCTAAGCATATTTTTGAGTTAATTTGTGGAAGTGTGCAACTCATCCACTGATAATCATATTATTTTATTACTGTTGTGTCTCACCCGAGCTCAGAACACATAATTTGCCAAGAACGTGTTCAAGGCAGATGGACCTGAAATCTGTGAAGCTTTTATTATTTTCATTAGCACTTGTTACAGAGGACATAAGCCTCTATAATCAAACATTGCTACAGAGAAACTAAGGCTCCCTGACAGCCGTGGCTACCACAACATGCATTCTGCTTGTATAACTTTGCTACTAACCCAAGCAGCAATTTTAGTTGAATGCAGAGAGGAAGAGCATATTAACCATTTTCTGGCTTTCTGAGAATTTCCTTGGCACATATGGAAAAGGAATAATGCAAAAATAAAATCTAAATGTACTCTCCTCACATAAAAGACATTTGTATTGATTTTGTCAATAGCCTGACTAAGTTTTTAATCAGAAAATGATCAAAAGTTTGTCAGCATATCCTTCTTCCTTCTTGCGGAAAATATTTGCTTAACTTTTCATGAAGGCATTTTATATTAGCCCAGAAGTTCACAAAGTGTGTAATTCTTTCTTTAAAAAAAAACTAGCATTTTGTTATGAACAAAGTTGTATATACTCACAATAGAGAAGACAGATTTAAAGGTAGAAAATAAAACCATACCATTCTTCCCATTTGGAGAGTGTCACTATTACTTTTTAGCATATCATTCACAATAAACACCCAGATGCATATGTATTTTTTTTCAAAATAAGAAAATGCAATATGTCAGTTTTATAATTTTTAAATAAAGAATAAACATATCTCCATTTCAATGAATTTTTACATCATCTAATACCCAGTCTTAATCTAATTTGCTCCAAAATTTCCACTATTGCTTATTTTGCTGTGTCAGCATCCAGTGTATAATCACAGGCTTTTTTCTAGTTACCATGTTTCGTAAGTTTTTTTTAATCTAGTTAGTCACATGTCTTGTGAGGTTGAACTGCTAAAGAGACTGTGGATTTCTCCTCTCTTAAATAAGAGGAAAATAAAGGTAAAGGGAGAAAGGTGGGAATGCAATTACAAGTATCAAATCCCCAATGAGACAACCAAAAAGATTTCCCAAATTGAGGGTGAAAGTTGTACTTTCTAGAGAATAATGAAGATGCTACTGTACATGCCAGAATCTGTAAAGAATGTCTTCTAGAGATAGGGCAGATTGAATGAGATTGGAAGAAGTCAATATCCCCTGAAAGTCTAGAATGCCTAGGAGGTAAATGAAGGATCCATCATCACATAACACATTGGAACGAGGCACAAAAATAGTCCTCAGGAAAACAGCCACACCCATTTTAGCATTTCTTTTCCCTCAATGAACTAGTAGCCTTTAGAGTATACCAATCACACAGAGGGACAGGGGAGTCACTTCTGCCTTCACTGACCACACCAATGAGTGGGAAAAGCAGATGTGTCTGAAGGGAAAACACTGTCTCAAAGGCTCATAATGCTAACTGAAGTATGAGTGTGTCAGAAACAACAAACATTCAAGATAACCAAAGACTTAGAAAATGCAGAAACTAGGCAAACCTTCTAAATAATCTAATGAAGAAGCTATCCAGAATGATAAAAGATGCAGTAAATTCAATAAAAGAAGGATGAAGAATTCAAGTTATCAAAAGCTAAAACCTCTTAAGTATAAGTTGAGTATTCCCAGTCTGAAAATCTGAAATTCAGACTACATCAAAATGTAGGGGGTTTAGATGTTTGGGATTTAGGAATGCACAACTAGAAAGTATAATGCAAATATTCAGAAAAAAATCAAAATCCAGAACACTTCTGGTCCTAAACATCACAGATAAGGGATGCTTGCATAAACGTTCAGACATATGAAGGAAGAAGTATTTGAGAGTTCTCTGGGCACAACCACTTTCTGACTGCAACCTCATGAATGTTCAAAGCAAGAACCAGCTAGTTGAGCTTAGTCAACTCTGACATGTGTAAGACAAAATGATAAAAATGTTTATTGTTGTTTCACGCCATCTTTTTGGTGGTAGTTTGTTATATAATACTGGGTAATTGGATAACAGCTAACAAAAAATCTATACATAAAATAAGAATGAATAAGAACCAGCAGAGAAACTAAACTATAGAAAGCATAAAAAATAAGTAAATAAGTAATAGTGTTGTGACAATACATGCAAATGGTTTTTCCAAATACCAACTGGAAAAGATACTCAGAGTGAGTTGAAATAGAAAATCTAGTATGGTGCCCCATGATCACATTAATGTACACAGCTATGATTTAATAAAAAATAAAATAAAAAAGAAATAGAAAATCTACTAATCAGCTTGTAGTAAATGCCCCCCCAAAAGGTTCAAAACACAAAAAATGACAGAATAAAAATATAGGAGGCATTAAATTCAAGAAGAAAAAAGAAAAGAGAACAAAACAATCCTAATCAAAAAAATGAATAAATACACAACAAATATAATGGCAAAAAAGAAATGTGACTAGTAAAATAAAAACCAAATATGTTGCTAAGGAGACATGAAAATTGTTCTGAACCACATCCAAAAACAGCCCTTTTGTAAGACTATTCAAGAAAAAAAATGAGAAAAAAACAAAATAACATCAAAATGATGAATACAAACATTGCCAAACATACAAAAGCTATGTTTAAAATTATTGTAATATAAGAAAGTAAATGTAAACATCTGAATGAAATGAATGATTTGGGACAAATTTAAATTTCCCAAATTGTTTCAAGGAGCAGAAGGTGTGAAGAGACAAAGTGTAAACTATTATAACAAGTCAACTTACAAAACTAATTCCACTGCCAGACTTTCCGTTGTGAATTCTTTCAAACTATTTTGGACTATAATCCAAATAATAAACAAATTGTTAAAACGTATCAACAAAGTAGAAAGCTATTCTCTTATATACAAAATTATTATAATTTCACTCAAGAATATGACAAAGATATTGCTTAAAAGAGAATTTCCTAAATTTTGATCAAAATAGTAGTGTTTATATAACATCTGCATATAATAACAATACATTACTTACTAAGTAGAATTTGGGAAATTTGCTTTTAAGGCCTTTTGTTGCTGTTCCAAACTTACGAGTCTATGATAAAATAATAATCAGTACTTCTAAACCTTTCATACAGGAAAATGTTTTTTATCCAGAGAATATTATTCATGTTCTATAGCACAACGGAGTGGATGACTGTAGGACACAATTTAGAGAATGCTGCTATAAACCAATTTCACTGTGAACATAAACACAAGATAGACACAAGAAATTGGCATTGATATATCCTTATTCATGAAATTTTATTACAAATATGTAGTTCTGTTTATAAACTGGCAATGTCGCTCTCAGTGTTAAAACATTAAACACAATATCATTAAAATCATGGACAAGATAGGAATGTCTATTATCACTAACATTGCGTTTTGATCCAATGATAAAGGCAATGCAGTAACACATGAAGCAGGGATAAGGTGCACAAATATTCCAAAGAAGGATAAATTGGTCAGAGTCTGCAGATGATATGGCCATCGGTACCCACCCAAATAAGAGAATTGAATGAAGAAAATTAATATATCATGTCAACAGGGAAGCCGTGTGACGAGTTATCACACTGCCAGTAACAATAATGTTTTTGAAGAAGTATTTGAGATATTCTTAAACAAAAAAGTTAGTAAACCATAATTGCTATAATTATGCTTCTTTTTAAAATATGCCTTTAAAACCCAAGGAGCTAAAATTAAATAGTTATCATTTCTAGCTCATGAGGTTATAGGCAACTGTAATTTTATTCTTTTTTATTTATTTTTTGCAGTTTTTTGGCCAGGGCCAGGCTTGAACCCGCCACCCCCAGTATATGGGGCTGGCGCCCTACTCCTGGAGCCATAGGCGCCACCCTCGAATTTTATTCTTTATGCTTTTTTGTGTTTCGCACATCTTCTAAAGGGAGCACATACTCTTAGTAAAATCAGACTTTTGTTTCCATTATTACTAATATTCTAATCCCACACTTTATTCTATCTAGCTGTCCCTTAAGGGCAGTTGATTCTGAGGGGTCCTCCCTCAGTGCTCTGCTCATCTCATGAGGTGTACATTGGATTGAGTTTTCAAATCGACGACTTCAAATGCCATCTGGATATTGATGACACATTCAATTATATTTAACTATTTATTAGACATCTTCATTTAGTTGATGTGCAGAAATATTACACAAATAATGTGTGTACAAAACTGAAGTTATTCTAGAAAACATTCTTCTCGTTCTAGAGTTAACTATTGAAGCAAAGGATATTTAACTTGCACAGCCACCTAGACTAGCAAGAGGATGTTGAAGAATTATATTATCTGAATGAATAATAGTGTTAGAGGACAAGGTTAGGAGACAGGGCTGGGACCAGATGCAGGGTCTTGCAGAGTGTGTGTAGGTGATAAAGTAAACACCCCTCAAGAGGAAGCTACTTGAGGTTGGGGAAGAGAATGTTAACCACAGGCAGGAACCAGCGTCAACTGGCTTGTCAGCTATCTCTGCCACCTTACATGAACTTTGGCTAATTTTAATATCATTTACATTGTGTTTAAAATTTCTCCACCCTTGAAATTGTCAGGACAGTTCCAAAGTAACCATGTAATGTATGAACATGGGAGGGAACCTACTTCTGGGGATTACTACCCAAATTTTTAGTAAAATCTAACCCCCTAACCTTGAATATTCCTCCCCTCAATTATTTGTAAAAACTTCAAAAAAATCAAAAACCACTTTCTCCCAGTACAGCTGCTCTTGTCCAGCCTGCTTGCTCTTTCTTTCTTTAGAGGATACTTTCACTTTCGCTTTCAATGAAAGCTACTTGCTTTGGCTACAAGGTGGACCCTGGAGTTCTTTTCTTCCAATGATCACCCAAAAGAACCTCCACTTGGAGGATGTAGTGTTAAGACCAAATTCCGCCACTGAGAGATCACCAGACACACATGCAAAAAACAAAGAAGTGACTTTATGTAAGCATGCTGAGGCCGTACCTCCAGCAGAACTCTGCTCAGAGGGGATGACTCCAAGGCAGAAATGATGGTGGGTTTTATACTTTTTGGCATGATACATTTTGGGTTGCAACAAAACACGGGGGAAACCGGGACCAAGTTGGAGGGTTGGTCAGTGCAGGGACTGAGGTAACTTAGGAAGTTTAGGATTGGCTGGCTCTATCCGGGACTGGCCCTACCTGGAGGCTGTGAGAACAAAGGAGTACATGTTGGACTGGCTGGCTCTATCTGGACTGACCCCACCTGGAGGCTGTGAGACTCGGAAAGGTGGGGCCACAACTTTCACCCAGGGGGCAGCTGCTGAGAATCTCTTAGCCCCTGGTGAAAGACTGACTCTGTCCCCCCACCTCCCACCTCACCCTGTGAACTAGCCTTTTCACCTTCTCCCTTATATCCCCTATGTTTCCCACTGCCCTTAACATCTCTGGGTGAGAGTTAGTTGACATTGTAGTGTGAACAACACACTTGTAGTTAAAACCCTCTCCTTCCAGCAATTAAAGAGTTACTACAAAGTTTGTTAAAAACTATGTTTTCTGGCTGCAAAAAACCCCTGTTGTTGCTATGTTACAAACAATCTTGAGATAAGGTGCTGACATTCGGCAGAAGACCCAAGGTCAATTACTCATTTAGAACTAGAGGCAAAAAAAAAAATGATCTTCTCTAGACTGTAGCCCTTGCATTGCATTCCATATGCCACATCCTCCCCACCCCACCCCACTGCGGGTTAGGATTCAGTGCTGGGCTCTTCAGTAGAACAATAGTTTAGAAAAGAAATGATACTTAACATGGGTCTTAAGATGGGTCTTAGAAAAGAACTGAGGCACCACCAGGTGCCTGGGACATTATACGTTCATGAAAAATTACTGCATCTTATCAGAAGTCATCGTAAAAACTGAAGGCATAAAAATAAAACATTTCCATTTGACATGGCCAGAGATATCAATGATACAGCCTTCCTAAGAGTTTCTAGTGAGAGTACATTGAGCTTATCAGCAACATAATGGAAAAAATTATTGCTTGTGCTCTTAAGACACACGTGAAGTGAGCCTTGGCTAATAGTGGCCTAATATTGAGGGTCCCCTTTTCTGTCAGAAGTCTGAAGGCAACATGCTTCCAACAATGTTTAGAAGTGGTTTGAATGCTCCTAAAAATTTCAATGGAGAGTATTGCTTAGGCTAATTTCAAAAAAATGACATAAACTCTTGGAGTCTGATGTCAGATAATATCCACTTTTATGTTGCATTTTCTTTTATAACATTTGGTACACATCAAAATCCATCTTCAGAACAGTTTCTCTAGAGTTTAAAAGAAGAAAAATATAATACCTCTATTTGCAAACTTTAAAAAACAAAATGGTGGGCAGCGCCTGTGGCTCAAAGGAGTAGGGCGCCAACCCCACATACCGGAGGTGGCGGGTTCAAACCCAGCCCCAGCCAAAAACTTCAAAACAAAACAAAACAAAACAACAACAACAAAATGGTATAAATAAAACAATATAAATATACATATTATACTTATGGGGACAATGTAAAATGAAAATAAAAGATAGCCTTAAAAATCAAGGCATTTATACAGTACACTATTTAAATTTGCATAATTGAAGCTCTTATCAATATAGTCAGCCCTCCATATCCATGGGCTCTGCTTCTGCAGATTCAACCAACTGTGGATAGAAAATATTTGGGGGAAAAACAATAAAAAATAACAATACAATAATAAAAATTATAAACAGTGTAACAACTATTTACATAGTGTTTGCATTGTGCTCCGTTTTATAAGAAATCTGGATATGATGTAAAATACGCAGGCGGATGTGTGTAGGTTATATGCAAACACTATACAATTTTGTATCAGGGACTTAAGAACTCATGGATTTTTCTATCCACCGAAGGTTCGAGATGGCTGTATATGAAACAAAAAAAGAATATTGAATGTGAATTTTTAGCATAAATGTGAATGAGATGGGTAATATTACAATGTCACTCTCTCTTCAAAATTAAAATGTTTCCATGAAAAACAATTCCAAAAGTTCAAACACTGCTTTTTGCTTTAAAGAACATTATTATAAAATAATCCATTTCAGCTCAGCCTCCCAATTCCTCATCAGGCCTGGATGAATTGCATGTGAAGGAGAAGAGAATTTGAGTTTCTAGACATTTCCAACATGGAAATAACTGCTTTCTTCCAGGATTATATATCACTATAAAGGCTAACAATGTCTAACTTGTGATTTGAGGGAAATTATTCATGTATGATCTATTGTACTCTATTCCTAGTCAAATGAGCCCAGCAGCCCTTTGGCTCCTCCAATTGTAATAACTTGTTTCAATCAACAACAATGTCCAGAGTTCTCTGGGTATACAATGGCACAGCTTAAAACGCCCTTCAAAACTTTTCTGCCACATTGGCTTATCTGTAATTTTAAGAATATTGAGGGTGGTGCCTGTGGCTCAAAGGAGTAGGGCACCAGCCCCATATACCAGAGGTTGTGGGTTCAAACCCAGCCCCGGCCAAAAAACACTGCAAAAAATAGATAAATAAATAAATAAGAAAGAGAATTGATTCCAAAAGCATAAGGAAGATAACATGGCTTATCTGAAAATGCAGACAAGAGCAACAAAAGGCACTACTTCCAATAAAAATAAATATGTGTAATTAAAAAGTCATTGAGAGTTGACCAGGAATTGAACAATGCATCAAGTAACTTGAATAAACCATCAATTAGCTTTTAATCATTACCTAGGGATGTGTAATCTAGTAAAAGAATATTCATTTGTGTTTTTAATATATTAAAAGTCACTTTTGTGATGCAGATTTTGAAGGGAAGATTGCTCTTGGCTCTACTTAACTGTATTTCAGATGTAGCTAGTTAAGAATGTCAGCACACAAGAATACAGTTAAGTAATACATTAATAATAACATTTGGCTTAAAATACATCCAATGTTAAGCAGGAGGTTATTAATGTATTGTGAATCCATACTAATTATTATGGTAGAATGCCCAGAATTTAAAATAGGAAGCTAATTCATGGCAGCAACTTCCTTTTAAAAATTAATCTTAATTTGATGTCTAATAAGTGCCTTACCAAGTATGTAAAGTTCTTTATCATTGTTGCTGTAGTGTGTGGTTTGAGAACTAAAAAGCTATTGCTTTTTCTGACATCTAATTTGCATCAGGTTCTTAATTTTCAATTGGAAATAAATTAGGCACTTGGGAATAGAAGCACCAGTAAAATTATCTTCTCAGTAGCAACAATATTTTACCAAAGAAAGGACATGAACAAGCATGGATTTTTCACCAAATATGTTTTACTATAATAAATCCATGCCTCCAGACCTCCCATCAAATAAGTTTAGGGGGTGAAATAAATAACACAATGCTTTTTCCCTCCAATAGGCTTTTGAAATTCCAAGTGACACATTCAGTTTCCAGTTTTCACACAGAAATAATTCTCTTTTATACATGTTTTCCCCCTTATTCATATATATATAAGAATTTAGAAGTGGTACATACACACACAGAGTCTCATTCTGTCAGCCTGGCTTGAGTGCTATGGCATCATAGCTCATAGTAACCTCAAACTCTTGGCCTCAAGTGATCCTCTTGCTTCAGCCTCTGGAGAAGCTGGGACTATAGGTACCCACCACAATGCCCAGCTAAGTTTTCTATTTTGGGCAGGGATAGGGTCTCACTCTTGCTCAGGCTGGTCTCAAATTCCTGAGCTCAAACAGTCTAGGATTACAGAGGCGAGCCACCATGCCCAGCCTTATTCTTAAGAGTTCTAAGTCTGAGTGTCCTACTCTACATATGGTATAATTATTACCGAATCCTAGTTATGCTTCAATTAAAATCTCTCTGGAATATGCTGAATTTCTGTCTCCTTTTAGTTCCAGGGCTCATCCCTTTGGACCTAGACTATTGCAGGATCCTCCAGGCCTGTGCTCCATCTCCAGTTCCTCCCATCCTCAGCACCCCTGGGTTCATGTTGGAATGGTGAAATGTACCTGCTCAAAATCTGCATGGTTCCTCCTGGTTCACAGGAGGAGGGGGGATATGCATTCAAAGCTCTCCACAGCCTGGCATTCAACTCACCTTCACACTGTGTCTCCTAGTGCTTACAAACAAATAGATTCTGTCTCTGTCTCACTATTTGAAAGCATGTTTCTAGAGGATAGCTGGGCTCATGTCGAAGTCATGCTTTTCCCCAGGTCGCCAACAGAAGGTTGCACAAAACAAGCAACAGGTACATAATATTTGCATTTATTCCAAGTCATGAGTTCTTCAAAGTCCATTTGGAAATCATCTAGTTCAATTCTTTCATTTGATAAATAATGAGTATTTCATTCCATAGGAAGGTAATTATGTAAATTGTACATGATCTCACATCTAGATAAGGATAAATCAGAACTATAATTCTGCCTCACAGAAATACCATTTTTTGATTATTTCATACCATGTAAAGGAAACACTAGTAATGGTGTTAGACAAGATGTAATGAGTTGCTTTTATTGCCCACTGAAAACCTGCTGAGTTCCCCACTCTCTCAACTCCCAACTGAACAATTGCATTTTCCAATTTCCACAGATCCATTTAAACTCTAGGAGCAGTGTTTTGACAAAGGAAATGAACTATACTAGGAGAGTTTTCAAGGAAAAATAAGACAAATACGTGATATTTATGTTAAATAAATCCTATTTAAGAACTCCTGTTTCATATTCTGTCCTCATGAATATGCCATAATGACAAAACCACATATAAATGCTAACTCTAGTTGGTAATTGGTTCTCTAAGGACTGCAATCTTATTGGCCAAGAAAAAAAAAAATCACTGAAAACTTTCTAAACTAATCTGAAAGAAAAGGCAAACATCCTACCCTTAAGCATCCAAATAAGTAAGAGCTCACAGCACCACCAACAAACCAGCCAGGCTCCTTCGTCTCTAAATTATAGCAAAGGAAGAAAAAATAAATAAATAAAAAATTATGTGCCACCCCTGAAAGCACTTCTGTGCAGATAGTGGGTAGCAAAAATAACAGCACAACAAGGGAGAGAAAATCCAGTCAAGGTGGCAGGGGAGGTTAAATATAGTGTCTTTGAAGATAAGCAAAGAGATGACTACCAAAGAAATGTTTCCATTCTACATATAAATCATAGTAAAATGTGTTACTGGGTATTTTTGGCTGATGCTCTTATGCTCCAGCTATCTTCAGGGGCATGTTCAGTTTTAAATTAATGACAGTAATCTATCTAATCTATTACTTGCCTTCTATTAGCTTTCTCCTGGTCTCCCTCTGTTTACTTGTTCCACTCTTCCCCCTCCTCCTTGAAAGTTTTCATAATCATCATGTCAAGATTAAATAATAGAGCAAAAACCTTTCCTCCAAAAGCAAGTTATCTGAGATCCATCACAGTCTTTCTCCTGTACAGCCACATGAGCAATTTTTCCAGATGCTCAAGATCCATTTGTTTCCCTCTTCCTGCATCACATCTTTTTCTGCCAATGGTAGATAACTACAGACAGACAAATTCTTTCTCTATCCTTGAGCCCCCCTAGAAGATACCTACTAGGTAAGACCACAGTGGCTGTTGCTTTTCTTTTTGTTTCATTAAAGGTGAAACCATGGAGAGATCTAGGCAATAGTAGGATGAAGACTAATTTCCATCCTTAAAGATTAGGATAGGTGATGTCTGCTGCGGGAGTGGTGGTAACTGCACTCTCAAGAACAGCTTTTCTACTGGGAAAGCATAACCAGGGCTAGAACTTCTCCACCCCCTGCACACAAAAAGTAAAGGGAAAATATAAATAGCACAGACACCGTGCATACAACTGTAAAATAAGGGGAGGGGGTTCATGAAAATTGAGAGGCAAAGCTCACTGCTGTACTAAAGCTTTAACATAAGTAAATAGTCTTTGGGGAAAAAAAACATAAAGCAGGAAAAGGGAAAGACTAACATGTTCTAATATAATACAGAGATAGATGAGAGAAAGAAGGTAGACTTTCAGGACACAAAATTACCATCCTCATTGGAGGTCACAAAGAGTAGCATTAACTCCTACAACAAATTGAATCATTTTGATTTAGAGGGCAAACTTTAGAACTTTCCCCAGAAGTTATAGAAAAAGAAAAAACAGCAGAGGAGAAAGAAAGAAAGAAAGAAATTAAGAAAGAAAGAAAGAAAGAAAGAAAGAAAGAAAGAAAGAAAGAAAGAAAGAAAGAAAGAAAGAAAGAAAGAAAGAAAGGCAAAATGTTACTGTCAGAATTATAGGATTAATTAGGTATCACCAGTAACAAAAGTAATAATTGATATCCTGACGAAAGAAATAATTCCTAATAGAAGGCATTTGATACAAGGTCCTACTAATCCTAAAAAAAGTTAATTATACCCTGAGCATGAAGTCCTACCAGCATTGACAATCAACTAATATAGGACAAAGAGTGACACGTACAGAGGTTAAAGGAAAAACTTTCACAGCTAGTTAATTTCCTTATAGCCTAGTTGCTTTAATGTGTAAGGAAAACAGAAAGAATTTTTAAGTAAGACAGGACTGGGTAACGACGTTCATTTACACTTTTGAAAAAAGCACGTGAAGCTTTATTCAGGTGATAAGAAAATAAAAACAAGGAATTTAGGACACAGAGAAATAGAATTTGTAAATCGAGGTCTCAAAATCAAATGTCTTACTGAAGGAGGAATAATAATATAAAAGTGCAAATTGGCTGATGAATGGCAATAGAAAGTGGTGAAATTTGTGACCAACTGGAGAGTTCATCCCTTGCCCACCGGCACTAAAATGAAAATGCTAAAAATATATTTTATCCAATCTGTTGCCTCCACCTGGCCAGAAGGATATTATTTTTTTCCCTCTAACTCAAAAACGCACTTAGATTTTCCCTTCCTTGGTTTGCATCCTTTACCGTATGGTTCATGTGGGACTTACGAGTACCCTTGATGATGGGTTAGGGTTAAAATAATCAAGTGTTCTTCTATCCCGGTAATAGCTAAGAAGGCCTAACATTTATACACAATTGGAACACTGTTTCAAGAAAGTTAAATTTATCCCCAAAAATATTTTTCTATTTCTAAGGTGCATAGAGAAGTGTTATTCCCAATTTCATTGCAAGAAAAAATTTTAGTACATTTAAAATCAGTGGTTCATTGGTTCCTTAAAGCTCATATTAATTGGCTGTCTTTTATGCTAGTTGGAAGAAATAGATAGCTATCAAATGGAAGATCTCTCTGACAGCTAATTTTTTATATCTACATAAACCATGTTTAAAAATCCATATTTATAGTTGAACCTAAACAATATAAAAATTAATGGAAAAAGAAAGATTGAGGCCTAGGTATGAAGAGGAAGGGAATTTCCTAGAGCCAAGGAAAGACCCTGATAATAGAGTTTTTCTCAAAGGTGGAATAAATATTTGCATTGCTCATCTATCTTCTTCCTCTCTGCACCTCCCAACAAAGCCTAAGATAAAACTTCACCAAAAAAAAGTTGTTTTTTACAAGCTCTAGGTCCACATATTTCTTATTCAAGGGAAAATATTATTATTTCACCCACACCCCTCACCAAGGCAGTATTCTCCTAAACTGTGACTGCCAGATATTTAAATATGCATCCAACACATCTCAGATACATAGTACATGGAAGGTATTGTGTAAGGCGCAACAACATAAATATGAAAAATGAAACTTGAGTCCACAGCTTTAAGAAATATTGAAGGGGAAAAGGTATGTCACAGCTATCTTTGGCTCCTCAGTTCTTTTTCGGGTTGTCTGAATCCAGTGGGAACATTTTTGGCCTCAGCCATTGGCATTGCACTTGGCTTACAGAGTAACCATCACTGGAATAGTGGCCTGCGTGCCCAGTCCTTAAGAGCACTCTGCACCCGGCCTCCACCCTCCAACTGGCTCATGCAGCTGTCTCAGGGTTCCTGTAGCAGCAACTGGAAGTGTGCCAAGCTCCCCAGCTAAGCTGAAGACCCACGGGGTGTTCTTCTGCCACACTCTATTGGCTAAAGCAAATAACAGGGGGCAGAGAAAGATGGAGGAATAGAGATATCTCTTTTCTGGCTACTCAAAGTGAAACAGAGGAAAGTGGACGTCGGCTACTTCTGGCTGAAGGAATCTGCACAGAAACATCACTCCAGGGCACAGTGAAGCAGCAGGAGACTTGAGGAGCCGAGAAGAAGGTCTGAAGCTAAGGAAACCAACACAAGGCAGGTGCTTGGTATGGGCAGAGGCCGCTGGTTGGCCAACTCTCCCATGAAGGGAGAGGCAAAGGGATGTCTCGCAGTATTTTGACTTTGGACTGGGCTGCTCCCTAGAATGGAAAGTAGACTAGAACAGCTTCTAGTGGCCAGGGTTGAATGCCAGGCAGGGTGGTTCTCCCTCTGGCTTAGCTGCTAGTGGGGTGATGCTACATTTACACAGGAGGATCCATCTGTGAGGTCCTACTACAGCTTTGGAGCTCCTGCTGAGCTCCAGTGGCCATCTTTGGGGTGAGCTGAGTGCCCCTGTACCACCCCTTTGTTGTCAGGGGACACTGTCAGATGGGTTTCCTGGGAAGTATGATGAGAGTTTTTGGACCACAGTTACCTGGGGACTGAACACTGATGAAGGAAACAGGGCCAGTAGAGGGCAAGGAAGTCAGGAAGACAAGATCAGGTTTTCTTTGCAACTGGAGAGTGGCTTCTGACCCCCATAATATAAAGAAGTCCAACGTGTGTTCTCTGTCTCCTGACAACATCACAGCACCACCAGCTGTATACACACACACACACACACACACACACACACACATATATATTTTTACATTTATTTTTGGCTTCTTTTTTCAATTTTGTCCTTGATTTTTTTTTTTTCTTTTTCACCTCATTTGTTCTTGTTGGTTATTTAGTTTTTGTCTGTTGGTTGTATTTTTATTTTTTCACTTTTATTTTTTCAATAGCAAAGGTTTCTCCTTTTTTTTTTTTTTTTGAGGTTTTTGGCCCCTTTTATTCTTTCTCTCTTTTTTATTTCTCTACTTTTCTTCACCATTGGTAGAGATTTTCCTACTTTCTTCATCTTTCCCACATAAATTTCCCGTACAACAAAGACATCCCTTTTTATTTCCTTCTTTATCCTATACAACTATACTTTAAATTTTTATCTATTTTATTATTTTTTCATACTTTTTCTCTCTAAGGGATGGAAGAGTAATGGAATTGGTCTGGTTCAAGGGTCATGGCATTGGTCTGGCTCAAGGAAGCCACAAGCTCATGGTCTTGGGTGTCCTTCTAGCTTTGGTATTTGGAAAGAAGGTACTGGTAGGTCCTTACTGTGGCATGCTGATGATTTCTTTCTACATTTGGCACAGGTAGGGTCTTGCTATTTCCCAGGTGGGTAAGGAACTTCTGACTTTGAAGGATGTGCCCAGTCTGGTCCCCCAAAGTCCTAGATCGGCAGGTGTGGTTAAAGCACCCCACCAAACACCACTATTTCTCCTGTCATTCTCTTTCTCTTTTACTGTCCTTTTTCTCTCCTTTTCTTCAATTCTTTCCTTCCACCACCACCTTTTTTTCTTTACCTTTTTCTTATCTTTCTCCTTTCTCACTCTTTACCATTATCACCCCTTTGGACTTATATTTAAAGGCCACTTAAAGACTTAAGCTCTGAGATAAGGTAATTGAAAGTGAAGGATGGAGTAAGAAGGAACAAGTAGGGGAAGGAAGTGAACAAAAAGAAAATATACATGAGGAGGAAAAAACAGATAAAATTCTAACAACATTGAGAACCAGAACAGAGCAACCCCCTTAAGGCATCATGAGGTAGCTACTGCAGAGGAGTCTACCTATAAAGAATAAATGGAAAAGACAGAAAGCGAATTTAAAATGTGGATGGCAAAAACTATAAAGGGAAGTGACAAGAGTGGAAAAACAGAACCAAATAATGGATCAGAAATAGTTAGAACTGTTCTCCAGACTGAAGATCACAATGAACCATCATCAAAGCAAACACCAAGAAACTAAAGGACAAAACCTACTTTCCAAAATGAAGCAAAGGATAAAACTAAACAATGGATTTTCACAAAATTAAGATTGCTAGAACTCCAGCACACTTAACAATTTTCTCAATAAATGTTAATGACTTAAATTCCCCACTAAAGAGGTATAGGCTGGCAGATTAGATTTAAAAAAAAAAAAAGACATAAGCCATCCAAATGCTGTCTCCAGGAAATGCCTTAATCTTTAAAATGGACCAATGGACCATACCTGGAATCATAGCATCTCCCTAGACTTTACCAGGAAGCAAAAGATCTCTTGAAAAGACCAACAACAAGAGTTGCAAAACAATATTTCAGGAAAATAGAAACCAGAATAAAGGAGGAGCCATAATCTTATTTTCTTTTTTTTCTTTTTTTACATAATCATCTCCCAAAGGGAAGTTTTTATTTCTAATGAGGCAGCAATTATTGAGAAGTGAGATACAAAAAGTCTATGGCATTTGTCACTTTGCTGAGCATAATCTTATTTTCTAATACCACTGTATTTAAAGCAACTGAAGTGAAAAAAAAAAAAGGACAAAAATGGACATTTCATATTGGTCAAGGGAATAATACATCAAAAGAACATTTCAATTCTAAATATTTGTGACCCAACTTAAAAGTTCTCAGATTTATGAAACATATTGATTGTTCTGAGCAATATGATAACCTATAACACCATAATAGTTGGATACTTTAACACACCTCCAGCTAAACTAGACAGATATCTAAAAAGAAACAAAACAAAGATATAAGGGACTAAATGCAACACGAGAACAAATGGGCTTAATAGACAGATACAGACTACACCATCACAAAGCTATATACGTTCTCCTTGTCATCTCACGGAACATATTCCAAAATAGATCACACTCTAGGTCACGAATCAAACTTCAACAAAATTAAAAGAAATGAAATTATACCTGGTATCTTCTCAGACTACAAGGGAATAAATGTGGAACTCAAATCAACCAAAATGTACACCCCACAAAAAGGCAAGGAAATTAAACAACCTATGAATGATAGCTGGGTTAAAGAAAATTTAAAAGAGGAAATTGTTACATTCTTTAAACAGAACAACAATGAAGCTACAAGTTACCAAAACCTATGGGATACTGCAAAAGCAGGTGCTTATGGGGGAAATTTATCGCATTATGTGCCTACATTTCAAAACCAGAAAGAGAACACATCAGCAAACTAATGAATCATATTAAGGAAAGGGAAAAGGAAGAGCAATCCAATCCCAAACCTAGCAGAAGAAAATATATAAAATTAAATTAAATAATAAACAGATGAAATTGAAAACAAAAGAATCATTGAGAAAATCAATGGAACAAAAAGTTGGTTCATTAAAAAATAAATAAAATCAATGAAACTTTGGCTAGATTAACTAGAAACAGAAACATAATATCTCTAATAACCTTAATCAGAAATGAAAAAGGAGAAATAACAAAGATACCACAAATGCAGGAGATTATCTCTGACTATTGCAAGAAACTCTGTAGCTGGGACTACAGATGCCCACCACAACACCTGGCTATTTGTTGCTGTTGTTGCAGTTGTCATTGTTGTTTTAGCTAGCCTGGGCTGGGTTCGGACCCGCCAGCCTCAGTGTATGTGGCCAGCGCCCTACCCTCTGAGTTATGGGTGCCACCACACATGACGACATTTTGGTCAAAGCAGACCATATACAAAACGTGGCCCCATGACATTATGATGGAACAGAAGAGTTCCTACCATCTAGTGATGTGAACCTAAGTAGCCAAGGCAATCTTGTACAAAAAAAGAACAAAACTGAAGGCATCACACTACGTTACGTAACTTCAGAATGAACTCAAAATATACTACAAAGCCATAGTAATTAAAACAGCATGGTATCTGACATAAAAACAGACACATAGATCAATGAAATGGAATAGAGAGTCAGAAATAACCCCACACATTTATAGTTAGTTGATTTTTTCCAAAGATGTAATGGGGGAAAGGATAGTCTCTTTACTAAATAGTGTTGGGATGATTAGAGATTCTACATGCAAAAAAAAAAAAAAAATGAAGTTAAACTGTTACCTCACACATACACAAAAATAAACTCAAAATATACTAAGACCTGATCCAGGACTTATTAAGACCTAAAATTATAAAATCATTGGAAGAAAAACTCAAAGCAAAGCTCTGTGACATTGCCTGGGTCATGATATTTTGGACACAAACCCAAAAGCACAGGTAACAAAAGCAAAAATAGAAAAATGGACCCACCTGGACCTCCATAAGAGCTGCGCAACGACCTACAACCAGCACCCTCCCGGACCTCTGTAAGAGCAGCGCTGTGACCCACTACCACCTCACCTCCACATGCCCTGACCAGGAACTCCGGGAGCCACGCAACCCCGCGTCCTCGCTACTGTACCCACCCTGCCTCCACACTGGCCACATGTCTGGCCAGGGACTCTGGTAGCCACATGCCTTCCGGAGCCCTCCCTGCCTCTGCGCAGACCCCTTCTCCTGGCCAGAGACTGCTGGAGCCTTGGGCCCTCTGTGCTAAAGTCATTCAGTGCCAGGCACTCCCAGTACCGTGTGCACCACCCCACACCCTTTTGTTGAATCCGGGTGTGTCACACTCCGGAGCTGCTCCCACAACCAGAACTCCCTGGCTGGGGCAGCCCCAGAGGACCTACACAGGGTCACTCCCTACAAAGATCCAGCAACAATAGAGTGATCTCTCTGGGGTCTAATCTTGGAGAGACATCTCCCCAACGCTGAGGATGGCCAGAGGCAACGGTGAAAAAAAATCATGAGGTGAAATCAATGGAAATACTCTGGCAATATGAATAATCAGAGCAGATCAACTCCCCCAAGAAACAATGGGGCAGACAAAGCAGAAGATCCCATGCACAAACCAATAGCTGAGATGTCAGAAATCGAATGCAGAATCTGGATAGCAAACAAGATTGAATTAGAATTCCAAGCAGTAACCCAAAAGATGTCTCAAAAATTCAACGAATTCAAAGACCAAATGACAAAACATTTTGACACATTGAGACAAGAAGTTGCAGTCCTCAAAGATCTGAGAAACATAGCAGAATCCCTCACTAATAGAATGGAGCAAGCAGAAGAAAGGATTTCTGACATTGAAGACAAAGCTTTCAAACGCTCCCAAACTCTCAAAGAGGAAGAGAAATGGAGGGCAAAAAAAGATCACTCTCTCAGAGAGCTCTAGGATAATTCAAAGAAAAACAATATATGAAACTTCACAAGGCACAGAGTCTCTTCTCCATGAGATTATGAAAGAGAAATTTCCAGACATGCCATGAGATTCTGAAATTCAGATAGCAGACAGTTTCAGAATTCCAGCATGACTCAACCTGAATAAGACATCCCTCAGACACATCATAATCAATTTCACTAAAGTTAATATGAAGGAGAAAATTCTGAAAGCAGCCAGATGAAAGAAAAACATTACCTACCAGGGGAAGAATATTAGAATAATTGCAGATCTCTCTGCTGAAAACTTTCAAGCTAGAACAGGATGGTCATTGACTTTTAATCTCCTAAAACAAAATAACTTTCAACCCAGCATCCTGTACCCAGCTAAACTGAGTTTCATTTATGATGGAAAAATTAAATACTTTAATGACATTCACATGTTAAAGAAATTTGCCACAACTAAACCAGCTCTCCAGGATATTCTCAGACCTATCCTCCATAAAGACCAGCATAATCCTCCACCACAAAAGTAAACCCAACCAGAAAATTTTGATCAAATTCCAACTTCCACAGTTGCAAAAGGATTAAAAATGTCCACCAGACTCTTGAAAGGCTTATCAATACTGTCAATTAATGTGAATGGTTTAAATTGTCCTCTAAAGAGGCACAGGTTGGCTGACTGGATACAAAAACTCAAGCCAGATATCTGCTGCATACAAGAATCTCATCTTACATTAAAAGACAAATATAGACTCAAAGTGAAGGGATGGTCATCTATACTCCAGGCAAATGGAAAGCAGAAAAAAAGCAGGCATTGCAATCCTGTTTGCAGATGCAATAGGCTTTAAACCAACCAAAATAAGGAAGGATAAGGATGGACACTTCATATTTGTTAAAGGTAATACTCAATATGATGAGATTTCATTTAATATTTATGCACCCAACCGGAATGCACCTCAATTTTTAAGAGAAACTCTAACAGACATGAGCAACTCGATTTCCTCCACTTCCATAGTAGTTGGAGATTTTAACACCCCTTTAGCAGTGCTGGATAGATCCTCCAAAAAGAAGCTAAGCAAAGAAATTTTAGATTTAAACTTAACCATTCAACATCTGGACATAACAGACATCTACAGAACATTTCATTCCAACAAAACTGAATACACATTCTTCTCATCAGCCCACAGAACATACTCCAAAATCGACCACATCCTGGGCCAGAAATCTAACCTCAGCAAATTTAAAAAAATAGAAATTATCCCTTGCATCTTCTCAGACCATCATGGAATAAAAGTTGAACTCAATAACAACAGGAATCTGCATACCCATACAAGAACATGGAAGCTAAATAACCTTATGCTGAAACATAGATGGGATTATAGACGAGATTAAGAAGGAAACCACCAAATTTTTGGAACAAAACAACAATGAAGACATGAATTATCAGAACCTCTGGGATACTACAAATGCAGTCCTAAGAGGGAAATTGATAGCACTGCAAGCCTTCCTCAAGAAAAAGGAAAGAGAGGAAGTTAATAACTTAATGGGATATCTCAAGCAACTGGAGAAGGAAGAACATTCCAACCCCAAACCCAGCAGAAGAAAAGAAATAAGCAAAATCAGAGCAGAATTAAATGAAATTGAAATTTTACAACAGATCAATAAATCCAAAAGTTGTTTTTTTGAAAAGATCAACAAAATAGATAAACCTTTGGCCAACCCAACTAGAAAAAAAAAGAGTAAAATCTCTAATTTCATCAATTGGAAATGGTAAATATGAAATAACAACAGACCTCTCAGAAATTCAAAAAATCATTAACAAATATTACAAGCAACTTTACTCTCAGAAGTATGAAAATCTGAAAGAAATCGACCAATACTTGGAAGTATGCCACCTACCAAGATGTAGCCAGAACGAAGTGGAAATGTTGAACAGGCCTATATCAAGTTCTGAGATAGCATTAACTATACAAAAATCTCCCTAAAAAGAAAAGCCCAGGACCAGATGGCTTTACATCAGAATTCTACAAAACCTTTAAAGAAGAACTGGTACCTATATTACTAAACCTCTTCCAAAATATAGAAAAAGAAGGAATACTACCCAATACATTCTACAAAGCAAACATCACCTTGATCCCTAAACCAGGGAAAGACCCAACAAGAAAAGAAAATTATAGACCAATATCACTAATGAATATTGATGCAAAAATACTCAATACAATCCTAACAAACAGAATCCAACAACACATCAAAAAAATTATACACTATGACCAAGTGGGATTTATCCCATGCTCTCAAGGCTGGTTCAATATACATAAATCTATAAATGTAATTCAGCACATAAACGAACCCAAAATAAAGAACATAGGAGTCTCTCAGTTGATGCAGAAAAAGCTTTTGATAATATCCAGCATCCTTTATTATCAGAACACTTAAGAAAATTGGTATAGAAGGGACATTTCTTAAACTAATAAGGGCATCTACAGCAAACCCACAGCCAATATCGTATTGAATGGAGTTAAATTACAATCATTTCCACTTAGATCAGGAATCAGGCAAGGTTGTCCATTGTCTCCATTGCTCTTTAACATTGCAATGGCAAAAACATTAAAGTTTTAGACATTGCAATTAGGGAAAAAAGGTGATCAAGGGTATCCACATAGGGTCAGAAGAGATCAAACTTTCACTGTTCGCAGATGACATGATCGTATATCTGGAAAACACTAGGGATTCTACTACGAAACTTTTAGAAGTGATCAAGGAATACAGCAATGTCTCGGGCTACAAAATCAACACCCATAAATCTGTAGCCTTTATATATACCAACAATAACCAAGCCGAAAAAACAGTCGAGGACTCTATTCCTTTCACAGTAGTGCCAAAGAAGATGAAATATTTGGGAGTTTATCTAACAAAGGATGTGAAAGATCTCTATAAAGAGAACTATGAAATTTTAAGAAAAGAAATAGCTGAGGATGTTAACAAATGGAAAAACATACCATGCTCATGGCTGGGAAGAATCAACATTGTTAAAATGTCCATACTACCCAAAGCAATATATAATTTTAATGAAATTCTTATTAAAGCTCCATTGCCGTATTTTAAAGATCTTGAAAAAATAATACTTCATTTTATATGGAATCAGAAAAAACCTCAAATAGCCAAAACATTTCTCAGAAATAAAAGCAAAGCAGGAGGAATCATGCCACCAGACCTGAGACTGTACTATAAATTGGTAGTGATCAAAACAGCATGGTATTGGCACAAAAACAGAGAAGTAGATGTCTGAAACAGAATAGAGAACCAAGAGATGAATCCAGCTACTTACCGTTATTTGATCTTTGACAAGCCAATTAAAAATATTCAGTGGGGAAAAGATTCCCTATTTAACAAATGGTGCTGGGTGAACTGGCTAGTAATCTGTAAAAGACTGAAACTAGACCCACACCTTTCACCATTAACTAAGATAGAATCTCACTGGATAAAAGATTTAAATTTAAGACATGAAACTATAAAAATACTTGAAGAAAGTGCAGGGAAAACTCTTGAAGGAATCGGCCTGGGTGAATATTTCATGAGGAGGACTCTCCAGGTAATTGAAGCAGTATCCAAAATACATTACTGGGACCTGATCAAACTAAAAAGCTTCTGCACAGCCAAGAACATAATAAGTAAAGCAAGCAGACAGCCCTCAGAATGGGAGAAGATATTTGCAGGTTATACCTCCGATAAAGGTTTAATAACCATCCACAGAGAACTCAAACATATTAGCAAAAAAAGAACAAGTGATCCCATCTCAAGGTGAGCAAAGAACTTGAAGAGAAACTTCTCTAAAGAAGACAGACACACGATCTACAGACATATGAAAAAAAGCTCATCATCCTTAATCATCAGAGAAATGCAAATCAGAACTACTTTGAGATATCACCTAACCCCAGTAAGAGTAGCCCACATAACAAAATCCCAAAACCAGAGATGTTGGTGTGGATGTGGAGAAAAGGGCACACTTTCTACACTGCTGGTGGGAATGTACACTAATACGTTTCTTTTGGAAGGATGTGTGGAGAATACTTAGAGATCTAAAAATAGACCTGCCATTCAATCCCATAATTCTTTTACTAGGTATGTACCCAGAAGACCAAAAATCACAATATAACAAAGACATCTGTACCAGAATGTTTATTGCAGCCCAATTCGTAATTGCTAAGTCATGGAAGAAGCCCACGTGCCCATCGACACATGAATAGACTAGCAAATTGTGGTACATGTATACCATGGAATATTATGCAGCCTTAAAGAAAGATGGAAACTTTACCTCTTTCATGTTTACATGGATGGAGCTGGAACATACTCTTCTTAGCAAAGTATCTCAAGAATGGAAGAAAAAGTATCCAATAAACTCAGCCCTACTACAAAGCTAATTTATAGCTTTCATATGAAGGCTATAACCCAACTATAGCACAAGAATATGGGGAAAGGGCCAAGGAAGGGGAAGGGATGGGGGAGGTTAGGGTGGAGGGAGGGTAATTGGTGGGGCCACACCTACGTTGCATCTTAGAATGAGCACAGGCAAAACCTACTAAATGCAGAATACAAATGTCTACATACAGTAACTCAGAAAATGCCATGAAGGCTACATTGAACAGTTTGATGAGAATATTTCAAGTTGTATATGAAACCAGCACATTGTACCCCTTGATTGCACTACTGTGCACAGCTATGATTCAACAATAAAAAAAATAGACAAACGGAATTATATCAAACTAAATAGCTGCTGCACAGCCAAGGAAAGAACCAACAGAGTGAAGAGACAACCTATGGAATGGGAGAACATATTTACTCACCATACATCTGTTAAGAGATTAATATTCAAAATATGCAATGAACTCAAACAACTCAATAGTAACAACAACAACAAAAAATTTAAAAAACTGTAAAAAAATCTAATGAGATAGCTCTCAAAAGTGGCATATAGGTGGTCAACAAGTATATGAAGAAATTATCGACATCACTAATCATTAAGGAAATGCAAAGTAAAATCACAGAGAGATATCACCTCATATCTGTTAGAATGGTTTTTATAAAAAAAAAAAGATAACAAGTGTTGGTGAGGATATGGAAGAAAGAAAACTCTTGAACAGTGTTGGTGGGAATGTTAATCAGTATTGCCTTTATCAGAAACAGTATAGAAATTCCTCAAATGATTAAAAAACAGAAGTACCACATGATCCAGCAATCCTACTCCCAGTTATACATCCAGAGGAAACGAAATCAGTATGTGGAAGATCCAACTAGTCTCCCATATTCACTGCAGCATTATCCACAATAGCCAAGATAAGCATCCAGAACAAACGAATAAAGAAATGTAGGGGAAGAAAAATGTGATACATGCACACACGTACACGCTGGAATTCTATTAAGCCCTTAAAAAAAAAGCAGAAATTTCTGTATTTGCATCAACAGGGATGAACATGAAGGGCATTCCTATTAAATGGAATAAACCAAGCACAGAAGAACAAATATCACATGATCTCACTTATATGAGGAATTTAAACGAAGTTGAATTCATGGACACAAAGTATAATAGTGATTAGTAGGATCTTGGGGTGGGGGCTTAGGGAGATATTGGCTATATGAAATTAAATTTCGGATAGATAGGAGAAATAAATTGGAGAGATGTATGGTCTGACATGGTGGCTATAGTTAATAACAACATACTCTATTCTTAAAAATTTCAAGAGAGATTTTAAGAATTCTCTCCACAAAAATAAGTACATGAGGTAATGCACGTGTTAAATAACTTGATTTAGCCATCCCACGATATTTGCATATTTTAAACATGATGTATATGATAATTATATACAGTTTCTGTCAATTAAAAAAATTAAAGAAAACAACTCCCACACTAAAGAAAAAGAAACTCATAGCCCAGAGCAAAGAATGGTAAGTAAACTTGCGATTATGGTCCCATGCATTACAGGTGATCTGCACTGCATGAAGGATGCTCCAGGAGCCTTATGAGGACATCTAGCCCAATTTAGCAGGTGTCAGGGAAGGCTTCTCATCCAAACATCAATACAGAAGATGAACAGTGGGGTAAAAACTGGGGCTGCAGGGAGATAGATGCTCCTAAAGGCCCAGCAACTGGAAAATATGTGGGCACAGCTAAGGAGCGCAAAAAACGGGAGCAATAGTGAGGGATGAAGTTGAAAACTCTTACGAAATATATTAAGAACTTGAACTTTATTCTAAATTGGGGAAGCTAACAAAGACTTTTCAGAAAGGACATGACATGATCATGTTCACCTTTTAGAATGTGTTCTCCAGTAAGGGAGAGGCGAAGACGAAGTAAGGCTGAAGTCTGGGAAATGAGGTCTTTGGAATCCGGGTAGAAGGTCCTGTGGACAGCGAGAAGAAACAGGGAGAGTGGAGGAGGCTTGGGGATTTTCAGGAAGGAGAGCTGACAACCGCCTAGTTCTTTGGATAGCACTGGGTCGGGGCGTAGTCAGAGCTACCCAGACCCTCCTGCTCCTTAGAGACCCTAGCCCTCAGTGTCTTTCCTAAATACACACAGGGCCTCTGCCGCCAGCTCCTGTCTTTTCATGCTCACTTTTACGTAGAATTCTTTCTTTCTTAGCACTTATTTAACATCTCTCAGAAGTCAGTGTTTATAATTTCTGCTTTTTCTGCAGCAGAATGAAATGCAATCCACTCTGAACACTCAAGGACTCGCAGAAAGAGAATTTTGCATGTTTTCTTTTCCAGAGGAAAGCATATTAAAGATAAAATCAAGCTATTCATTGATGTAGTCAATAAATATTTATTAAGAGTTTGTTTTGTGCCAGGCACCATTCTTGCTGCTGGGGGCACAGCAGTGAACACAGCATAGGCAGAGTCTGTCCCTGTGATGGGAGAAACAGACTCCACACACACACACACACTTTAATACATGCACACAAACTACGTGTGTTACGCGTATGCACACCTATCTATGGACACGTATAAATGCATACGTCAATATGTAACTTGTCTGGTGGTGATAAGAGGGAAGGCTTTGCTACAACGTGCCAGGGAAAACCTCATTGTGAAGATGGACTCTGAGCAAAGGCCTGAAAGAAGTAATTAGAGGGAACCCACAGATATCTGGGAGAAAAATAGTCTGGAAACAGGAACAGTAAGTAGTAACTTGCTGGTGTGTGAGCGATGGCCAGCAGATCACTGCACCTCAGCAGTGAGAAAGAGGAAGAGTCTGGAGAGGCATTTGGTGAAGCCGTGGGAAGGGACGGGATTCTAAGAACTTTGCCGTTTACTCTCATTGGAGTGTTTGAACAGACATGACATCATCTAATTTGTGTTTTAACAGATCCAACTGTGATTTCTTTTCTTTTTTTTTGCAGTTTGAACCCATCACCTCCGGTATATGGGGCTGGTGCCCTACTCCTTTGAGCCACAGGCGCTGACCCCCAACTGTGATTTCTTGATAGAGGGATAGATTGTGGAGGAAGGGTCAATGTGGAGGAAGAAAGGAGGGTCAATGTGGAGGAAGAAAGTCCAGGAGGAAAGCTCCTGCAATAATCCAGGATAATCGGGAGAGGATGGCAGCCTGGGCTGGAGTGTTAGCAATGGCAGTGGGGAGGCCCGGCCACGTTCATACTGTGTCTCTGCTGATAGGACCCACGAGGGGCGTGAGAGGAGTCAAGGTTTCTTCCCAGCTTTGGCAGGGCAGTTTTCTTAGACAAGCCTCTGGCAAGCCTTTTAGATGAGTTTTCTAGAACTGTCCTCGACTCCTCTAAATATGATTCCCTGCCCTTTGATGGGTGGCTCCACGTCTAGCCATTTTCTTCTCTCTTAAGAGCAGGACGTTTTCACAGTAACCCTCACTCCCTCAATTATCGACCCCACCTTTTTTCCAAAAATCAACCATCCACACTCCAAAGGTGTCAAATGTGTGAGAAGACTAAACGATTTTAAACATGTTATAAGGGACAACCCCTTAAAAGGATAAATGTTGGGGTTTTGTCTGCACAGCCTCTGCCTCCCCCAGAACTAATTCTCAACACAGACACAGCAGAATGGGGATTAGTCTGGCTCCAGAAAGGTTCATTTTGTTCTGTGGGAATGATCTAATTTATATGTATTTTTGAAAAGTACATCTACTAGATTCATCATATTATGCCATTGAATTAAAGACCAAACAAAATTTGCCTCTCAGTAGAAAGCCAGGGAGACAGAAAGCACCAGGCAACCAAGGTGAGAAAGGCCAGGCCTGTGCTTCCAGCTCTGAGCCTACGAGCCTGGCTTTGGATAAAGGATGTCAGGATGTTCTAATGAATTTTTTCTGCCTAACACCTTTTTCTCACACTCTAGGACCATTAAAAACATTCAAAAACAGCAGGAAGGAAAATAGTAAATCATGAAAAAAAAAAAAAAGCCCTGAAGAACCACTCTGAATTAATGTACATGAGGAGGAGAAAGGCTCTGATGCTACTTAGCAAAAGTCAAATTGTTACTTATCTTGTCTGTTCCTTCAGCCATAACACAACCCTTCAACCAGGCAAAAGAGAGAATTACTTCATCTGCCTTTGCTGCAGATTCCTTGAAACTTTGAGTATAGGCCTGACATGTTTATGTATGTATCAAACACTTCGGATAAAGGAATCCTATCTCTAATTATAGAATTCAGGCATCAACTAGTGAGGGGGGATTTTAGGGGACACCATGGTATTTCCAGGACAGCTTCTGTTTTACTTCATATTCACTAAGGCTGATGCTTTGAGTGCCTCTACTGGACGTTCTTCAGCTCGCTGTGATAGGTCATCCCAAGAATCCCACTGGCATTTGCCAAAATATGCCCAGTGATATTTTCGACCATCTTTCAGATCTTTCGCTTAGTGCAATGTTTCAGCCTTGCTCACATCGACTAGATGCCCATGGTCTGACATTTTATGACTGTAACATTCTCATATAGTTGTCATTATCCTATGTATTTTACTTTATTTATATTACTATGAGTACTTGTTTTTGCCTTTTGTGTAAAACTATAAATTCTTTATATCTAGGGATAACGTCTGATTGTTAAACTGTGTCAAAACTTTTAATTAGTGTCATATAGACCTACATATATTAATTGAGAACAAGAATGGTAAAAATCATAAAATCAAAACTCGAATGAATTTCCAAGCAGAAAATTATAATGTTTCAGATTTAGTTTCTATAAATAGAATCATACTATAACACTATTTGTTTCAACTAAAATACCTAAAATGAGGAGAATTTGTAAAATGAGTTCTAATTTTTTAAGCAGCCAAAACAAATAGGGAAACCAAAAATTCCATATCAACGTGTTACAAATTCACTCATCTGGATATTACTGAATATAGCAACTGTATCTAAAATTACTTTTTAAGAAATTTATCCCATCTGATTTCAAAATGGAAAATAAACAAATAAGAATATAACTTTTTGTAAATAGCACTCTAAAGAGGTGATGCCGCAGATAATGTGAAATATTGTTGTGAAATGTTATTACTTCATAGAGGGATTTAAAAGGAAAAATAATGACACTATGTACTTTCTTCAGTTGGAATTCAACAGCCCTCTAACAAAGTTACTCCTTAGTATTATTGAAAACTTGAAGCCTTGTCTTCTCTGGGTAGTTTGTGCTCATTATAGAATAGAAAGCTGTGATAACAGACAATACACAACTGGCTTTTGCCAAATGATTTTAAACTATTCTCCCAAAGACTAGTTCTCATTAATTTCAGGAACTAAGGTCACAGCCAGAAAATCAACAACAGCAACAAAAATGAATAAATGGCTTCTTAAATGCTGTGTTCTGGACTCTGTATAATTCAAAACTGGGAATTAAAAAAATTAAAATGGAGTTAACACTCAACACAAAAATAGATACATAAATTCTTGTCCTGGGAATGGTGAGTAAAACATTCTAAACTCAAATTAATGGGTCATGTCTTGGAGTACTTGCCAACTCATTTTATAATTGAAATCAATTAATTTTCCTATGCAATCACTTGACGGGGTTCCTTTATCCAGTTGCACCAGCCTTTCATCTGTGGAAGCCAAGGAATATAGACTTATCCATGGTATCTTTCTCTCTCTCGCAATTTCACGTGTAATTTATCAGCAAATTCCCTCTGCTGTACCTTCAGATATCTTAAGGCTATTTCTTGCTACCACCGTTGCTATTACTCTGGTCTGAGTGACCACCATCTTTTGTCTGAATTGCTGAAACAGCTTCCTGGTCTGGTTTCTCTGTTTCATACTTGGTTTCTGGCTGTTCTCAACTCTGCAGTCTCTTCAAATCTGATGCAAACAGTCATTTTTCTCTTGAGAATCATGAGGTAGATGAAATTGTTTCTCACTCCACCCAGAGTAAAAGGCTTTCTGGTCCTACACAAATAGTCTGTCTTATCTTCAAAGTTCATCTCCTGATTCTTTCCGTCTCTCTTGGGTCCAATAACTGGTCTCCTTTTCTCATAAATCACATCTCATTTTGAAGCCTTTGATCAAGACATTCTTTCCTTCTAAAATGTTCTTTTCTCATATTCTTGAGGTGAACTCCCTCACCAGCTCTAAATATTTACTTACGTACCATCTTCCCAGTGAGACTGAGATTTATACTGCAACTGCCCCACTTATTTCCAAACCCCTAACTCTGTCCCATTTTTTTCATTTACAGTTATAATTTTTAACATATTGTGCACTGTCCTTATTTCCTGTGGTTATTCTTGCCTGACTAGAATATACACTCCATGTTGGCAAGATGTTTTGACCTGTTTGGGTTCACAGATGCATCTCCAGCACATGAACTAGATACTGATAGGCATTTGTTGAAAGAAAAATTCACTGAATGAAGGACCCATTTATTTTTTTTTCTTCCATTTAACTTCGCTCCTAATAAGACATTTCTAGTTCAGTGGTTTCCTTTCATTTTCCAACAGAGATTCAAGGAGAAACAGTGTGCAGACTGGTAATTTAAATGACTACTGTTACCTACTGATCATTTTGGGATAAGGAAAAAAAAATTAAGGTGGCTCTGGCACTGAGAGGTAAATATCCATTATAATAACGGCATGAATTATACATTGGCAAAGGAAGCAGGAAGTTGTTGAGGCAATCACAGAAAGAAAAAAAAAAAAAGCCAGCCCTGGGAAGGTCTTTCAGGATGCATTCCCCAGAGAACTAACAGGCAGCACAGGGGAAGGTATTTTGAGAGAGGAGAACCTCCCTGCCCAGGTGTGGATTCTCTTATTAGCATATTAGATGGATCGCTGTAAGTGAAATGACTGGAATCCTTTTTACCCCAAAAAGCTACACTGTCAGAAATAGCTCCCCAACCCCTTATTAATAATTGATTTCCACTCCTCCCCAATGTCACAATTTCTAGTCTTTATTCTTTAAGTGAAAAATTGCTGCAAAACTCCCAACATTTACCTTGTGATCATACTTAAAATTTCCTTAGGAAATGCCACTGACCATCCAAAACACAGCAAAGTTAACCAAGTCACGTAACTGGCCTTAACGTGCGCCACCTTCCCTCTGCCCACTTTGTGCCTTCCCTGCTTCACGTGCTTTTTCATTACATTCAATTCTGTTTAGACAAAAGCTAAGTTTATTTTTCTCTGTTTCTCCCCTACCTTTTTGCGCACGTCTGTGCATGTTCTGTCTGGGAAGAGCAGAGCTGCTGATTATCCTGCTCTCCATATGGGTCAGTCACTCGGCTTCATGCAAGTTCATTTAACCTGAAAACCATCCTAGAACGGACGTGCCCCTGTCCACAGGCTGGCAACTGCTAAGCGCTAGAGAAACACATAAGTTGGTCTACATTTTGCAATTTGATATTATTTTTCTAAACCATTGTTTCTGTTACAAAAATGTAGGTGATGTCAGCCCATTTTCAGAATAATTAGTAAGGGGGAAATTTTAATGGAATAAGTAGTGACTATGACAATATTTAGTAATGCAAGATATAACCCATTTCCTAATTTGATATTCAGCACAGCAAAACTGATTTCATTTGTTTCTTTGATAGTGTATCATCCTGAGGAGTTAATAACTCATTTTTACTAAGGTGAGAGAAAATGCAGTCAGGTGAGAAGAGACGCTTGTGTGTCCAAAGACCTGTGTATTAAAACCAACAACCAGGGTGGTGCCTGTGGCTCAAGGAGTAGAGTGCCGGTCCCATATGCCAGAGGTGGTGGGTTCAAACCTAGCCCTGGCCAAAATTAAAAAAAAAAACCAACAACCTGACGTCTTCTGGGGCTGTGGAAGGTCAAGGTGCTACCCTCAGATTTTCTCAGCTGTCCTGGGAAATGGGTTATGGGTTGAAAATCTTGAAAGGAAAATCACTCTAGCTCATGTATCTTAATTTCCATTCTTGGAATTTTGTTTTAGTAGCTATTTTGAAAATCAGGCCTCTGATAGTTTCTCAACTCTGATGAGTTGTAGCTAAAAAATAGTTATTTAGCATATATTTAATATCCACAGTCTCTATAGCAAGCAAAAGAACAGGCTACCATTTTTAAAACCCACATAGGGATTAATCAACAGTTAGAAGGGCCTGAGCTAGCAGATTGGGCTAAATGACTCCTTGATTAAAAGCTAAAAACAATGTTTTCTTAAGTCTAACTACCCAGTCTGTAATTGATGTCAACCTTAAATGCTATTTTCTAGTTAATTTCAACTCATATTAAATATAGAATTTTTTTTTTTTTTTGAGACGGCATCTTGCTCAGTTGCCCAGGCTACAGTGCAGTGGCATCATCATAGCTCACTGCAACCTTGAACTCCTGGGCTCAAGTGATCCTCCTGCCTCAGCTTCCAGAGTAGCCAGGTCTACCAACATGCACCATTATGCCCTGCTGATTTTCATATTTTGTGTAGAGAGAGGGTCTCACTATGTGTCCCAGGCTGACATTGAACTCCTGTCCTCGAATGCCCCTCCTGCCTCAGCCTCCCCCAATGCTAGGATTACACTCATAAACACTGCACCAAGCCCTAAATATAGACCCTTACAGTTGAGAAGTGCTTTATATCTTATTTCATAAAAGCCCTTCACTTACAGATGAGAATGTAAGCAACTTTCTCAAGAAAACTTTTTTAAAAAAGCAGATACTTTTAATCTTAGATTTTGAAAATCTCATAAGCTGGGACTGTATTTATCAGACAAAGAATTGCTTCTTTTCTTTCCTCTCATTCTTCATTCCGAGCCCAAATAATCTACCCAATTTGGAAGAGGAATAAAATTCATTTTTCATAATGTGTGACTGAAATTCAACATAGGCAATCCTACCTACCCTGGAAGATGGGTTGACATCCACGGAACTATGCATAAGTTTTAAAATCTTTCCAGGGTTCCACAGGGTGAGAAAAAGCAACTGAGATAGGAGATGGTCTGGTGATGTGGGTGGATGGGAAGCACACGCTCCCCAAATTCTCCTCTTCTGATCTTCTGTGTTACCTGGAAGTTCCTGTAAAAGCCTCACTTGTAGGATTTGAGGAGGAAGAAATCAGTCTTTACAAAGCAAACGTGTCATTTGTCGAGAGGAACACAAGATCCGAAAATAACCCTGCCAGAGTTCAGCTCATCAAACACAGGATGGGTACCAACTGACAGGATTGGAGGTAGAAAAGGTCATTGTGCAATTCAGGAAATCATACATCACACTGGAGTCCTGAGTGTGAGGGTCTGTGTGACCTGAAGCCACATGCAGCCCTGAGTAGAGTCAGTGGAACGGTGAGAGCAAGAAAAAGAGACAAGCTCGTGGGACCCAAGGACGGGCTTCTTGCAGGGCGACCTGGGCAGGTGTCCTCGTGACTACCAGGCCTGCAAAGGGGGAGATTTAGAGACTATCATTCCGAATGCAGAGGTCAGCACAAAACAGGTAGTATGGGGAAATAGTATTAAGAGTTTTCATTGTTGTTTTGCCAACTTAGCACCTTCTCTGCATCAGACACCATGCCAGCAGTTTTGTGTACATCAACTGATAGAATACTCACAACAGTCATCTTACAGGCAGGAAATGCCAATTTCAGAAATAAGTGTAGAAAATGATATTTATGCAGATGTTTGATTTCCAAGACCATGGTTTTTCTACTTCTCCAGATGGGTGTCATAATAATATTGAGGATGAAATTACACTGGGTGTTTACTTTGCTGAGTCCTTTCATTTAATATTCACATCTAACTTATGAGTTTAGAGCTATTATCCCATCTTATGTAAGAGAAACTAAGCATGGAAAAGTTGTGTCACATGCCAAAATCATACTTTGGGTTAGTTTTCCAATTTTGTTTAGGTTCACTTCTCTACAATACACAGTTAACATGTAAGCTCAGCTGTCAACCTGTAATCCATCAGAGACTAAGTTTCTTCCGATAATTTGTCAAGTTTCAGAAATTCTATATTTTAGCAGAGTCCACTTTAAAAACAATCACTGCCAAGTTGGAAAAGTAATAAAAAATGATAAATTTGATTATCAGAAAAAATTACTTTATGTTAATAAAAATGGATCTTAAAGTATAGCACAGATAATATTTAGCATGTATTAAAAACAAGTTATGTTAAAACATACAACTTGCATAATTTAGTATAGCAAATGAAGTATTCTTTTATTCCATGAGGTTCAGAACAATATTTGGAATATAAATGTTAAATGTTTTCAAGATCTATGGTAAAAATACTTCACTGCAATACTTCAACACTACTTCTTGAGAAATCAAGTATAAATCAAGTCCACATGGTATATATTCAGAAAATAAAAATATGAGGGCGGCGCCTGTGGCTCAGGGGGTAGGGCGCCGGTCCCATATGCCGGAGGTGGCGGGTTCAAACCCAGCCCCGGCCAAATTAAAAAAAAAAAAAAAAAAAAGAAAATAAAAATATGCTTTAATCAGAAAAAGTATAGATTTAACATTCTATAATCTACTGTTTAGAAACATAAATCCTATTTTTTTTATTTTTCAAGAGACATGTGTTTATGTTATAGAAACTGTTGCCATAACAGATACTACAGAAAGTAATTATAATAGATCAGGTAAAAAATGAGTCCATCAAGCACAAACTCATTTAACCCTCACAGTTACCATATAAAGTAGGTACTACAGTCTTAATCAACATTTGGGAGCTTAGGTAACTGAAGCACTAAATCAGAATTTGTAGCCAAGTTGGTATGATTTCAAAGATTGCACTTCTATCAAAGGAAGGTCAAATCCCTCTGGGCTTAACTCTGGCTGTTGAAATATTTCTAAAATCTATTTCTCTGCCTTCATAGACATAGCATTCAGAAACAATTTAAATATTAGAATGAAGTATTCCAAAGTTCAGGGAAAACTATGTAGCAAGATGACATACTTTAAATGTTTGTTTGCATTCATTTGAATTCAGTGCATCTTTTCTGTTCACAATGTAACCAAATTGTATTCTTTTATCAATTGATTCAATTCTCTGAGATCAAGAAACGATTGGTTAGCCTCTATGGTAAAGAGGGTGGATAAAGTCTGTAAATGTATTTACTCTATCCAGAAGAGGGCCCTGGCAGACATTCAACCCGATATCTGATATTTCAGACAGAGGGGAGCAAAGATGAAATACAAGTGTCTTTTTCAGCACGATGCATTTTCTTTCATTAACTGCAGCGTGACTGTAAGAAACATTCATACACTTAGATAAAATCATGTCTTGAAAACTGATGTATTTTTAGCTGCTAAAAATTCTTACTGCTTGTATGAATTGTTAGTCAGTGTTACTGCCTAAGAATCCCATGTTTCCCCCAAGTTTTACTTTCAAAGAGTTTACATTTAGCACTTAGTTATAAAAGTACTCCCTATCAACCACGCTACAGTTACATAAAGTGGCCTTGACGAAAACGTGCATCGTGATATCGAGTCTTGGAAAATGACTCTGCTTCATTGAAGCTTAGATGACATAGAAATTGAAAACAATGGTGGTTTTGAGAAGTCTAATTTCCTGAGTGGCTGAGACAAGTGATTTATCAATCATAGAATTGCTCCAGTTCATTTTAATTATGAGTTTTGTCTTCCAAGCAGCTTTCTCTTTTCTGTACTGTATAGATAAGATATGAAAGTGCTTTTTACCAAGGCAAAAGGATCGCTTGAGCCCAGCCAGGAGTTGGAGGTTACTGTGAGCTAGGCTGAGGCCATGGCACTCTAGCCTGGGTGGCAGAGTAAGAATTTGTCTTAAAAAAAAAAGAAAAGAAGAAGAAGAAGAAGAAAAGAACATAAAAATAAAGAAAGAAAAAGGAAAGAAGGAAGGGAGGGAGGGAGGGAGGGAGGGAGGAAGGAAGGAGAAAGAAAGCTAGTGTTCTTTATTGTATGTCAAAGGTTTATGCTTGGAAACTCTTTGGGAATAATTGTCATCATAGAGCTTTGTCTCTTTTTTCCTGTGAAATTACATTTGCCACATTGGAAACTCAGATGAAGAGAGACCCTGTTGAAGAACAGACTTCTAGGCTTAGATGATTAACTATTCTCAGTGCAGGGGAGCTTTTCAGAAAGGTTGGATAGATACACAGCCAAAATCAAAATGGACCAACTTGACAATCACCATTACAACAGAAAATTTGCTGTAGATTTGCTCACAACATATATGTAACATATTTATTGAGATTTTAATATGTATCAGACATATATATTATACATTTATTGAATCTTTCAATTAATGGTGAATTAATTTGTCAAATAATTTTCCTGCTTGCAAAAATAATGCCTTTGTTTTCTGTGTTACCATTCAGAGGCAGGGTGGAAAGGGGTTTTAGGTCATAGAAAATAGGCAGAGTGGTGTGCCTCGAGAGTTGTGCAGTTCTTAGGCAAGTCCTTGGGGTCAATTACCATGTCCATAAAATAAGGATGGCATTAAATATGTAGAACAGTCTGGGAGTAAATACATCATGTTTACACCTGTTACACTACCTAACTGCTGTGTAAGCTCAACCACTGGTACCATGGTTTTAAAATACAATGTTTCTTAAAGCTCAGGCCCTGACTAATAGTCACTCAGAGCTCTTCACTAAACAGGAGCAGGTGGCACGTTCAAGTCTGCCACTTTCTCTATGTGCCTTCTTTACCTTCAGAAGTGGGTAGTAAGGCTGGGGGTGACCAGTGCAGCTGCAAGTATTTACGTTTCCATGAATGTATGCCTGTTCCCCCCAAAAGACCAGTGCGTGCCAACTGTATGACGGTTTCCTCAATGATAAGAATCTCACAGCACATGAGAGACTTTCCATACTTGAGTGGCTGAGATCAGATGGCTCTGCCACTGTGTTGGCCAGGAGCCAGTAGTCTACAGCCTAAGCGTGTATTATACTGTCTGAACCAAGTTAGTGGCTCGCAATGCTGTCAGATTCAATATCCACTTTCTATAAAAACATTCATTAATATCTCCTTTGTGGTCCTGTAATAAAATTGTTAACTATCTATAAGCATCATTTTAAATCAATGCGATGTGTTCATTGTGACACAGAAGACAATAGTCAAGAGATGAACACATAATAATAGAAGCATTACATTGTGCAAATGCCACGGTGCAGCCTGACCAGATGTGGTTGTAACGAGTAATCTGGATTTATGGCATGTCAGACATTAGCCAGCTGTGCTAGTTATTTACGCACCGTCTCTCAAGGAGTGAACAGCTTGCTCTTCCAGGATGTGCTTTGTGGTGCAAGGCTGGTCCTGCAGTTACTTCTTTTACTCTTTTTATTAAATTTTTTCTGTTCAAATAGCTGGTGTCATTTCTGCGTCCTGACTGATCTCTGACTATGATGTCTACTCAATATGCCGAGTTCTTCCCGTTAGGATCTTCCACTGGGAGCGCTAAACGCTTCACAGCTGGAGGAGGCAGCAGAAACTTGCTCCTTTCCCCGCCTCTAGGGAGCCCCTGGCGGCTGGTGGACAATGTGAGCATCACTGGGAAGCATTATCACCTGATGACTGCAGAGCCTTCTGTGGCTGCAGTGGAATAGAGTTTGCAGTTTTGTGAACCAGGTTAATTGGCTCATTGCCCCAGACACCCACCAGTCTCTACTCCTCAGAGGTCTGGACCCCACCTTCCCCGCCTCGTCTCTGAGCTCAGAGCATCAGCCCAGCCCAGCCACGCCTCCCAGGTCTGAGCCTCGCTGGGTCCTGCCTCTAGTTTCCCATTTGTTCCTTCAATTCTACAGGTGCGCAGCTGCTTTCTGAAGTTGTTACTTTCACATTGCCTTAGAGTTTCTTCCTTTACTCTTTTAGTTACCAGCTTCAATTTTTTTTAAACAAGTCTTTATATTAATTTTTTTCTGTTCAAATAGCTGGTGTCATTTCTGTGTCCTGAATGATCTCTGACTATGATGTCTACTCAATATCACAAACCTTATTTCTTCTTTATTTACATATTTAACATAGATTTGTACATACCTATAAAAATCACCATAAATACAACTGATACAACTGATGTGGGTGTGACACATTGGTGATTAAAAAGCCATTAGCAGCATTGCCATTGATGATGTTATTTTAACAAATGGTGAGCAAAACTTGATAGTGTGTAGGAAAAAAAAGCTGTATCTCCTCTGATTTCTGGTGAAATTTCATTCCTTAAGAATTTAGCAAACTTATTAAAACAGGGGAAAAAAAGACCCACTTTGTAAAATATACTCACATGAACTATGAAAACTTGATTGTTCAGGGATCATCTTACACACAGCTGTGTGTCTAACAACTCTTGGTTTCTACTCATTAAGTCTCAGTGTAACCAAAACTGCCCCTATAACCTTTTAAAACATGCTCTCTATCTGTTGGGAATCATATAAGGTGATCAGAGGCAGGAAAGGTACTTTCCTTATGCCTTGAGTTGGGGCCACTCACCTTTCTGGCCCGTTTATACTGACAGAGCATCTCTTCATAGTCCCCTCCACTTGTAAAAGTCTGAACATCTGAGTTAGAATGAAGATAGTTTTTCTGAGAGCAATTATACACTATAAAGAAATTATTATCCCCTATAAATAAGTATGTTCATTTTAACACAAAAGAAATAAAATGAATACATATAACATTAATTAGTGGATAAAAATATAACATGAAACACAGAGGCACAACTACGTCAAAAACTAAAAATGAATATGGTGATTTTATGTGTATGTAAAAATCCGTTTCAAGTATGTAAATAAAAAAGAAATAAGGTTTGTGTATTGAGCATGCTCTAGTTTCCCTGGAGCATCCTAACACACAAGGCCAGAGGGGTATTTGTGGTTTGAAAAGAGAAAGGAAAAAGAAAGATAATGATTCTAAATGTTAGCAAAGATGTTTTACAGCAAAGCTTTTATGAATAAGAAGACAGCATAAAAGCATAAGTTTAGGATGAGAGAGCCCTAAAAATGCAGGCGAGATTAGGAGAAAAAACACACATGTCCATTGCCTGGAACCCACGAGGCATTCCGCACGGGACACACACGTGCATTTTCACTCTGGTGTAGACCCAGATCTGTGCAGTTGAAGCATGAGCATCATGGGTTTGGACTGTGTTAGTCCACTTATAGGTGAATTGTTTTTAATAAATATATTTACAATTTTTTTGATATTTGTGACAATGTAAAAAAGTTCACAAAGGAACCAGCAGCCCAGAAATATCAAAAATTTAAGAATAAGGTATGTCATGTATATATTAAATATATGTAATGTTGATAATAGTCTATTTTAGTTATTTACTACCATAACATATACACAAACTATAAAAGTTACAGATTTATCAAAACTTACACTTAGGTAGTACACAGCGCCATTCACAGTGGAGAAGAATCTAAGCAAACCTGAAGATGCACTAGAAAATTATAACCACATAAAATTAACGAGAGCACATACAGGGTTACTGTAATAATTTCACAGTCCCCTCTGGCTGCTCCTATGGTGAGCTCAAGTATTGCAAGTATCCCCTTAAAATGTGGCCTGATGCTAATCATCTCCACAGGAGCCCTTTATTTCTCCAGTTAATTGTGTGTCACAGTATAAACTGATTTCTCGTGTTTCTGGTATATTTTTCACCATGATTAATATAATGCTGTAAACCTTGAATAACACTAGGGGGCCCATACAAAGTGCCACTTCTGACGCTGAAGTGCTCCCCTGAAGCAGAAGAAAATGATGACATTACAAGAAAAGGCTGACTGGCTTGATAAGGGCCACAGATCCAGGTCTGCAGCTGTGGCTGCCCATCATTTCCCGATAAACGAATTCAGTGGAAGTATCATTGTGAAAAACAAAAAGGAAACTTGTGAAACTGTTCCTACAGGTATTCCAGCAGGTGCAAAAACTTTGCGCTTTTTGCAAAATAGCTTTGTATGTCAAACTGAAAGTATAGCTTTTGTGTGGGTCCAGGGCTGCTCTAAGAAAGACATCCGTATGGACTATAATGTGATTCAATAAAAAGCAAAGTCATTATATGACAACTTAAAACAAAAGGAAGATAAAGATCAAAAGCTGGAGAATTTAATGCCAGCAAAGAATGGTTTGATAATTTTAGAAAGGGCCTTGGCTTTGAAACTGTCAAGATAATGGTGGAAGCAGCTTCGGCTGACCAAGAGGCAACAGATGAGTTCCCAGATGCCATTAACAAAATCACTGAGAAGAAAGGAAAAGGATATCTATCTAAAAGGTTTTAATGCAGACAAAAGTGCCTCAGTCTGAGGGAAAACAAATACCATAAACAACATTTATTTATTTTTTTTGTAGAGACAGAGTCTCACTTTATGGCCCTCGGTAGAGTGCCGTGGCCTCACACAGCTCACAGCAACCTCCAACTCATGGGCTTACGCGATTCTCTTGCCTCAGCCTCCCAAGTAGCCATAAACAACATTTATTAATATGAAAGAAAAGTGAGCACAAAGATTTAAGGCAGGAACAAATAAGCTAATTCTACTGTTTTATGTGGATATAGTTGTATTTATGACCAGGATTTCTCTTAGCTACAAAGTTGCTAACCCTAGGCTTAGAGGGAAAAGATAAACACCAGTTGCCTGAACTTTGGTTGTGCAACAAGACCTAGACAATGATAACCCTCCCTTCTTCTGGACTGGTTCCTTCATAAACTTTGTCCCTGAAGTGAGAAAGTACCTTTCCAGTAAGGGACTGACTTTCAAATTTCTGTAAATATTGGGCAATGACCCTGGGCACCCAGAACCCTGTGACCTTAGCACCAGAGGTGTTGAAGTTATCTACTTGCCCCAAAATACAAAGTCTCTAATTCACCCTCTAGATCTGGGGGCCATAAAGACTTTTCAGACTCATTACACAGGATAGTCTATGGAAAGAATCGCCAACACCACGGAAGAGAACTCCATAGAGTGAATATTGCCGCTGATATGCCACAGTTGTTACAGAATTACACCATTGAAATGCCATAGTTCTTATAGAAAATGCTGCAAAAGCACTCAAGCCTGCAATAGTGAATTCCTGCTGGAGAAAATTTTGTCCGGATGTTGTGTATGACTTGACAGGATTGATGACAGAGCCAGTCAAGAAAATCCTGAAAGAGGTTCTGGATATGGCAAAAAATAAGATGGGGGATGGGCTTCATAATATGAATCTTGGTGAAATTCAGGAGCTAATGGAGTCCCCACTAGAGAACTTACCAGAAGATGACTTGGTGGAGGTAAGTGCTTCCAAACAGTGCCAGACGATGAGCAAGATGTAAAAAAAGCAGGACCCCCAAAACTGACATGAGAACATTTCTCAGAAGGGCTTCTATCATTTGGGATTGCTTTGGTGTTCTTTTATAACAAGGACCCTGTAGGATCCAAGCCCTGAAACTAAAGCAAATGATAGGGAAAGGATTGGATCAGGTAGAAGCATTTTTAGAAGAAAAAGCAAAGGAGTCAGACAGAAATCATGATGTATTTCCATAAGGTCACATAGGTATATTTGCCTCCATTACTTCTTTTTTTTCTTCTTCTTCCTCCTCCTCCTCCTCTTCTCCCCCTCCCACCATCCTGGCAGACAGCAAGACGAACTCTTCCTCTTCCTCCTCAGCCCTATTCAGAGTGAAGACGCCTGGGATGGAGACCTTTATGACCCACTTCCACTCAATGAATAGTAAATATATTTTTTCTTCCTGATGACTTCCTTAATAAAGTTTTATTTTCTCTAAATCATTTTATCATAAGAACGCAGCGTATAATGAATATCAAATACGTGTTGATGTCATATCACTAAGGCTTCCAGTCAACAGTTGTCTCTTGCTGGTTCAGTTTTTGGAGGCTCAAAGTTTATATGTGAGTTGTCAATCGCAAGGAGATTTCGTGCCCTCAGGGGATTAGTCCCCATGTTGTTCAACAGTTAACTGTACACATTTCAATACAATTTGCACAAACATCTTCACTTCTTTGACATAAAAAGGACATTGCCTTTTTTGTGCCTTATTCTAAATGATTTGAGTTGTGAAACATTGCTTTCTATATATAGTATATCATAGAAGAGTTATTAGGTTAAAGTAGAAATGGTGACCATTAGCAAGAGTCAGCTCAATAAGTATCTATAAAATTAGAAATGAACGACAAATTATAGAGTGAGGGTAGTCAACTGAAAAGGAACAAAATTGTAAATGCTGGTGATCAGTTTAACAGCTGTCCAGATGATGAAGCAGAAGGAACTTAGTGATGTTCTAACTTCATTTAGATGTTAAAATCGGTAATTAGATGCCTTGAAAAGTGGTGATTAATGTCCTTGTAGCCAAGGGCAATTTGACTTACATCTGTTGTTTTGGCATTTATTAATACTACCCTCTTTAATTCTAACATACATACAGGGTGGCCAGTAAGCTCATGTGCTATTTTATTTTATTTTATATGTATTTTTATTTATTGAGACAGAGTCTCACTTTGTAAAGTGTCATGGCATCACAGTTCACAGCAACCTCAAACTCTTGGAGTTGAGTGATCCTCTTGCCTCAGCCTCCCGAGTAGCTGGGATTACAGGCACCTGCCACAACGCCCAGCTACTTTTGGAGACGGGGTCTCGCTCTTGCTAAGGCTGGTCTCGAACTCCTGAGCTCAAGCAATCTACCTGCCTCGGCCTCCCAGCATGCTGGGATTTCGTGTGTAAATTTAAATTGCACACTATTTTAAACTGCACACAAACTGTATGGCCACCCTGGATATATCAACTGGGACGATGTTCACTCTAGCCCAAAAACTTAGAAAATTAAGTTTGATAATGACAATGACATTCATTGAAAACTTAATAGGCACCAGGGATGGTCATCTCCAGTTTGCATTTCCTCATCAAAACAACCAAGAAAGGGAGCTGTATTTATCCTGTTTTACTTCTCAGAATTCCCAGACACCCAGAGAGGGTACTTGAATATTTCAAGGACAGGCAGATTCCAACTGTTAGGGGATGACTTTTAACCCACAGCTATCGGAGCTGCTCCTGAACGTGCCTGAGACTTTCTTTCTGAGAACAGAGTTGGCACAAACTGCAACTAACCAGGAATACAGGCTTCATGCACAGCCGGGAAGGGAAGAAACTCGGCCATGTACCTAAGCCAGGACCTTGCTTGAAAATTCAAAAAATAATAATAATAATAAATTATCCACAAGCTCTCATATGTTTTAAGCCAGACTAATTCATGTCCTCTTTCAGCTTCCATAGTTCCCTATTTGTATATAATTTGTACCTTATAAACCTTCATACTTGTAACAAAATGGCTTTTCTCTGCCTCAGGCAAATGGTTAGGGTCTATAATCTTTTTTATTGACTGTAGTATTGGGTCATAAGAAAAAGAAAAATATATTATTGAAAAAATTCCTTGCCAGTAGAACTACAAAATCCCAAGTGTTTACCACAAAATGACCAAGACAAACTTTCATTAATTCACTATTTTGACCATGTCAAATTTGTAAAGGATCAGCATGCCCCTTTCAAAATATATCCATGTACCTCCTGTTTCAAAGTGACTACGGATTTCTGATCAGGAAAATTTAGGATTCAGTACTTTTCTAAATTTCCAGGGAAAAAGCACTTGCTTAGAGACAGCATTAGAAAGATACTGTCATCTACTATCTCTTGAATCTGTCTGGGATGAATAGTTTCCCAATAGGCTTCCAGACAAATTTATAGGAAGTTTACTGAATTCTTTTGTCTATTTTATCATAGTACCAAATCAGACATATTTATCATGTTCCCTTTTAGTAGGAAGCAATTCTGTCTCCCAGTGAGACCTGGCTGACACTTCACCATATTTTTTAATCCAAGTGATTAAAAGTCCAAAATCTTAGACCAACCCAACAGCACTCAGATGAACAAAAATAACTTTGAAGCTGAAAGCCATACTGTTGATGCCAAGAACCCCTTGTGAAGGGTGGGGGAGGGATATAAAATGAAGGAAAGGTTTGCCATTTTCTCATTTCCAAAGTATCAACTTCTCCTCTTTTGTAGGAAAATTGTTTTTGTCTTAGAGCACATCTGTCAAACAAAACTCCAAGGAATATTTGAAGCTGCTGTGCGTGAACAGCTCAGGGGCAATCAGAAAACAACTGCTGCCACATGTGTGAAGCTCACAGCGGGGACTGTTGAGGCACACGGTGCCAGAGCTGTGTGCTGAGGGCCCTGCTCTTGCTGGGAGCACCAACAGAGGAAAACTGAGCGTTAACCAAAGTCTAGATGACCCACCGCTTGTGATATAATAAGCCCACATGTATCATCCCAGCCATTTGTCACCCTCTTCCTCGTCAGGGGTGTACTAATTCCCATCGCCCGCATTACCTGTATTCTTGTGATTAGGCCTGCCCTAATTCTGTACATAGGAAGAACCTACCTTGAGAGCCCAGTAGCCGGCTCTGCACCTCATTATCAGTAAGAAGCAAGAGCTTCCTTCCCACCTCATGTACCCTGACTCTCTATGCAGAAATCATGCAGACAGTCTGTCACCCTTGTGCTTTTTTTTATTAAGTCATATATACATAGATCATGAATACATTTATGATTTGTCTTAGAGCACATCTGTCAAACAATGCTCCAAGTAGTGTTTGAAGTTTATGGGATTTAATGTGTTGATTATTTGTACAAATTGGTGTGCTTTTGTATTTAGTATTCCATTTCTAGAAAGCCTAGTCCTTAGATATTCATGCTTAGAATGACAATTTGGCTGAATCCCCAGGTGTGTGTGACACCTACATAATCTCCTAAGATTTGTTTCCCACAAACAAAAGAGTTATCCTCTTTTTCCTGAGCAGCACCTTCAGAATAAAGTGTAGATTTGTTTTTAGCAATTCATCTAGAAGTTTGGGGGTTTTATGCTAAAACAGTATATGACAGGTAAGAAAGATGTTTCATTTATAGCAATTAATAATTTATTCTTGCTATAGTCTATTGAAATATTTATACAAATTGACTGTGCGTGATAATTGAGTTGATTAGATTTAGACACTGGACTGTGAAAAAAGCAAGCATTCATTCAGAAAGCAGTAACATTAAAAATGTTGCTATTAATAAAACTGACTAAGGCCAGCAGAGGTCAGAACAGGGTATGAGCTGAGCCCTGGGGCCGGTGTGCTCAGCATGGGCCCTCACCCCTCATTTCGGAGCCAGCCTATCAGTGGATGTGGCTTCATGTGCCCTCAGAACAGAACAGGCCCTCCTACCTCCCAGGTCACTTCCAATGGCCCTGTTACCTAAAAATGACTCTAGTAAGGGGCAAAGCCTGCACATCAAATTAAACGTAGACCTCAAGAAAATAGATGACTTGAACGTAAAGGACAGAGTTTTCCTAGAAGTGGGAAGGGAGCTACAGGCTACCATAGAAAAAGCAGGTAGAAAGGGGAGCTTGGGAAAACGGAAAGGGACACGGCTCGGAGGGGCAGGGCTTTGGAGGCAGCCACCCCCCAGCCTTGCCGAGGGCTGGGGTCATTCTCTCGGTCCCTCCTGCTCCCATCCCTCTCAGCGAAGGGGATTCTCTGGTCAATCATACACTCCATTTACACACTCTCAAAGTCATATTTTTGTGGTGATAATAAAAATGGACATAGAAGATAAATGGAGTAGAAACAAAAAGCAATCTGTGACATTTTCCAAGAACCAAAATTAGTAAAAAGACAGAAATCAGAGAGGGCTTACAAAATGGCGTGTTTGCTCGCATTACCAACCACTGCTTTAAACCTCTGTTCACACCCCACTTTCTCAAGTCCTCAACCACCTGCTTCCTAACCGTACATGATTTCTTAGAACTAGATTGTTGATGATGAATAAAGAGAAGTATAATTCATTAAGCACCTACATGGAACAGATTCCATACAGTTCCAGTTACATCAACTAATCCTTACAGTGATCATACCGGGCCCATTTTTTTTCCCAGTTCAAAAAAGAATGTAAATAGCTCAATTCAAAGTCATATAATAAGCAAGTGGCAAGCAGGGATTTAGACACAGCTTTCTTTGGCTTTAAAATTTTCCAGTTCATTACAAATACATCAACAATGCAATCTCTTCTTAGTTAATATAATGTACTATTTGTCATTAAATTATTTGTAAACAAATGTGTTTCTTAGTATTTTTTGCTGATAAGATTCTTAATGTTTGTCAGTAAAATTATTAATAAAATAATAATAAGAATGGTACATAGTTATTATTTATAGTAACTGATGTAGGATGTGAGACTCACTCTTCAGGTATGTCCAGTGTAATCCTCTGCCTCAAATACTTACAGCCATGGATTTATACAGATACTGTCCAGTCTTCTAAAGATAGCAAAAATTAGACTCAGCTCTTAAACTGAAGCTTAGACAAATATAGATATCCTTAACGAATTTGAGTGAGGTTATAAGGAAAAGAAAGAGTTCAATTTTACTTCCCCCATGAAGGAGAATTCACCCTGACATTAAGTAAAGTGTGGCACGATGACCCAGAAACATCACTGGGGTCTAAAAAGCAAACAAAAAAAATGCCCGTGGGAAATGGCATACGCTTTGAGCTCCCCAGCAGAATATGGGTTTGTCCCCAAGTGACAAAGCAAGATCCTATATGTAAACCAAAAACTTTAGGAAAAAAGCTACCCTTTCAAAATCTGTAGATTTTATTCCAAGCAGCACTGCTGTGAAACCCTCCCTATAACGCACACCACAAGGGCAGAGCAGTCCTTTCCCAGCCTTCAGAACCTGCCAGGCCCTCCTGGTAATAGAGAAGGGGCTGATTGCCTGAGGCCGACCTGCCATAGCAGCAGACTCCTGGCTTTGCAGAGCCAGGTGGTGCTTCCAGACCACCTGTCCAGCCAGCAGGTCTGGTTTAGGGACGCGACTCGTCAGCAGTCACAGGGACATCAGTGACTTGAAGGTCAGAACTAAGTGTCTGAGCACTCGTAACATGCCGCTTGCTACTTGCAGACACGTTGGTGAGGCAGCACGAAACAAGCTGGGTCTTGGAAACAGAACAACTTAGCTTCCAATTTAGAGTAACCTCCTCTGTGTATACACTGAGCCCCTTACATACATTTACTCATTAAATTATGCATTCCTGGAATCAAGCCAGGTGCCCATCAATGCATGAATAGGTTAAATTCTGCAACAACCTTTTAAGAACAGGGTATTCTCCACGTCTTAGAAATGAGTAAGTTGAAGCTTAGAAAGGAAAAGGGACTGGCTGGAAGCCACACAGCTTGCTGTTCTTATTTCTACTGGATTGTGTGGTCTTTCGTTCATGTCCCTTCTCCTGACCCTTACACTTAGTCCCTGACCTTCTAGAAATGACTTTTTATCCAGAAAATGATTTAGGAACACTGTGAAATATTACAGTAAATGTAACTATTTACTATTACATGCATAGTGGATCATTTCCCTGAAACTGTTTTATAAATTAACAGAATATAATATGATAAACAAAGAATTTTTTCTCAATGTAGGGAAGGCCAGAGGTAAAGATAAGCAAACAGACAAATTATGGTTGTGCCTGACAAAAAAGGATGTAGCCTAAATTCACTATTTGTATCCTTTTTAATTGTTTGCCAAACATGATCATTATGGTAGAGCTTTTAAAAGGCAAGAGTGTACCTATCTTAATCTCGGGACACACTTTGTGTTCATTTGTAAGCAAAGGACGCTTAGAAAGAACCTAAACATTTGCAGATAAAAGTCAGGCGAATATTCTAACTCCCAACATTCTAGCAACGTTTACCAAGTTGTCTTTCAGACATTCTGCAACAGAAGTTCAGTTGCCAAATACTTATTGTTCTGAGCAGCCTTTTGAGGAACAGAGGACAAACTCTACTGAAAACTGATCCAATAAACTTGCTTTGACTTGCTAAGTTTTCACAACTGAGACACCTATCAGCTATTTTGTAAGGGCTCCCAGTTAAACTATTTTAACTGAACCAGTAGTAGCAAGAACAAAGTGTACGAAGAAATGGAAACGAAAGCATTTTCTTGCCAAAACCCACCAAAGCATGCAGTGGAGCTGGAAGCAGCCCCTGACCATTCTGCAAGGCTGCTGACTGGGGAGTCTAACAAGCAATGATTATGGAAGATGGAGAAAAGAAGTGCTCTTTGTCGCGAGCTGTGTCATCAGTATGACACTGGAAGTGGGAAAACCTCTTGTTTATTGGTTGTAAGCAGCAAAGTTCAGGAGAAGGAGCTATTGCCCAGCCTCCTAGTCAGGGAAACCTTGAGCAAAGATTCTGTCAACACTGACTTATCAGCCTTGACCGTCAGTCAAGACCCTAGGGATCCCTGCTCTGCCATGGAGTATCAAAATAATTCAGATGAACCAGTGACAGAATTGCCCATGAGACTCAAATAAGATTACTAATAACTAATTTGGATACATACTGATGAGAAACTTTCATATGCATTTTTCATGGTATCTTTCTACCCCTCTGCGCAAGCAAAATTAATACAACTACATTTCACTTATATGATAACTGATGCCCAGAGAGTCGCGCAGTAGCTGAGAGTAGCTTGTACCAGGTAGAGGACTCTGCCTCTGTGAAATCTCAAATAGAGCAGCATTTCTCCCCACAGGCTTCTCCAGCCAGGATACTCAGAGATTCTTGGGCCGGCTCCCAGGACTGCAAGCCCTCATTCTGGTGCACAGGCAGGAGAAAGCAACTACGGGCAAGATCTAAATCACAAACGAGGAACTGTGAAGTCTGCTTGGCAAAAGATTATTCCTCCAAAGAAGCCATTTGTTAGAGATGTCATTGAGAGTCTGACAACTTGCAAACCTTAAAAATGGCTGAAGGGGAAAGGGCCAAAACAAGAGGCCAAGACAGGAGCAGAAGTAAAAATTCCTGATTAGATTCTCTGTCAAGCAACCAGAGAGTAGATACCAGCACTAAATCGTGAGCTCACAGCTCAAGGGCTGCTAAAAATAACTCTGCCCAGGCAGAAAAAGAAGTCCTAGGAGCAAAGAAACCTCAGCTTTCTCAGTGGAGAATGCAAATAATCACGTAGTTGTAGGCCACGAGCCCTACAAAGTAGAGGGGAAAGACTTACCTTACTCAAATGCATTCTGAAATATTGCAGCTATTTTCGTGAAACCAAGACACTGATACTCTTTGAGGACATTAATGAGTTTTGTTTGTTATCAGCTGAACCCAGGCTGCTTTTGTCTGAGAGTGCAAAGCTCAGGTTATAAGTAGATTCATTGTCTGTTCCCTTTCAGATTTGATTTGCTTCATAAAAAGACCATCAGTGTTGTTATAGGCATGACCAATACAAGTGTGCCTCTCACACAGGCAGCCTCAGCTGCACCTGGGAACTAGGTAAAAACGCAAATTACCAGACCCAAGACAGACCTACTCAGTAGGAATCTGCATTTCAATGAAATCTCCAGCTGGTCCATGGGTTCACCTTAAGTCTAAGAAGCACCATGTTAGTCAAGGTTCTTCCCCTGAGTAGGCCTAATTTTAGGCCCTGGCCCCACCCTGCATTGGACGCCTTCTCCCATTCTCTGCCACAGAATGTGGATGTCATGGCACTGAAATTGAGGATTATAAGCTCTAGAAGGGCCCTTCTTCATTATCCAACTCTGAATACATTTGCCCTGGCTGTTCATCAAGTTAGTGACAGAGCTGAAGGCTCAATCTTATTTCCTCAACTTCCTATTTCAAGGATCTGTGTATTTGTTACTTTATGTTTATCATTTCGTCATCCCCGCATGGCCCCTCCCCACACTTGTGTGCTCCCTTTCCCAAAAAAAAAAAAAAAAGGACATCTAGCTGGGGTGGCTTGAGTCAAAACTGTAAAATCATGTGTTTATCTTTAGTATTCCCTAAGAACTAGGATCCTTTCAGTCCTGTTTTTTCCCCTGAACCAGACATCAGCAGCACTATTGAGAAGGGATGCTAAGGAAGGGGCTTTAGGGGAAGGGGAGGAAGCCTGGTCTGCAGAATAAGGAAATCTGGAGGGTCCATAAGAACGTGGGTGTGACATAACCTAGGCAACCAAAGACCAATAGAAAGAAACAATAACCATGACCGATAGAAAAGGGCAACACTGCCTGGAGGTGCAAAGAGGCCAATGAAAGGGAGAAAAAAAGGGTACTTTATACCTCTGCACTACCTTTGCGTCCCTGTATCTCTCACCTTTTTGCTATCATCAAAGAGACCCACTTCCAACTCTCTTTGTAAAGTGCTGGAAACTTTCCCTTTGCTCCTAAACAAAATTTCACTTTGTTACACTGAGACTTGTGCAAGTTACTTTTGCTCTCTATTCACACTGCCTGTGCTGCTCCAGTTTACTTTCTGTTTCCACTCATTTTTGCTTTCAAATACCACCGAGCCTAAGTTGAACTCTCTTGCTCAGCGGAGTAGTTAGATTAAGCCACTAGGTTGGGGGAACCCGGACCCCAGCCCCCAAAACTTCTACTATTATTCTCATCGCCAGAAAGGTTTGACAGTGTGCTAAGCTCCGGGACTTAGCGACTTACTGAAGTTGCAAAAAAATTACAATTAACAATAAAATAATGGGAATCAACATCTTTTAAACATGCATGACTTGCCAGACACTGAACTAAACACTTTACTCATTGAAGCCTAACAACTCACAATAATAGCAAATTCTGTCATTCTTCTATTTTACAGGTAAGAAAACCGAAGGCAGAAAACTGTAGTGAACTGCCATAGACCACAAAATTAGTGGCACTTATTCGTTTATCTCTAGCTGTAAATGACCTGTGATTTAATATCTCTCCTGTCCAAAAACATTTGCATTCTAGCAACTTTAAAAGTCTTAAGAAAGGGAGGTACCTGGTGACATTTCAGTAGCTACTTGGCATGAAGGTTTTCCTTCACCCCTGAAATCATAAGCCCTGCAATGGAACCCTACTTACAAACTCATAGGGGCTTTTAAGGGATTAAATAAAGAGCAAAACACATTTCCAGAGCCCAAATTATGTCGCAACAAGGATTTTGTTCAAAAATCAAGTCCAGAATAAGCAGTGAGATATGACTTATGCAAAGAAAATATCAATTTTCTAACATAAGGAGGTTCTGCTCCACTAAAGTGTTGTCCTGCTGTTTTGATTGAGAGGACTTTTTCTAAGGAGCTTAGAACAATGAGGCTATTTGGCTCATTTCTTAATGTCAGTAAACTAATGATTGCATTCCCAAGACAGTGTATTATGATTTACTGCTGGAGGTTAAAATTCCACATCTTGACTGAAAGTATTTTTCCATTATTTCAGGCAAAAATTCTTAATTTTTTAAGAGCAAAGTAGAAATTTGCTGCCAGTATTAAGTAGGTCTGGAGAAATAATTAGGTATTTTCCCCTGATCATTTAATTGACCATGGCTGACCTCTATTGGAGACAATTAGTTTTTTTTATGAGGAACCATTGACCTATTTTATTCCATTTTTATGTCTTCCAATACACATTTGACAAAATGGTGAAAAAAATCTAGTTTGTAAATGCTTATGAATCTCTAATTACTAGAAATTCTAAGGCATCTCCAGGGATTTTTATCACTGATAATCAGTATCTTTAATGGAAAGTGTTATTACATTATTGAAAAGTAGATTTCTGAAAGCATGAAATATTACAATGTTAAATATAGCTAAGTGGGACATGAAGCCTGTTTCATTTATTTCCTTCTTCCAACAGGGCTTAGCTGACACATTGTTCTTGCAATACATTCAGTGATTCAGAACCAGCAGCTTTTTAAGAGGAAAAATCTAAATAGGAACTGTCATTTTGTAAACTCAATTTTCAGAGCATTTCAGCCACTCAGCTGCTGAGTAAGGTAGGCAGAATCTCAGGAAATATTGGATTATATACATCATGTGCACGGTTTTAAATAATTGATGCCATCATCTATTTATTATTGGCAAGTGTCAATATACAGGATGTCCAGAAAGTTTGTGTGCAATTTAAAATAATTACGGACACCTTGTATATTACAACGTACTGCAGGCAACATTTTGCATATTCAATGAACAGTCTTTAAAGATGATGATGAATTCCAGGCGCTAGTAAATACATCGCTGATTATAGGGTTTCTAACTAAGGCATTTTATTGCCAAAAAGATCAACAGAGTTTTATATTGGAGCACTGAAAAGAGCTCAAAAAATTGTTCAGTTTCAAAAATACTTTTCCAATGGCTCAGTGCCTGTAGCACAGTGGTTCTGGCACCAGCCACCTACACCAAGGGTCGTGGGTTCGAACCCAGGCTGGGCCAGCTAAACAACAATGATAACTACAACAAAAAATAGCCAGGTGTTAGGAAAAAAAATACTTTCAAGATAAATATAATTTCCTTTATAAAATAAGATATAACTTGAATATTTCCATGTGCAATAAGCCAGTGTAGTGCTGACTAATTGATCCCAAGTTACCCAAACTAACCTGCATATATACTGATGGGAATATAAAATACCTAACAGTGAATCACGCCTCATAACTAAAAAACCGTTACTCCTAATGGACATGATCACAAGGTAAAGAGTTGCATGCAAAAATTTCTACTTGTGTTTATAAATAGTAGCTTCACATGTTTCTCAGAGGGCTGACTTAAGAGAAAATGTGCTTTGTTGAGGACATAGGGAAAATACATTATAACATTCAGTTAATAAATAAAATAGTTAACTGCATACTTATTTAACCTTTACTTAAACTAAAATCATATTCCTCAAAGTAAATGCTGTTTGTGAGTGAGGAAATTAATCAGGTGGCTCACACCCCCTTCTGAGGGTAATCTCACAGCTCAAGGAACCAATTCAAGAAAATACAGAGTGGAGGGTTTCAGAATGTGAGCAACACACAGTAATTTCCGTTCTGTTGATTTCCTTTGTCGGGCAGGCTCTAGCACACCTCGTAACACATCACTTTGGATTTTTAGCAGGTTCTACTTACTTTTGAACTTGAGTGTGTTGACTACTAGCCATATTTTATTTTATATGAGAGTCATGGTGTAGAGAAAACATTAATAAACATTAGTCCAAGACAGGGCGGGGTATAGAATGTTGGCCAGCCATCCTAGGGGCTAATCCCTTAGAAATCTGGTTCCATGCGATGTTGACAAATTGTCCTGGAGTTTGAATGAATGATACAATATTTAAAGCCCAGGTCACAATGGATAAAACATACTGAAGAAGCAGACTTGGAGTTTAAGGAAGATAGCTGGGGCGGTGCCTGTGGCTCAAGGAGTAGGGCACTGGCCTATATCGGGCAGGTTCAAACCTGTTCCCGACCAAAAAGTGCAAAAAAAAAAAAGGAAGATAGCTGGATACTTGACGAATCTCTTTTAGTTTGGTTTGCCCAATTGCATCGTGTCAGTTATATTTTTTATAGTGAGTAAAATTCAATTCAACTCAACACACATTTTGAGCATGTTGCAATACTGGCCTCTGAGGAGATGAAGGAGAATAAAGACAAAAATATGCTAATATTTACCGAGCACTTACTAAGCCCTAGACACTATTCCAAGGACTCATCATGATGACATGCTTACAGACAGATGTAACTGTCCACACGTGTTTGTATGTAGCTGGTGCTGAGGGAGAAGCCATAATGTCATGATGAAGTAGCTGGGCCTGAGACTTTCTTAAGATGGCATGATTCAGAAGGAGAAGGAAAGGATGTGTTCCAGGCAGATGAAACTGCATGAGCCAAGACACTCACACAGCAGAAACTACAAGACATACTCAGAAAACAGAAAGCCATATGGTTTGGTTCCATCCTGGGACTGCCAGCGAAAGAGGGAATTTTTGTCTTCCTTAGCAATAAAGGTAGAACCTCATATAGTTACTGCAAAGACATTTAATCTCTTTGGGGAATTCTGTGTATATAAAATAGCCTCAGTGACTCTGATGGATTGTGTGAACATCTCTTATAGCATTTCTTTGGGACATTTATAAATTTCTTAACCTAAATGATGATATTAAATTGAATTACATTCAATAATTTAATAAACGTTAAATATGACTTTATTCAATATTAGTTATATAGTTGTTATTTTTTCATCTTTGAAAATGATCAAAATTATCTTTGTGTCATAGATTGATTCTTGATCTTGTTAATTGTAATAATTTGGGGGGAAATTAAAATAAATTTTTTTGAGATAGGGTTTTGCTCTGTTGCCCAGGCTAAAGTACAGTAGCATGATCTCAGCTCACCGAGGCCTTGAGCTCCTGGATGTGAGCAATCCTACTGCCTCAGTCTCCCGAGTTAGCTAGTGCTCCAGGCATATGCCACCACGCCTGGCTAATTTTTAAAAATGTCTGTGTAGAGATGGGCTTTTGTAAGCCATCTTACAAAAGAAAGAAATTGTTTGCAACAACTTGGATAGAACTGGAGACTATTATTCTAAGCGAAGTATGTCAGGAATAGAAAAACAAATACCACATGGGAGCTAACAAAGGGTGACTATGTCTTAAAGTGGTGTGATGGACACTGGTAACCAAGGAAGGCAGGAGGACGAGGGGTTAAAAAAACCTACCTATCGGGTACAATGTACACTATTCTGGTGACAGGTACACTAAAAGCCCTCACTGCAGCATTTTACAACTCTTCCATGTAGCAAAAAACACTCTTACCCACTAAATCTATTGAAAAAAACTGAAAAGAAACAAAAACAAACAATTAAAAAAACCCCTCCCAATCCTTTAGGAACTTACACTCACAGTTGAGCTTACTCTTACCAGCTCTGCATTCTATTGTCTTGTGTGTCATTCAAGAACTAATATTTTCCTTGGAAATACATCTTACAATTTAATTAACATTTTCTCTTTCTAACTCTTACTTTATCCTCAGTTCTGTGAGCTATTCTACACAGCCAGCACCAGACCATAGCACAGATAAAATCTGAAATGTTAAAACCATAAAAATCATTGCTAACATTTATCAAACTCTTATTTATTGACTATTGGGGTATTCTAGTGCTTTACACTAGTCCCCCATAGTCTTGTGGTCAGTACTGTTATTACTATTATCTCATTTCTAGAAAGGAGATGATAAACTGAGGCACAGGGCTGAGCTGACTCAGAGAGGAGGAACACAGGCCGGGTTTCAAGCCCAGGTCGTCAGTGTCACAGGCCCAGGCTGGTAGGAATGACCCTGTGCCACATCAGACAGATGAGCACCGCCTCAGGTGCAGCTCGTGGGAGAAGATGCAGGTGGCCTGCTGTCACTCCGGCCACCCTCCAGCCCACAGAGCTCTCCAACCTGGTCAGTGTGAAAACCCTAAGTTGCCCCTCACATGTGGATTCTTACACATCACCAGCAAGTTTTGTATTGATTTTTTTCTGGAGATTATTAGCTCATTTGAAAAGTACATTTACTCTCTTTCAAACACCATGTTTTGAATTAAGCATTCATTCGTACACTTATTCAATCGACATTTACCAAACATCTACTCTGCTTTAGGCACTTGGAATAAATAACAAAGCAGTAACTCAAAATTTCTTGGGGCATGATGTAATCCTATAGCAATGGTTCAGGTGTAATTAATAAAATACTTAATAATGCCAGTAATTAATTTGACACATTACTTTCTTTTAAAAACATGTGCAATACTTTGTAGCTTTTGCACACCACACTTTGATTTCTGTTCTTCCTGATAACCCCGCAGGGAAGGTGTATTGTATTCTCTATGGAGAAGAACACGGGTGGACTGAGTTTGAGCAGTTTTCTCATGGTTCATTAGGATCCTAGACCAGCCCCTGCCCCTTGTCTACATATTAACTTGGCCCCCTGGTGACATCTCTGTTTCATTCAAAGATGGGACATTGATCAATCCCAGACAAATAACAGGATACAAAACCTTTCTTTAGACCACACACATATATATAAACACATAAACACAAAATGAAATACTACTAAGCCTTTACAAAGAAGGAAATCCTGTGATATGTGACAACATCAATTCACCTGAGGTCATCACACTAACTAAAGTAAGTCACCCCCAAAGACAAATATTGCATAACCCCACTTACATGAGATATCTGAAGTACTACACTGCTACCTATTAAATCAGACACTGATATTCAATGGCATAAATTTGAATTTGAGAATGTAGCAGTAGTCACCAGGGAAAATGAGTAGTTACTAATCAATGGGCATAAAGTTTCACTCAAGGAAGATGAATAAACTCTAGAGATTTTCTGTACAACATTGTACATATAGTCAAAAATAATATGCTATAGTGCATTTAAAAATGTGTTAAATGTTCATGCTAAATGCTAAATGTTCTTACCACGATAAAACAAAATAACCATTTTGTTGTCTTGCCTAAATTGGGCAGATGGAGCTAATAAAAAAGGATAATATTGGAGAAATAAGGATAGAGAATTTCTTGCCCCCAGGTATTTTATAAGGTCTCTGCCTTTATGTTAATGGTGACGACAGCACAGCTTCTTAAGCACTAAAAGCAGTGAGGAGCCTTCTTGTTAGAGGCCACTCTGATTGCCACAGGGTCACAGCTGTACCTCTGGTTCTCCCTCCCTGCTCCACCTTCCCACCTCCTCTCTCTGGACTTAGGATGGGAATGCTTTACCACATCCACACCATGCAGTCAGGTCACCACAGACACCAGGACAAGGCTATTGCTGCAAAATCACAGTACACCACCTACACCCATTAGGGGGCGACTATAAAAAAGCAAAACTAAAGGAAAACAGCAAGTGTTGCTGAGAATGTGGGTAAAATGTAATCCTGTGGATTATTGCTGACAATATATTGTGACAACTAAAGAAAATTGTTCGGAAGTTCCTCAGAAAAGTAATTCTAGAATTATCATGTGATCAGTAATTCCACTCGTAGGTATACGCCAAAGGCGCTGAATGTTGAGACTCAAACCTGCACCTGCACGCCTACGTTCATGGAAGCGTTAGTCACAACTGCTGTGGGGTGGAAATAGCCCAACTGTCTGTCAATAGAGACATAGGTAAACACTGTCTCTCTCCCACACACAATAGAATATATGTGCATCCTCTATACAACGCAAAATAATCATCTGACTACACACACAGGGCTCCTGCTCATGCCTTTCATCAAATAGGGATAATTTTCCAAGAGTTTCAGTGGGAAATTATTAGGCATTCGTGTTACGCTGCTGATTTAGCTTCTTCTGACTTTTTGTTGTTGTTGTTGTTGCCTAATCTTAGGAAAATCTATAAAGGGCTCCCATTTCTCTTCTGTCAATAATGTAAAAAAGACTCTGCTGACCTGGTTAAATCCCCAGGACACTCAGTTCTTTACAAGTAGATGAAATGGCTGGTATCATCACTTACAAAAGTGTCTTAAAAGCACTCAAGCTAGACCTCCCATTTGATCCTGCAATCCCATTACTGGGCATCTACCCAGAAGGAAAAAAATCCTTTTATCATAAGGACACTTGTACTAGACTGTTTATTGCAGCTCAATTTACAATTGCCAAAATGTGGAAAAGCCTAAATGCCCACCAACCCAGGAATGGATTAATAAGCTGTGGTATATGTATACCATGGAATACTATTCAGCCATTAAAAAAAATGGAGACTTTACATCCTTCGTATTAACCTGGATGGAAGTGGAAGACATTATTCTTAGTAAAGCATCACAAGAATGGAGAAGCATGAATCCTATGTACTCAATCTTGATATGAGGACAATTAATGACAATTATGGTTATGGGGGGGGAAGCAGAAAGAGGGATGGAGGGAGGGGGGTGGGGCCTTAGTGTGTGTCACACTTTATGGGGGCAAGACATGATTGCAAGAGGGACTTTACCTAACAATTGCAATCAGTGTAACCTGGCTTATTGTACCCTCAATGAATCCCCAACAATAAAAAAAAAAAAAAGTGTCTTAACTTTGATGGAGCTTATGCTGCATCAGAAGCATAAGGAGCTTCTCTTCACCAGAAAAGAAGTGTTTATATTTTACTTGACCTTGAATTTCATTTTTCTACAAACTTTTTGAAGTTCCCTCATATTTTGTCATGATAGAAAGACAAATACCCAGTTGACTTCCCCTTAGGTCCACACCTTCCTGCCTTAGTAAAAAAGTAACTCTGCTATCCCACGAGGCTGACAGCTCAGTCTTCCCCTCTGTCCAACCTCCATCCCCTCCCATCCCTCCTTCCCTTGCTGTGACATGAGAACTCACAGCAGCCAGGGTGAGGCGTTGCTTGCTTTCTTTCCTTCTTTTTTTTTTTTTTTATTAAATCATAGCTGTGTACATTAATGTGATCATGGGGCACCATACACTGGTTTTATAGACCGTTTGACTCATTTTCATCACACTGGTTAACATAGCCTTCCATTTTCTTAGTTTTTGTGCTAGAACATTTACATTCCACATTTACTAAGTTTCACATATTCCCTTGTAAGATGCACCGCTGGTGTAATCCCACCAATCCCCTTCCCTCTACCCACCTCCCACCTCCCTCCCCTCCCTTTTCCCCTTCCCCCTATTCTTAGGTTGTAACTGGGTTATAGCTTTCGTGTGAAGGCCATAAATTAGTTTCATAGTAGGGCTGAGTCCACTGGATACTTTTTCTTCCATTCTTGGGATACTTTACTAAGAAGAATATGTTCCAGCTCCATCCATGTAAACATGAAAGAGGTAAAGTCTCCATCTTTCTTTAAGGCTGCATAATATTCCATGGTGTACGTGTACCACAATTTATTAATCCATTCGTGGATCATGGCTGGGAAGAATCAATATCATTAAAATGACCATACTACCCAAAGCAATATATAATTTTAATGCAATCCCTATTAAAGCTCCATTGTCATACTTTAAAGATCTTGAAAAAACAATACTTCATTTTATATGGAATCAGAAAAAAACCTCGAATAGCCAAGACATTACTCAGAAATAAAAACAAAGCAGGAGGAATCACGCTACCAGACCTCAGACTCTGCTCGCTTTCTTAATACATGAGCCAACTTTTTGCTTCAGGTCCCAAGGTTCTTTTCAGCTGTTCGGAGCTTCTGGTCTGTTTCTCCACTTTCCTACCCTTCCTCTTTGTTTTCTTTTTTTGCAGTGTTTGTAGTTGGCCCCATCTTCCCAGGAGCCACTTAGTTCTCCACACTGGCACTTTCCTTATCTGCTCAGCTTCTGCCCTTGGTCTGTCTCCTCCCTTGCACCTTGTGGAGTTTTGATCCCTCTTCCTAATTTAAACTATGATTTTTACCTTTGATATCTGTGGTGCAAACCTCTATGCGGTTCCAAGGACCTAACATCTAAGTCAGGTAACTCATAATCCTAACCTTTATCCCTGGAACCTTCAACTCAGGTTTATAGTGAAATCACTTGGAGAACTTTTAAAAATACTGTCGGGGTAGAAATTTATCACAAGGAAGCACAAAACAGCATATGCATAAGGAGTCATTGTTTATATTATTTAATAATAATAGTAAAGGTCTGGAAACTACTCAAATGTTCATCACTAGGGTACTGGCTAAATAAATTATGGCAAGCCCACCCAGTATATAGCTGGAGAAAAGGTTGAAGAAAGCTATGTTGGGGAGCTTCTGAGGATAAATTGTTTGAAAAGGAAAAAGAAAGAAAAGCAGTGTGCAGGGTAGCATAATATTGTGCAGCTTTGCTAAAAATAGGGAAAAATAAGAAAAACAGGCATTTTTTTGCAAAGAGAAATAATGGCAGTATAAATCAGAAGCTAACCCAAATGGTTACTAATGAGGAGGAAGAAATGGGGTAGAGAAGGTAGGAAAAGAAATGATATTTCCCTGTGTGGACCTTTTAATATAATTTTGACTTTTAGCTATATAGATTTTTCACATATTCAAACTATAAAATACAATGAATAAACATAACTGATTCTTATATTAAATTGGTACCTAATCCCAAAAGAACATAATTATTACAAGTGACTTTTAAACACAGGACTCTGTATATATTTAAGGCAAAAGAAAGTTTACCGTGAAATTGAAGCAACAGTTGTATTAGTTTTTATTTAATAGTAATGGTGAAATTGTATTTTTTTTTATTCATTCAGAGATGGGGTCTTGCTCTGTTGCTCAGGTTGGAGCACAGTGGCACAATCATAGCTCACTGCAACCTTGAACCCCTGGCTTTAAGGAATCTTCCCACCTCAGCCTCCCAGGTAGCAAGGGCTACTGGCATGTGTTCCTGTGCCTGACTAATTTTTAAAAAATATTTTGTAAAGACGGAGTCTCACTATGTAGCCCAGGCTTGTCTCAAACTCCTGGCCTGAAGCAATCCTCCTACCTTGGATTCCAGGCCTGAATCACCCCATCGAGGGTTAAATTGTGATTTTGAAATTATTGTATCCATAGTATACAGTAAATATATTGTTAATAAGAACCAAGCTTGTTAATGTTTAACAAAGAGAAAAATAGTTTAAGACAATCCCATAATATTAAAATATTAAATTTTTATTTAAAATTATATAATTTTTTAAATTTGACAATCTAAAGGGTCTAGGGAAAATAATGCTCCACAGTGATGAGAGCCTCTCTCTTCATCCAAGTATTGAACTTGAGGCCATTTCACACCCTAAGGATCTCAGGCTTCTTGAACAAAAGATGGTCCTTAGAAATAGTTCAAGATGAGCTGAAATATCTGGTGTCAGAAACCGCACAATTGTTCAAACATTAACAAGAGTTTTTCTGAAGGACTCATGAACGAATTTAGAAGAACTCCCACTTTGAGAGTTTGGAAAAAAAATTTTTTTAAACAATATTATATTCTCTTCTTTTGATGGCTGAATGGTATCTCATTGAATGTGTACAGATACTTCAAAACATTAAGTGGTACCCAATAAACACATACACTTTTCTGTGTCATTTTAAGAAATACATTTTTAAATTCTCTATTTTTTTTTTACAAACCATAGATGAAATGAAATGTACGAATTCACCGTTATGCCAAAATAGGTAATTAAAATGAATTCATTTACAACCACTGGAAAAATTACTTTATAATTCTTACTCTGAAAATTGGCCATCAAATGACAATAATTATGCCTTTTTCATTATGTTTTTGGAGTAAACGTAGTTCATTTCCAGATAATAAAGGTGGAAGAACCATAGAATTCTACAATCCTTAAAGAAGTCAATGAAATAGTTGATTCAGGTAGGCATCATCATCAGATTCTAAGATCTTTGTAACAGGGAGATACGACCAACATTACCTGGAGAATCAGCAATAGTGATTCAGGCCCCCAGGATGAAATCTATAGCATCAATAATGAAGCATTCTTGCTAAATGGAATAAACTGACTCTAATCAAACATGTAGGTTTAACTTTCTTATTTGGGAGAAAATAAAAGAGAAACAAATTAGCTAATACTTTCACAAAATACTCAGGCCAGTCTTAAACAAAGTCTCTACAAGACTAAGTCTTTTAAACACAGTAATTAGGAAGACTGGTCTAGATTGGGAGAAACGGATCAGGTACAATAACCAAGTGTGATGTATGAACGTCAGCTGCATCCTGGATCACAACAATACCTGGGGAAGACAAGACAGACCTGAACGTGGACAGAACACCAGATGACATTACAAAATTACTTTTAACATTTTGGGGTTTTGTCTGAGACAGAGCCTCAAGCTGTCGCCGCGGGTAGAGTGCTGTGGCATCACAGCTCACAGCAACCTCCAACTCCTGGGCTTAAGCGATTCTCTTACTCCCAAGTAGCAGGGACTACAGGCACCCACTACAGTTGTCATTGTTGTTTGGCAGGCCCAGGGTGGATTCGAACCCGCCAGCTCTGGTGTATGTGGCTGGCGCCTTAGCCGCTTGAGCTACAGGCGCTGAGCCTACTTTTAACATTTTAGGGAGAATAATGACATGTGCCTATGTCAGAGAAAAAAAGCCTCATTCTTAGGGTTGAAGTCAAGGGATGTCTGCAGCTTACTTTCAACTTTCAAATGTTTCTGATGGGGGAATATATATACGTGTGTGTGTGTGTGTGTGTGTGTCTATATACACACACATATATAAAATATAAGTAAGTGCAAATACACGTGTGTGTTCCCACATATGTGTAATCACATATAATACAATGTTAAAGCTGGGTAGTGAACAAGAATGTTTGTTGTTTCAGTTTTTAAACATTTCTGTATGTTTGAACATTTTCATCATAAAGGTCAAAAGAAGTGCAGACACCAGGCCCCACCCAGAAAGATTCACATTAATGGGGGTAAGGGTTGGCATTGGTGCTTTTAATGAACCTCCTGTGACAGGGACGCACAGTTGGTGATGTGCGGGGCCCTTTCCCTTCACACCCCACCCTCCTGCTTCCAGGTGCTGCTGGATTTGGGCATCTCAGGCCTCACAGAAAGACGCCTGTTTAGAGCACCGGGTGCCTCTTTGAGCCACTGGAAGAAAATCTTCAGGCTGCCCTCCTGGAGGAGCCACTCCTGCGACTTACACTGCACATGCTTTCTCTGTAAGACTAAACAAAATGCCACCAGAAAGATCGTCATCAAGAAAGGAGAGGCCAGGGAAGATTGCAAATACACACAACTATAAAATAGGTGGGAAGACAGGGGCTTAATGTGAAAAGCAGTAACGGGAAACAAAGCAGTCAACAGTCCATCAAAAGGCTTAGGGTGAACAGCAAAGAAACTAGAAAAGCACAGATAAGCTGTGAGGCCAGGGTGATTTCAATACGGCAGTGTCAGGCATGGGTGGTTTGAAAGACGGGGAACTCTGCTAGAGAGACCTTTGTCTTAGAGATTCAAAAGCCTGGAGCCAGGGAAACAGCAAAAGCAAATTTACTGGGTTCAGTAACAATGCTTTCACCAGAAGTGGTTATCCTGAAAGCAGCACAGGTGCGTGTGTTCCCAGAGGTTCTGCCTCATCCGCCCTTCACAAAGGGTTTCCCCAGAACCCTGGTGAAATGCAGCTTCCCAAACAATTGGTTAATAGTCCAAAACCTATAAAAGATTCGAGAGTGTAGCACAGCATTGCCTTGTGGCTTACATACCCGAGAAAAGAGATCTTTAAATTAGGGAGCCTGCACCCTGGAGTGTACCCAGGTACTTTGCAAGGTTCTCAGAGAGAGAACAGTCTAGTGAAATCAGATTGGAGACCCTCACCCTCTGTGCCAGCTCCTTTCTAAACTGGCTCCGCTGGACATGGCTCCTACCCGGGAGGTCCCAGGCCTGTTCAGGGGCGGTTTGCGCACTGGCCTCCCCCACCCCCACGAAGGAGCTTCTCCCACTTCTTAGAGAAAAAGCATCCCTCTCTCTGGTCAGGAATCTTACTGTGGGGCATCGCCCAGAGGTGGAGAATCTTGTGAAGACGCAATTAAAAATATTTGGTGCTGGCAAAGTCGACTTTGCCTAAGGGACCCTACTCTTCACCGTCTCTCATCCCACCTGTCTCAGAAAGAGATACATCCCTAAAATAATTAGTTTTTATAGTTAATAATCAGTAAAATATCAAAAAAATCCTATTTTGAGTCATTATTTACCACCAATACTTATGTAATAATAGAAATCAATGCAGGCATCATGCCAGCAGAAGTATTTCACCATGTATAGCATCCCTCCAAGATAACCAACCTTCACCTTGTTTTTAAAGCCCATGGATAATTTTCAGCCACTGTGTAACTAACTATATAGCAGCATTTTTCGCTGCTAAAATCAAAACATGACTTTTTATAACCATTTTCATCATAATAGAAAGATTTCGTTATATCCCCTCCATTCCATTTACTCTGACAGGAAAGGGAACAATTTGGTTTTAGAAAGGTTTTTGAAATCAATACCTTTAATAATAATAATGATGGCAGCAAATACTGACGGAGGAGTTAAATATCCCACGGTTTACTTTTAAAACTTCACACATATTAAAGCATTTCACACACACACATCCCCAATAACTCTATGAGATAGGGATTCACATTTTCTCCATTCTACAGACACTAAGAGAACATTTAGTAAAATTACTCAAGGCCACAGAGGCCACAAGGTTTTGAAGTCAGGCTTCCTGACTCCAAAGTCTTCCCTGTACACGTCAAATGGTGCCAAGTCACCAATAAAACTCACTTGGCCTGATGCTTCATTCCTCAATAAGATTAACTGGGATTTGCTTCTAAGGTGAACAGCATTTATAAGGGTAGAGCAAGGACAAGACCAATAGACTAGCAGAGGGCAACAATGAGCCGATTGAGAAGGTATCTCCCCGTGAAGTACCTTATACCTTCAGGTATACCAAAACCAAAGCACAGAAAGAATAGAGAACTTGTTCAAGGTCATTAAATCAAGTCTGCCACAGACTTTTCTAAGTCACATGCAGCCAACCTTGCTTATTACTCAATTGAGAAGAAGCTACATTTTTTAAGCACTTTTCTAAATAAAATTGCAAAGATGGAAGGAGGAAGAATGCAAAGTTAATCAATAATTAAGTTAGAACATGAAGTTTTGTTAAAGGTACCAGAAAAAAGCATTCAAGCAATTAATTAAAATGCATATAATGCTGGAGCTATAGGAATTTAGCCCAGAGAGGAAGATTCAGTAAAAATTGATTTTCCTCGAGAGACATTAACATTTAGAACATTGAGTGGTGAACAAAAAAAGAAATGGCACTAAACAAATTATTTTTGAACCCAGATGATCAAAATATTGCTCAGTTTTCTAAAATCAAACAATAGGAAGCTTTCAAAGTCCCAAGATATGGCTCTGCCATTTATTTTCCCAGCATTCCCTTTACTTTTCCTCATTCACATCACTCCACATCTTTTTTTTTTTTTTGTTAAATCATAGCTGTGTACATTAGTATGATCATGGGGCAACATACACTTGGTTCATAGACCGTTTGACACATTTAGCAAAATAAGAAAATGCCACAAAAGCTATGTTAACTAGTGTGATGAAAATGTGTCAAACACTCCACATCTTTAAAGAAGTTTTAGTACATAGCTAATATCGATGGCTTTCACAATAAGTGGGGGTTTTTTTGAGATAGAGTCTCACTTCATCACCCTTGATAGAGTGCTGTGGCATCACAGCTCACGGCAACTTCCAACTCTCAGGCTCAGGGGAGTCTCTTGCCTCAGCCTCCTGAATAGCTAGGCAGCTATTTTTAGAGATGGATTCTTGTGCTTGCTCAGGCTGGTCTCAAACCTGTAAGCTCAGGCAATCCACCCACCTTGGCCTCCCAGAGTGCTAGGATTTCAGGTGTGAGCCACCTCACCAGGCCTCAATAAGTGGTTTTGACCGCAGCAGATTTTAAAATCTTTGAATGCTGAGAGTTATGTTGGATTTATTTGTAAAGAGCTCTTATTGTAAGGCCCTGCATATATGTGGTAATAGGTATGAAACAACAGTAGTCGTTTATGTGGAATAAATGTTTTGACATGGAAGTGCTCAGGACCTAGAAGTGGATACATAAGTGGACTTTGTTAACAGCAACACTGTCATGCTGAGGACCATTCAGGACTTCTCCACGTGCAATGCACATTCATAATTAGATATAGATATGCATAGGGATAAAGAACATTCCCTAGCCTTATTCTCCAAAATTCAAGGAATAGCACCAGAACAGAAATAAGAAAGCGTGATGACAGGAGAAAAAAATTAAGGGAGGAAAGCAAGAATGGGAAGTGTTTATGCTCAGGTAAATTCAAGGTATGTGCTACAAAGGGAGAGAAGAATCGAGAACTACTACTGAAAATTGGAAAGCCATCCCATTTGAAAGTATTAACTGGGTTACTAAGAGAAAAAAGGGAAAAAATGACTATGGACTATGAATTATGGATCTGGGACAAAAGATAGTATAGGAAAGGTAATTTATAGAATGGAAAAGTAGACCGAGTTTTTAAAAAGAACGTTCATTTTGATCATCACATTTGCAAAAGGAAGAAATGTTGACGGGTAGCCATGTTGGAGTTTTGGTACAGCAGAAGCACAAGACAATAGAACATTCTGCTTATTACTTGTCAATTAGAGGAAACAAGACCAATTTTCTACACTAACAGGGTATTTTTTTTTTTATTTTCTCAAATTAAAGAGATTAAAAACAAAAGAAAAATCAGAATCCCCTTGTGCTTAGAACACACCAGCAAGAACTCAGATCTAGAAACATTCTGTAATGGTCATCAGTTCAGGACCCCCGATGGGCCAGATTTTTGTCTCCTCATTCAAAAGCAGGAGGGCCAGCACATTTTTTTGCTTTTATCAATCTGAGGTTTCCAATATTTCCCTTTTTTAAAAAAAAATTATTGATTTATTTTTATTGTTAAGTCGTAGCTGTGTACATTAGTGCAATCAAGGGGTACATTGTGCGGGTTTCATATACAATCTGAAATATTCCCATCAAACTGTTCAACGTAGCCTTCATGGCATTTTCTTAGTTACTGTATGAAGGCATTTGTATTCTGCATTTAGTAAATTTTGCCAATATTTCCCTTTTGTCTTTCTCTACCCCCTTGGAATTTTTCTTAAGCCTATTTGCCTTTGCTTCATCTTCCTGCATTTTTTAATTAATTTTAAATCATAGCTGTGTACATTACTTCCTACGTTTATATATGCTCACAGCAGTAACTATTTTGCATTCATTTTTAGGAGTAAAAAACTCATGCTAGTAAATAATACTGTTATCTTCATCCTTCTTCTCTGTATATTGAAAAATAACAAGGGCCTGTCTTTCCCAGATAATTGCTCCCCAAATATAGTAGAAACATCTTTGGCAAAAATGGTAGTTGAATCCTTTACACATCACATCACGTTTCCCCTTTCTGCCTCCCTAGTTCACTTTCACAGATGCTTGTGATTACACTGAGGCCTCCTGGATAATTTCCTATGATCAGATCCATGGATCGGCAGCTAAATTCTATCTATAAATTTTATACCCCTTTCCCCGTGTAACTGAACATATTCCTAGGTTTTTGGAACTAGGCTGTAGAAATGCTGTACCATTCCATAGTTGACCTCCTGCCTACATTGACCACCTCCTTGAGTCAAGCTAATTTTCATGGGGCTGGACATGCACCACAGCTGTGTTTCAGTACAGTAGGCCTAGTTCTTTATGATGGCCACCTCTGTATGTTGACCAGTTTGTCACAGTCCCTTGTGTGGTCAAGTTACAGATGTTCTACTATATTTGGGGAGCAATTATCTTACCTGCTACAAATAGGAAACAAGAAACAAGGGAAATAAAGTATAAGGAAAACAAAGCACAAGGGAAAACCAATGCCTGCCTAAGATGAATCTTCAAATAGCATGTTGTATCCACCTGTCTTAATTTAAGTTGTTAAAGTTAACAAAGCGCTGAAGGAGTGGGGTGTTGGAACTTCTGTGAGGGAAGAACAGGCTCCTGTGAGTTGCCGGGAGACTGAAACCCCTGTACTAACCGACAATTACAGCACAAACGCTTTAGAGATTTTCTGCTAAAAGGTTGTGGAGTGGGTAAATGTTGCCCCAAGGCAATGATACACATTTCCCCCCCTTTCCTGATTGCTTAAATAGAACTTCTACCAAATGAATAAAAGCATGGAAAAACCAGGTGCATTCTTGCATTGTAACAGTCAACACGCATAGAATGGGTGACTTGAGAATAACAAAATTCAAAGCAAAGATCTCTGACTAATGTGTTTCTGGTGTCTCCATATGGATAGAAATTCTCTCCTTTGCCTCCTCCCTACAAGTCTGCCTAAAGCGGCAGGTAACAGAGTCTAAATCTTCTGTGAACGAAAGCAGCTGACAAATTGTAATAAGCAGCTGGCACTCTTGCTACTTGGGAAATATCTCCCATGCCCGTGATGAAATCCATCATGTGAGTAGCTGTCTTTACAAACCAAGGAGCTAGAGCAAGTTAAATTCCTATTTCAACCGATTCTTTTACATAAAAAAAAAGCACAGAAACTCCCATTGTTTAACATGAATCCCAGTGAAAAACTGACAGCTCTCCATTCCCTCCGTAAAGTGGCCTCTGCCAGTTTAAGATGTGCTCCCAGAGCCTCCTACACAATCCCCTGCCCACCCCATGGGACCTGCTCTCCACCCAGCCATCCGCCCAGCTCATCCCAGCCTCCTGCTCGCACTCACGGTGTTCAGGCTCAACTGGTGGCTTTTTTCTCCATCTCCATGGGATTCATCTGAATACCATTTTCTTTATGAAGCCTTGATCAAAAAATGCTACAATTCACATTAGTATCATATACTCCAAAATCCTGGAGTATTTAAGGTCACAGAGATTGCCACTTTATTGATTTTTATGTATTGTTTCTGATCTTTGGACATGTTTTAGGCTCAATTAGACTACACCCCACATCTTGTTTTGTATTTTTCGCAGTAACGGAATACTTAATGCTCACACTCATTGGGAATCACAGATACACGAGTCGCAACAAAGAGAAATGATAAAATAACACCGTAGGTCCTTCAAAATGGTAGAAATTAGGAAAGTTAATATTATCAACTGTAAGTAAAGGTATGTTTACTTGTAAATATAAACTTAGCCATTCTGGATCAAACGGGCAAGGATTTATGAAATTAAGAGTTTGTTTGCCTTCAGATACAAGAGCATCACTTCTGGTTGTATATTCCAGAGATATTCTCACCAAATCCACTGGCAGGCATGGGAGTGAGGAGCTGAAGGCAGTCCTGGGTTTTCCAGGAGGAGAAGGAATTGTAGAATATACTGAAAGCACACTTCAGGGTAGCATGCAGCAGAGAAAAACAACATGGGGAGACCTTAAACATGTAACATTGACAGAAGAAAGAAAAAAAAGACACAAATTTATAGCAGAGCACTAATTTTATAAATGTAAAATATACACACAAAACATTACACATTTATAAAGCATTTAATGTGCACAGTAGAAGAACATAATCATAAAAGGTAGATAGATCATAAACAGAGGCCTTGCAAAGACCGTGCTTAACACAGAACTGGAGGCATGATTAACTCCATCTGACCTCCAAAAAAGCAGGTGACAGATGGACAAATATAGATCCACAGATTCTAGTACATCTTCATCTAAAAGTTTAAGCAGTTTTATGTCTCCTAAGAGAGTTTACTTTTGATTGAAGATAACATTACTTATCCTTTATTTAAATCTAAAAGCAGTCAGTAAGGCATTATGTAGAAATGTTTGAAAAGACTTTCAGGTGTTTTTTTGACCTGAATAAGTTTCCATTTGAGCAATTGTGTTTATCCCTGAAAACAGTCAGCAGGGAGCTTTGCAACATCTGCTATCAAAACCATCAAAACCAAGGCCTTTCTAGTCTATCTCCTACAATTATATGGAAATGGATTGCTATTATTTTCTAGCCTCAACAAATTTATTTTTCATTAGCAATTTTCCACCAATGTAGCACTATAATATTTTAATGAAAAAGTTATTTTAAAATAATTATTTTTGCTATTATGATTCTGTATTCACACTGATTTTAGTCTGACAAACTATTTCAAATAGCTCTTTAATCACGGTTATTACATAAAATTTAGAATAATAGGACCAGGTTGGAATAGCTTCTCCTAAGAAAACAAGTGGGTACCTAAAAAGGTGTATGTAAAAGGTTGTTTATGCTTTAAGTAATAATAGAAAATGAGACTTACAAAAGTCTTAAAATAAGCTGCACTTTAGACCGTGCTATATCAGTTTTCCATTATCCACACACACACACAGTGTAGACATGTGTATGTGTGTGTAGGTGTGTAGTACCGAAGTGTGTAGGCACACACGTAACAGGAGAGTATGTATGGTAAAAGAGTTCTACAGAGAGCAAGGTATGAAGAGATTCATAGAGAAATGTAAATTGAGAAGGCAATAGTTCCCCCCATAAGAGAAAAATATTCATTCTAATCTATAAGTCACAATTTACTGATTTGAAAATCTAGTTAAAACAGTCCCAACATTTTTGATCAATTAATTGCTAACTGACTATTGATTCAGTTAACAGTTTCATCTGGACTTGTTAAAAGCATGTGGTCAGCTTCCATTTGTCATACCCCATGGTAGGTCACGGCCGCCTGGTTTAAAATTCCCTGGTTTGTGCATGTGGGGGTTAATACCCATGTCACGAGCCCCAGCAGCTGGTCTGTGTACATGGGGAGTGGACCCCTGACATGTTTCCCTACTTTCTATTCTGCAAAATTGTCAGACTTCACTTTCCTTGATCTCTTTCTGTAAAACACACAAATTAAAGAGATAACTAAAACAAAATAAAAGCGTCATAAACAAACTTCAGTGTATTTTATCATCTTTCTTCTCCTTTTGCAATATTTATTACATTAAAACTCACATGTTATAGATAAAGGGACTAGGCTGGACAGTGAGCATTGAACTGATGAGTGGGACACAGCCCCTGCCTATGAGAAGATGAAAATGTCTTCAGAGAAGTGCAGGAGCCGTGCGTTCTATCGAAGGCAATGGTAGGAAAGGTCTGTGAGGTGGTGCGGTGTTTTGTCAAGCTGTCGTTGTTTCTGTCCCATCTTTCATGCCTCCTTAGTCTTTCCAGGGCTTAGAGAGATCCCCAAACAGCCTAACCCGACCAGACCTGTGAGCTTTTCCTGAACATGCAGAAGAGAATAATGCAGGTAGATTTCTCCCCACCTGGATGGACAAGTGGTGCTGTGATTGGCACCCTGCGCAGGTGAGCATGCTTCCTGGACCCCTGGCGCAGTCAGTACTTAAAGTCATGATGGACATCAAATGTTATGCAGTGTGTCTCAGGGCTTGTGCCTTTGCACACAATGGAGTTAATAATGTTAATCACCTTGGTGTGGTGACTGTGAGGAAAAAAGGGAAGACTGCCAGTGACAAAGACTTACAGTTTGGGGCACCATGCTGAAACTCAACTATAGAAAGATATGAATGTTCATGATTATGATCCATAGGGCACCTGAATGAAAGAATTCAAAATTAAGTATTTGTTGGTTATTCTTTTTCAAAGTAGCTTAAATGAAGGATTTTTAAATAAAGCAAAAATAATTGCTGTTGGTACAAATGTTTCCTAGTCATCTCTAGATTCTTAAACTTCTTCAATGCTTCCTCAGGCTAAGAGTCTTAGAACTGACAAATCACAGAGGCAAATTCCTGGAAACTATCTCTCCACATGCTAGAAAAATGTGACAACTCCCTCCATAAAGACAGTATTATGTCTTCTTAAAATCCTTCCATCCAACTAAGACCCAGTATCTAGCTACTCACATAAAACAAAGTTGACTTGTGCTACACATGTGAAAAAGTTCAACATTTATTGCTATAAACCATATGGACAAATATCACATTTATAGAAATGCAATTACAATATAACTTAATCTGAGTTAAATATGGAATTTTTATTAAACATTTCTTTAATGATTATATTATTATAAATATCATAACAAGATGTAAAAATGAATAAGATACTAGGGCCTTGGTTGACAGCTTTATAATGAGGTGTATGATATTTATAAAACTGCCTATAAACAGAGCTTCTCTACATGTGGGATTTGAAACTCACTCCCAGAGGAATTGTAAATCAGAGCTGGGCTATAAATTTCTTCACTTAATGTACATATCTTGAAGGGTTTGCTTGGTACATCTGTATTCCCAGAAAGAAACAAGATCTCTTAAAATGAAATTCATTATGATATGACCCCAAAATCTTTAGACAAGGAGAATTTTTTAAATTCAATGTTCCATTCTATGTTATTTACACCTTAACAAAAAATATTATTCATATCTGGAATGCAAACACTGTTATTGTTATTTATCACATAATTATTAGAATCTAAGTACTGGATTAACTAGTATATGTGTTTTAAATGATGGAATCCTTAGAGCAGACCTTTGAAGTAGGCACTATTATTAAAATTATTATCCCAATTTTATAGATCAGGAAACTGAGGCATAGAAAGTTGAAGGGGTGTGTTCAAGATCATACATTAAGTGGCAGAGCTAATGGCTGGACTCAGGTAGTCTAATCAGGTGAAGTTTACTAAGTGTAGAGTATAAGGGTTTGAACACAATAATTAAGAAAATGCCATGAAGACTATGATAACCAGTTCGGTGAAAATACTTCAGGCTGTATATGGAACCAACACATTGTACCTCATGATTGCATTATTGTATACAGCTATGATTTAATAATAAATAAATAAATAAATTTGAGATCACAACTGCTAGTCTTTCTTCCATATTAATAAAAAATAATAAAATCCACAAAAAATAATCAGCTCCAACACACTCACCACATTGCTTGGAAAATAAGTTCCCTTATTCAAAAAACTTTAATTGCAAAAAGCACTGATGAACCAGAATGGTCCTGTTGGACAAATTATTTCCTCTAGGACCAACACAGATAGCAAGCCTGGCCCTAAAACAGCCCACAAATTAAATAAATAAACTCTCAAAGGAAAAAATACTGGGATTGATAAAGGAAGCCTACAGGCTTAAATGCATGAGATAATTCCACATAAAGATGGATGATACAAACATGAAAATGGACTTTTTCCAGTTTTTAAAAAAGTAACATGTATTTCTCCGTGTTTTTTTGGTCTTAATTTGGTTTATTCCAGATAAAAAGAAAATAATGACCCAGAGCCTTTCCCTGCCTGTTTCCCATGCTTAGCTAATGGACCAGCTATCGAGTTTTAATTCAAAACAGGGAGAGCAGCTGGGACATTACATTATGCAGTCAAATAACATTTACAAAATTTGTGACAATGATAAGAATCTGCAACTAGGCGACACTACCTATTAGATTTGAGAAACAGCAATGAGGTCGCGTCTAAACTCTGCTAAGCTCTGGACTCTAATGTGAAGCCTCACCATACCCCTCTGCAACCCTGCAGCCTGTCAGGCGCTCTTTACCAAACTTGGTTGTTCATTGTTTTTCCAGTGATCACATATATTTAAGCTTAAGCAACCTCATCTCAGAAAGTCATTATCCCTCTCAGCAACTAAGGTAACTGTTAAAGTTTAAAAGCCACAACTTACAACCAAATATCATTGATGATTTTCACAAAATTAACTGCAAACTTATTCTCTGGTGACATACTTTGGACATGAAAACAAACATATTTGAGCAAAAATTCTGGAAACTGTACATAGGTTTCTAAGCTTTGGGTTATTCTATAATAATAAAAAAAATGTAATTAAGGTGTTTGGTCATATTTTCACATGTCCTGAATAAGACTGGACTCCAACTGGAGAAGTCGCCTCAGAATGGAACAGACTTAAGCATGGTGCAACCCCAGCAAGCTGGTATGGACTGTCGATATCCCAAATTTGTAGGGTGCAGCGTACATCTTAGTTTTTGTTTCCTGTCCTGGCATATTATTAAAAGCTCTTCGCTTCCCTCTCAAAAGGTCTTAGTTTGGTCAATGAATTGTAGTCCTCATCCATCTGTACCCTTCAAGTCTATACCCTAAAAGTCATGGTTCATGTTGCCCAATGTGTACAATTCCCCATGGCAGCCTCACTGTCATTCCATCTGTACCTTTCAAACCTTAGGAAATGTACATATATTATACTATTGTGATTCATTAAGGCTGTAAGTTAGGTCACTTTGCTCAGATGGGGTGAGGCTTTGTCTGAAAGAAATGATGGTTTCCTTGCCAGTGGATGAAAGGTGTGCGTCTGGGGATAAGGGATGGTGACCGGGAGGTGGGCCTCGGTGAGGCTGCTGGAGGAGAGGGCTAGGACTGGGACGGCAGGGTGACCCAGACAAGGAGGTACGCACCGAAAAGTGCCTACAGTAGAAGTGGACTATCCCCTCCCTATGGAGGTGGGTACTAAGGTGAGAAGAGAAGCATGACAAAAGTCCTCAGTTGTCCTTTCCGTGCTCCTCCGGTGCCCATCGTTACCAGACACTTCCGCAACTTCTCATTGTCAGTTGTGACATGGAAATTAAGGAAAAGACCCTACATGTTTATGTGAAAAACACAGTGGAGATGGAGCCTGCCATCCAAGACCAGGGTAGCAACAAAGGAGTAGCCACCAGTGGAAGGCTGGGTGCATAGCCAGGCATTGATCTAGCACCTCGTTAACAAGGCAGCCTTCATGTCCCAGGAGCACAGAGACACCAGGGACTCACTCCTGAACAGAAGCAGCTTGGCATACATCGAAGGGCACTAATTCACAGCAATCAGACCAAGGATGGTTTGTGCCATTCTATGAAGCACAGTTATTATGCTTCATAATTATTGTGTTTGTAAATGGTAAGAAGTTTATGTCAATCACTATCATTAGTATTGTTTTTAGATAGCAAAAGCACGTTTTAGTTTTTCAACTCTTACTTTGCAGTTGTTCTGGGATCTATAATCCAATTTAAATCCTCCGAGCTTCCTGAGTGCTGTGTGCTTTTTAGTTATTTATCACTATGTACATTGTAAGTCCAAAAGTCATGGTTCATGTTGCCCAATGTGTAGAATTTCCCATGACAGCCTTGCTGTCTTTCCATCTGTGCAATGCATTCAGATGTCCCTGTGGTCTTTGTTAAAGGCAAAGGTGGTGACTTTTGTCAGAATAGCACAGCCCCTGTGACCTACAGTCCTGAGAGTGAACCTTGGTTCACCCATATGGGAGCTCGGGGGACTTTGAAAGCTTCTAACTCATGCAAGTCTCAGTTTTCTCAAGTATAGGATGGAAAATAACATACCTTGTAGGGCTGGTATGAAGATTGGCAGCAAGATACATAAAATGTTTAGCAAAAGTGATTAACAAATGGTTGTTATTAATCCAAAAAGTTGTTCCCTTTCATCCCTCATGTGTCCCAAGAATGATACCCTCTGAATGACCGCTTAATTACTGTTAAGGAAGGAAAAACAGAAGAGATGATTCTAGTAAAGGATGAAAAGAGAGGAACCGAGAAGAGGCTCTTTCTTTTCTTTTCCTTTTCTTTCCTTTTTTCTTTTCTTTTTTTACTTTTTCTTTCTTTTTTTTTTTTTTTTAAACACAGTCTTGATCTGTTGCCCTGGCTAGAGTGCCATGGCATCAGCCTAGGTCACAGCAACCTCGAACTGCTAAGCTCCAGTGATCCTCTTACTTCAGCCTTCCCAGTAGCTGGGACAACAGGTGCCCACTACAACACCTGCCTAGTTTTTCTATTTTTTCATAGAGATAGAGTCACAAAATTCTGACCTAAAGCAATCCTCCCACCTTGGCTTCCCAGATCATTAGTATTATAGGCCTGAGCCACCACACCCAGCCTCAGAATAGGCTCTTAATTCTCAGAGGGAAAAAGTACTGGGCAGAGGGGTGAGACCATCAAAGACTAGTTAGTTATGTGAGAAACTCAGAAAGAGACTGGGGAAGTTTCTATCTCATAAAGCTTTTGGCAGGTGGGAATCGAGGGCTAGTTAGCTATTATAACTAATTCCTCCACTCAGCCTCTCTGTCTGCTATAAAAAATATGCCTTCCAAACATAGTAGAGTAAAAATTTCACATAAATATCATTATGTACACAAGGGTATATGTGAAACTTGGTAAACGGTCTGTGAAGCTAGTGAATGATGCCCCATGATCATATCAATGTACACAGCTATGATTCAATAAAAAATATATATATCATTATGTACAAGTATTAATTGAGTTTATGGTGGTGGCTTTAGGTCATACCCCTCTAGACTCCTCCAGACACCCCTTAACTGATTAATTATCTGTGTTTGATGCTTCCATGGAGAACAGTGACAAAGTGGAAATATTTGGAGACAGTGCACTTCTTATTAGCTGTGTGTTCTTGGGCAAGCTGTCCAAGTTTAGTCATTTATAATGGGAATAGAAATAGAAGCCTACAAAAATTGCTATAAAAATTAAAACTTCGTATAAATAAAATGACTACTCAGTACAATTATTTGGCACACAGGAGATACTCAGTAAATGTTAAGTAGTTTTGCTAGTATAGTTCACCAAGACTGTTTTCTATATACTACATATAATGTTATATATTAGATCATTTCAGACGCAAAAGTATGTGTCCAACTTACCCAGAGATTTTTACAATTTTTCTACCCTACTTCTACTTCAAAATTACTTGAAAAGAAGACCAAGTATATTATTCTACAATCATAGAGATAAAAGGCTAAAATTTACCTGTATGAAAATAATGGATTGCTATGAATTAATTCCAATGTGTTTGTAATTCAATATTGCCTAATTTTTATAAGGGAGTGTAAGAATTTAGGGAGATCTAAGAGATGCAATGCTTCTAAATAGAGCTAAAATAGTATAATTTGAAGTTAATAAACCCTCATAATGAATATGAAAGACATCATAATTTTGTGAAGGGAATTCCCTGACACTTTGTCAGAAACTCTGTCTCTAATATCCTTGTTAAAACTCTACCCCTAAATTAGATTTTGAGAAAATTCAAGGAGAAAAACTGACAACATATCCTGTAATATTGTTATATTGGTTCGGTAGAAAGCGATAGAAATCAAGTTCAAACTCAAATTAACCTAAGCAAACTAAGAATTTATCTGGTTACAAAATCCAAGGATACTTTAAATGACCCATCAAGAGAAAAGTGGGGACACAGGAAGGATGACGACTGTCTCCCAACAGAAGCAGAAACCAGGGCCATGGACACCTCCAAAACACGCTGTCCCATCTTTCACTCACCACTAAAACTGAGCAGTAAATACGGCCACTAAACAATTAAAAAAAAAACAAACAAACAACAACAACAACAACAAAAGACCATTGCTCCTTCACTAGAAAAAGACTTATTTTCTTACTCCATTCAAGTTTCAAAAATCATGGGGAGTAGGGGGTGGATTCTAGTTGGCTTGGTTGGGATGAGAAGGTCCGTGTGGCCCAATCAACTTTGGTCATATAAATAAACAGATACATTGAATGAAGGCAGTGGCTGTGTCAGAAACAGGAAAAAGAATTGGTTACCAGTTCAGCTGATGTCTCATGGGCCATGAGCTCAGGATCCATTCCTGTCTGGGAGTTTTACATCAGAGTCCTCTCTTGCTATGTTAAACCTTTCCCATTTACACAAATGTAAGAATCAGTTTATGGGCTAATACAGCAATTTACAAGAATGCTCTTAAAAGGGACCCCAAGAAGAGAAAATGCACTTGCAGAATGTGTGCTTACTTTTCCTTGAAAAGTCACAGCATTTTGTTAGACCAATGGACCACAAAAATCATGAGGAGATATATTTTTGTGATCTAAGAATTTTCTCTAGCTAGATAAGTGGCCTATTTATTCCTTTAATATATAATGTTAATGCATTTGGAAAATATATTAAGCTCAATTGCATAAGATTTTTCTCTAAGCATTTGTACAGGTTAGATTTGTCCAGTTATTTGAATGCTGAATCATTACATACCTAAAGAAAAAAATGTGAGCGTTCTCTAGTTTACTGTGTAAATTTATGCATCTACCACTAGAGGGCACAAATAAGGCTGTTTTCTGGGAAAAGGGTTTTGAAAATGACAAAAATTCCGTGTTTTGGAACGGCGACTGAGTTAAGATATGTAGATATGCATGCTTTCTTTAAATCTGAGAGGAGAAATCAAAACATATTCATGCTTAACCATGTACCATTTTGCTCTGTTCCTTCTCTATCTCTATCAAAAATAATTTTAAAAGTATGCATGCATGGGGGGGGGGGGGATAGGGAAATCAATGGCCCATAAGAATTTAGACGTCAAAATGAGTGAAGTTAAAAGGTTGTCAAATACTAGACGAATACATGAAAATACTGCTGCAGCCACATGGCCAGATGCCGCAAGCCAACATGAATATTCGTGCGGCTAGACCACACTTAGAATCTTTGCAGTCATTTTCTCCTCAAATCATCAAGCACAATATAATTCACAAAACTGATTCTAAATCTTGCAAATATCAGGTATCTATCACATCTCTTCTTAGCAAATGTGGCACTGTGGTAAAAATAGGACATGATTTGGTTGCTCTCTTCACACAATAAAGCACTTGAGTCATGCTTGCAGAGTACCTCCATCTGCAACAGCTGTTTTACTTCTTAAGAAGAAAGAAAGCAAATGAGGAGGAGAAAAAAAATAAGTTCTCTAGCATAAGCAAATAGTACCTGCTCTTGTCACTCTGGGTGTCTGACAGGTACTAAGGACTATGATTAAGTTTGATGACTCTCTTGATTTGTTTTCAGGTGTTTTTTAAGGAAAAGACTTTTTAGATCCAATGATTCTACTGGCAATAATGGCAAAATAAATCAGGTTCAAAGTTTGCAGGGACGTCTTTAAGGGAGAGAAAGGGGACCAAGGTGGATGGCAGGATTCCCCTTCAGGGATGAGAGTGAAAAGGCTATAGTGAGCTGGGGAACACTGCTGAGCTGGCAGTTCCTGGGCCTTGTATGTCTTGATTTTCCTCCAATGTTTCCAAGCACCAATTCACAGGTAGCAACAAGAATGTATCAAAATACATATTGCCTTCATTCTATTGAGGTTTCTCTAAAACACAGATTGTAAAGGTTATAAACAAGAAAGTATACTTTTCATACACTCAGCTTAGTCTCCCAATGCTTGGTGATAAAAGGCAAGGTATTCTATTATTCTCGTCCCAAAAGTGTTCCACTAAAATCTACATATCTTCTGAAGTAACAAATCTGATACCATCTGCAAATGTTTTGCTTCGGTCAAATTCTGCATCCTTTTCTGCTCAAGATTTTGTCATTTCCTCCTGATGCCAACTTGAGTTTGCACTAAGGTTTACTCCCATACACATGGGCAAGTCCACAGGAAATGGCAGTTGCGACACAAACTCCCACTTATCCCCCATCCACAGGCATCCGGGGAGCAGTAAGTATTCCTCTTAAGAGACAGCTCATCTCCATCTGAGCTGGGGTGGGGCGGAGGTAGAATTTCCTCTACCAAACACTTTCAAATGCTTTGTCCTCTAGGATTTCTTGACAATTAATGATTTTCTCAAATTTGGGGACTTGGGAGGCACAAACTGCTTCCATGTGACAAAAGAACTATTACCCATCTACGCAGACAGGTTTTTCTACTTGCAAGTATGTGTGTGTGTGGTATTTTACATATAAATACATATTTGTGATGTACAAAGAGGGTGCTAAAACTGTATACTGTATACACATTTCAAGAAAGGAAAAGAATGTTAAAATTATAGCACTCAATATATACCAATAACAAAAGATAAATTTGAATCAAAAGCCACACTGAGCACCTCTTGTAAATTACAGAAGTCAAACATGATTTAAGCATTACAAATTTAACAGTTTTTTCCTCAAAATGTGTCTGCAGTTTTTTGACACTCTCTGTATACACACAAGCACACACATGACATTAACAAAGTTCTCAAGAAAAACAGGGATATGGTGAACATTTTGAAATTAATCATAACTATTTATTAAAATGTTCCCAATTCTCCCTATGGGGGAAAAAAGCATAGTTGTTTTTCATCATACATATTAATATTCTAAGAAATTGACCTATTGAGTAGAGACCAAAGGAAGTTGATATACATCCAGTAATTTCTGGATTTGAGAGCTTCGAATAGAGCTTTGAATATTCAAGCTCTAATCTACATTTCTACATACTTGATACAAATTGACTTCAAAATTATCTTAACCCCAAAGTAACTTTTGTTTCACAGCCCTGACCAATAAAATAAGAAAAAAATGAGAATACACACACACGTGTGTGCACACACACACACCCCTCATGGAGTATTACTCAGCCATAAAAGGAATAAAATAATGCCATTTGCAGCAACTTGGATGGAACTGGAGAATATTATACTAAGCGAAATATCTCAGGAATGGAAAAACAAACACCACATGTTCTCACTAACAAACAGGAGCTAAACGATGGGTACATGTGTTCATAATGGGGTGTGACAGATGCTGGAAACTAAGAATGGGGGAGGGTGAGAGGTGAGAGGGATGAAAACTCACCTATCTCGTGCAATATGCACTATTCTGGGGCCAGGTACCTAAAATGCCTTATTTGACATTCTAGAATTCATTCATATAACAGGAAAAACTGTATCTCCCCATAACTCACGCCAATCCTATATTAAGCCTAATCTCTGAGCAATTCTATTATATCCATCATTCTCCATGATTTTCCTTCTAAAACCTTTGATTAGAGCAGAATTTGTACATTGAACTAATTATTCAAAAGTGATCATAAATGCAACAGTAACAGTTTTTTTAAGAGTTTGTCTCACAATAGTCTTTAATTATATTGATCCAGGAGCTTGAGAGAAGACTGATAAGACTTTGTGTGTGTGTGTGTGTGTGTGTCTAAAAATTAAACCATTCCATTGAGTTTCTATTGTCATCTGATACAATTCTTCATACTCTGCTCTGGAATGAATGTTTGTGTTCCCCCAAAATTCATATGGTGAAGCCCAAACCTCCAGCCCTCAAGGTGTTTGTATTTAAAATGGGTCTTTGGGAGGTAACGAGGAATAGATATGACCATGTGGGTGAGGTTAGTGCCCCTAGAAACAGAGACACCGCAGCTTTCTCTCTCTCCACTGTGTGAGAACACAGAGAAGGCAGCTGTCTACGGCCAGGAGGAGAGCCCTTACCAGAGTCCAACCATACCAGCCCCCTGCTGCCCAACTTCCAGACTCCAGGTCGATGAGAAAATTCATCTCCGATGCTTAGTCACATACCAATGAGGGGAAGGGATCAGGGATATGCAAACAAAAACAACTGTCTCTGACACCCCTCTCAGATTGGTATGTGGTGTGAAGACCCCCAGTCTGTGGTATTTATCACAGCAGCCCTGGCAGAATAATACATTATAACAAACATCAATGAAAGACAAGCAAGCCTGGCTGTCCAAACCGCAGCCCTTCCACCATGTGCACCTGGCCTATCCTATGCCACAATGTGCCCGAGCCTTGCCTGGCATTCTACTACGCAAGGAGCATGCATACTTTTGTAATGCTTGTACCATTTTACATGCAGGTACACGTGCAAGCCTAAATCAAGAAGAACAAGACCAGCTTAGAATCAAATCTTTTGTAATTAATCATAGTTTATAAGAAAATCAAATGGATGTCATTTAGAGTGATTCATCAAGAGGTTTGCCCTGAAAACAATGTCACTGGCAGCACACGCTGATGGTCTCTGGAATGTTAAAATTAGACACGTACACCTTCATGTGCTGTCTTTATTATATTTTTAAATGGATTTTAAGATACTTCAAAATAAGTTCAAATGGAGTGTCAGCAGTGTCCTAGAGCATTTCCTCAGAATTATATTATTTCTTTAAGCACAATTAGAAATCTCTAGGTGAGATTATAATTGTTGCCTTTTATAGTCATTGGATGGTCAACATGAGATGATACCAATTTCCATTTTCATTATTCTGTGCTCACTGAAGCACCCTCACTAAACCACACACATTTATAAGGGTAGCATTCATCAATAAGTCTCAATAGCACTTTTGAACATCAGTGTAATGCTCAGTGAAACATTCTGTCCTTTCTTCTTGATGTTATGTAACTCAAAACTTACATCAAAAATAACACATGCTTCAAACAGTTTTTGCCTGAAAGAACACCACACACGCATAAAAAGAATAACCTGCTCAGAATGAATATTTTTTCTACTTATCTATTTGTCTATCTAAGTATCCATTCATTTTTAATCAAAATGAATATAGAAAGACCGCTAAGTAATTCCCCTGTAATATTTGATACATAAATTCCAAAAAAGAATTCCTGGATTTTGTTATGTTATTTGACTAATGTGACTGGTGATTTTGGTTGTCAACAGTCATTATCCCCTTTCTTCAGTTCTAACAGAACCTCAATTTTGTTCAAGGTATTATGGGTGGAAGTAGAAATCCTGCCATTTGAGGAGGCTGAGCTCTCCTGAGCAGCACTATGTGAATCCTGATGAAGTTATGGTGATCCTGGTCATGGGTTTTCCTTGCCGATGACTGATTTGGGAGTGGACATGAGACCAAACTCTGGCCAGTGAGCTATATGAGAACTTCTACTAGAGATGGAAGGTGTTTAGACATTGTCAAGTGACATCTGCTTTGCAGCCATTTTGCAATTACGAGGGCGGAAGCTGATGTACCCATGGTGGCAGAGGAGTGAGATGGAAAAAATAGAATGCGGATGAATGTCATTGAGCTGCTAAATAAGCCAACTTCAGAATTTCTCTGCCTCCATTTTTTAAATTTATATTTAAGCCCATTTTAGTTGGGGCTTCTGAATTTTCATATCGGAAGAGTGTTAAATCATATGACCCATGCATATTCCAAACATTCACTTTACTTCCGTGTACCAGCCATACCTGTCCATGACAGTCTTTATGCTGCAAAATCACCGTAGTTTTCATGCTGCCGATGAATAACACAAGTGAGACAAATGCCTTCTCCTCAAGATTAGGCCCAAAACCACGTCAGCAAATATTGGGACATAAGTAAAATTAACCAGTGAATTTTGTTATCTTAATACATTTGGAACAGAAATCCTGCCAAAGTAGAGAGAGAGTGGGGAGAAGTATACAAACATTATTTTATTTGAGTGCAAGAGACATGAAATCCATTTACTGTGAAAGAAACAAACCAGACAACATCCTTGCTAAACCATTTCTGTTTCATTTTTCTATAGCATTCTACTTCAACTCCAAAATTTATGCATCAGGGATAAAAACCATTGAGTATGTCAGAAAAGAGCAGATCCAATCTATTAGCCCTCTGATGAGCAAAGCGAATTACTGAGAACAATTACTCAAGAACCTTTGTATTCTGAAAATCTTGTTCTTGCAACTCATAAAACTCTTCCTGGTTGCTTGTCGAAAGTCGCTTCACTTTGCCTATCCTTGTCAGTAAGGGGAAAAAAGAATTCTGTTCTGTCATAGTTTACCCTCTCCTGTGTAATGTGTAACTTATACACAGTACACGCTACTGTGGATTGATGCTAGTAGCTCTTGGTAGGACCTGGAAGAACTAATTTGCTGATGACGGTCAGCATCCACTTTGGTGGGGTGATCACTAAATTATTTCATGGGAAGAGCACCAAAGTCATATTGGTTTCAGGATAAGCATCAGTAGGGCGTGGCAGTGCCCCTGTGTTAACACGAACAAAAGTCCCTTTTCCACGTTTGACGTGTGCAAGAGAACTTAAATACATAAAGCAGTATTTCATCACTTTCCCAATTTCTTTTAGAAACTGCCTTTATGACAGCATTACAGAGTAATAAATACCATATCTAGAAGACATTCTTTTCTATGCTCTTTATAAGTGAGAAAAAGGAGATCCACATGAGATGAAATTTACACCCATACAGCTATTTAGTAACACCGACAGAATTCAACTTCACATTTCTTAACTTCCAGGCCACTGCTCTTTCAACTGGGCCATGCTGTCTGGACAATGTAAGAAGACAGCCCGTGTTTAGTTAAAACAATAAAAAACATGAGTTTAAAAACAAAAGGACAAATTGTTTTTGAACAAGCCCTAGTGATTTGACTCACTCATGAAGAACATTCATGAAAATGGACTGTATAAAACATAGGGGAAACCACCTCCTAAAATGACAGGGGTCATTGGGGAAAAGTGCTGATGGAAACTGAGTTAAACAATCCTTGGTTCCATTTTAGTTTCTACCCATAGGTTGTGGTTTATATTATGACACAAAAAGAAGTATCAGTGAGGCTCATTGATCAAAGTGAGTTAATAAATAAATAAGATCCACTAGTGGCCACCCCAGGAATAAAGTGCAGTATAATTTTGTGGCTGTATGATTTTTCTTAAAATATTTAAGGCTGCAATTAGATAACTACCCTGTTTCCCTGAAAATAAGACATCCTCCGAAAATAAGACCTACTTACAGGAAAGATAAGACGTCCCCTGAAAATAAGACCTAGTGCATCTTTGGGAGCACACCTTAAAATAAGACGCTGTCTTATTTTCGGGGAAACAGGGTATTTAACGAAAAGGATCTTATTCATGTGTAGTCAAGACTCTTCACCAGCAGATGGGAAAACAAGAATCACACTGAAGCAACTGACCCAAGATGATACTAGAAGTAACTAACAGGATTTGAATTCTGGTTTTCCAAATTCTTAGCTTTTACTCTGCCCCAAATTTGAGTAGGTGAGATTCATGGGCTTGTGATGAAAGCAGCCCAGGCTTTTTCTGACGATATGGGTGTGTGTACGCAAGCCAGTTAGTTATTCAGGATTCCCACATGCCTGACACTAGGTAGGAAATGTAATACGAAGATGAACAAAACGGTGCCTACCTTCCAAGAGTTCGTGTGACACAAAAGGAAGGCAGACACGTGGACCGTTCATGGTCATGTGGTAAATACTCCAACAATGAAGAGATCTGAGAGATGACTAAAAAGACAACTTTTAAAAACGACCTCTCCAATCCACGTCAAAAATGTCAGGTGGGGGGGTGGGGTACTGCCTATTTAGACTTTTGAAGCATGAATATTCCAGCTCAGGAACACAAAGTCCTTGGAGATAAGGGTACTGGTCTGCCAGGTTCACCAAAATGGGAAGTGGTAGCAAAGAGTCAGAAAGGACTGAGGAACCCAGACTTCACTTAGTTTAGCGTCATCTTGTGCCTGTCCTGTAGGAAGGTTTTGCAGCCCAAAATCATTCTCTTGTTGATGGAGAGTGAGCAGGAAGATGGAACAGAGGGAAAAGTGTGCAGGTTTTGGTCTTTTCTGTTCCTAAGCCACACATTTAGAGAATTATTGTATGCATACACCAATATAAGTAATAAATGCTCTCCAAAATTTGGCAATTGTCCAAAATGCAGTAATTTTTCCCATACCTGAAAGGTATATAATTTTCAGCAAAGTTTTAAAACTAGAGTTTTATCTATTTATCAAATAAAGTTAACTCTATTTTATCAAATAGAGTTTTATCTCTATTTGATCAATCTGAATTAAAATGTTTTGCCAAGCATTGAGCCAAGACTGTAATGGATAATGTGTCAATGGTCTCTGCATCAAAAAAATAAAGTTTCATCCTACATAAAATGTTCACTTAATCTACTGTCCACTTACTCAGTTACTCTGCAAAATCCTGTATTTACATTCAACAAAATTTGGGGAGATTAAAACAAGTCTTTATTTTTATTTTGTTTTTTTTTTTGAGACAGTCTCACTCTATTGCCCCGGGGTAGAGTGCTGTGGCGTCATAGCCCACAGCAACCTCAAACTCTTGGGTTCAGGCTATCCTCCTACCTCAGCCTCCTAACTAGGACTACAGGCACCCACCACAACACCTGGCTAGTTTTTCTATTTTTAGTAGAGACGGGGTTTCACTCTTACTCAGGCTGGTCTCAAACTCCTGAACTCAAGCAATCCACCCTCCTTGGGATCCGAGGGTCTCAAACTCCTGAACTCAAGCAATCCACCCTCCTCAGGCTCCCAAAGTGCTGGGATTACAGGTGTGTGCTAGGATTGCAGGTGTAAGCCACTACACCAGCCAAATGACCAAAACAAGTCATTTTGAAACTTCAAACTGAGAATTCAGTTGAGTGATCAGAATTATTTTGTAAACTAAAATTATAAAAATATTTTGTGCCAGTTATGAACAACTACTTTTGAACCTGACTTTTTTAAATACCACACTGTATTATGTATTTCCTTATAGGCTGACTTTTTAAAAGATGAAAAGAAAAATAACATATAATGTAAAGGATCAAGTTTGTGTTAGGAATACAGTTTTAAACCAACATCTCATAAGTCTCAATTTGCTCTATTTTTATTATATATTTTGAGCAAATAAACATGTATTGGTTATCTGGACTAGATTCTAAATTGGAATATAGATGGTGATCCTCTTTGCAGACACTGAGAATCATATGGCTTGAATACTTAGTGTGTGTACTGCAGTACACAAACACACACACACATTTTTATACATATTGGGATGTCCATAAATTTTTCATGAAGATACGGAACACCAAAGCTCACTAATCATAATCGTTCATGTGTTCATTACCTACTATGTGTTAGGCTATATGCTGAATGTACCTGGATTGGTCCCAACAAAAATGTTTAAAGCACCATGTCATTAATTACACCTACAGAAATAATTAATATAGTAATTACTTTTAACTATGATTGCTTTTTATATTTATAAAATAATTATAAATGAATGCTTGAAACAATCTTTGATATAAAGGGTATCTCCTATGGAGGATAAAAACACTAGATTCTTTAACTACAAATAGGTATCTAAAAGAAAAGACATCACAATAAATTTAAGAAAGGATAAGCTAAAGCAAGTCAGAAGGATCTTTGTACCACAACACTTCTCCATTACACCACTCCACACGGAACTCGGTGAGAGAGGAACTGCAGACCCGGGCGTGCACACTCACACCACTCCACACGAACTCTGTGAGAGAGGAACTGCAGACCCGGGCGTGCACACTCACACCACTCCACACGAACTCTGTGAGAGAGGAACTGCGGACCCGGGCGTGCACACTTACACCACTCTACACGGAACTCTGTGAGAGAGGAAGTGCAGACACGGGCATGCTACGTGCAGACACAGTCAAGAACACGCTACGTCTTCAGACAACATCAACTTGGAAAATCAAAGTGCAGCACCATGGCCAAGTCAGGTGGGTGGGACGTGCTCAGAGACAAGATTAGATTTGAAATTTGTTTGACAGAAGACTTTTAACTTGATTGATGAGAGTGAGGGAGAGGATGGAGTTGGGTAGAATCACAGGGACAAAGGCCCAGAGGCCAGCTGAGGCAAGGAAAAGGATGGAGATAATAAGGCAGCAAGAGGAGGCCAGGTCAGACCTCAGCAGGCCTTGTGAGTCAACTCCAGGCAGTGAGGGGCCTGCAGGAAACGCTAGTCTGAGGTGCCTGCTAAAGCACCCTCCCTCCTTCCCTTCTGGGGATAGGAGACAGCTCCAGACCCCTGCTCTAAGTACTCTACGTAGCTGTGATAGCACAATTCTTATTCAAGAGAAGCTTATAAACCAATTCAAAATCAAAAATCATCACATGTAGGGGAGTCAATACATTGAGACATTCCCCGGGGTCACATGACAGGGATGTTCTGCAAGTAGATCGAGGGGAAATCCTGCTGTAGTTTAAGCAGCATAAGATAATGAAAAACACTAACCAAGAATCCAAAATATTTCTGTGGTCCCCATTCGACTTCCTTCATGACTATAGATGAGTCATGCTGAGGTCCCTCAGCATCTCTGAACCTCACAGAGATCATCAGGAAGGTGGCAAGGCTGGAAGGTCCAAAGTCTGCAAAGCCCTCATAGTCCATGTTGTCTAGAGCAGTTTCTGCTTGTTTGTGTTTTCAAATTACAGTAGTAAATATTGTGTTATGAAGTAGGGATAAGATTTAATGTAAAAGACTAACAGCATAAATGTAAATTGTTCCCTTGTTTCCCTGAGTGTGGATTCCACATGTGCTCACCATCCTCACCTATGTTCTTCTAAGTCACAAATCTCCCTCCTGCTTTGTAAAAGTAAGTGGTCCATATGAAAAATGACTCACGTCATTATACAATGCTTGTATAACATTTGCGTTTATATAACTCTATAATTTATATATAGCACAATATTTCCTAGACATGAGGTCAATTATTTCTCACAGCAAACTTGTAGTACATTGTTAGTACATGTAAAAGACTGAAACAGAATCTGCAACTTTCACCGTTCACAAAAATTAATTCATGACGAACAAAAGACCTAAACCTAAGGCATGACACTATAAGAATTCTAGTTTCATAGATGGTTTGACACATTTTCATCACAGCTATGATTTAATAAAAATAAATAAATAAATAATAAATAAATGAAAAAAAGAATTCTAGAAGAAAATATTAGAAAAACTTTTATAGATAATCAGCCTAGGGAAGGAATTTAAGATGAAGACCCCAGTGGCAATCACAACAAAAACAAAAAAATAAATCAAGTGGACCTGATTAAGTTAAAATTTTTCTGCACAGCCAAGGACAAAATCTACAGAGTAAATAGACAACCTACAGAATGTGAAAAATTATTTGCATTCTCTACATCCAGTAAAGGACTGATAACCAGAATCTACAAAGAACTCAAGCAAATCAGCAAGAAAAAATTTAAAAAAAAAAGTTAAAAGTAGGCAAAAGACATGAAAAGAAACTGTTCAAATGAAGACAATCTAATGGTCAACAAACACAGGAAAAATTTTCTCAATATCTCTCATCATCAGGGAGTGCAAATCAAAACCACATTGAGATACAACAGAACTCCAGTGAGAATGGCTCCTACCAAAACGTCCCAAAGCTACAGATGCTGTCAGGGTGCAGAGAGAAAGGAACACTTATTCACGACTGGTGGGACTGCAAACTAGTACCACCCCTATGGAAAGTACTATGGAAATACCTCAACGAAATAAAAGTAGACCCACCTATGATATAGTAATTCACTACTAGGTATTTACTCAAAGGAAAATAGCCATTTTGTAAAATAGATACTTGCACTCAAATGTTCATAGCAGCAAAATTCACAATCTCAAAGTTGTGGAAATATACAAATGGATTAATTGTGGTATATGTATACCATGGAATACTATTCAACCATAAAAAGAGGGTGACTTGGCACCTTTAACAACAACGTAGATGGAATCAGAGATTTTCCTAAGTGAAGTATCGCAACAATGGAAAAACAAATACCACTTGTACTTGATGCTAAATTGAAACTAGTCTATCAACTCTCAAGTATGTATATAGAAGGAAAACCCAAAGGAAATTAAGTAGTTGGAAGGAGGAAGGTGGGGGAAGGTAAATTGCACCTACCTGATGCAATCCAGGTATTCTGGATGGACACACATCCCTGACTTAAAATGTATGGAAGCAAATTATGTAACAAGTATGTGTGTACCCCTGTAACATACAGGAAAAAATAACAATGTAAAAATGTTAAGGTACCATTTTTCCCTCCAGCCCTTCCAGCATGTGTCTTACAAATGAAATGCATCATTAGCCCATATCACCAATCAAAAAGCAGTCAGGAAGTTTAAGTTCACAAGGATCACAAGGTCTTCAAGCAAATCCTGATTCCCCAAAACCTACTTTTTCATTTTATCCAACAGAAAACATGGAAGTGCTGATATTTATAGTTCATCGTTCTCCATACTCATGGACACAAATACTGATTTTCTACTCCTGCGAATGAAAGTGGTGGTTGTCTTTACTAAGGCTAGTTTTTTGCTGATGGCAACATCTCATCATCATTTTATTGGAATTTGAAGACCTGGCAAAGCTCCCAAACATTGCAACAAAGACTCCACAAGTTGTAATAGTTTGCTAGGGCTACCAGGACAAAGCACCAGGGACTGGGTGGCTGTGTACGTACAGCAGAAACGTACTTTCTCACCATTGAAAGGTTGGAGTCCAAGAGTGGGGGTGGTTTCCTGGGCTGCCTCTCTCCTTGGCTGGACGTCTGTCCCCCTCCTCTGTCTTCACAGGGTCTTCCGTATTAGTGTCATGAGGTCTTTCCTCCCATAAGACACCAGACTGGATAAAGGCCCACCTTTACACCTGTCTCCAGACACAGCCACGTTTGGGGGGATTGAGAGTTAGGATGTCAACCTCTGAATTTGGGAGGATCCAATTCAGCCTGTAACACTGGTGTCAGGGAATCCGAGCTCAGATCTGGATCCCAGGACTCTACCCTCAGATCCAAAGCAGAAAGATGTTTTTAGAGTTATGGCATGATTGGCTTTTACCTATAATTTTTATATCTATTAAAAAATACCTAAACAGCACAGCATTTTATTCTTAGAGCTTCCCTTTGTGCAGTGATGTGGAAAGTGTATTGACATGTTAATCTACTAATGTTTCAAGTTCTGCTGAACATTTAATTTTAAAAGATGTGAGGGGGCTGTTGAAGAGGTCTGTTTTTGGCTGCTTGGGAAACCACTTTTTGACTTTCTACATGACTTCATTCTCCTCCCACACCGTGGCAAGCTTGGGTCCTTGCTAACCCCAGGCAGCGCACAGCTCCGGGGGAGCTGCTGGGAGCCGAGGGGCTGGTTTCTCCTTTTGTTCCGGTGCATTCACCGGAGGTTCACCTGGAGAATGCAGTGATTAACTGAATTCAGAAAAGCTTTTCTCGACATATCTGACATTTTTATAAATTTCAAGAGAAGCTAGAGGAGAGAGAAAGAACGTCACAGAGAAAGGAACTAACTGCCAAGGTCAGGTGCTGCTGTGTTACAAGAAGAACTAGAATTTTACATCCAGAGACTCCCGAGATTATATATATATGTGTATATATATATATATATATAAAATGTATATATATGTGTGTGTGTGTATGTATGTATGTATCTTTATTTGAAATAAAGATGATGGTAATCGATCTAACAGCAAGTTAGAGAAATAGAAAGAACTTGATTCTTGGCTCATAAAGTCTGAATTATATCTACAAACCTACCATTTGCCTCTTGCATGCCCTTGGGCAAACTATTCACCCTTTTTGAGGTTTACTTTTTTATAAGCAATAGAATGGTAATAACCTCAGTGCAGCCTATTTATTTTTACAGGTTTTGTATGGAACAAATTCGATACAGCATGTGAAGTGCTAAGGTAAACAGTTACCATTTTGAGAAAAAATTGTAGTTAATAATATATTTCCGGAAAGATCAAATTCATTTTCTACAGTGTTCTACTCATTTTCTTGAAGGCAAATTCTGTCTTAAGGAGGTGAACATATACCTTAAGACTTCAACCATTAGCCCAAGACCAAATTTATGTTAAAATTTAAGTGAAGATGGTGTCTTCCAAATAGCATGCTGCGAAATAAGAGTATTTTAAAAAATGTATTACTATTTGGGTCTCATTTAAGGTGCAAGTTTATTTGAATACTGCTACATAGGCAAAGGTTTTAAGTCTTATATTTCGTTTTTCATTTCCATTAGGGCACTGGAAGGGCAGGGAAAGGTTCATAAGGACAAGTTTGCAAATCAGAGCAGTTCAGTGAACCTATTTCTCCCTCTGCTATTGGAAATTCATCTAGTCTCAGAGATGAATCATTTCTTTCTCACAAGAAATCATAGAAGCAATTAAAATAACTAACTTTTAATAACCTATTATTACCCCTAGACATTGTATTGAACAATTTATAAACATTGCCTTTATCTAATTCTCACAAAAAGTCCTTTGAGACAGAATTTTTTCTTTTAGAAAGAAACAAAAGTAACATTTAAAAAAGTGAGAATCAAAGCAGACTCTGTGCCTCGGCTGTGTGACTTCAGTAGCTCTGCCCCCAGGCACTCTTGTGCTGTCTCTCCTCTCAACTTGTAGCATCACGATAATGACGTGGTCACTGCTGTCCAAACTCCTCCAGTACCCACCTCTGCGTGCCCAGCACCCTGCATGGCACATGACCCCCTGTAGAAGTCAACACGTATCGGATTGATTAGGGCCGAAGTACAATGTACAGTCAGTACTGACTGAATTTCTAATACGGCTTTACTTCTTCTAAACTTTTTCAGTAAGAAATCTTACAATTAAAAGTTATTTCTGTCAGATACTAAGAAAATTAGCATTTGTAACTAATTTATTGAAGTGTCTCATCTCAGTGAGGTATAGCATTGCCATCGTTTTATTTTTTCTCATCAGTACTCCTAAATATGCTATGTTAAATCCTTTTTTCCTGCTGGGTAGAATACTTGCTTCCTTAAACTTTGTATGGGTCAACGGAAAACTTCTCTCTCATCTCCTACTTAAGGCTGTCTCCCTCTCTGCCCAGGATGCTCTGCCCCTGGCACACCTCTCTTCTTTGTGTTTCCAGGCTCCAATATTTGAGCTGGAAGATGGAAAAGAAGCAAAGGTACATTTCTTATTCCTTCCTTATCTGTCCACGTGGGCAATCAAAGGTGGCCCAGAGCGGAGCACTTTGTAGAGACTCCATGTGCATGGATTCCCTGCTCTGGGGGACCTGGTGCCTCCCCAGCATCCTCCTCCTCTTTGAGATTCTGCCTCATGGTTTCCACCCAACTCTGGATGCTATGGCCTCTCTTCCCAGGGACGGCCTCCTTAACATTGCCCTGGCAAGATCGCTCAAACCTAGCTGTGTTCCACACCGTCCAGTTCACCTCCTGGGATTCTCACCACACCACATGCTCAGGAGAGAGTGGCCACCTCCCCCACCTCCAGCTCTCTGCTACACCTTCCGTCTAAGGGAAGTGGAGGGACACATGAGCAAATGTCTGCGATAGCTGATGTCTAACTCAGAAGTGAGATATATCTGCCCTTTTTGGCAGATATCCTGTACTTAAAAGCTTCTCTTGGAACCCCTCTCACCTCGTGTTGGGCAGAAGAAAACACACTTTGCAGGAAATAAAGGGACTCCACTTTTATTCCTCAAGAATAAAAGGGAAGCAACCAAAATATCACTAGAATGGGAAAAGGAGAATTCCAGAGAGAGCAGGTCTCAGAGAAGAAGCCAGAGAGCTCCCTGTCAGGAATGGTGAGGATGGGACTTGGGGTCTATGAGCACTAGGGTATGTGTCTACACTAGGGTACACGTCTACACTATGGTACACGTCTACACTATGGTACGTGTCTACACTATGGTATGTGTCTATACTATGGTACGTGTCTACACTAGGATACGTGTCTACATTAGGGTACATGTCTACACTAGGGTACACGTCTACACTATGGTACATGTCTATACTATGGTATGTGTCTACACTAGGGTACGTGTCTACACTATGGTACGTGTGTACACTAGAATACGTGTCTACACAGGGTACATGTCTACACTAGGGTACACGTCTACACTATGGTATGTGTCTACACTATGGTACACGTCTACACTATGGTACGTACACTATGGTACGTGTCTACACTATGGTACATGTCTACACTAGGTTACACATCTACACTAGGGTACACGTCTACACTATGGTACGTACACTATGGTATGTGTCTACACTATGGTACACGTCTACACTAGGGTATGCATCTACACTATGGTACGTACACTATGGTACGTGTCTACACTATGGTACATGTCTACACTAGGTTACATGTCTACACTAGGGTACATGTCTACACTATGGTACGTACACTATGGTACGTGTCTACACTATGGTACGTGTCTACACTAGGGTACACGTCTACACTAGGGTACGCGTCTACACTATGGTATGTGTCTACACTAGGGTACACGTCTACACTATGGTACGTGTCTACACTAGGGTACGCGTCTACACTATGGTATGTGTCTACACTATGGTACATGTCTACACTAGGGTACACATCTACACTATGGTATGTGTCTACACTAGGGTACGCGTCTACACTATGGTATGTGTCTACACTATGGTACATGTCTACACTAGGGTACACGTCTATACTATGGTACGTGTCTACACTAGGGTACGCGTCTACACTATGGTACGTGTCTACACTATGGTACGTGTCTACACTATAGTACGTACACTATGGTACGTGTCTACACTATGGTACGTACACTATGGTACGTGTCTACACTGTGGTACGTGTCTACACTGTGGTACGTGTCTACACTATAGTACGTACACTATGGTACGTGTCTACACTATAGTACGTACACTATGGTACGTGTCTACACTATGGTACGTGTCTACACTATAGCACGTACACTATGGTACGTGTCTACACTATGGTACATGTCTACACTATAGTACGTACACTATGGTACGTGTCTACACTATGGTACGTGTCTACACTATAGCACGTACACTATGGTACGTGTCTACACTATGGTACGTGTCTACACTATAGTACGTACACTATGGTACGTGTCTACACTATGGTACATATCTATACCACGGTACACGTCTGTACTACAGTACACGTATGTACTTCCTCATCTTTCTCATCTTCCTCTTCTTCTTGTAATATGACTAACGGAAAGTTGGTTTCATGAAGAATATTGATATTTACAACTGAAACATTATTAAAAAGAACCCCTGAAAAATCTCCCTCTGACAGTTTTCCTTCCCTGGTAGAAACCTTAGGCTGGCTGTGGAGGCCATCACTTGCTCACTAGAAGAAGGTATGCGTTGCTCTCCCCATTCCTGCGGCCAGCAAACACCAGGCACATGGTGGTGACAAGGCAGTCACAGTTACACCAGTGGCAACTGGAACAAAGGACGCGATTTTCCCTTGAGAATGCTAGTAATTCCTTGTGCAGAGTGAGGAGAATCTTCCACATAACTCTGGCATCTACCCTTCCCTTCCTCCTTTCCTCTTCCTCTCTCGGTTTTGATGAGATAGTAAGAGAAGGGACTGGAGCGAGGAGTAGTTTTCATACCCTGAAGCTAAATGGGGGCTGGTTGGCAGTAAGCTTCCAAATCATGCTCTCAGGTGGCAACTGAAGCTTCACAAGCCCGGAATCTCTTGGTCAGAGGCTGAACAAAGCCTTCTATTTGGGGCATGTTGTGACAAATTATAAGAATGGATCACAGGAATACATTTACTGAAAAGCAATTGAAGAGAAAGCTTTTTAGAAAAACAGATTTTTGGCTAAAGCAGCCACAAGCTATTCTGGTCTTTGGCATTATAAAGCCCACAGAGCAAATTTCCAAAGCAATTAATATAAATGAACGCCACATTAAAAAATCAATTCTCTTATATGAGATGCAATGAAATGGAGACAAATAGCCAGGCTTACAAATGAGCACTCTGCATCGTTAAAAGTATCACAGAGTTTTGAACTAAAAGAGTCTACAAGTATCCAGCTTATAATATTAGTAATACCATATCCATTATGGAACAGATACCGTGATCTTCAAAAATAAACAAAAAAGTTTCTGGACTCTCTCAGTAAACAAAAGACTCTGCTATTTCTCAACTGAGAATTATCTCCAATCTATAAATGGAAATAACAGAGATAATAAATTACATGAGAAGGCAAAGCTATGGTTCGCCGGGTTTCTCTTGTGGGTAGAAAGCTGCTGGCAAAGTGTCGCACACAGTAGAAACACACAAAGTGTTTCTCTTGTGGGTAGAAGCTGCCGGGTCCTCTCTGCTGTGTGTTCAGTAGAGACGTTTTCAGGGGCTGCTCTAACTCTGGGAAGTTTCACTCCTGTTAGTTGTAGTGATTAGGACACTCCCCTCATCTGTCCACAGGTTTGGCAAACACAATAAAGGAGAAGATGAATGGTATTTCTAACTCTTAGAGAAATGGATCTGATTCGAAAATACCTCTAAATAAATAACCATGTTGTAAAAAAGACAGCCACATATTTCACATGGAGTGATTCATAAGTTTCTTCAGATACATGAGACATTTGATTTTCTTTTTTTAAAAAACCCATCAAGTGCCAAAACACAGCCAAACTCTCAATAAATGTGAATACCTTTCAAATGTTTTCTGCCCAATTCCATCAATGACCATTCATAGATAAATTACCTCGGTGGTGACAAACAAAATCTTACAGGACAGTTGATGGGTGTTACAGCTCTTCTGCTTTTATTTTACAAACTATCTCCTAGCAAAGAGGTATCATACATCAAGAGAAAAACATGGCTTACTACGTCGTGTTGTACAAAATCAGAATTTTACTATTCCTCTTCCTTAGTGGAAGGTAGTATTAAGCACCAGTTGCAAGTGTCAGCATGCCAGGCTCCAGGGTTACACGGGTGAGCAAGGTGGTCCCAAGGCTTTGCCACCAAGGAACTTCAGAGCAAGTGAGAGGATGGCCAGAAACACCCATGCCTACTGTGAGGTTAGGAAATGCTTCTGAACAGGAGGTGTGTGCTGTGTCCTACAGAAGCAGCAGTGACGGGAGAAACCTTTCTGCAGGGTTGCTAGTAGTAATTCTCTTGGGTCACTTTGGGCTGAGTCTCTGCAGGATGGTTGTCAGGGACAAGTACTCAAGTAGGGGACCTGGCTGGTTGCAAAGGCAATTCAGGGACACAAAAGCACAGTGTATATGGTAGGGAAGTGACTTGGGAAAGGCTGGATTGTGAAGATTCACAAGCACCACATTTAGGAATTCAGGCTTTTAATATAAAAATGGGAAGCCTCCAGAGGCTTTTGTTCAGGGTAACGAAATGGTCAGATTTATACCTCTAGAAAACATTCTGAAGGCCACTTAAAGATTAGTCTGTAACAGAGAGAGATTCAGAAAAGCTGAGTTAAGGAAGCCATTCCAGAAAAGGAGAGGAAAATGGTGAAAGTCTAACTTGAAAGTTTGGTTCCTGTCATAGATTGTTACTTTTCCCCAAATGTTCTGATGTCTCCCATTCAAAAGGGTCATGTCTTCCCTCCCTGTGGACCGCAGCGTTGGCCAGGTCAGTTGCCTTGGCCAGTAAAATACCACATGGTAGTTACAGGTGAGAATCTGGACTAACAGAGCAACGGTCAAGTCACAATGAACACAGGATATGAACAAGAAATAAATCTCTGTATGTTGCTCAGATTTGGGGGTCTTTTTGTTCCTGGCCTATCTAGACGTCTACAACCCTCAAGTAGGGTGCATTTTATTTTTCGTATTGTCTTGTGCTGAAAATCGCTGTCTATCAATATGTATTCATTAGACATCTACTTGAACACCACACACGAAACACTAGTCACTGATGACCAGTTTTTGCCCTGAGAGACTTTGCGATCATGTTAGGAAGAGAAGACGTTAAGCAAAACAGCATCTCTGGGAATTTAGAAAATACAGAAATTCCTTCCATCTGGCTGGGTTGGGTCATCGATGATTTCCCTCGGGACATCATATGAATAAGGAAAAATGAAGAGGGCAGGCAGCTGAGCCCAGGATGGGGCAGAGGGAGAGCAGGTGACGTCATATAGACAAAGACAAGAAAGGAGAGATTTCTAAATCATCCGTGGGACAGAACGGGCACCCCATTCCTAATAAGCAGTTAATGTCCCTGCTGTCCAATAGATAAACTGGCTCTCACTCTGACTAGTCACGACCCAGTGTTCACCGGTTGTTCTAGTCCCATGCGGCTGGCTCACTGCAGACAGGGAAGATCTCATCATGGAAGAAAGTTCTATTGGACAGTGATGGTCTAGAATTAAGATATAAAATGAAAACAAATATATAGATCCAGAGAGATTTTGAATGTCAGGATATTTCAGCTAATTTAAGAAGTTCAAAATTTAAGAAGGGTAATGACAACATAAAGTCATTGAAAAGTATAGTATTAGTAGGAAAGGAGGATTGAATGAAACAGGCTAAAGAGAAAATTTTGCAACAACTCAAAATTGAATGACTGTAAACTAGACTAAAATGGTGATGGGGAAGATAGATAAAAGACATATAGTATATTCCCATAATTTCTGGATTCTGTGTCTGAAATCTTGCCTGCCCACTAAAATGTACGTGTAACCCCCAAATCAACCCTTAATGGCACTTTCTCAGACAAGACTGGTGCAGAGTAGAGCAAAGTGTCAGTTGCCAGACAAATGTGTACATTCCCAGCTAAGGACAAACACGGCAACACTCCACCTTCTTGTTCCAGCTCTTGGACTGTAAATAAGTGTCCTTTTTGAGGACATTTATTTAGCTCCACATTTTTTGAGGTTTCTGAGTTGGTGATTTTGCTGTTTAAAATGTCCTTCCAGCACAGCACTGCAGGAGAGTTGTGAGGCGCCTTACTGAGAAAATATGTGCATCTAATAAACTTCATTCAGGCACGAGTTCTGCTGCTGTTGGCCGTGAGTCCAGTGTTAATTAACCAATAATGTTTCAATATATTAAAATCAGGTGTCTTTAAAGAGAAACACATATGAAACAAGGTTATGTATTGATTGGTTGCGGAAAATGTGACCAGAGGCTCACAGCAACCTAACCGTGTATTTTTCCTTGATTAGTAGCTCAGTGTTTGCTAAGTCAGGGTTGGTAGCAACTATACAGAACAAAACCACCGTGAGAAGTGGCTGGGAATAGAGGAAGTATTGCAAAGGACTACAGAACAGAGCCTAGACACCACGGAGCTGACAAAGACAGCAAATTAATGGTCACCTCAGTTGTGTCTATTGAAACAATATGACACCAAGTCCCAGGCCAGACTTTGCTTTTAATTAAAGCATAATGTTTTCACATAGTCACTGGGAAGAAGCCACTTACGACTGGATTTTTTTGGCCTCAGATTATTTTTTTTACATCTACTAAAAACTGAACCTATACTTTTAATAGGTTACCTTTAAGTTAAAAAAAAAAAAAAAAACTTTGGGTATAGGAGTTCTAATTTTTGTGTCTCCATGTGAATCATTCCACCTGGATTAATTTTCATTCTCTTTATCGACCTGAATAGTTAGCAAACCCAAAGTCTGAAAAGCAAGTGATATGGCAAACCAATTGAGTTAGGAAATGTATCCATATGGGAGTTTAGTCCCCAAAAGGCTTGAGTGTTGAAAAATCCACTAGAAGATCCTCATTAAGGTATCAGAAACTGTAGCAACTGACCCAGCAAGAAGACCCCTAAAGCCCTTAACTGGTTCAGCCTGAGTTCCCATCCATCTCAAACCCCCCTTATTAGTTTAATTCTGAGAACAGGTTACAAGGAAGTTCTCCCTGAGTTCCCTGGCTCCCTTGCCAAACAATAGTAAAAACTCACTCAAACATAGTTTCCCAGGTTCTGTAACCCCCCTGAACTTACCCCAACCCCCTTGAAGGGGCACGGTTCTCAGCACTCCAGAAAGGTGGCTTTGTCTCGTATTTGCTCCTTGTGGTACAAGAACCTAAGATGGGAAAATTCCACTCTCGGCTATAAGCAAGACTCGGGGGTTAATTCCTCTCTGCTTGCTAAAGCAGCAGAGACACAGGGGTTAATTCCTCCCTGCTAGCTGAAAAAGCCTTGAGATCTGATTCCCTGAGGTCCCTGCCAAGTCGTATGTAGCTGGAGATTTAGCACCCGTCTGGAGCTGAACTGTTACTCTTCACTCCCTAACTTCAAATTACACAAAAGCTTCATTTGACCTGTTAGGGAGGTGGGCAAACAGAAACAGACAGCCTGATGTCCTTGTAGTTTATCTTCAAGTTATATGCTCCAGACTTAGAAATGACCTGTAGATGCTTTGCAACATTTATGCTGAAGAGAACTTTTTATACTAGTCTCAAATAATGCTTTTGCTCTTTATTCTTGCTTATTCTTACCTGGTGAGTTTGAATATATAATACAGTGAATAAAGATAAACGGGGCTGTAGGCCTGAGCAAGCCTCAGTCTTCCCTTAATTAATGATCCCGTCTGCAGTGATATCTCTGTGTCGTTGGTTGGGCTGGTGGACAGCAGCACCCCCTAGCAGTGGCTAAATAATGGTGGAATTTCCCAAGCCAACTGCCATGTTGCCAATGTCCCCTTGCCAGCTGCCACGATGTAACCCCCTGCCTCACTATAACCCCACCCTCGTGCCAACCGCCACACTGTAGCCCCCTTGAGCCAACTCTGTAACCCCGCCCCTGGGCGAACTGGCCACATCCTGCTTCTGTGCTCGCCAGCTTGCCTGCCAACACAGCACCAAAAAGGTATAAAAGACATCCTGTTTTTCTTTTCGGGGCCGTTCACCTTTGGGTGGCGGCCCCCTGTGCAGGTATAATAAATCACCATCTGATTTATACCTGAAGTGAGGTCCGAGTCTTTCTTCCAGCTGGCACATGAGTACAACAAAACTGGTATATTATCCAATCCTTTAAAAAATATATACATGGTTTGAAAATATTGGACATATTTAAGGAGGAATCAATTCACAAGGGAAAAGGGCTATTTCCTGCAATACTTAGTTTCACATGTACCCTTGTAAGATATACTTCAAGTGACAGATCAATTCAAATAAAAAGTCAAGTACTACACACACAGGCACAACACCTCTCATTTAACTTTCTTGCCCTTTATGTCATAGGTTTTTAGTGTGTGCAGTAATTGAATTTCTTTCCATAAAATAACAGCTTTACAAACCTCAAACTATATTTTTCTGGGTTTTTTTTCTTCACAAAGACCATGGGTGAAGCAAATGACCAACGTTCAATTGTTAAATCCCACTACTTTCTATGAAAAATGAAATTTGTGTTTGCATGGTGCTGTAGATTACAGTGTCAACAGGAAAAATACTTTTCTACAGTGAACACAGTTCCTAGAGAATGAAGAAAAATACAGGCCTAAGACATCAAATATCCTCAGTGTCTAATTTCACTAATTCTCCATGATCTGTGGTCAATCCCAACACCATGTGAACTGGTCTGCCATCTCTCTATCCTTTCCTCCCTGAGATCTCCCTCCAAAGCATTCAGAAAAATCTGCAATTTCACTGCAGTGCAACGATGTAATTAATAACGCCCCTAGTAGATGGTAAGGTTCAGAAATGCTGTTTTGCGCTCCAGGTCATTCTCAGTGCCTAGAACAGTATTTGCACAATGGAAGGTATTTGTTCAAGGAAACAGTTGTTAAATGAGTGAATGAGCTGGTGAATCAATGAATTTCTGTCCTTTCATAAAGTTGAGTCTCTTCACTGCTCACCTGGAGAAACACGGGAAACAAAACAGCACACAGGGCAGGATGTGCCTCAGACAGCAGGACCTGTGAGGACCTAAAAGCAGCCTTAGACTTCCTGTGTGTGGTCCCTGCTTCCCACCCCAGTGCCACGTTAATAGCAAGGTCTCCATAAATCGTGTGGATGTTTGGTATTTATAATAGTGGCCTCCTGGAACTCTCATGAACCCCCACATTCAAAAATGCCATGACTTTATTCATTTGGCTTTGATCCCCTGCACTTTGAAGCTTGTGGTTATTTCCATGAAAATAAAATACGTTTTTTAATTACTGGGGAGGGTTAAGTTAACTAAGACAGCGAATTCAACAAAGCCTGATTGAGAAGATGATGTGAGGCACTCACTTAGAGCAAAGAGACTTGTTCCCGAGTACTAAGCCGGAAGTACTCAACATTCAAGTTTGAGTATCAACAAAGATAAAGAAACAAATCACCATACACCATGTAACGTGGAGATCACTCTCAAAATACACAGTACTCACAAATGCATTGCTCAGGGGTCAAGAGTCTTCTATACAACATACGCAGGCGTCCTCAAACTATTTAAACAGGGGGCCACTTCACTGTCCCTTAGACTGTTGGAGGGCCGGACTATAGTTTAAAAAAAAAAAAGCATGAACAAATTCCTGTGCACACTGCACATATCTTATTTTGAAGTAAAAAAAACAAAACAGAAACAAATACAATCACACCGCCTCATGTGGCCCGTGGGCCACAGTTTGAGGACCCCTGCAGGAAACTCACCTGCCCCTTATTCTATAAACTGTTTTCTGACTTTAATGATATACATTATATATCATTTAAGATATAATAATAACGACCATTTGTCATCAGTTAGCACTTTCAGTGAAAACTGTGTTGGCCTTTTGCACCTTTAGTCACAGGTCTCAGGAAACTGTGGCCCCTGTGTCCCTACCTTTGACATTACTGCTAATTCCAAAACAGTTTGAATACACTGTCAGCAGAGATAAGGTTTCTCTCTCTCGCTCTCTTCCAATTTGCCATAGGATAAGATTTTTCCTTTTTGGAGACCATTTCTTTAAATGCAGAATTAAAAACTTCAGTTCTAACATCAACATTGTTCTTTCCAATATGAATTATGCCACTAAAGAATGTTGAGCTCAAAGGAACTTGTACAAAACACACAAAAGATTTTCATATTCTGAAAATCTGAGTTCATTGACCTGGCAATGGAAATATTCAAACTAAAAGTCAACCTCCATAATAAACAGCTATCGTCCTACTGCTGAGCTAAGGCCAGAATGGGAGTGACAGGAAAAAAAAAGTGAGATGCATTTGCTTTCATGGAAAAAAGTATCTACCTTCTTTATGAAAGAAAAAGGGAGGGAAGGAGAGAAGGAAGGAAGGAGGGAGGGAGGAAAGGAAAAAAGCAAAATTGTGGTAAAAGGGAGTCAGAAATTGCTTTCATTTTATTGTTTTTAGAAGTGATGAGCACATTTTGGATAACCCTTCCAAACTAGGGGACAAAATAGTGTAAATAATGTTTTTTTTTTCAGGCTGCATCAACTCTGTGCTAGGGCTGTACCACTCTTGTACTCAGTCTGCTGAGCCTAAACAGTCGGGTTTTAGAGCACAGGTGCCCTGTGATTAATGTGAAACTGTCTGTGGGAACTGACAAATACTTCAAGAAATAGCTTGGTATATAAATTCAATGCACCTAGCAGGATAATAGTGGTATTTCTTACTTTTATTTCCCTATAATAACCACAGCCACAAATGTTGTTCCTTTAAAATACATTAATATCTTATTGCTGAGGAAGTCTGCCTTAAAATTAAGTTAGGCAGGAGCATGCCACTAGGTATTTATTTTTCTGAGACCATTACAATGTTCTTCAGAGATGGAGGTAATCTGGCAATTAAAAAAAAAGCTATAAAGATGCCCTCCCTTGACTCTGACTGTGGCTGAATGCAGCGGCGTGGCCAGATGCTTGCTCAAGGCAGGCCCTCACTGTCCACCACGGAGCCAGGGAAGGGGCTCTTCTAAATAAGGCAAGGACATCCAACCAAACTCAGCAAAAACCACTGCAGGGATCTTCAGGAAGCAAACAGTGGTGTTTTCCAGGAGAGAATAAGCCCTGAATTGTTTCAGTCAACAAACACACACCGAAAAGATCTGCCCTGTGCTAAGGAAGATCAAGAGCATTGTAAAATGCCGAAGCCGCAGCTGCAGCTATTACAATATGGTTGGGAAAATAACATGAGAATTAGAGCACAGGTAGATGCTAAATTGTATCCAGGACAAGGAGAGAGAGGAAAAAAGCAAGAGAGAAGAGAAAGCATGTACAGCTTTCTCTTTCCTACTCTGGGACTGGAGCACTGGTTCTTGTCATTGATTCCAGATCTTATGTGGAAATTTAAGGATCCTTATAAAATTCGCAACCTTTAGACAACTGGACTCTTGCACCAGCTTGCCTACTCTCATTCGCAGGCCCCGCTCATTCCAGGCTCACCTGTGGAGCTTTTCAGTTTTATCTGTGTTTCCCCACATTTTCTTAACATCCAAACCCAAGAGTCCTTCATCTGCATTTTCCAGTCTCTCACGGATGCTGTCCACCTGACACCTGATCACCCCTCCCAGATCTCCTTAGCCTTTTGTACTCAGTAGGACAACCAGTTTCTCTCAGGTCTCTGAGGACAAGACTCAGACCCGATCATCAGATCAAGTCTTACGTGTCCCTGGACCAGGTACCCAGCAAATAAGCAGCTCCCGACAGAAAGTTATAAAGGAGAGGCAGTCACCACCATCATCCCATAAGACATTCAAGAAAGCAGAAATGACAACAAAAGCCCCTCTATAAGGAAAAGAAATAAGTCTTCCAAGTAATATAACTTACATTTGCAGGTTCACAGGCCTGCACAAAGATGTGCAAATAAACAAAAAGAAAAATTCCTCTTAACAGATCTCAATCTGCTTAAAACCCCTGAGCACAAGAATTTAATTGGATAACCTTTATCCCAGCCAGTTATGAGACGTTCTTTCAGAAGTTCAGTCTCCCTAGGGAAGTTCAAGACCTCGCTGCACACTAGGGGGCTGTGCAGCGACAGACACGCTCCACGGCTGCAGCAGCCACTGGCCGCATGTAACTATTGAGCACTTGACGTGTGGCTAGTGAGACCCGGGGGCTGAATTTCCAAAGTTTCATTTTAATTAATTTAAGTTTAAAATTTAAACTGACATAGTCACATGTAGCTAGTGGCTGTGGAATTGAATAGCACAGCTACAGAAGGCAAACGCCCCTGTGGGCTGTGGTAGACAATCAGGAAGGCAGGAGTGGCGCCAAGAGCTGTGTCCCTGTAGACCACGGAGAGGGCAGGGCTGCTGGCAGGGCGGGGCTTTCCAGCCTCCTTTGCTTTATCTAGTTTACCTTCTCTTACTAGCATCCAGGAATGCCCTAAGACACGGCTGGCTCCTGGTATGAGAGGGAGAAGGTAAAGGTATTTGGATACTAAGAGTTTTCTGCTTTAATGTATTTTAGCTGCGAAGTCTACTCTCTCATGAGGACATAGACAACCTATCATAGGAAATACCAACTCTTCTTTTTCTTCTGCTCATTGTCATTGTCATCCTCTTCCTTCTTTAATTGCAATGTTCCTGCTTCTGCCCAACACCCAAGCAGATGGCTGTCCTGGTCTAACTTAGACACAAAGTCACAGACAATTGCAAGAGAAGAACAGACACTATTTCTAAACACATCTTCCATCACAAAACCATTTATTTGATACTCAGTTCAGTGCTGAACTTTGGTGACAGATCTATAATGACCAAGAACATAAGGCAGTTTTTGTTCTCATAAAACGACAGGTGGGCCAACATGTTCCTCAGCAGAGTTTTGTTTTTAAAAACAAAAACCTTCGATGAAATTCAGTTAGTCAGAACACTAATGCTTTTCAAAATCATGCAAACCAAAGGTGAACCGTTTTAATGGAAGAAAGTTATGAACTGTTTTTCTTTTATGCTCTTAGTATTAATTCATACCTGTGTTTTATAATACTTTTTCTGTTCTAATTTCTGAATTATTTTCATCTACATTTTCAACCACTTCTGGTGCAAAGCTTTCATGTAAATAGATCACAAACCACAGGGGATTACAAAAAACAATATGAAACATTGTTCTAAAATTATTAACCCCAGAAGTTAAAAAATGTAAATTGGGATTTGAAAAGAAAATAGGCTTTGCTGAAGTTATTTTAGTAAAAATGAAACTGCTAGGTAGATAGTTAGAATTCTAGCTCTCCTAAGGAAAAAGGACGAAATGTGGGCTCTGTCTCGAGGCTGCCTGGAAAATTGCCCCACCTGGGAAGAAGACCAGTGCCAGCCCCATCTTAGTGCTTTCCCACCTTAATCCCAACCACAGCAACAACTGCCACGCCAGGGAGAAGGAGAAAGTGCGGGCACAACAGGATTTGGAAAGTGACTTAGAGCTAATTATAGTGTCTTTGTCTGTCCATCCAAGTGTTTCCATGGTAACACCTGAACCAGGAGGAGGGGCTAATTCAAACAGTATAAAACAGAAATCCAGGCTTGTGGCTGGTGGCTGTGGAATTGAATGGCCCAGCTACAGAAGGTTGTGAAGGGAGAAGAGGCTGGTGGGGACAAGAACAAGAAGGTAAGATTTGGAGAAAAGCAGGGTATGAAGTGTGTCCAGGCACTTGGGGATGTGTATTTGATATATACTCAAATCTAAATCTGAATCACCTGGAGAATTTTGGAAAACCATTCTGGAAAAAGCGTCCAGAACCCTCCTATTATGACTACGCTTAGTTTTTTTGGACATTCTCCCTCTGAATTAGCCCTGCTCTTAAAAATGCTAGTTTGGTGGGAATGATGAAGCTCTCCGGAAGCTTCCATTACTCATTACTCGCTGGCATTCTTTTCACATCTCTTTCAAATGTGTCTCACCCATAACTGAAAAGTGTCAGTCTTATAAAAGCCCTTGTCTGCTCACACAAGACAAATATTTTCTCTATCTATACCACTGTTTATTTTTCACCTAGAACCAGAGATCATCTTGCTAGTATGGAACAAAACTAGAGAGGCTCATAAACCCAGGTGCACACCTCTATCACTCAATATTGAAGTATCACTGGGAAAGTTGCTTGGATTCCTCGTAGGTCAGTTATCAAGCATGGGTGATAGTTAATAATGTTTCACAACAGTTTCGCACAAAAACCAAAAGATCAGACCTTCCATTGCTGTGAAGTTCCCAGGACTGCCAAATTGGGGCATAGCAGCTTTCCCCCTTACCCTGGACAATACTTTATGTAATTGGATCTACTTGATCCAAAGCATCCTATAACTTCAACATAAGCATAAACTAGGAATAAAAACATTATATTTGAGACAACGTAGATACAGGTATAAAACATTGTATTTGAGGCAATGTAGATATGGATATTTTAAAAAATATTTTCACCAAGTATAACTCCTAGAAAAAAACATAGGGGGAAATCTTCTCGGTGTTGGTATTCATAATGATTTCTTGGATATAACATCGAAGACATAGAAAACAAAAGCAAAAATAAATGTTAGGACTATATTAAACTAAACAGCTTCTGTACACAAAGGAAGCAATCAATAGAATGAAAAGGTAACCTGTGGAACTGGTCAAAATATTTGCAAACCATGTGTCTGATGAGCAGCTAATATCCAAAATATATGAGATGTTTCTACCAAAAAAAATGATAATAGCCTGATTTATAAAATGGCCAAATCACTTTAATAGATGCTTCTCCAAATAGCAAATATACATATGAAAAAGTGCTGTACAACTTCACTAATCAACAGGGAACTGCAAACCAAGACCACCTAACACCTGCCAGGATGGGCATTATCAAAAAACCAAAAGAGAACAAACATTGGTGAGGATTGGAGAAATTGGAACTCTTACACACTACTGGGAGGAATGTAAAATATTGTAGCCACTTTGGAAAACAGTATGGCGTTGCCTCAAAAAAAAAAAAATATTAGAACTACCACGTGAGTCAGAAATCCCACTACTGGGTATTTATGCAAGAGAAATGAAATCAGTATCTTGAAAATATATCTGCACTCCTATGAGCATCCTAGCATTATTCACAATAACCAAGATATGGAAACAACCCAAATGTCCATCAACAGGTGAATAAATAAAATTTGTCATGTATGTATATCAACTTTTAGAATATATGCTTTCTCCAATTGGATCTACTTCATGCAAAGCATCCTGTAACTCAAAAATAAGCATGAACTGGGCAGCACTTGTGGCTCAAAGGAATAGGGTGCCAGCCCCATATGCCAGAGGTGGGTGGGTTCAAACTCAACCCTGGCCAAAAACTGCAATAAATAAATAAATAAGCATGAACTGCCTGTTGGCTATCTGGATGCCTTTTTAAGAGAAAAGTCTATTCAAGTGCTTTGCACATTTTTAAAATCAGGTTACTATTATTTTGTGTAGATATTTCTATATAGGCATACCTACACACACACACACAGAGTGGGATATTTTTCACCCTTACAAAAGAAGGAAATTCTGCCATTTGTTGACAATGTAGGTTGTAGGACATTATGCTGAGTGACGTGAACCAGTCACAGAAGGACAGGCATTGCACGGCTTCTCTTACATGATGTATCTAAAATACTCAAACTGCTAGAGAATAGAGTGCTGGTTGCCAGTGGTTGAGGGGAGTGGGAAATGGGAGGTTCAGTCAAACAAGATGAGTAAGTTCAGAGATCTGGTTTACCTAGAGTTAGCAATACTGTGTTGTACCCTTAAACATACCGGTAGATTACATGTTGTGTTCCTACAACAACAGAGAACCACAAACAAACAAAAAACAAAGAGATATGAGAAAACTTTTAGAGGCGGTAGATGTATCTATTACCTTGATTGTGGAGATGATTGGACAGGTGTATGCATATGTTTAAGTGCATCAAACTATATACATTAAATAGGTTCAGTATTTAGTATGTCAATTATACTCAAGAAAGTTATTTAAAACACACTTTCACAAACCTGCATTGTCCCTCATTTTTAGACCAGTGCTTAGCACATGGTGGTTCCATGTCAGTCTTAGGCAAGGGAGTCAGTTACGGTCAAGGCCTTTACTACTACGTAAGAATAGCAGTGGAACAATGGTGGCTCAGGTGGGGGAACGAATGATTGCATGGTGGGGTGTGCTCAAGTACCTAGATCTACCCAACTCAAAAGCTAAACACATTCTTTCACTCTTATGAAGGTCCTGATTCAGTAAGAAATATGTCCTTCTGTAGTTTAGACTTCAGTACTAAATTAGTTTGGAACATTTGAAGTTTCTACAAATAGTGAGTTTTTCCTAATTCATTCATAGTGGAGAGAAATAGCCAGAGCTTGAGTCTGAGAACCCAGATCCCTGTGGAAGCCACACAATGTTGGTAGGAACCAAGCTAAACTCTAAGGACAATGACATCGAATGGTTTCGGCCCTAACATCCTTTCTATCATCTGGTGTGTCAGTCATTCCTGTAGGTTGTGACCGCTCATTTTACTCAGGAAGTAACTCTACATGCTCCTATCTTTTCCTCAAGGAAAATCATCAACTTTGTGTTACCATGTGCCACAGTGCCTGTTACTTTTCAGGAACACCACTCCTTTTCTTTGTTGCCTCTTATTTATGATTCTGCAACTACACAATTTGGTCTGTGTACCAAATCTATCCTACACTATTTTGTCATCAAGTTATTTGCAAAAAAAAATTGCAAAACTCTAAAAACCTATTTGAATTATGTCTCAGGACCCTTATGACTCCTTGAAATCCTGCATTTATGTAAAGGGGAGTCTTGTTACCAACAGCTATTTACAGTGAGTGTAACACAGAAGAAATATAGAGAAAAAATTTAAAACTTCCAAGTCAGAAAAAGTTCCCTTTATTTCATGATTTCTAAATAACAGTTGAAATCAGTACACTCCCTTAAATCCACTTGCTAAAAGATATATATAAATCCCTGGTTATACCCTCATAAGAACATATGAAAATATCACAAGCTGTCATAGCAGTCCATCACACCGACACAGCATCTGTCTCTCTGAGCTCATGTCCTATGTAACCCCAGGCCACGACACCCACAGAACCTCACATGCACATCCTAAATCAACAGAACCCCAACATCACACCCTCACTTCCAGCACAAATACAGGGCCACTGTCTCCTCAACTGGCTTTTTCAACTTCATTGATATTTTGACTGATCAGGCCTCTTCTGAAGCCCAGAATTTTGATTTTCAGAAATGCCCAAGTCCTAGTGTCCCCAGGCTGCTTCATTAGGTGGAAGAGAAAAGTAAAATGAGGACTGGGGACATGAAGGAGACAGGGGGGTTACAGCAACATCCTTGTGGCTCAGACAGTTGGAAAACCCAAACTTCCCTGAGTTGCGGCAGGACCACAATGGCTGCTCAAACCTGACTTTGCTGATAACAGGTCACCCATTTCATTTCAGTCCCCTAGCTCTCTAGTGTAACTGCTGAATATTAACCAGTCATTATCTTTAATTTTAAATTGCATTTACCATTATAGTTTAAACTCAAATGCAAAACTTTTATCTATTCACTTTTTATAATGATGGAGCCAGACATCTCTCAGAGGACCTGATGCTGCAGACACAGTAAGCAGCGATGAGGAAGAGGTGCCAAGGAAAACATGTTAGGGAAGGACTTAAACAACTGAATGAGAAAAATGCAGGAATGAAAGCTAAAAGAAACCTCTAACGCAGAGTGAATGAAGTGAGCCTCCAGCAGGAGGGCAGCAGGAGGGCAGCCTCGCCCCCGCTACACAGGGGTGGATGTGCAGTACCAAGTCCCCACCCTCCCCCAGGCTTCCTACAACAAGTGGCAAAGACAGAGGTGACTACTGGGAAAAAAACACCCAGTTTTCCCCAAGAATCAGTGCAGTCCCATTGACTGCAGAAGATGGCCTGACCTCGCCCTTCTCCACCACCCAGCATGCCCTATTCCAGTGTTGGTTCCAGAAGATTCCTGCAGTCCTGGTTCAAGTGTTTCCATGATAAGCTGGGGTCTCCTAGCTAGTGGGTTACTTGCTTAGTGGCTTGGGGACCACACAATCTTCCACTAGTCCTAGGGCCCCCCCCCAATCCTTAACAGACATATTGAGGAATACAGGGTACGTCATTGCCACCACCACTACTACTATTATTATTAATAATAATAAACAGATAAATGAATAGAGCCAATATAATACCTATTATATATCAGGAACTCTTCTTAACACTTTATACTTAGGTACAATCTTCACTTGCATTTCACCAAAAAGATAAATTGAGACTTACAGAGGGTAAGTGATCTGCCTGGACGCAGGAGGTCCAGATTTAAATCCCTGCAGGCTGCTCCAAAACCCGTGCTGTTTATCATGATGCTGTGCTAACGCTCACACGTGGAGACTTTATAATAAGTGTAAAAGAATCTGGGTACCAAACTAAAGCTCTAAAATGTACAATTCTTTCCTCAAGAAAGTCCTATGAATAGGAACAAGCAGATCATATCCCACTCCTCTTCCTTTGAAAAAATCTTGATGGTTGGTCAGTTTTTTTATATCATATGGATTATCAACTATAGTTGCCAGTGGTACTTAATCATATTTATAAATATGATTCCTTTTTATACTTACCTCACCATTCACCATCCCAATTAGACACCCCTGATTCCATGTTTTATTACTCAGGCAAAGAAAAATTAAAGTGTTTCTGGCAAACAGAGTTTCTGTGGAAATTGATGGAGAGAAAGGTTAACATTGACTGCTCAGGAGACTACAAACTACTAGCCGGTTAAATGTCAACAGTTATAATTTCCTTATTTGAAAGACACACTATTTGGAATTGATGCTTTTGTTTCCAGTATAAATGCTCAGCATTAAGGCTCTCTGCTATCATCCCTATACTGTAATTCTGCACAAGTATTAAATACGCCAATACTGATCAGGATGAGCTATTTTAGATAAAAGATGTATATGCCTTTTACTAACGCCGGAGGGTTTTTCTAAGTAAGCAGCCTGGGAATAATTACTGTGCTCATTAGGAACTGCCTGGAGAGAATGTACATAACTTGTAAAATTCTGTTGCTAGATTTTACATACTAGCCTGGAGAAATACACACAGGTGGGAGTGTAGTATTATTCCTTTGAAATAAATCAGTGATAATATTTAAAGTCCTAAATCTGGAAAACCTTGTTCAAATTACACCCAAAGGTTCATTTTACTATGTGGTTCACTCCCATGTATGCATTCCAGACAAACTCAGATTAATTTCTAATAAATACTAAATGGTACTTCTAGTAACACTCTAGCAGGTTTGGGCCTCAGCGAGATTTTATTTGAAGGAAGCATCGGCAAACTGCAGCCAGCAGCCCAAAGCCAACTCTCTACCTGTTTTTTATGACCCATAACTGAGAATGATTTTTCCAGGTTTGCGATCAATTTGATGGCAAGTAATGCTAACTTTGAAGCCCAACTAAACAGACTATTAACTCAAAAAAAAAAAGAAGAAGCAAAAACAAATTTCCACATTCTATGAATATGTTACCTGACATGGCAAAAGGAATTTAGCACATGGGATTAAGGCAGTGGTTCTCAACTTTCCTAATGCCGTGGCCCTTTAATACAGTTCCAGTGGGTCGCGACCCACAAGTTGAGAAGTGCTGAATTAAGGTTATGGACTGTTATGGGCTTCAGTGTCCCCTGATACCTGTGCATGTGACTTTATTTAGAAATAGGGTTTTTACAGATGTGATCAAGTTAAGATGAGGTCATTAAGGTGGACTCTAACCCAATATAACTGATGTCCTCAGAAGAAAGCCTTGTGCTGAGGAAGCAGAGATTGAAGCACGGCGGCTGCAGATCAAGGGGCACCAAGGATTGAGGGGCACCATGGGAAGCTTGAACGAGGAAAGGAAGGGATTCTACCCAAAATCTCAGAGGAAGCTGAGCCCTGCTGAAACCGTGACTTTGAATTTTTAGCCTCCAAAACTGTGAATTAATAGATGGCTGTTATTTTAAGCCACTCATTTTGCAGCACTTCGGGATGACAGCCATGGGAAATCAGCCCATGACCTCTGAGTTGTGAAAATAATCCTGGATTGTCCAGGTGGACCCAGAATAACTCCATGAATCCTTAAAAATGGAGAAGGTTTCTGGGCTGTGGCAGAGGAGTATGCTAATCAAAGCAGGGTGAGATAGACACTAAACTCTGGCCTTGAACATTCCTTGGCTTATGGGTGATATCCTTAGCCATCACCCATAAGCCAAGGAACGCAGGTGACTTCCGGCATCTGGGAAAGGTAAGGAAACAGAGTCTATTCGGGAGTCTCTGCAGGATACACAGCCCTGCAAACACCTTAATTTCAAGCCCAGTGAGAACTGTGTGGGGCTATTGACCTCCAGAGTTGTGCCACAAGGTCATGAATTTGTATTATGTAAGCCACCATCTCTGTGATAATTTGTTATGGCTGCAACAGAAAACTAATCACATAGGCTTGAAAAAAATTATTCTCAATAATTTTAAACATTTATGAAAAAAATTATTCTCAATTGTCATTACTTTAATTCCATCAAATTTTGTGAAAATTTGTTTTCTCTCTTATTCTGTAAGTACCTACATAATTTTCTGATTTTTCATCTTGGCCCACAAAGCCTAAAATATTTATTATCTGCTTCTGTACAGACAAATTCTGTTGATCTCCAGTTTCAAGTCTGTTAAAAATACTTAAAACGTGGGTCTTTCTAATCACCACATTTTTTAATCAAAGGTTTTACTGGAAGTAAAAAGATTAGAGAAACAGATTGATTCTAAAGAGGAGGATAATTGTGATTCTCAAAAAGAGTTAAAAGAAATATACCACTCCTTACTATAATTAGATTTATTTGTAGTTAAAATTTTTCAATTCGTTTGTGCAGTTTGTGATGTGAATGGCACAGTTGGGGCAGCAAACACATGTGAGTCCAGGGTGTCAGAATGAGCTCTGAGACTACCGGAAACAAGGGTAAATATCAACTCTCAGGTCCAGACTACAGGCAAGCACACCATCCCTGTGAGATGGCTAAGGGCATCGCAGGTGCAGGTGGCTTTCCAGGACTGGCATAGGGTGGCACCACATAAAACTCCACATTAGATAGGAATATGCAAGACTGGGAAAATAAATATTTGCCTACTTAGAAAAATGAGACTCATCTATAATATGTTCAGAATTTATTCCCCTTAGTATTTCTTTAGCATCTAGTGAAATTAAATAAAATACTGGGATTACTCACTCATCGACCATTCTAAGAGTTCAAAACTTACTCATCTTAATCACACAATTTGGAACTTGGTAGCCTTGTGTTGCAGGACTGGAAGTTAAGACATTGTTTGAGAAAACAGAGTCATTTAAAAGGTGGATAGGTCCTGCCAGACCGCCCCTTCCTGCAGACTAGTTGACCCTGCTTTTACACTAAAGAAGCACGTAGCCTCTTTCACTCAGAGGTAACAAATAACTGTTAAGTGTCTACCTCATCCTGGGAATGGGAACCCCGGAGTTGCCTCTGCTTCTCAGCAAGATCAGTCATCTGCTGTGAGAATGGAGGGTGCATTTAACATTTTCTCCCCCTCCACAGCACCCCACACCACATAAATTGACCTGTGGGTCCCCTCGGCAGGAAACAGGCACAAGCTGATATTTCTCCGCCCATTGCTAGATAAGTAAAGGAATACAGTAGAGAGGGCCTTGTGGACTTCAGAATTAGACAGACTTGGATTCAAGCCCACTGTTCTTCTTGTCTATGTGACAGTGGGGAAAGAGTCTAACATGTGGGTCACACTTTCCTGGAACTCAGAAGTAAAATAAAACAGTACAATAGCTGAGAAGTAAACTAAAGGAGTAAAATAGCTCAGAAGTAAAATCAAGGAGTAAAATAGCATCTCCTCCATGGTGCTGCTTTGAGGACTGCCTGGCAAGGTACATGGGGGCACACCCAGTGGGCTCATCAATGTGCTTGGTAAGTTTTAACCACGAACATCTCAGTGGGAGCTGAAGTAAATACTAAGAAATATGATCAAAATAACACTCAGCCTGCTTTGCACAATTCGGCAGGACTTTTGCTAACTCATTAGGTTTCTTTCGTGCAGGAGACCCAGTAATGGACAGACACACGGCCAAGGGGCAGTGAAAATGGGTAAGTGAAGGCTTGGGATGGGACATCCGACGGCTCAGAACAGTGCAATACAGGGATGTCAGAAGTTTTAAATTGAAGAACAAATGACAAAGCAAGATGCTTGGAGGAAAGGGATGGAAAAAGTGAAAGAAGGATGAGGGCTACAACAACAGGGGTCCACAGGTGTGTGTCCCGCCTCGGCTCAGGGCCCAGGCCGTGGCCCGGCCCCTCCACCACATGCAGTGTGAGGGGCTGACCTCTCTCCCAGCTCTGGAGTGGCTTAATCTATTTTTTTTTTTTTTGCAGTTTATCTTTTTTTTGGCCGGGGCCAGGTTTGAATCCACCACCTCCAGCATATGGGGCCAGCACCCTACTCCCTGAGCCACAGGTGCTGCCCCCAGCTCTGTATTTCTTCCATCATCATGATTCTGTTTTTCCAAGGTAGAGTGCAGATAAATGGTAACTGAGGGGTAAGAAGATGATTTGGACAATTTTCAAAATAAAAAGGTAAATAACTAGTAAATATGACCCCAACATTGGTCATGTTTTAATAATGCAAATTAAAGCAATGCATCAATGGGTTACAGTGTTTGCCTCTCACCTGAAAAAGGAATTCACAAGGAGAATACCCAGGGGGATGAGGGCGTGGTGCAGTAGATGTGCTCATCACAAGGAGAATACGCGTGGGGATGAGGGCGTGGTGCAGTAGATGTGCTCATCACAAGGAGAATACCCAGGGAGATGAGGGCGTGGTGCAGTAGATGTGCTCATCACAAGGAGAATACCCAGGGAGATGAGGGCGTGGTGCAGTAGATGTGCTCATCACAAGGAGAATACCCAGGGAGATGAGGGCGTGGTGCAGTAGATGTACTCATCACAAGGAGAATACACATGGGATGAGGGCGTGGTGCAGTAGATGTGCTCATCACAAGGAGAATACCCAGGGGGATGAGGGTGTGGTGCAGTAGATGTGCTCATCACAAGGAGAATACGTGTGGGATGAGGGCATGGTGCAGTAGATGTGCTCATCACAAGGAGAATACCCAGGGGGACGAGGGCGTGGTGCAGTAGATGTGCTCATCACAAGGAGAATACACATGGGATGAGGACGTGGTGCAGTAGATGTGCTCATCACAAGGAGAATCCGCGTGGGATGAGGGTGTGGTGCAGTAGATGTGCTCATCACAAGGAGAATACGCGTGGGGATGAGGGAATGGGGAAGCAGATATGCTCAAACATTGCAGACAGAAGTGTATGTAAATTGACGTAAGAGTCTGGAGAGTAATTTGGCAATATTTATGAAAGTAATTTAGAATATTCATATTTTTGGCCTATTGAAGTGCTATAAGGAAACAAGCCAAAATACCCACAAAAGTTACATACAGAAGTACAGCATTATAATAACGGCGAGAGATTGGAAATCCCCCAAGTGTTCAATATTAGAAGGCGGCCTAAATAAGCCGAAGTATATCCATATGGTAGAATACCTCATAACCATTAACAATGAAGGCTTTTTGATAACCTAGTGTAATTTAATAACATTACAAATGTCAATAGAGAAAGCATATGTTCTCACATAAGCTAAAATTTATTGAACAAAATGCACCCAGAAATTATTATTGCTGGAATTGTGAACAAACATTTCCTGATTCTTTATATTTTTTTAAATTCCCCACAAAGCACATGCATCACCTTTATGCTCAGAAAGAATATAAAGCTAAAATAGTTATCATAATAAGAAAAAACAAAAGATAAAAAGGAACTATTTTCTTTTCTTTCTTTCTTTTTTTTCTTTATTGTTGGGGATTCATTGAGGGTACAATAAGCCAGGTTACACTGATTGCATTTGTTAGGTAAGTCCCTCTTGCAATCATGTCTTGCCCCCAGAAGGTGTGGCACACGCCAAGTTGCCACCCCCCTCCCTCCTTCCGTCTCTCTACTCTCCCGTTCCTCACCCCCCACCATGACCTGAATTGTCATTAATTGTCCTCATATCAAAATTGAGTACATAGGATTCATGCTTCTCCATTCTTGTGATGCTTTACTAAGAATAATGTCTTCCACATCCATCCAGGTTAATACGAAGGATGTAAAGTCTCCATTTTTTTTAATGGCTGAATAGTATTCCATGGTGTACATATACCACAGCTTGTTAATCCATTCCTGGGCTGGTGGGCATTTAGGCTGTTTCCACATTTCGGCGATTGTAAATTGAGCTGCAATAAACAGTTTACTACAAGTGTCCTTATGATAAAAGGATTTTTTTCCTTCTGGGTAGATGCCCAGTAATGGGATTGCAGGATCAAATGGGAGGTCTAGCTTGAGTGCTTTGAGGTTTCTCCATATTTCCTTCCAGAAAGGTTGTACTAGTTTGCAGTCCCACCAGCAGTGTAAAAGTGTTCCCTTCTCTCCACATCCACGCCAGCATCTTCAGTTGTGAGATTTTGTGATGTGGCCATTCTCACTGGGGTTAGATGGTATCTCAGGGTGGTTTTGATTTGCATTTCTCTAATAGATAGAGATGATGAACATTTTTTCATATGTTTGTTATCCATTTATCTGTCTTCTTTAGAAAAGGTTCTATTCTTGACTCTTGCCCATTGATATATGGGATTGTTGGCTTTTTTCATGTGGATTAATTTGAGTTCTCTATAGATCCTAGTTATCAAGCTTTTGTCTGATTGAAAATATGCAAATATCCTTTCCCATTGTGTAGGTTGTCTCTTTGCTTTGGTTATTGTCTCCTTAGCTGTACAGAAGCTTTTCAGTTTAATGAAGCCCCATTTATTTATTTTTGTTGTTGCAATTGCCATGGCAGTCGTCTTCATGAAGTCTTTCCCTAGGCCAATATCTTCCAGTGTTTTTCCTATGCTTTCTTTGAGGATTTTTATTGTTTCATACCTTAAATTTAAGTCCGTTATCCATCTTGAATCAATTTTTGTGAGTGGAGAAAGGTGTGGGTCCAGTTTCAGTCTTTTACATGTAGATATCCAGTTCTCCCAACACCATTATTGAATAGGGAGTCTTTCCCCCAAGGTATGTTCTTGTTTGGTTTATCAAAGGTTAGGTGGTTGTAAGATGTTAGTTTCATTTCCTGGTTTTCTATTCGATTCCAAGTGTCGATGTCTCTGTTTTTGTGCCAGTACCATGCTGTCTTGACCACTATGGCTTTGTAGTACAGCCTAAAATCTGGTATGGTGATGCCCCCAGCTTTATCCAAGACACATTGTGAAAAGGGAACTATTTTCATGTATTTTCCTTTATGGTTCTGAGGCCTTATGTTCATGAGAAGAAAAGTAAGAAAACGTTTCAGGGGAAAATAACTATATTTATACTATGTTAACTTTCTGAAAGGTCATGAAACAGTGGAAATAGAAGTTAGGGATGATGACATAGATTCTTGAAGAGTGAACCATTTCTAAGAGGAGAAATGTTCTAAATCTCTCCTCAAATTATATGCCATATAATGTAACATTTTTCACTTTTACTTTACAGATGTATGCTAATTGTATTGTTAGATAACAGAATCAAAGCTCTAGAATATACCTAGCTCTATGCTGTCTTCTGAGATGCTTCTTTTTTTTTTTTGTTTGTTTTTTTTTACCTCTAATAAATTTCTTGGAATTAAGGAAAGATAAAGCTCTCTTTATCAAACCCTGTATTTCATTATACTATTAAACTTTTGCTCTTAACTTTTCCTCTTCCAGGAAGTTGAGAGCAAAAATTTTATGCTAAGGTTTTGCTATTCAGCCAAAACCTTTTAACTCACTTCTGTAGTTTAATCCATATTAAAAGATCTGTCTTACAGTACTGTATTTTACCAAATTACTTACTTCTGTATTTTAATCCACATTAAATGATCTGTCTTATAGTACTGTATTTTACCCAAATTCTTCCTGATAGTTAGCAGGAATAAATATATAATCCATCATCATCATAATAATAAACAATATCAGATATGAATGAAAAATTTATCTTTTAAAGATATATTCCATATAAGTTAATATTGCACCTTTCCTAGATAATTTCACATCTATCAGAAAATTAGTTTAAATTTCATTTTGAGAAACCACATGGTATAGTGAAAGAACCCCTAGTTTTGATGCCAAAACACCTGTATTTGGAGTTGGATCCACAAAATTTATGATAGGGACAATTTACAGATGCTTTGGCCTATATATTTGTCATGTGATGAATTAAGCTGATACCATCTTTACATCATTACTATGATAATATGAGATGATATGTGTAGAAATGAGTTCAATGGTGTGAAATTATCATTTTAACCTGTAACACCAAAAAAGAAGGGAAAAAAGATTTTGATAGAGCTTCTTTACTCTATTACCATGCTGCATTTATTCAAATAAAGAAAATATTTAAAGAAAATTTAATAATTTACTTAAAAATTAAATTTAATAAATTTATGGAAACTTTACCTCTTTCATGTTTACATGGATGGAGCTGGAACATATTCTTAGTAAAGTATCTCAAGAATGGAAGAAAAAGTATCCAATATACTCAGCCCTACTATGAAACTAATTTATGGCTTTCACATGAAAGCTATAACCCAGTTATAACCTAAGAATAGGGCTAAGGGGTAGAGGGAGGGGAGGGAGAGGGGAGGATGGGTGGAGGGAGGGTGATTGGTGATTGGTGGGATTATACCTGTGGTGCATCTTACAAGGGTACATGTGAAACTTAGCAAATGTAGAATATAAATGTCTTAACACAATAACTAAGAAAATACCAGGAAGGCTATGTTAACCAGTATGATGAAAATATGTCAAATGGTCTATAAAACCAGTGTATGGTGCCCCATGATCGCATTAATGTACATGGCTATGATTTAATAATAATAAAAAAAATTGGTAACTCACTCTGGAAAAAAGTTTATAGCCTGGATACATTCCTTTGAATATAGCCTTAAGAATTTACCATCTTAACACAATATGAGTTTTTTCCAGGTAAAAGAAAGTATGATTCAATAACTAAAGCTGATAGTTTATAAAAACAGAGAGATAGCAGCTACTGTAATAGTAAACGGAATACTGCCATTTACAAGCTCGGTATTTCTCTGGGTAACAGAAATATTATTTCCTCTAAAATAGCTTATTGGGGTCATCAGATCATAATTTACATGCACTTCCAAATAGAATGGCATGGTGTTCTTTTCAAACTTAGTAATGTAAAAATCTCTTTTAAAGGAAAAATGTCTTCTCAGTGCCAAGCTGTAATGTGCCATCCCTATTTTATGGTTCTTTTACAACTAAAAAGCATTCATAAGTTAAAAGCAAACAAAACTAAATAAAATGATGTGAAAATAAATAACACTGAGAAGAAACACCCCACTGTTTCACGGAAAGCAAATTACCAGTCTCTGCGAAGTAGGACATGCCTATTAACACAATGTTCTTAACATTTTTCTGTTTTCCAGCTCTTATGAAATGTTCACGGCATGGTACATGTTTGAGTCATTTGTGTAGTGCACATAGGGAACACAAAAGCAATGCGTGAGGTGTGAGTGTAGTGTGTATGCAGGCGTGTTCCTGAAATATGCGTGCAGTGAACGTACGAAACGCAGTCAGCAGACATCAGAGTACACATATGGAACACAGACCCACGCCTGAGTTACACATACAGGATGCGTATGGGAGACACACAGGAATGTCTGAGTTACATGTGTGGTGCACACTCAGACATATTCCCAAGCTATCCATAGTACACATGGGAAATACATACAGACCCACGCCTGAGTTACACATCCAGGATGCATGTGGAGGATGCATAGCAATGCCTGAGTTACATGTGGAGGACAGATCTAGTCTTTTCCCATTACCTAGGATAGATATTATAAATACCACTGCCTCATTCTAATCCAATAAAAAAATGTAGTACTGAAATTACATGACCAGATTGCTTTAGGGGCCTCAGATAACCCAGACATACATATCCACTTGTTACACTTTTTGGCTACAATCAAATGTAATAATAAAATGGATCATTTTCTTGAAGAACACACAGGCACAGGGATAATACTGATCCGCTCCTGTTGGAGTAATGCTGGTATTGATGTCATAACCCTATGTCTAAAAATTTTTCTTTTAAAAATTGTGACAGAGAATCACAGAATTCTTGCTTTGAATAGAACTTGTGGGGTCACAGAATCCAGCCAGATCTGCCTAATTGACTTAGGTTGCTGCCTCAGCCCAACAGCATCAGCACCAACTTTCCTGGGATGAGAGCTCTGGGTTTAATGTAATCAATTAATTTAGTCTCCATCCTTTATCTTCTCTTTACTGCTTCTTCTCCTCTCTTTTCCACCTTAGTGTCCTATCCTCATGTATTCTTAACCACTATGCACATTGGGGGACAGACAAAACAGACATCATTGAAACAGATTTGTTTTCAGACTGACAGCCCATGCAACCAGCCCCTCTGTGGAAGGAAAACTGTAGTTACAGACAGTTCTGTAGCTAGAAATATTAACTGCACCTGCAAGCATTCAAAACCGGGCCCTTTTTCTTTGCCAACTATAGAACAAATAAACCCCCAGGCTCGCTTCCTGTAACACAGAAATTAGTACACATAACACATTTATTTTGGTAGATGCTTTGATATTTTTCTGTTAAATACATAACTATGGTCTGTATCAGGGAAGCAAAACAGACAATAGATCCCCAAGAAGTGGATTTACTGAATTTTTAGCCATTCATTTAACAAGTGTGTATTTTATCTATTTTCTGCAAAGTACTATGCACTTTTTATTTTTCTCTTTACATCACTCATGAAATAAAAGAACCAAATACCTGAGCTCCGACATTCATCCATCCATCTCCTTTATTTAAAACATATTGACCAACTTATCATAATATGTCAAGAATTGTGTTGGTGTCAATGAGAGATAAAGAGGCACAAATTGTTTCTGAATTAACAGGCTGAAATAGAAGACATGTTATGGATGAACATATAAATTTAGGCTACCACAGATCAAAATAGTGGCAGAGAATAGTGGCAGAGAGAGAGAACAAAGACCAGCAAAGTGAAAGTAATACAATATTGTGGCTAAGATCAAGAACATGGATAACCGGAAAGATCTAAGTTTAAGTTTCACTTTTTTCCAGTTCACTGCATGAGCCTGGAAAATTATTTTACATCTCTAAGCTACAATATCCTCCTTTATGCAAGAAGGCTAAATAGAAGTTCCTAACAAGTATTTTCCCTTATTTTTGATTTGGAGAATTATAGGAGAGAAAGCACAGTATCTGACATAGCAATAGAACTAAATAAAGGACACCTATTTTCATTATAATTGTTACTTTTCAATATCAGTGCCAGAAACAGCACAAGAAAATGAACAGAGACAGAAAATATAGAATCTGTTCCAAGATGATGAGCATTTTCATCATAAAGAAAAAGTAGAGGCTGGTGAATTTGAAAAGTTGGTTTTAGTCAAACTGAAAAATCAGACTGAGATATAGGGTTTAGTGAGTGGATGGCAAGGAAAGTTTGAAACTTCTTGAACAGGGTAGTGCCAAAATCAGAGGTAAGCTTTGAGAAAATAACCAGGCAGGTGAAATGGAGAGAGGTTAAAACCAGAGAGAACATTTCATGAAAAGAATTGCCATTAACCAATTAAGACTTAAGGGGTAAAATGGAAATTAGGCAACTGCAGTGATGTGAAAAGGAGGAACTAATTGTGAAAGAGATATTATGGTTATGAAGGAAGACTCTCTTACTAGAGACACCTTGAAGTTCAAAGAATTTGGCTAAAATAGGCCTCAGGAAGAGCCAAGGTCATGCCATAAACCCAGTCTAAGGTGTAACAACTCTAAATATCTGTTGTGTGCCAGGCACACATTAAGGGCCACTTCTGCTTCATACTGAGGATGGCTACTCAATGGATATCACATCCTCACACAGCCCAACCAAGGAGAAGAAAAGAAACATTTCCTCCAGACCTTTCCAGCAACCTTCCTTCATATTACTTGTTTTAAATTGGTTGCACCTCCATTCCTGAATCAATAACTGTGATTGAGGGATTGTTACTGCCTTTGAACATAAGCTCTGCTTACCTAAATCAATCTTGGAGTCTAAAAGAGTTTATTAATGTAGTTAGAACAGCTATTTTCATGCCTTGTAGGAAATACTTGGCAATGCCTGGGCAACTTTTGGTTAATTCAACTATGGGAATGTTACTACCATGTAGTTGATGGAATCCAAGGATGTTGTTAAAGATCCTACAACACATAGGACAGCCCCTCACAACACAGAATTACTGGACCCAAAATTTCAATGGTGTTGAGGGTAAGAATGCTGGCTCAGCACAGCTGGGGGGGGGGCAACCCTGAGTCTGAGAGCAGGATCAGCTCCAAATTCAATCTCACTATTAGACAAGGATAAAACCAATGTTAAAAAGACAACCACAAATTAATATACTCATCAAAAATTAATTTGGTGGGGGAGTGTTACTGAAAGTTTGATACTTGTTCTCATATCAGTAGAACAAGGACAGATGGTTTGAGGAGAAGAAAAGAGAAGTTTATTAATTTGCTGGTGAATGAGGAGGTTGGCACATTTCCATCTTAAAATACCAAGGTCCTGCCTCTCAGCAGAAATACAGAACTTTTAAAGGGGATGTTTTCAGCTTCACTTTATTTTGGTAGTTCTGATGCATCCAATCTTTGGCTAAGACAATCCCTTTGAACACTGTCTAGACAATTCCCTTGAGCTATCTCCTGTGGTACTAAGACCAAAGGACATTCCACTTCCCCTCCTGACCACTGGCCTGAGGCAGGATGCAGTGTTTAATTCCCCCAAAAGAGTGGCAGAGGTTTTAGAGAGGCAGAAAAGAAATTTATCCTTTTTCAGGCTATCCCTCCTGTTACAGAAGTTTTGCAGGAGTCCTGGAATAAAGACCTCCAAATAGCTACTCATCTATAATGGCCATGAGAACACCAGCAATATTACCAAAATCAATTTTTGAAGAACTCTAGAAATTAACCAACAGAGGTATTCAAAAACTGTTTGTTGAAGAAAAACAGCTGAATCTCAGTGAGCTTTGTAGTGTTTTTTACCTGTTATATTCCCATCCTCTCTTTCCAGCTTCACAATAGCTCTGAAAACCAACAAGTTTACAAATATGAAAGCCATACCCATTAACCAACAGCCTACGAGCAAATGGAGGGTAAAAAGTAGGTTTGAAGCTCCTCAAAAGTACCATTCCTGGTTATTGTTACTGTTGTATCTGCCTGATAGTTTCCTGGAAACCTTTACTAGTAGGGATTGTCTTTTTTTGACCTAACTCAGAGATCACTCTCTGTAAACAACATTTCTCTAGGACATTTTTCAAAAACAATTAGTGGTAACTGCTAAACATTCTAGCTGCCTGAGACAGCTAAAAAATCTGGGGGAAGAAAGAACCTAACCAAAAAACTTAAAAGGAAAATATGTTAAATGAGCTCTCTATAGGGTCTTAGTATGCTCAGACCACCATAAAAAAATACCATAGACTGGATGACTTAAAACAACAAAAATGTGTTTTCTCCCAGTTTTGGAGGCTAGAATAGTCCAAGATGGTTATTCTCTTATGAAACCTTTTCTTCTGGCTTATGGACAGCCACCTTCTCATTGCATGCTCATATGGGTCATGGAGAGAGAGAGACGGACTAGCTCTCTAGTGTCACTTCTTGTGGGAGCTCTAAGCCCATCATGAGGGCCCCATTTACATGATCTCAGCTCACTTTAATTTAACCCAAAGGTCTCATCACCAAAGACCATCATATTGGAGCTTGCAAGTTCAACATCTAAATTCTAGGCAGTTACAAATATTCAGTCTTTAACATTCTACCCCAGACTCCTAAAATTAATGTCCTTCTCATGTGCAAAATATATTTATTCCATCATACCAGCCTCAAAAGTCATAACTCATTTCAGCATCAATTCTAAAGTCCAAAGTCTCATGTAAATATTAACTAGGTAATATTATCTAGGTAAAATGCATGCTGAGGCAAAATTCCTCTCCAGCTATAAATTTGTAAAACCAGGCAAGTTGTGTGCTTTCAAAATACAATAGTGGGCTATGCATGAGATAGCCCTTAATGTTCTAAAAGGAAGAAATAGAGAAGAAAGGAGAGACAGGTTCCAAGAAAGTCCAAAATCAAGTAAGGCAAATTCCATCATTTCCTATAGCTCAAGAATAGCTCTCTTCCCAAGTCTCCAGGAGGCCCTGGCCCCCAAAGCTTTAATTAAGGTCCTCTGGCCTGTTGATGCTGAGACAATGATCCCACCCTAGACTCAAAGGAGGCACCCTGGTGACCTCTAAAGTGCCTTTGAGATCATTATTCCTTTTTCTTGAAGGAAAGTGTAAGTTCACAGCCAAACAGCCCTATGATCTGGTCCTGTAAGATTTAAGAAGTCTGATAGCTTTTCTTTATCGCATCTCATTTTTTCTTTTCTCTATTGTTCAAACTGGCACTGTCATTGTTGGTATAATTGTTCTCTACTCTTGGCCTCTTCTGAGATGGCTGATTAAGTCCATGAGTCATACTCATGATCTCTTTATCACTTGATCTTAGCCAAAAGGCTGAGAAGCGATCATGATCTCTTTATCAAATGATTATTCAGCCTCAGCCATACCCTAGTGTTCTCTTTGCAACAAGTTTCTGCATATTTTTGTAATATGGATATGTCACATATTTTCCAAATCTTCAACTCGGATTCCTTTTCACTTAATAATTCTTTCTTCAACCCATCTCTGTCCTCTCACATTTTACCATAAATAGTCAGGAGGAACCAAGCCACTGCTTCAACACTTTGCTTAGAATACTTAGCTAATTTATTTTATTGCTCTCAAATTCTACCTTCCCCAAAAATTCTAAAACACACTGTTAAGATGGGTCTGTGCCACTTTATAGTAAGGATCATCTTTCCTATAGTTTCCAATAACCAGTTCCTTATTTCCATCCAAACTCTCACCAGAATAGCCTTTAAAATCCGTATTTCTATCAACATTCTCTCCATGATTATTTATGAACTCCCTAAGAAGATGAAAGATTTCTCTTTATTTCCCTTTTTTCTTTGTGAACCCTCACCACAACTGCCTTTCACAATTCCTTCATAGCAATCTTAGCTTTCTCTGGCATGTGCCTCAAAAGTTTTCTATCCATCTTTATCTGTTGACTAATTCCAAAGCCACTTCCACATTTTCAGGTATCTGTCACTTCAACACCCCACTTCTTGGTACCAAAATCTGTCCTAGTCTTCTTGGGTTGCCAAAACAAAGTACCTTAGACTAGGTGGTTTAAGCAATAGAAATTTATTTTCTCACACTTATGGAGGGAAAAATTCTGAGATCAGGGTGCCACCAGAGTTAGGTGTTGATGAGGGCTTTCTTCCTTACTTGTAGATGGCCATATTTCCCCTATGAGCTCAATTAGTCTTTCCTTGGTGATGCATATGGAGAGAAGAACAAGCTCTCTGGTGTCTCTTCTGTCTGGACTCTAATTCCATCATGGGGGTTCCATTTACATGATCTCGTCTAAACTTAGTTATTTCCCAAAGACCCCATGTTGAAATACCAGTGAAGACAAAGAAGGACATTTCAAAAGGATAAAAGTGCCAAACCACCAAGAAGACATAATAGTTACAGACACAGACGCAGTTAACAACAGAGCTCAAAGTACGCAAAGCAAAATCTGACGAAATTGAAAGGAAAAATAGGCAAGTCAACAATAATAGCTGGAGACCTCAATACTCCTTTTCCCATAATGGCTATAACAACTTGTCAAGAGAGCATCAAGAAAATAAAAGACTTTAAAAACACTACAAAAGAGCTAGATCCAACAGATACACATACAATAGTTCTCCTAATAACATCAGAACACAAATTCTTCTCAAGTGCACATGAAATTTATTCTAGAATGGACCAATTAGGCCATAAAACAATTATTGATAAAGTTAACAGGATTGACTTCATATGAAGCATATTCTCTGACCATAATGGAGTGACAACAGAAATTAATAAAAGAATGAATGAATTTGGGAGATTTAGAAGTTTGGAAATATTTAAAAACATATTTCTAAATAACCTACATTTCTGGTATGAAAATACAAGGAAAATTAGGAAATAATTGAGATGATCAAAAGTAAAGACAAAACATACCCCAAATGTAGGAAATATAGCCGAACAAATGCTTAGATTAAAATTTATGTCTTTAAATGCCTATACTAAAAAGAAGAGTCATAATCTGGTTTCTCTTTAGACCATATAAATATTTTGCCTTTTACTAAAAAGAAGACCTCGGATCAAAAACCTATCCTTCTACCTGAGGAAAAGAAGAACAAACTAAACCCTAATCAATTCGAAAGAAAGAAATAACAAAGACTAGAGCTGAAATAAATAAAATAGAAAGTAGAAAAAATAGAGAACCTCAACAAAAACAGAAATTGGTTCTTTGAAAAATCATTAGACTGTACAAAAAAATGAAGACTCAAACTACTAAAATCACTAGTGAAAGATGGAGCAATGCTACCAACCTTATAGAAATAAAAAGGACTATAAAGGAACACTATGAACAATTGCATGTTAAAATATTATGAACCTAGATTAAACGGCAAATCCTAGAAAGACACAAATTACTGAAACTGACTCAAGAAATGGAAATGTGAATATACACATAACAAATAGGAAGATTGAGTTGTTAATAATCAAAAACACTCGCCCAAGCCCAAATGATTTCCCTAGTAAATGCTACCAAATGTTTAAAGATAGAGTAACACAATCCTTCACAAACACTTCAACAAAACAGAAAACAAAAAAAGATAATAGAACACTCATTCTATGAATCTTGTATCCTATAATCTTGCAGAGCTAGTTTATTAATTTTATTGGATTTTTAGTGGATTGCTTGTGATTTTCTATATATGAGATCATGTCATCTGTGAGGTCATTCTATGAGGTCAGTGTTATTCTGACACCAAAACAAGAAAAACACATCACAAGAACAAAAAGACTAAATAACTTTATAAATACATATTGGCATATCTCCTTAACACAATGTTATCAAACAGAATCCAGTACCATATAAAAAGGACTATACAGTATGAACAAGTTGGATTTATCTCAGGAATACAAAATTATCTCAGCATTTAAAAACAATATACTATGCCATATTGATAGAATAAATGATGCAAAAAAAGGATAATCTCAATAAACAGGTAAATACTTCAACAAAATCTAATGTCCTTTAATGATTAAAAATATTCAATGAATCAGGAATAGAAAGAAACTTCCTCAACCTCATAAAGGGTATTTGTGGAAAACCCACAGCTAACATCATACTTAATGGTGAAAGATTAGATCCCCAACCTCCATGATAAAAAATAAGACAAGGATATCCATTCTTACATCTTCTATTCAACATTGTACTAGAAGTTGTAGCCAGAGCAAGCAGTCAAGAAAAAAATAAATAAAAGGCATCCACATTAAAAAGGAAGAAGTAAAACTACCGTATTTCTTTTTTTTTTTTTTTTTGTAGAGACAGAGTCTCACTGTACCGCCCTCGGGTAGAGTGCCATGGCGTCACACGGCTCACAGCAACCTCTAACTCTTGGGCTTATGAGATTCTCTTGCCTCAGCCTCCCGAGCAGCTGGGACTACAGGAAAACTACTGTATTTCTATTCACAGATGACATGATCTTATATATAGAAAATCACAAGCAATCCACTAAAAATCCAATAAAATTAATAAACTAGCTCTGCAAGATTATAGGATACAAGATTTATATTTTAAATTAATTGTATTTCCACCCAACAGCAATGCACACTACAAAATTGAAATTTAAAAAAGGCAATTTAAACTAGCATCAGAAACAAAGTTGTTAGGAATATATTTAGTAAAAGAAGGGTAAGACAGGTATGATAAATTTACAAAACATCATTGAAAAAAATTAAAGAAGATCTAAATAAATGAAAATACACATTACTTTCAAGAATCAGATAACATAATAGTGTTCAGATAGCAATATTCCCTAAAACAATCTACAGATTCAATACAACCTCTATCAAAATCTAAGAATGTTTCCTTGTATAAATTGATAAGCTAATCCTAGAATTCATATGGAAATGCCAGGAACCCAAAATCATAAATGCAATCTTAAAAACCACAAAGTTAGAGAACACGACCTCCTGGTTTCAACATTAACTGCTAAAATAATCATGATAATGTGGTACCAAAACAAGGACAGATATATAGATCAATAAAATAGAATTGAGAGTCTGAAAATAAACCATAACATGTACTGTCCATTGATTTTCAACAAGGGTGCCAAGACAAGTTGGTGCATAAACTTTATTCAATGCATGGCCTTTAGATAACTGAACAACCATTTGCAAAATAATGAAGTTGGACCCCCATATAAGAAATTAACTCAAAATACATGAAAACTCACATGTAAGAGTCAAAACTATAAAATTCTTTTTTTTTTTTTTTTTTTTTTTTTTGTAGAGACAGAGTCTCACTTCATCGCCCTTGGTAGAGTGCCGTGGCGTCACACAGCTCACAGCAACCTCCAACTCCTAGGCTTAGGCGATTCTCTTGCCTCAGCCTCCCAAGTAGCTGGGATTACAGGCGCCCGCCACAACACCCGGCTATTTTTTTTTGTTGTTGCAGTTTGGCCGGGGCCGGGTTTGAACCCACCACCCTCGGCATGTGGGGCCGGCGCCCTACCCGCTGAGCCACAGAATCATTGAGGTAATTCTTCATGACCTTGGATTGGGCAATGATGTCTTAGATATGACAAGAGCACCAGCAATAAGAGAAAATAAATAGGTTAAGTTGAACTTCATCAAAATTAACATTTTTGTATGTTTCACTTACATCCTAAAAGTAAAAAGACATCTCTCTCATGGGATAGGAGAAAATATTTGTACATTATACATATGCAATGGTCTTATATCAAAAATAGATTTTAAAAATCTTACAATATAATAATAAAAAGGCAAATAATACCAATAAAAAATGGGCAAAGGATTTAAATAGACATTTCTGCAAGCAAGATTTAGAAGTGACCAGTAAGCACATGAAAAGATGCTAGCATCATTAGGCGTTAAGGAAAGACAAACCTAAACCACTGTGAGATATCACAATACACTGCTAGGATGGCAGAAAATAACAACTTTTGGTGAGGATATGAAGAAATTTGAATCCTTGTACACTGATGGTAGGGAATATAAGACGGGCATCCAATTTGGAAAACAGTTTGGCAATTTTTCTAAAAGTTTAACATACAGTTGCCACATCAGAGTCCACGATTCTACTCCTAGGTTTACACCCAAGATAATTAAAGACATGCATTGTGCAAAAACTAGTACATAAATGTAGTAGCATAATTCATAACAGACAAACTATGGGGAGAATCCAAGTGTTCATCACTTGATGAATAGTTAAACAAAGCAGTATCTTCACACAACAGAATATTATTCAGCCATAAAAAGGGAAGAAATTCTTACACATGCCACAAAGTGGATGAACCTTGAAAAAAACATGCTAAGTGAACAAAAAAAGCACATATCACAAAATACATGTAAAAAGCTGTTAATACAAAAGGAGGACACAGTTTGCATGATTTAGGCAAATTTAGATAGAAAGCAGATTTATGGCTAATAAAGACTTGGGTACAGGGGAATGAGCAGAGGTTGGGAAGAAGGGTTTCCTTCACGATGTAACAAAAATGTTCTAGAATTAGATAGTGAAGATGTTTGCACAACTTTGTGTTACAGCAAATGTCACTGAATTGTGCACTTTGAGAGGGTAGATTTCGTGGTATATAAATTAAAGAAAAAAACATTGTGAGGAACAGAAAACTTGATTATTAGGAGGAAAAATTAAAATAATGTTTTGTTGAAAAAATGATGTTTTATAATGGCAATAGGGGTATAAATATGATGATGATGATTGTAATGATGATGACAGCTAAGATCAGTTAACCTTTACTATACAACATCCTATGAAACAAATAATATTATTATCCCTGATTTTCAGGTGAAGAACATTAGTCCTAGGGAGCAAAGAACACTGCTGAAGTGACCCAACTAGGAAAAGAAGCAGCCAACAGGATTCAATTTTAGGTCTTTCAGTTCCTTGGGCATAAGCAGTAATGATGTCCCTACTATTGGGATTATATTTTACTGGTATAAACAGAAAAGTAGACAAATAATAGTCATCCAGTAAAAGAAATCTGTAATGGAAATAGCTGTGCCTAAGGTGCTTTGAGAGAGAGCTACACTAAGGCTGATTACAAGTTTCCCAGAAACAAGAAGAACATTCCAGAAACAACAAGAACGTTCCTCATAAATAAATATTTACAGAAACTGAAGTACTGCAACCAGGATTTCAGACATTTTCCTGACTTTGTTTTTTGGCTTCTGTTCGCCCTCCTTACTACCTGAGGCTGCTTTCCTCTCCTGCATACACACTCAAGAGCTGGGCAAAGGCAGCATAGATATCACCTAAGCTTGTAATTACACAATTAGCTAACCCACATGTTCTAAGGTGAAATGGTCTCTCACTCAGATTGATTTAAAGACCACGCATATACAGAGGTCTGACAATTAAGTTCGCGAACACACCCTAGAAAAAGTGCTATACACCTCATTGCTGAATATCACTATGGTCACTTTTGAAGTACTCCTTTTGGGAAGCACCAATGACAGAGTCTAGTCCACCTTTAAATGCAATTTTGGAACTCTTTTTCTGGAATGGCCATCAGAGCTGTTGTACACATTACAATGTCTTGAATGTCATCAAAACAATATTTCTGTCAACATTTCCGTTATCTTCAAGTAAAGAAAAAAGTTACTGGGGTCAGATCAGGTGAGTGATGAGGGTGTTTCAATACAGTTATTTGTTTACTGGCTAAAAAGCCCCTCACTGACAGTGCCGTGTGAGCTGGTGCATTGTTGTGATGCAAGAGCCACATGTTTCTCATGCCAAGATTTTTAGTTACGATTTTCCCATTTCTATATTGCTCTTCACATGGTCTTTTATGCTTCTCACAGTCAGCTACAATTTTGATGCCCAATTCAATGAATTTTTGCAACATTTTTGTCAGTTCTTCTCATTACTGGCTACCCTGAACTCTATTCATTAGTGATGCTTTCTTTCCGCTCATAAAATGTTTCATCCCTTTTTACACTGCTATTTTTTTCATGGCATTATCCCCATAAACTTGGACTAACATATCCCTGATTTCACTTCCACTCTTGCCAAGTTTAAGAGTAATTTAATGTCTGTTTGTTGCTCTAACTCAAGCTCCAACATTCTTGTGATGGCACACAAAACACGCAACAACAATTACGAACACCACTCAGCAAGACATCACCACGCACTGACATGAACCCAACTGTGAGACACCGATGTACCCAGGTTATGAAACCTTACTCAGTTGTTTGTACAGTGCTGCTGATGTAAGCACACCATGGCAAGTTTGCAAACTTAATTGTCAGATCTTACATGCTTTTTAGACAAGCCTTTAGAGGCCTATTTTCTAAACATTCTGAACAACATTCATTGTTGAACACCATTATTAGTAGCCTGGGCAATGTCTTACCATCCCTTCCCTGAACAAAGTTTACATAGATGGCAGTTAACCAGTTAAGGGGCTCAATACCAACACAAAAAGGAGAACATCTATCACATTTCGATGATCTCTCTGATTAAATTTGTTGCAGGCAGAAAGTAGAATTAGATCAGTAGTGAGATTACAGAGTAACATAAGCAACAAGCAAGGAATTGAATTCACAAATGTCACTCTGGAGAGAGGAAGCAGGATATAGATGGCATCTCTTAATAGATTAATTAGGATAAACTAAACAGCATGCTCAAAAAGTTTGTAGGATTGGCAAATAATGCGTGGGTAAAGACATTAGAAACCATTTGATGGCTATCATGATGATAATTTACAGCCGTGACAATTGTCTAGACAAGAGCATTAAGACATTACTGGTTCCAATTCTAATTTGAAACAAAGCTAGCCATATCATATTAAGCCTCCTTGTCTTCTGGCCTCAAGCCACTGGCTGCAAATGTTAAATTCATTTGCTGTTTTTCCCAGAACAGTTAACAGAAGTGAGCAGAGGGCAGGAGAAAGGAATGAGTCAATTGTAAAGAAATTTGGATTCAAGCAAAAATCCTTAGGGAAGAAAACAAAATAACTTCCTCCACAGCAATATTATCCAAACAGCAGGGTTCTCAGGTGGCCAGCAGTGGAGGACATCCAACAAACAGCTGCTACTAAAGGAAAAGGCAGTGGTTTATTCCTTAAATTCAATTTTATCATGATTATTATTATTATTATTTGAGATAGAGTTTCATTTTGCCGCCCTCAGTAGAGTGCTGTGGCATCACAGCTCACAGCAACCTCCAGCTCTTGGGCTTAGGCGATTCTCTTGCCTCAGCCTCCCAAGTAGCTGGGACTACAGGTGCCTGCCACAACGCCCAGCTATTTTTTGTTTGCAGTTTGGCCGGGTATATGGAGTATATGGGGCCAGCACTCTACACCCTCGGTATATGGAGCCGGCACCCTACTCCCTGAGCCACAGGCGCCGCCCTTCAATTTTATTATTAATTGACAAATAATAATTGCATATAATTTTAGGGTATAGCGTGATGTTTTGATGTATGTTTACAACATGGAATGATTAGATCAGGCCCATTAACAAATCCATCATCTCACATACTTCCAAATTTTTTGTGGGTGAAAACATTTAAAATCTACTCTTTTAGCAATTTGAAATATGCAAGGGATCATTATTTATTCTAGTCACAATTCTGTGCAAAAGATTACTAAAGCTTCTTCCTCCTGTCTCACTGAAACTTTGTACCCTTTGTCCAACATCTTCTGTTTCCTGACCAGCACCCTTTCCAAAGCCTCTTTTCAAAGACAAACCACCAGCAGAGAGTAACATGATGACTACCAGGGATTTATCTTTGAAGAGTCCACATCTGAGCACAGACTGTGCTGCTCCTGCCCTTACAGAGAAACCAAGCAAGGTGGAAACTTGATCTCAATGATCAATCTCAAACATTGATATCAATGATTAGGAGATGAATGAGAGAGGAAAGACCTGTTTCTGTGAGTGGCATCTCTGAGGACAGTTTCTTGAGATCACAGTTGTGTGTGTTCCATGGGAAGAACTGTTATCATCCACATTTGGTAGCAAATAAAGCTCATTTGGTTTTCCTATTAAATTTTTATTATGCAGTTTCTAAGCTAAGCCTTCTTAACATTTCTCTTTTTGATTGTTCTATAGTGGACATCAAATCAAAGTACAGGGTAGAACATTTCAGAATCAGGTGGAGGGCACATTTGTTTTCAGGATCCACAGCCTCACCCCCCTCACCAGTAGCCAAAAGCTACTCCCTGGACACTGGGATGTATGGGAGAGTGTCCTCACTGGGATAGAGCATCACGAGTTCTCAGCAGACCCATGTCTTTTCCTGAGACCATGGCCAAGTCACTCTATTTTCCTAGCCTTCAGTTTCTTTATCTGTAAAAGGAGTAAACTAGTGGGGCTCTCTTGCTCCCTTAAAATTCCACAATTTTAGGTTCCCTTCCATGGGAAATAAATTCCTCATTTCCTTTTACAATGAATAAATAAATAAAACAGATTTATAAATTTACACATAAATATATAATTATATATAAGACAAATGATACCTATTTATATATAATTATACATACACACACAGCATAACACACATAGGTAGATAGAAACAAAATATACTGTGATAAAAAGTGGTATGAAATAGTCTGTAGCCCATCTAAAGTGGTTTAAGTCATTGCGAAATTATGTGAGGGTTGTCAGAATCAAAGGACAGAAAAGCCTCCTGGCCCACAGCAGCCCACTCCCGACGTTCAGTGGCCTTTTATCAATGGGAAACCTCGAAAGAGAGAACAAGCAACAATCTGAAGCGAGGTATCTTAATAGAAGCGGCCTCAGAAATCACAGCGATATAAAGTTTCCTCCTCCCATTCTCTAGCCATAGTCCTCTCTTTATCCAGCGCCAACTCTTTCCTCCTCTCCCACTTTCCTTCTTCATCCACCCACCCTGACTCAGAGTTGTCTCCTGATTCTCAAGCTCACTTCCAGTGAAAAAAACACAATCTCTTGAGGTTGAAGGTCTAGTGTCCCAATTGGACAAGGAAGTTAGACCACAACAGTATGCAAAGCGTCCCCCCAACGCTCTGATTCTAGGACAAACCACTATGAAGTATAACACGTGAATTTTCTATTATTGTTTGTTTGGTGTATTTCAGATGAATATGAGGGGATAAACAATTAGGTTACAATGTTTGCATTTGTTACATAAAGTCCCCGTTGTAGTTGTGTCCTGCACCCAGGAGGTGTGCCATACACCCTCACATTGTGCCCATCAGGAGGGAGCACACCAGGCCCCCTCCCTCTTCTCCTGTCCTCTCCCACTCCATTCTCCCTCGTCCCCTGAATTGAATCGAGTTTTTCTTTTTAACACACGAATTGTTTTAGTAGCCTTCTAGAGCGATGATCCATCCACTGTTCATGATTCAAAAAGCGGACGTTTTAGGCATATGGCCTTTCTGCTTTCACCAAAATTATATTCAATTGGCAGCTGCCTATTCTTAAAATTGCCTTAGAAGAAGTCATGAGAGGGAACTGTAGAGCGCAGCCAGGCAATTCATGCTAAAATTAGACAGGGCACACTTCTGAGTGGGAAACAGGGGCGTGGTAATTTCATTCTTCCCTTCTAAGGACCAGAGAAAATTTCTCTTCCACCTGACAAATTTTATATCCTTTTGGACACTTTAATGTTGCACTTGCAATTGACTGTAGTTTAAATACTGAAAGCCTGTCAAAGTGATATGATTAATCAAATCATTTAAAGAATCTTTAAAACACCAACGTGTGGGATGAGTGGAGACTCCCCACCCTTGTTCACTGCCTTCCCCATGTGGTAACATGTCACAGCTCACAGGCGTCCTGAGCCCTTCCATGGAGCTTAAATGTTTAAGTTCAGTGAGCAAACAGAAGGGGCTCACGCCTCACTCTTTGCCACACACTAAAACTAAGGCTGCCTCAGCGAAGTCCCAGATTAGCGTCTTCTATCTAAATGTTACAATGGCAATAAATGTCCTGAAACAGACAGAGCACTGGCTCAGAACATGAAATGCTATTATCCCACCACTACGTATCTTTTACGGTTTAAAAAGATATGTAGGTGGCTCTCAGTTTTATTATCTTTATCATGAGTCACTACTAGTATATCAAGCTGGAAATTGTCCGTCCAAACCAAAACAAGCCTTGTCCACAGAGAAGGCTGGTATTGGTTGCTCTTTACTTGAGACAGTCTAGTTAATAGAGCATTTTACTTCTAAGGGTCTATAGCGAACTCAAATTAAAAAAATAAATAAATAAAACCAACAATCCCATAGATCACTGGCCTAGAGAGATAATAGAACCTTCTCTAAAGAAGACAGACAAATGGCTAACAAACATGCAAAAATGCTCATTGTCTCTAATCATCAGAGAAATACAAATCAAAACCACCCTGAGGTATCACCTAACCCAGTGAGAATGGCCCACATCACAAGGTCTCAAAGCTGCACATGCTGGTGTGGATGTGGAGAGAAGGGAACGCTTTTACACTGCTGGAGGGACTACGGACGAATACAACCCTTTTGGAAGGAATTACGGAGGATCCTCAAAGAACTCAAATTAAATCTCCCATTTGTTCCTGCAATCCCATTACTAGGCATCTACCCAGAAGAAAAAAAAAAACCTTTTATCATAAGGACATTTGCACTAGACTGTTTAGAGCTCAATTGACAATCACCAAAATGTGGGAACAACCTAAATGCCCCCCAACCCAGGAGTGGATTAACAAACTGTGGTCTATGTGCACCATGGAATACTATTCAGCCACTAAAAAAGATGGAGACTTCACATCTTTTGTGTTACCCTGGACGGAAGTGGAACATATTCTTCTTAGTAAAGCATCACAAGAATGGAGAAGCAAGAATCCAGTGTACTCTATTCTAATATGAAGGCAGCGGATGAGCTAATACCAGGAGGGTAAGGGAATGAGCAAGTGGGGAGAGAGGAAGGAGGCAGATGGGGGTTCACAGCATACGATGCACCTCTAGGGGGCAGGACACACTTATATGAGGGACTTTAACAAATGCAATCGATGTAACCTAATTCTTCATGCCCTCAGTGAATCCCAAACAATAAAATAATAATAAAAAAAGAAAAAAGAACTTTCATACAGTATATTATGTTTTAAAAATCTCTCCTCTGCCACTGTACCTCTAAGAAGAGTTGGGATAAAGAACTAACATTTCACAGGTGTTTTCTAAATGTTAGGAACTGAATTAAGATTAGCTTTATATGGACTACTTAATCCATCTTCAGAACAACCCAATGAAGCAGGTACTCATGACTTGATGAGAGTAAACAACTTGTTCAGGTGGCAAAGCTAGTTAATGGTAGAGCTATAATCCCAATCCCTAATACTAAACTAGATAAATTCATTATTAAGTTCCTCAAAACAGTCTTTCTATCCAACCTCCTTTTTTTCGTATTTCCCTAACGGCATTTTGTGACTGGAGGGTACAAACATGCTGTAATCCATCTCCCTGACTCCACCCTGTGACCCATGCCACAGGAATCTTTACCCTAATCTTCCTAAAGGGCTTCACACCGTCATATTCACTCATGTAATCCAGTCCTTCATAATAGAAACAGTCCTTCAGGAACAAACCAAACCAGCCACGTTCACACACCCTCCACATTTAGAACCCAGGCACAGAAACTCTAAATCTATTTCCATTTTAAAACTTTGAGTAAGGGTTTTTTTCTTCCTCTTTCTCAACGTGCCACAGGAGACCTTAGCAGGTGCTTCCCCTCCATTCATGATCCCCCTTTCTGCCCCGCCCCAGACTGTCCTCAAGCCCCACTTTCTCCATGCAGACTTTTCACAGCATTGACTGTTTATATTGCACTTTGAAGTTTTAGAAAAGAATTTATGCCGTTAATAGACCACCAGGCTTAGAATCTAGAGACCTGTGCTAAAATCCTGTTTATTTTAAATTTTACAAAACATTATGTAGACTCAGTGTTTTCACCTATGATGTGAAATCATTACTATCTGCTTCCCATTACTGATATAGAGATGAATAGAATTGTGAATACACACATACACACACACGAGTATACCTACGTACATGTGAACTGTCATCATACAAGGTCTGACACTTAAGTTTGTGAACTCATCCTAGAAAGAGTCCTACCTATCTCATGGCCGACTATCACGATGTCACCTTCGAAGTGCTCCCCTTGGCCATGGTGATCTTCATTGTCAGCCCTCATCAACAGATCCGATGACCATTCCAGAAAAAGAGTTATAAAATTGTTTTGAAGGGTAGACTAGGTGCTGGTATCAGTACAGAGCTTCCCAAGGGGAGTACTATGAAGGTGACTGCCATGATACTCAGCAAGGAGGTATGTAGCACTTTTTCTAGGCTGGGTTCATAGACTTAATTATTCACACTTATATATGCTTATATATACAAATAATTTTGTACACACATGCATAATAGCTTTGAAAACTATAAAATGCTCTAACGAGGTTAAGGATCATGACAGTTGCTTAACTGATTCATTACATATGTCTTCTTGCTTCTTCCACTACATTTTAGATTGCCAAACCAGAGCAATATTTTTTGTTGATATCATTATCTGTCTCAGGTTCTAGCACAGTGTGATATACTCTGAAAGATGCTCAAAAAATACTTGAATACAAATTTTTTCAAGACCTTGAGGGAAAAATCCTTATTTCTAGAGTGTACATTAGAAAAACGAAAAGCCTAGAGAAGGGCGCCAGTGAGTAGGCAACTCGCCGTGAACTATGGAATAATGTGTAAGACAAAGCCATTCGAAATGCAGATCTCCTAAGTCTCATCTGAGACAATTATTTTTTCAACCAGACTGTTTTGTCAGCGTTTTCTTTGATGAATCGGACTTCACTTCCACTAATGATATTCAGAGAACGTAGGAGTCTCTGCTACATCTCGAGGGCGTCGTTGCAACTCACAACAAGCCTGACAATTTGCAGATGTCGGCAGACGTAAACAACAGCACGAGAAGACCACACGTGATGTTTTTTTTTTTTAAGAGTGAATATCTTATTTATCAAAAGCCTCCTCAGAAAAATTTTTAAAATGGAAATACTAAAATTTAAGATCTAGCGGACAAACTCTTCAAGCTAGTAAATAGTAACATTACTTAGGTGAATCCATCTCTACCTTAAGATCCTTCAGCACAACAAACATAACAAGTTGGAAGAGAATGATAACGGCGTCCAAGAGGTTTGCATGATACAGATGGTACCAAAAAAAAGTATGCCCATTTTACAAAAGAAAAAATCCGTATTAAGTTTGTCATACTCAAGTCACATTTGACTTCTGCCATTACAAGAGGTGCTCAACGTGACCTGTATTCATCCCAGTTATCAGTATATATGGACGCTACAATTTTAATACATCTTTTTTCCTTTCTTAAAAGGTGTATACATTCTTTGGCACCCTCTGAAGATCAGTGAACACGTCCATCTCAAGTGAAGACACAAAGAGAAAATGGCCTTTTCATACAAAAGAACGCAGCTACCACCTTTTTCAAATCCTTCCAACAGGTTTACACATTCCCGAAGAAGAGAAATTGGCTGAAAAATTATCTGAACATAATACTACAACTTTAATTTTTCTGTTGTTTCCCTGACTCAATGAATCCCTAACAATAAAAAAAAAAAAAAAAGAAAAACATTCTGTTTATGCCAGATTATATTCTGCTGTTTTGGGGACAAAAAATAAAAGCCTTTTTAGCTGTTTCACAAAATTAAATTCTCTTATTCTAGCAGTCTAGCTGTTGAGGCTTAAATCAGCCTCATTGAGGGCACACTCACCCTAGAAGAGATCTCACCTGCTGTTTACTGTCTCCCACTTTTCTTTCCAGACTTTCAATAGCACTTGCAGAGCAACACTATCCTTAAGGAGGAGACAATTTGGCAACCTTCCCCTTCTGAACTCTGTCATGTTGTTCTGACCACCAGCAAGAAAGATGCTCAGACTTGAAATACTGCAGTGCTGATAGGTTTTTAAAGCCCTGTCCAAAATTACCAAAGAGATGGAGAACGGGCAAAGTGCCGACAGGCCTTGTTATGAATGCTTCAAGGCAGTGCTGATTCCAATGTCCAGTGCAGGTAGCTGACAACCAGACCAGGATTTCCCCAGGTCCCTCCAAGACAGCGTTAGCACGGCAGGCAGAAGCCCCACTCGGCAGTTAGGAAGAGCCAAAGCCAAAATTATCCAAAGCAAATTCTACTTTAGCTTGATGTTTTAGTACGGTGCACGCTTTTCTTTGATTTGATAGCAGCATATTTGCCTTCTGAATTGTATTCAGCTTATGAAAATATTGTAAGAAATTAGTTGGCAGCTCCCAAGTACATATCAACAACCAATGATGTGAGGCGGGCCCCCAAAAGGGCTGGGTGACAACAAAGGAAAATCTGCTTTTTCAGTAAATATTTGTGAATGTCAAATTGAGTGACATATATGCAGACTTTTGGTAGTTTTACTTTTATCATTTTTTTTTTTTAAGAGACAGAGTCTCACTTTATCGCCCTTGGTAGAGTGCCGTAGCATCACAGCTCACAGCAACCTCCAACTTCTGGGGCTAGGCGATTCTTTTGCCTCAGCCTCCCATGGAGCTGGGACTACAGGTGCCCGCCACAACACCCGGCTATTTTTTGTTGCAGTTTGGCAGGGGCTGGGTTCGAACCCACCACCCTCAGCAGATGGGACCGGCACCCTACCCACTGAGCCATAGGTGCCTCGCTTTTGGTATAATTTTTTGTTTGTTTGTTTTAGGATACATGTTTATTTATTTATTTATTTAGTTTATTGTTGGCGATTCATCGAGGGTACAAGAAACCAGGTTGCACTGATTGCATTTGTTAGGTAAAGTCCCTCTTACAATTGTGTCTTGCCCCCCAAAGGTGTGTCACACACTGAGACCCCACCCCCTCCCTCCTTCCGCCCTGCTCTCCCCTTCCCCCACCCCCACCGTGTCATTAATCGTCATTAATTGTCTTCATATCAAAATTGAGTACATAGCATTCATGCTTCTCCATTCTTGTGATGCTTTACTAAGAATAATGTCTTCCACGTCCATCCAGGTTAATACAAAGGATGTAAAGTCTCCATTTTTTTTAATAGCTGAATAGTATTCCATGGTATACATATACCACAGTTTGTTAATCCATTCCTGGGTTGGTGGGCATTTAGGCTGTTTCCACATTTTGGCAATTATAAATGGAGCTGCAATAAACAGGCTAGTGCAAGTGTCCTTATGATAAAAGGATTTTTTTCCTTCTGGGTAGATGCGCAGTAATGGGATTGCAGGATCAAATGGGAGGTCTAGCTTGAGTGCTTTGAGGTTTCTCCATACTTCCTTCCAGAAAGGTTGTACTAGTTTGCAGTCCCACCAGCAGTATAAAAGTGTTCCCTTCTCTCCACATCCATGCCAGCATCTGCAGTTTTGAGGTTTTGTGATGTGGGCTATTCTCACTGGGGTTAGATGGTGTCTCAGGGTGGTTTTGATTTGCATTTCTCTAATAATTAGAGATGATGAGAATTTTTTCGTATGTTTGTTAGCCATTCATCTGTCTTCTTTAAAAAAGGTTCTATTCATGTCTCTTGCCCATTGATATATGGGATTGTTGGCTTTTTCATGTGGATTAATTTGAGTTCTCTATGGATCCTACTTATCAAGCTTTTGTCTGATTCAAAATATGCAAATATCCTTTCCCATTGTGTAGGTTGTCTATTTGCTTTGGTTGTTGTCTCCCTAGCTGTACAGAAGCTTTTCAGTTTAATTAAATCCCATTTGTTTATTTTTGTTGTTGTTGCAATTGCCACAGCAATCTTCTTCATGAAGTCTTTCCCCAGGCCAATATCTTCCAGTGTTTTTCCTATGCTTTCTTTGAGGACCTTTTGGTATAATTTTAATAAAAAATAATAAAATCTTGAGTACCTCTGGGAAGATATTAGAGAGACGATAGGATCATTGTCCCAGCAAGAAGCGCCATGTGTCCCAAGATCAGGAAAGCTCAGCTGGTTCTCTGCCCACTACAGGCTGTGGTGGCCATTCAGTGACATGCACCTGTCACGACTTGGAAAGCAAATCACATAATACTGATTTTAATACAAAGGAGGCCAAAAAGAGCACATCCATGGAATTAAATTATATTTATTATATTTGAAATCTAGAAGTCTTATCTGGGTTACTTATATCAAGACACATAATTTAAACATTTTTCTACTTTGTTTTTAAGTGTACTTTATAGAGTCTAATTTTTATATTGTGAAATGAAGTTGCAATTCCATATTTTTCTCACCTCTTGATTAACATGTTTTGATACCAATTTGCATTAGAGCAAATACAATTTAACTCAAGGAGACCCACGAATGTTTGACTATACAATTGGAAAGAACTGCTAATTAAAGCCGAATTGTTACCTACCATGCACTCTTCACATAATTAGATAAGTAGCTTCTGTCGGAAGAAGCAGCTTATCTATGCCCAGTGGGAAACGGTCTCTGACCAGGTATTGCAGATGGGTGAGGTCTCCAGTCCAGTAGAACAACACATATTTTGATTTTGTGTTCCAATTAGACCTTTTAAACCAGCACTATGCAAATTGAATCCCTGGCACAATACCTGAAATTTGTGAATGGACTCAGCTTTCAGATTTAATCAGGTTTCACGGGACTCAAGTGAAACTGGGGGGTGGGTAGGGCAGTTTCACTTCGAAATTCTGCTCTACGACCCACTACAGCCAAGCTCATCTAGGCCTTCACAATATCTTGTGGTTGCCCAAACAGTTGTCCTTAGCCCACTTTGTTCTGTTTTCCTAGGAGGAACAGCCCCCTCCCCATACTCTTCATCTCCTGTTGCAAATATCTGAGTTAAAACTTAGGCTGAATGTACTAAACAACCTCACTTCCCACCCAGCATAACCACCCTTAGTGGTCAGGGGAGCAGAGGAGTCAGGATAGGCAGAGCAAGCTGGGCATGGCACCATCCCTACATGGCTGGTGTTTTTATTTAGTTGGTGGGGAGAATCTTTATAATAAAACTTAGGGCGGGAAAGTGATGAGTATCCAAGATGACTAGCACGAGGCATAAGATTAAAGTCATGTTAACATGAGGATATAAAATAGATAAGGTGGAATGTCCCACAAGCAAATCAACCTCTTTGCAGTTTTATCAAAACATGGGGGAGTTAGACTCTGAATTATTTTAGTAAACTTTAAAGAAAAAAGGATTTAAAGTACGTGAAAAGCATTTGAAAAATGCTGGTCTAGAAAAAATAACAAGGGCATTTTAACAGTTTTGACAATATTTCTCTTTAAGAAGCAAGGAAGTGTCAGTTTTTATGAAAACAGATAGTGTTCATAGACCTAGAAGGTCTTTCAAATATTATAGCCCAGGAAAATGGTTTTTTTTTTAATTTTTTTTATTTCAAGTTAATATCAGGGTACAAATTGTTAGATTACATTGTTCTCACTTCCAAGGTAAAGTTCCAGTTGTAAAAGAACCCCTCACCCAGGGGGTGTGCTGTACACCCTCCCATTGTGCACATTAGGTGACACTGTGCCAAATGCTCTCCCTGTTTCAGCCAATTTTCCTCCTCCCTTACCCCCTCACCCTCTCACTAGACTATATTTTTGTTTTATTGTTCATATGGATGTGTTCATATATTGGTTTCATATTATCATTGAGTACATTGGATGTTTATTTTTCTATTCTTGAGAATATACTTTACAACAAAAAAAATGTCTTTCAGCTTCATCCAGGTAAACATAAAAGATATAAAGTCCCACACAGTAAGTAAAGCAAGCAAACAGTCCTCAGAATGGGAGAAGATATTTGCAGGTTGTGTCTCCAACAAAGGTTTAATACCCAGAATCCACAGAGAACTCAAATGCCTTAGCAAGAAAAGAACAAGGGATCCAATCGCAGGCTGGGCAAGGGACTTGAAGAGAAACTTCTCTGAAGAAGACAGGTGCACGGCCTTCAGACATATGAAAAAATGCTCATCATCCTTAACCATCAGAGAAATGCAAATCAAAGCTACTTTGAGATATCATCTAACTCCAGTGAGACTAGCCTATACCACAAAATCCCAAGACCAGAGATGTTGGCGTGGATGTGGAGAAAAGGGAACACTTTTGCACTGTTGGTGGAATTGCAAATTAATACATTCCTTTTGGAAAGATATATGGAGAACACTTAGAGATCTAAAAATAGACCTGCCATTCAATCCTGTAATTCCTCTACTGGGCATATACCCAGAAGACCAAAAATCAAATCATAATAAAGATATTTGTACCAGAATGTTTATTGCAGCCATATTTATAATTGCTAAGTCATGGAATAAGCCCAAATGCCCATCGATCCACGAATGGATTAATAAATTGTGGTATATGTACACCATGGAATACTATGCAGCCTTAAAGAAAGATGGAGACTTTACCTCTTTCATGTTTACATGGATGGAGCTGGAACATATTCTTCTTAGTAAAGTGTCTCAAGAATCGAAGAAAAAGTACCCAATGTACTCAGCCCTACTATGAAACTAATTTAGGACCTTCACATGAAAGCTATAACCCAGTTACAACCTAAGAATAGGGAGAAGGAGGAAAGGGAGGGAAGAGAGTGGGGAGGTAGGTGGAGGGAGGAGGATTAATGGGATTATACCTGCCGTGCATCTTACAAGGGTATATGTGAAACTTGGTAAATGTGGAATGTAAAGGTATTAGCAAAATAACTAAGAAAATGCCAGGAAGACTATGTTAACTAGTGTGATGAAAATGTGTCAAACGGTCTATGAACCAAGTGTATGGTGCCCCATGATCATACTAATGTACACAGCTATGATTTAATAAAAAAAAAGATATAAAGTCCCATCTTTTTATAGCTGAATAGTATTCTGTGGTTCAGTAAATATAAGATGCTTAAAACTGGCTGTACTGAAAGAATGCTCACGTTGCCTCGTCTAAACCCTGCATTCATGTAATTAGTAATACCAGGGAGAAGTTCAATGAATTGAATGACCTGGTGACAGCCACACAGTGAACTGCTGATTTTTCTTACCCAGTGATAAAAGAAGCAAGATCCTCTGTCTACACCACTTTGCACAAAACCCCATCAACACAGAAATCTATAGAGTTATAAAGTTAACAAAATTATCTCTGGTGGAATTGTGCTTTTGATTTAGGGTGAAGAAAAATGTGTTTTTCTATAATTTTTTTTTCCAGAGACTCTCATTTCCAAAAATTTTAAAATTTTAAATTTTAAATTTTAAATTTAAATTAAATTTTAAATTCCAAGATAAGTGATCGAACTAAGTTCCTAGGTTAATATGGCATTTGAAAAACATAAACATATCCCTCCTTATTTAGCTGAGTCAACACACGGACTCTGAGAAGGAGTGTCAGTAACAGTCCACAGGGGAAAACCAAACTATGACACTCAAAGCTGTTCTCCTTCACCATCTAACACGGCATCAGAAACCAAGGCTGGCAAGCACTTTGAGAACCTGGAATGTGATAAAACACACAGCAAGTATCACTCATTTAAAAATAAAAACCCTGGATGTTTAGGAATGTTTGTGTTGTTTGGGTTGCTATTTTATTTTCTAATTTTCATACCTCTGGAGTCAGAGAACATGACATCATTCTTCCATCAAAACAGTAATTAAAGCTTTAAAAATATACAGATTAGCAGATCGCAGGCTCCTATCAGTTTATCTTGTGAATATCATAAATACCATGCACACAACAGATGGAAATGGCATAAACAGAAAAATTCTGCTTTATTCATGAGCTGCAATTCACTTTTCCCTCCTGCTATTAAGGAATATGTGTGCTTCTGTCTTTGTTCCCTGCTAGGTCCCAAATATTTAACTGCAATGTAGTTTATATTTAAATGTGAGGATTATTAAACTATTAGATTCAAGAATATTGCCCACTTGAGTTTGTCCTCCCTCACCCATAGGAACAAAGGAAGATAATCCAAGGTGTATCCAAAACATTATTGACACATTAGTAAAACTTTAAGGAGAGTATTTATCAAGGGTATAATATTTTCAACAGCTGTCCCTCCGCCGAATATAGATATTTCACATCGGAAACACCACAAAAGAGATACTACTAAAAATAACCAAAATAGGTAAAATAGCCCTGCTCTCTCATTTCTTTCCAAAGTAAAGTGATTTTCTTTTTCTTTTTTGCCCTCTTCAGCAGAATCACACTCAAGATCTGCAGTTTAATGAATGAGTGCTTTATAGCAGATTTTTTGGGGACAGGCTGAGTTGAAGAGAAGTATAAAAGATCCTTCCCAGCAATATGCCTGTAAGGATAGGAAGAAGGCAGGACAGAGCAGAAGCCTGACAATAGACACCGCAGGCGAGTTCTGTGGGGAGCACTAGAGCTGGGGTGAGCCTTCAGATTTGTCCCCCGTTGGAACCAGGCATTTGTACCTCTGCAAGTCATGTTCTCAGACCTGTAGGATTAACCTGGAGCCAGGCAGTTCCCTTTGGCTGAGAGCAATTCCCAGTAAGGGTCGTAGCTGTAAGCCATCAGTTGCTCATTTTCTCAGCATCTGGGGATGATGCCTCCAACCTGAAGGAGCAATCTAGAAAGAATAAAATGGTATGCCTCACGAAGAGGATTTTTAATTGCAGCAAGGACCGCCCAAATTTCAAGTTAAACCAATCATGATTCAAACTATTAAGACCTAGGTTAGTCCAAGAGTACCTGGGCAATGAAAGCAAGCACCTTTAGAATAAAAAAAAAAAAAAAGATAATAAACACAAATTTTAAATCGAATACTGGTCAGATCCCAGTAATGTATATTTGGTGTTGGTTCAATTGCCCAGGGGGTCCTCTCATAAAATATTCTCCCAGGCCAATTTCCTCAAGGATTTTCCCTGCACTCTCTCCAAGAATCTTTATAGTTTCAAATCTTAAGTTTAAATCTTTTATCCAGTGAGAGTCAATTTTTGTTAATGGTGAAAGGTGTGGGTCCAGGTCCAGTTTCAGTCATTTACAATTCACCAGCCAATTCACCCAGCATCATTTGTTAAATAGGGAATCTTTCCCCCAATTTATGTTTTTGATAGGTTTATCAAAGATCAAATGACAATAAGTGTCATTCTTGGTTCATCGCTTGGTTCTCTATTCTGTTCCATACATCTACCTCTGTATATTTGTGCCAGTACCATGCTGTTTTGATCACTATAGATTTATAGTATAGTCTGAAGTCTGGTAACATGATTCCTCCTAATTTGTTTTTATTTCTGTCGTGGCTATTTGAGGTTTTTTTTTTCTGATTCCATATAAAATGAAGTACTATTTTTTTCTAGATATTTAAGATATGACACGTGGTGCTTTAAGAGGCATTGCATTAAATTTGTATATTGTTTTGGGTAGTGTAGACATTTACAGCCAAGAACACAGTAAATAAAGCAAGCAGACAGCCCTCAGAATGGGAGAAGAAATTTGCAGGTTATGTTTCTGACAAAGGTTTGATAACCAGAATCCACTGAGAACTCAAACTTATTAATAAGAAAAGAATATGTGATCCCATTTCATTGTGAGCAAGATACTTGAACAGAAGCTTCTCTGAAGAAGACAGGTGCATGGCCTATAGACCCATGAAAACATGCTCATCATCTTTAATCATCAGAAAAATGCAAATCAAAACCACTTTGAGATATCATCTAACTCCAGTAAGAGTAGCCCACCTCACAAAATCCCAAAACTACAAATGTTGGAGTGGATGTGGAGAAAAGGGAACTCTTCTGCACTGCTGATGGAAATGCAAACTAATACGTTCCTTTTGGAAAGACTTAGGGATCTAAAAGTAGACCTGCCGTTTGATCCTGCAATTCCCCTACTAGGTATGTATCCAAAAGACCACAAATCACTTTACAACAAAGATATTTGCACCAGATTTTTTATGGCAGCTCAATTCATAATTGCCAAGTCATGAAAAAAACCCAAGTGCCCATTGACCCATGAATGGGTTAATGAATGTGGTATATGTATACCATGGAATATTACGTAGCCTTAAAAAAGATGGAGACTTTACCACTTTTATGTTTACGTGGATGGAGCTGGAACATATTCTTCTTAGTAAAGGATCTCAAGAATGGAAGAAAAGTATCCAATGTGCTCAGTACTACTGTGAAACCAATTTATAATCACCCACACTTTCATATGAAAGATAAAACATGACTATAGCCCAGGATGAAAGAGGGAAAAGGAGGGGGATGTGTTGGGAGGGGGGAGCTGTGATGGAGGGAAAGTAAACAGTGGGACCACACCTATGTGCATATTACAAGGGTACTTGTCCAATCTATTAAGTGGAGAGTATAAATGTCTTAACGCAATAATTAAGTAAGTAAGATGAAGGCTATGTTAAGCAATTTGATGTAAGCTTTCCAAATTGTATATAAAATCAGCACATTGTACTCCATAAATGCATAATGTAAAAAAAATGCAAAAAAAGAAAATACATCAAATACTAGAAAGAGAAGAAGGACAAATAAATCCTTTTTCAACAGCTCATACATATGAATGAATGTTTTCAGCACTTAAAACTATAAAAATGAAAAGTTAAAATAGAATTAATGTTGAACATTTTTCTCATTCTAGAAACACATAATATTCACCCCAGATGTGTGAACTAATTAAAAATTTTTAAAGCCTTCCCCATTTCATTGAGAGATACATTTTAAAACAAAATTAGTTAAGTTTATTAATAACCAAATCTAAATTTCTATTTTGTCAATAATTCTAATGAAAACACAACTCAGAAAAAATGTTTAAATTTATGTAAATATTTTTATTATAGAGAGATGTGAAAAGGTAATCACAGACTTTAAAGTACATATATATTACTTTACGTTTTATGAAGAAAGGTAAATGGAAACATGAGTTTATGGAGGAAAGGAAATGATGGAGACTATTTATGTATTTTTAAAATGAATAGTGGTAATTAATAAATCACTATAGTTTCCAGATATGATCGTATATTCTTTAAAGGGAGATGTAACACATGTTTTAAAGTGTAAACACATTAAAAATTATATACTTTTGAATTATAGTATCTGAATTATGAATTTTAAGCTTCACTTTAAAATGTGAAAGTGGGCAGATGATTTTCGAAATTATTTTGAGATAGCAGTACGAGAGCAAAGGAGTTTAAAGAGCTCCTATTCAAAAGTTCCTCCCAACTCTTAGCTTCTCACAGTTATGAACTGTATTTCCCCAAGGGCCTGAGACTATTGTCTATCTAGCACCTTAGAACTGCCAAAAGGAACATGTTTAATTAAATGTCAAGGAAACATTTTAAGCATCCTACTCAGTGCAGTAAAGGGACAAAAACTGATCACATTAATATAACCTAGGAAAGAGAATGTTGAAAAATGTGAGTTTTGCAAGGTAGGAAAAAATTCAACTAGCCAAAATTTAAAAAGACAAAATAATGCATTGGACTGAGTTAAGACAATTATAGTCTGAAATGCAGCATAAGTTCAACCAAGAGGTGGACAACTCTTGCCTTGGGAGGTGGACCCCTCCCGGGAGGCAAGACCCCTGGGTCTCTCTCCTTCACAACCTTTATAATGACTTTTGTTTATTTATTTTCCTTGTAGTCCCTCATCTCTTTATTTTCACTTTTTCTTCTCTCTCTCTGCTTAAAGACACCTATCTTAGTAAAAAAGAAAAGATTATGATTACAAAGAAAAAATGAACAACATAAAAGTCACTTATTATTTTACCGTGACAAGAGACAGATTGGCGAAAACAGCTAGATAGGAAGAAAGAGTTGATTCACAGCCCACCCCAATCGATTTCTTAGATTCTTGTATCTCCTTCTATTCCTCAAAAAAAGTTACACATCAATAATGTGTGTGATTCACCTCTAACTTTAGCTAATAAAATATTTTATTTTTATTTTTTTTATTTTTTTTAATTTATTTTTTTATTAAATCATAACTGTATACAATGATATGATTATGGGGCATCATACACTCACCTCATAAACCATTTGACACATTTTTATCACAGTGGTTAACATAGCCTTTCCGGCGTTATCTCAGTTACTGTGCCAAAACATTTACATTCTACATTTACCAAGTTTCGCAAATACCCCTGTAATATGCACCACAATTGTGATCCCACCGATTCCCCTCCCTCTACTCACCCCCCCCTTTCCCAGAAAAAGCTTTTGATAATATCCAGCATCCCTTCATGATCAGAACACTCAAGAAAATTGGTCTAGAAGGTACTTTTCTTAAACTGATAGAGGCTATCTACAGCAAACCCACAGCCAATATCATATTGAATGGAGTTAAATTGGAATCATTTCCACTCAGATCAGGAACCAGACAAGGCTGCTAATAAAATATTTTAAAGAATGCCTCGCCCTGTTGCAAACCTGCTTACTCCCCTCATTCTCATCAGAACTTTTATGTTCACATGACCCCTTTATGATTGTCCAAGATTATTTTTTACATCTGCTATTTTAGCTTGAAACTAATCAGATTTTTGGTTCAATTACTTCCAACATTTTTTGATGCTAGAAGTAAGGGCAAAAAATCAACTGGCAAAATTTCCCTGCTCTTTACCACTTCATATCAAGTGGACCAAGCATTGGACCTTGTTGTCCCAGGCACCAGGCAGGCTTAGAGAAAAACAACATGGGTTAGCTCTCAAATCTACTTTAAATTTTAATATTGCTCATGACTTTTTCAGCGAAATTTATCTGCTCTTTTAAACTGTAGTTCAAAAAGAGTTCAAAACCAGCAAAGTTACATTCAGCTTTATTTCTTCCTCAGAATAATTTACCAAACAGAGCTAAGAAGCTGGAGGAGAAGTATCTCAGGTAGACAGATACCAATGGAGCATACGCTTAAGACTTACTTTCATGATTAAGACTTCAACTTTGAGACTTTGTTTTTAAGGCTTATTGGTTCAATTTGATGTGCACATAATTTCACCTAATTTTCCCATTTTGATCTCAAATTCCTATTGTGTTAAGTCAAGCCCTCTGATTTTGCATAAATTTCCCTTTCACACTTGCTCAGTTGTTTTCTGAGGAAGGGTTTAGGACCCCTTTGTTGATAGATTTTCTCTTATTAGAGGATGTTAGGATCAAAGAGACGGCCCTAATTCCAATTCTCTAACCCGTTGCACAACCCACCTTCTGAAGAGTTGAGCTTTCTGCATTTTATTTCACACTAATTCTCTGCAGTCTCAGGCCTCCTCTAAAACTTCTTGTTTTTTATTAATACTACGTGTTTCTCTCAAATCGCTAATGTAGGCTAACCTATTTCCCAAGCAATAAGCAAATTGAGGGAACATCTCAACTTAGAGCATAACACAAATTCATTGAACATAATAAAATCTAAAATGCAGCATCTGAGAACCTTACCAAAGGGATCTCAAAGCATCTGCAAACCTGAGTCCCCCCAAGAGTTCTCAGGGCCCTGTGCTCCCTGGGGGGCAGGGGTGCTATCCACCTGCTGTTGCGGCTATTTCAACATCTGCCTCTCTCTACCTTGACCTTGGCATTTTTTGAGGTGAGGAAACGTGTCTCCCTGCTCCTTGTTTTCACTCCTTCAGGGCTGCAAGTAACATATCCTGGGCACAACTTTGAAAATAAGCACTGGCTAAGAGAACAGGGCATTATGATTCTGACAGAGAACCAAGTACAAACTGACCATGGTGGTGGCAGACACCGATCTTCCCCTTCACAATGAACAGACAAGCACAGGTGTCTTTACACACACTAAGTTAGTAGGTGAGATGGGCGTCTGCCAGGGCTAAGCACAGGTGTCTTTACACACACTAAGTTAGTAGGTGAGATGGGCGTCTGCCAGGGCGGCCAGACAAAGCTCACGAGAAGCGTTGCTCTGGCTTGAGTCTTTGCTATTGGCAGGCTCTATGCTGCGCATAAATCGAAATAAACTCAGAAATTCCCCTCACCCCCCACAGGGCAACACACTCTTAGCTCTCAGTGAAAGGGACAGAAAAGTAAGCTGAATGCTGCCAGCTGTCAACTTTTTTAAAAAATGTATTATTGCAATTGCCACTTTTAAAATTATTCAACACCTTAAAAGAAACAGTGACAAAGATGGAGATTTCTTAGAAAAGTGCTTTCAGACAGCTGCTAAAGAGGGGCTTCATGCCAGCATCCAGCATCATCCAGCCTGCTTTGCAATATTAAGGCTCAGGATCCATTACATGAAGTGAACCACCTGGGGATTCTGCCATTACCGCTGACAAACAGTGTAAATATTAACAGAGCTTTACTTCTTTCCATGAAGGGGTACTATGTTAATATAGTAATTCACACTGGGAAGAAAATACGAATGAAAGAGTTTAGAACCTTGTACTTGGGAAATAACATCATTCCTCCTAGGATATTCCTTCCACTTGTGAGTCTCGAAGCACTTTCCATCCCCCAGCCACTGGCAGGGCTGGGAATCAGATCAAAGTATTATTTAAATGGTAGGTGAAGAAATGTCATGGAGCATATACATCAAGCTGATTTTCAGGAGTACAGGAATAGACTTATCATGTGACTTTAAAGTTAAGAATCTGCTGGAGCTACTGCCAAAAGATCAGGGACCCCAGAAGAAAGTTCTTTGGAAACCCCATAATATTGTGTGTATTTGCCCAACTACTATTGTTGTCGATGCTGATGGATAAAAGCAATATACAGAAGGATGGCACTGGTGAGTGAGGAGGAACAGACTCAACCATCTAAGTAGAATCGTTCCTTATCATCCTCCCCCCAAGAAGCAGCCTCAACGGCTTCTGCTTCAGCCTGTGAGGCAGCCAAACCAACTTAGAAAACACTCCTCCCCACGCCCCAGCCACTGAGCACGTCTATGGATCTTGGAGCCTCTGTAGACTGCATTAAGGAAATGTAGCCTTTCTCCTCTGATTAGGGGGCATTTTAGGCTATGGGAGTAGTAGGTACTATTCAAGGAAGACTGATGGCACTTTGGGCCTGAGACAGCCTCTGGGTGGGAATTCAGATCATCATTATCGCTCAGGAGTCAGGTCTTGTGCATAAAATCACCCCTCTGGAAATGACTAGCAAGTTGGGACATAGGATCTGAGTCCACACACCACAGCATGTTACCAGACTTCACTAGTCTTCCCTTCACTGTCTTACACGGCACTGCATAACGTCTTCAACTAGAACTAGCTGCACTTGGCAAGATTAGCAATAGTGGTCTATTTTTAAGATCCTTCTACTCTCTTACCCTACTCATTAATTCCCTTTCTTTGCCCTTAACTACTTACAGCTAAATGTTGAAGGGTTGTCATAAAAAAAAAAAGTGCTGGTTATCTTCAAGCAAAGATAGAATTCGCTATCTCCTTTTATTTTAAATTTGAGGCTCTGATCCACCATTTAATATTCAAAAGCTCAAAACAGATATTTCCTAGAGAAAAAACATTGATTATCCTAAGAAGGATCCACAGATTTCTATGAAACTGTGTGAGCAAATTGGTCATCACATAATCACACAATAAACATGACCAAAAGACCCATGAACTTTGTTGAATTCAGCCTTTAGCCTCACACTCTCTGGAATACCATTTAGTTCCAACCCTCACCCCTCCCTACAGAAGCCAGGCAACCATCTGGATTGGACTCTTCCATTGAGTTATTGTCAGGTTCACTATTTATCTTTCTAGAACAGAAGATCTCAACTGGGAGAGATGTTTGGCTGCTACTGGAGACATTTTCGATTGTCACAACCCAGGGGACCTGCTACTGGCATCATGTTGGCAGATTCCAGGGATGCTAATGAACATCTTATTCTGCATGGGACAGGCCTCCCACAAAAGCTAAGAATTATCCAGCCCAAAATGTCCATGGTGTCAAGGTTGAGAAGCCTGTTCTAGCTGCTCAACCTCATTTGACTTATTCATATTTGGTTATGAAAAGACCCTCGTTCTTGTCAGCCTGAAGAGTTTTCACAAATTCTGAAAGAACAACTCACCTATAAACAAAGGAGTGGGAAACAGATGTTCTTTTGTGGTGGGAACTGAATGTCACCACCCACATTCCATGAAGGAGGGGCCTGTTAGTATTCACTCTTACAGGAAAATTAAGTTTAACATTTCATAGTTCATCTCTTTTGGGGGCTTATGTGCAAATTATAATGTAGTAAGAGTGGGGGACACTGTTACGGGCTCCCACTCCTCTGGTCCAGCCGCACAGAACACTGAACACTCCCCGAGCAGGAGCTTCCGAGGTCCGCCTGCACCCCTCGAGTTCTGAGTTAGAACAGCTGATAACACAACAGGCAGACTTAAAGTTCACTGATTGGATTCCAGCTTCTTAAAAATAGTCTTTTAAGCATAAGCTGGCACTGTTTCTTACTCCTTTATTTTTTTCTCCGTACTTCTTAAAAATAAAGTATAAATGTGACATATGTTTTAGGAAAATTGGCTTGAAACTCAGAAAAGGTAAAAAGAATTCTTCTAGACAGCCAATGCTCCCCCAGAAAATCATCTCCAGTCCCCATGCCTGCAACATGGCTACCTAATTAAGCAATATTTGGTCTCAACATCAGTTTAAACCAAAGTACCTGCATCTTAGACGTCAGCCCCTTCCCCATGGCCAGCAACTTAATTGCCATAGAGGCCGCTATGTATGTGTGTTTAGACAGTTTATATAATTCCAGTTAGAACAGTGGTTCTTAACCTTCCTAATGCCGTGACCCTTTAATACAGTTCCTCATGTTGTGGTGACCCCCAACCATAAAATTATTTTCATTGCTACTTCGTAACTGTAATTTTGCTACTGTTATGAATCATAATGTAAATATCTGATATGCAGAATGGTCTTAGGCAACCCCTGTGAAAGGGTCATTCAACCCCCCAAGGGGTCACAACCTACAGGTTGAGAACCACTGAGTTAGAACATGCTGTGCTGTATCCATGTTGAGATAATGCTTTTCAAAAGTAGACTATGAGTTTTTGAATCATCTGCTTTTTCAAGCATCGGGTTATATGTGTGTCTTATGAATACAACACTCAGCAAATGCTGGCTGATAACTTTTATTTCTGAGTGGAAAGGGAATAGGAATGCCGTTACTTTATTTTAGGCAAGTATCTCCTCTTCTTAAAGCCGTGTTCTCATCCACCGTGGAGTGTTAAGTTGATTTTGTGATTTTCAAGGACCTCAAGCAGAGGGAGGAAGAGAATGGAGAGTCAGCAATGGAGGTCCAGCTAGACCCAGACATGTAAGCTGGAGCCTTGAGAAAAGCTGAGCTAACTGAGAATATTTACAGAAAGGAGCCAGGTAACTAAACGGCGCATTAAGTTAAGCAGGAGGACAAAGAAAAAACCTTAAGCCCTCCATCAGCATGGCGGCAGAAGAGAAGGGGGTTTGCATTGCTGGAACAGACAGAATTCTTGGGTACCTCGCCAGTCTCTCAGTATGCCCCCATTTCAGGTCTCAGAGCAGCTCTGAGGGAACATGGATAGAGTTCAGGAAAGCCATACCTTTGGACCAGGAAGCACATGCTGTTGGTTTCATGTTAGTATTGAGCACATTAGGCAGTTGCTTGTCCATTCTTGTGATATTCTACCAAGGAGAGTGATCTTCAGCTCCATCCAGATTAATACAAAAGATGTATTCTTTTTTTTTTTTTTCAGCTAGACAGTACTCCATGGTATATAGATAAACAGCTTTAAGCCCACACAAGAGAAAAACAATTAAATTCAAGTGGGGGATGGGGAAGGAGGGGTGAGAGGGTGACCGGTAAGCTATTACCTAATGGGCACAATGTAAGGGTACACAGCACACTGCCTGGGCAACAGGCTCAGCTACAAGTTGAATGCTACCTAACAAATGCAAACCATGTAATATAATCATTTGTACCCTCATATTAATTGAAATTAAGAAAAAATAAAAACAGAAAGAACAGGCTGCACCTGACATCACCAGCTGTGAGCTGGATGAGCTTAAAATAGATTGACTAATTCTCCCCCAAACTCCACATCCTCATCCTGAAAGTAGAGGAAAAAACAGGTATTCCCACTAATGTCAAAGTAATATGCAAAGAATCAGTGCATCAGCAAACATGTGGAGGGCATTATCATCACATCATACAGATTCTAATAAATTCTTTCACAATAGTGAAAAGAAAATTAAATTAAAAACATTCTCTTTTATGATTAGAATGTAAAGTTGTACAAATAATACTTCAAAATGTGGATAAAGTGGGTAATGATCAGATTAATTAGCATATCACCTTATACATTTATTATTTCTTGTGATGACAGCATTCAAAAACTTTTCTTCTAGCTATTTTCCAATATGCAATACATCACTGTTAACACTAGTCATTCCTACCATGCAAGAGCTCTTTCCTCCTATCTGTAGCTTTGTAGCAATGACCGATTTTTTTTTTTTTTTTTTTTTTTTTTGGAGACAGAGTCTCAAGCTGTTGCCCTGGTTAGAGTGCTGTGGCATCACAGCTAATAGCAACCTCAAACTCTTGGGCTTAAGCGATCATCTTGCCTCACTAGGACTATAGGCGCCTGCCACAATGCCTGGCTATTTTTGAGCTGTAGTTGTCATTGTTGTTTGGCAGGCCCAGGCTGGATTTGAACCCTCCAGCTCTGGTGTATGTGGCTGGCGCCCCAGCTGCTTGAGCTACAGGTGCTGAAGCTCGATGACCAATCTTTTACCCTCTGGTCCTCCACCCTCTGATAACTACTTAACTACTCTCTACCACTGTGAGAACAACTCGCATATCAGTGAGATCAGGTAGTATTTGTCGTTCTGTGGCTGGCTTATTTCACTTACATCATGGCCTCTGGTTTCATCATGTTGCCACAATCACAGGATTTTAATTTTTTATGCCCGAAAAGGATTGTATTGTGTATATAGTGCATACTTTCTTTATCCATCCATCCATTGACAGGCACGTAGGTTTATTCCCTTCCTGGGCTCCTAGGAACAGTGCTGCAGTAAACACAGCAGTGCAGCTCTCTTTCTGGCACAGTGTCTCATGTCCTTTGCATGGCTACCTAACAGTGAGGATTCTTACTACAACGGCAATGTTAAACTTCACAAGCTAACACTAATTCCCAGAAAAGAAAACTTGTCATCTGAAGAAGACTTTAAAGCACACAATTCTAAAATGCTTTGTGAATAAAAAAGAATACATACACACAGTTTTATTACTCCCTTTTTCCAAGGAGAAAAAAAAAAAAAGAAACTATCACAACCCTCATAGTAAACATTTCTGTTCTAAAGGAAATCCAAAAACTTTCAGGCCCAATCTCAGTATTACAATTGTTGTGCAAAGAATATCTCAATGTATTATATTAGCCCGAACAATCGTTTTTATATATCGAGAGATCATTTGCCAAAAAGGAGATGGGTAAACACTCTAATACTCATGAAGTCACATTTTATTTAATTAGTAATGATCAAATGAAAGCCTACTCTGTGTGCTTAAATTAGAATTTAAGTTCCCAGGATAGTAGCAACCATGAGAATCACAGAAAAGAGTTGATTCAGAAAAGGAAGGTTAATTCACAAGTATGTCAAAAGTCAGCCCCCTCTCGTATGTAGCTGCATGACGCAGCACTGAACCAGCCCCAGCAAAGGCAGGTCAGCTTGGCCCAGAGGACATGCTACAGTGGTGGGGTGGGAGCTGTGTTTATTAGAGCAGGCGGTGAAAACTGGGAAGACTGGCCATAAGGTTCAGAGCCAGCCCAGCCCCATCATGGTTGTGCAGATTAAGCCAATATTGCATAGAAAAAAAAATGTACATACATTTAAAACTCAGCACTTAAGATGGTTTAAAAGGAAGCAAAGTTGTGACCCTTTTTCAAGAGCGAGCTCTTTCTAATATTCGTGTGTTCCATATTTTAGTAGCACAATCTGCTTTTGGATCCTCATCAACTCTGCTTTGCCCAACTCTGCAAATGCAGCATTGATTCCTACAGGAAATCAATCCCGGCATGAAGGAAGATCTTTCATCAAATCTCCATTTTATTCTTTAGTGCCAGAGCTCTGCTTGAATAAGAAACACTGACCTCCAAGCAGAGATGATTTCTTCCCCTCTGATTTGTTCGGCAAATATTACTGCGAGCCAGAACTTGGACCCCATCAGCACGGCTCTGCACCCAGGGGAAAGGGGCCCCAAGCCCGCACCCAGCCTGCAGTGCGTGAGAAAGCAGGCCTGGGCCTGTGAAATCAGAGTTAGAGGTTAGAGAACAATTTTGGGTTTGGAAATTGTGACTGGAATGGGTAGAATTCCAAAGTTGAATTTTAGAGGGTTTAGAATTTTCTGGATAGTGCGAGAAAATTTATAAGGAAGGAAATACTAGATATTATGAAAACAATCGGATCGTACAGTTTATGCTTATTTCTATCGTAAAGGGACTCCAATTAAGCTACAGGAGTGTGACTCTCTCCCTTTGTTTCGTTCACCTACACCTACTACACTTCCATCCGATGTTACCACCGTGCGGTGTACAGGCACTCACGAAATAAACCACTGATACATACACATTCAAGTACGTCAAAATATAAACAGGCACAACTTTTCTATTTTACAAATCGGAGATTTTAAATTGCTCTCTTAATTTGAGAGCAAATTCATGATTAACTCATGGCTTTTCTTGCCTACATTATATTCAAATTACCTTCTTTTTCAACATTCTCCCTGACTGCAAAGCCGCTGTACTAGTTAGATTAAAAAACTCCTTCCCACTCTTGTTGCCTTGGCTGCTGCTCTCTGTACCCTCCACTCCTAACATGTCAGGGTCTCTCCCCACGGCCTGTTGGCATGAGGCGCATTCCCTGCCTGTGACTCCTGGGGCTATTTTCTCCATATGATGGTTTCCCAGAGACAGAAAAAAGAATTCTTTACTTAGGATCCGATACCAACCCATGCTCTCCTGAGCTCTCCCATCAAGGGAAATTCTTCCGTTTCAAATCGTGTTAAAGTCAGTTGTAGAGTTGAACCTTCTGAGCGGGTAGACATCAGTTTGGAATTTGAATAAATGATATTTCCAGTCAGAGAAGAAAAAGTGATATGCTTCAGGCAGGAATTTATAATGTTTACTTTTTAACTTCCTCTTGAAATTGGAAGGCTGGATTACCATTTTGGTGATGTTCAGCTGTTGAAATTCATACTAAAATATCCTTAGTGTCTGTATCTCAAACCCCAATTCACGACTCACAGCTCCAAATTACATAAAACGATCAGGGTAGAGCCAACAATGGCAATTAAGAGGCAAAAGATTTCCTTGTAGTTGAGTCAGAGCCATGTTCAAAGCTTCTCAAGAAATAATTCATTCAGCAAACCTAAACCTGGGATATTACTTGTACTTTACAACTTGGTTACAGCTAAATTTAATCTCATTAACAATGGTATTCATATAAATAATCATTGCATGAAAACCATAAATGTAAAGCTTTTGGAAAATGACCTTACATTTTTGGATTTCTATTTCCCCTTCCATAAAAGATACAAGTTGGGAAAAATCAAATTTTTAAATTTATTATCTATTTAGCTTTTTTGAATTCTAAACTTCTCTGCTCATATGACCCAACAATGCACCGAGAAAAGTGCTTTTACTTAAGAGACACTTTTATTTATTCTTATTTTAGTAATTTTCTGAATAAAAGTGCATGTTTATATTTGTCATTTAAGAAGGTAAATAGAAGTATTATACAGGCAATCCATTAAGAAGACAGATTCTTAAGAAAAAAATCCTAGTAGGATAAACTCTAGATATACACATAAAATACAAAACGGGATATTTTATGTAGTCATTACTGAAACAGATGCAAAAATTTAAGAAAGACAGATAAACATCTAGAAGTTTCAAGATGTTAGGTATATTTTTACTTACACTATTTGCCAAAATACAATTCAAGTCACTACAGATGGTTAAAATACTGTTAGGGTTCTTTATGCATATATTTAGTCTTCCTCGTTGAATGCAAAATATTTGATCATGTTCTTGTTCTAAAACAGCAAAATTTTTCAAGGTATTATAGATGGTTTTTCAAAAGCATATTTTGTAGGTTTCTATAACTTTCTTGGCATCAAGAGCCACTTTATACAATGTCTACAAATGCCATTTACTAATGTGCTCCTTACAGAATTCATGGCATGCACTCACTCCAGAACATAAGAATATACACGCTAGCATCAGGATCTCTGGATGGAGGGAGTGTGAGCCTGGAGCTGCAATGGGCATGCCGGGCAGCTCAGCCCCTTCTCCACTGTATAATCTTGGACAAATCACTTAATCTTGCTGACATTCTCCCCATCTGTAAAATAAGGAAATGTACTACACTACAGAGATAGTGAGATGACAAGTGTAAGAGTGAATCAAGGTTTAAGAGCACTCTGCAAATAGGTGATGGTAGAATTAATTCATCATCTTAGAACGACAGCTGACGTACAACAGGTTCTGTGGATTTTTCTTAAGAGTCTTTGCTCTTCAATGTCCAGCAAACTGTAGGTACCCCAGGAGTGCAAATAGTAACAGAATTTTTATAAACACATCCACAAGGTCTTAAGCAAATTGAATTGTGGAGGAATTCTTCGCAGAAAAGAATTAAATTGGGGGATAAAAACTTTTTTTCAGATGGAAATTCTATGAAATAAATTAGAATTACCTGATGAACCCAAACCTATAAACAACAAAGGAAGATGACTAAATTCAGAAAAATGTAGTGCTTTTAAGAACAGGGAGTAGAACAACAGATGAGTTTGATAAGATGCTAACTCTAAACCCCGGGTCTACGACTGCTCCACAAAAAGGGATCTTAAAGAAACCAGCTAGTACCCCTGTCCTCAAGGAGCCGGGAAGCCAAAGAGAAGAGGCAGAAAACATCTAAAAAGCAAACTGCTCATGACAGAGACACACACACAGTCATATCAGCCTTTCAGAATGTATACTCACGGGCTGGGTTGATAATGGACAATATTTTTCAAATAAAATGGATTATAAGTGAAAATCTGATCACTTGTTTGTTAAACCAACAGATTGCAAAGAGATTGGATGAAACTTAGTCATGGTGGATGGTCAACTGAAAATGTAGAATTATTTTGTAACAGACATTTGTTAAAATTTTAGGTTACTATTTATTTCATATCACTGCTTATTTTGCAAACTAGACTCTAAGTTTCTTAAAGGCAAAATGCCTGCCTTTTATATTTAGTTCTCAGGACTAACTAAAACAGGTGTTACCTACTCACTTAACTGTGTAGACACCAGGAATTTTTATCACCATTTAGAAGATGATTAGGGAGCAGAAGCTGTTTGCCTTTGTCTTCAGCAATAACACTTTGGATACTCAGCAACTGGTACAATTACAAAATTTATTACAGATTTACAAATCCTCCTTACTTTATGCAGTCTTCAGGAACTATGAAGTTCAGTAATACTCTGAGCAAAGGAGATAGCAAAATGCCTGTGTGTAGCATCGTGGATATGTAATAAATACTACGTATTTGTTAAATTCATTAATGGCGATTCCCAGGTTCTCCCAGGCATCTGTCCAGCCCAGGGTGCTGATCACATACCAAAATCCAGATCAAGTTTGCCATTAATGCAGCCCAAGAGCCTACACAGTAGTTTGCTTACACAGTAGTTACACTTCTTACACTGTGGTATGCTTAGCCTTACACATGACATTTTAATTTGATTGCTACACCTTCTAGCAGGGTTAATTTCATATCCAGCTTTGGATTTTGTAACACTAGCACAGCGTCTGGCATACATGTGGTCAACAAGTATGTTTGGCAAAGTATGTAATTTTTAAAGTTGAAGGTATTATTAAAGACCTACATTATAGCCTTATACCAAGTTAAGAAAGTCTGACCTGAAATTTAAAAAAAGAGAAGAAATTTTGACCAGTACTTTGGCATCCCCAGCTTAAATGCCTCTATAGTCACAAGCTCTGAGACAGCCTTAGTTGTTACAGAGACAGGCACCCTCAAGTGTTACATAATTCTCTTTTGAGCCAAAATCATTCTCCTGTGCCTCCTGCTCTTAACTTTTTGTTGAGAAAAAGCAGAATAACTTGTTCTACTACTTCTAGAGAGGCCCCAGGGACCAGTCTTATGGAAGACAATATTTACGTGGCCTGTATTGGTTGCGGCTGGTGTGAGCGTGGAAGGTCTGGCAGGAGGCAGAGCTCAGGCAGCGAGATGAGCAATGGGGAGCTGCTGTCGATACAGATGAAGCTTCTCTGCCTTGCCCCCTGCTCACTGCCTGCTCTGCAGCCCGGTTCCTAATAGGCTACAGAGTAGCAACTGTCTGTGGAAGGGGGCCAGGGACCACAGTTATACAGGACATTCTGTGAAGACACAGCAATTCTGTCTCATTCAGGATGCCTCTTCAGCCGGTCAGCATCCCATTTTCCTTGAGTGGTCTTTGTGTCCATTCTGGTCATTTTCCATGAACAAAACTCTCTCATCAATGCCCTTCCTCAAATACAGCATCGGAAATGAACACAGTCCTGTAAGGGCATCTGTCCAGCCCAGGGTGCTGATCACATACCAAAATCCAGATCAAGTTTGCCATTAATGCAGCCCAAGAGCCTACTCTGGAGAAAATGGAGGAAATATATTGAAACCATTATTTTAGGGGACTGTTTAGAAGTCAAGTTCAGTAGAAGTCTTTCATCATCTAGCAGAATGTTATCTGGGTCAGTTAAGCTATCCTGGAATAAGCTAGCTTTCACTTTGTTTAAAACCTCATTTTCTACAGTTCCAAATATAGGTTTCAAATTATCTAGAGAAAAACCACCCTAGAAAAATGCTAGAGTCACAAATTCACACCTTTATCAAAATTCAAGATGGGTGGTGGGAAGGGTGTATGCAAGACCACTTTAGTATGATGTAAGCACTCCAATTTGCACAAATAATCAACACATTGAAATTGGCATAAATGTACTTTTGATCTATGTACAAAAAACTTAATAAAAAAATAAATAAAAAATAAAAATATGGGGGTAACTCAGGGAAAGCAACATCAGGGACTAGATATAGGGACAGGTGTCCGACTGAGGGCAAAGGGAAATGTATAGAAAGCATTAGTTCAAGAGTGAAAATGGTCACATCTACTAAAGATCCAAAAGGGACCAAAATTTTCAGTAGTTTCTATACCAAATTAATTATTTTTTCAGTGCTGTCCTTGGTACCACGGCAAGTATTCTTGTCAGTTTTGTTATTTAAATATCATTTAAATAGGATTAGAATTTTATTAGGCCCTGTCTTATCTAAATGTGATATGATAATTTTACTGTTTCTTTCCTCTGGGTGGGGACAGTCATCTATTATAGCCAGTAGCTTGCAGAAGAGTTTTACCCTGATTTTTAAACATTTTAAAACCATCAGAGTCTTGGTTTATCTCTTGCATCTACTGTCATAGTTCACATTGATCTTGTCTGTTTTGATCCCCATCACCATCTACCCCAAATTTTGCTTCTATCGCTTACCAGCATAACTTATAAAATGTTCTGCCCTAAAATGTATTATATTCATTCTTTTTTATTTTCATTCTGTTTTAAAAGATAGAAACTTGAATTGAGCTAATGATTCATCAGGAGAGGTGAGTCTCTACTATCCCTGAGAAGTATTTTTAAAAATAATTTGGCTTCTCTTTTCACATATAAACATAATGAAACTAATAAAGATATTTGGTTATAAATGTTATCAAAATTATTTTCGTCCTGTAGCTTTTGCTTATTATTATTAATAGGAAAAAAAAAGGAACATAGAAAACATATCTCCTAAAAGGTTTTCGTGCTTTACCAAACATCCCAGTAGCCATGCCTGAGAGGCACTCTCTCCCATAGGACCTGGGTGGCCTGTAGACTGTTTGCAAAGAAAATCCAGATTAAAAGTTTTTAGTATTATGAAAATGGTATTTAAAAACCACTTCTTTTGTGGTATCTCTATAAGAGAGCTCTTTCCCTAGGTATGAAATTATTTTAATTGTACTGTATTGAGGGTTATAGGGATGTCAACTCTTTAGTGCCCCATCAAAGGACATACCCAGATGCTGCTATGTTGAATTAATAGATCCCATTTATCATTTCCACACGTCATCCTATGACAAAGAGAAGGTAACATTCAGGGTCATTTCCAACTGAAACTGATAAAAATAATTTTTAAAAACACCAAGGATTACTGAAGATAGAGTTTCTATGGTAGCATGTATATCAAATGGGTTTTAAACTATTAGATAAGCTCCTTTAAGTATCCTCACGTCTCTGAATCTAACTATGTATTTTCATTAAATATAATAAATTACACACTTACTCAAGTAATAGCTATAGTTTTATCCCTTTGAGTAAATATTTTGATGATCAATAATTATGACTATCTCAAAAGATGCCTTGGAGAAGAAATATTTCAGCTCAATAGTAACATATCACTATATCCCAATGCTTATCTTTTTATGACAGTTCAAAAAGTTCTGTGACTTCAATTACTAACAATTGGCCATTTATAGCACCCATTCTATTTCCCACTGCATGTCCATACAGAAAAGTAAAAAATCTCTCTAACAAACATACCATCATCACAGCTGGTGCTTTAAGCTGCAACTTTGTCTTCAATGCTGAGCAGTAAGCATTTTCCTCTCTGATTCCTCTTCTTCACAGATATGTTCCAAATAGTTTCCTGATTCCAGGCCTAAATTCAGTCCTCAGTTCCCAGAGAGCTTCCTCTTACTTCCTGGAGGAGGAACCCTTCTGAGGGTGACAATCCCAGCCTCTCTCCACAACAGCACACACATCCCAATATCCCAGCCCCGTCTTCCAGCTTATCTCAGGCTATTCATTCCCCAGTAGAGCCCCTCCCCCTGTAGAGCACCTTCCCCATTCCCCGACCTCTGACAACTGCTTCTCTGACTGCAGCTCCTCTCTCAGTCCCTCCCTCTCTAACTCCTCTTCAGTGGCTTCTCCCTCCATCCCATAGACAAGCCCTTCAACTCTAAAGAATTGACTTCAACCCCACTTCCCCCTAAAACCCTATAACTTCAGCTCCATCTCTTCAGGGCTCCATTGCTACAGGCAGTGCCTACGGCCTCCGTTTTTAACTACACATTCAATCAGGGACATACCAGACATGTGGACTGATTGGCTCAACCCCCTTCAAACCATTGCCTTATTTTCTTTGGCTTTACGCTGCTCCACAGAAGATAATTTTCTCTGAATACAAAACCACATGCCTCGCCATTAAGTCAATAAAAGATTTATTTCATGAAGTAAATCTATGCTATTAACCTATTTAGATTTTTTCATTTTGCTCATTTCCAATCACCTTTAACTAAGTAACATTAGTCTCCTTGAGTACTCACATAGGGTAGAGGGAAAGTACAAATTAAAATACTGACTCAAAAATGTTCACAAGAATTGTTTTCACACTCAGGTCAGCAAAATATATCGTACCTTTGGTTTTCTCTTGTGGTATTACAAATTAGATTACTTTTTAGAAGCATGTTAAGGAGATTGACATTTAGATTAAAAAGCAAATCATATTTTCCTTAAAAACAGGATTCTGACATGCATTTGTTCAGTGCAGAATTTAGGAATGGTAACTAACCACTTGGGATAACTGTTAATGAAATAGTCCTTGAGTTGAGACTGTAGCCCCTTATTTATACATTTCAGCTTCTGGGAGTATCTTTGGCAGAGTTTTTAATGTGTCCACTTGAAGACCTTGTCAGCTTATACGGATTCCATCCAGTTGACATTATGTTGATTATACTAGAGCTGTGTGTTGTGACTGTCTCCAAATTATAGTCCATCTGGAAGCCACCTGGCTGGGCCCTTCCTTGCAGCACACCTTCCAGCGCTGCACCTGACTTTTCATCCCAAGTGCTATACTAAGTGGTTAAAAAGGTGGGCTCTGCAGCCAGATGGCCTGGATTTGAACCGCAGATTGGTTATTTATTAGCTATATGATCTTGAGGAAGTCATTTAATTTTTCCACGCCTGTTTCTTCAAACAGACTAATGATGAGCCCTATTTCATTCAGGGGCAGTGAGGATTCAAGTTCATAAAAAAAAAAAAAAGTTACAAAGGGTTCATTAGCTAGTTCTGATAATTTAAATATTATCCCATTTATCTGCTAAAACTATTCTAAAACTATACTGTCTAATGCATATTTTAATATTCACTTAATTCATATTCTAATTTTTGATAACAGGTAATGTTTTGAAATGCAATATTTTTGAAATGTTCTTCAACATTTCAGCTTCGGTACTTCAACAGGACTTTCTCCCTGTTTTCCTCTTATTTCTCTGAACATTATTCACTCTCCTTTTTATAAATTATATCTTCATCTCTGAAATCTGCTTATTCTTTCAGCTTTTGACCTTTTCTGTTCTCATTGTACCCGACCTCTTCAGGCAACATTGTCGACTCTCATGCTTATAATTACTGCTTTGATTCTGATAATTCTCAAATCTGTCTGCCAGCCTACTTAAACCAAATCTTTATTTCTAAATCTATCAACACATTCCTTCATGAAGAGCCACCAGAATTCAATGCATCAGTTTAACTAAACATCTTACCATCATTCCTCTACACTCTTCTCAAACCTCTCCTCTTTCAGTGTTTCCTATCTTAGTTAATGGTGCCAATTTTCACCCTTGATATCCAAGCCAGAAACAACAGAATCATATTGAACTCCATACTATCATTCACTTTCCCTTGCCCAATATACACTGTGTTAAGGTAATTCTCTGTATTCTACCATTTCAAGTTCCTGCAGCTTGTTTTCAAGTTTTATTGTCTGTCCAGCTCTGGTCATTTTTCTTTCCAGTTTAATATTTATTAGATTCCTATTTTGGGGCAAAACAATACCTAAATTATCATAATAATATTCCAGGCTACCCCTGTCTTTCTCTACCTCCTGCTCCCTTCAGCTCGGGGCCCTCCAGGCTGCTTCTTCCGGGCTGTCACCTGACGTCTCACTTCATGGAATTCGCTTTTGCTTCTTCTCCATTTGGGGTGTCCTGGTCTATTCACCTGCTAAGGGAGGTCTACTGATTCATTCTCACCACACTGCTCAAATGTCGGGTCTTCAGTAAGCCTCTCTTCCAAGTACAGTGAATTGTGCAGATTTGGGCCACTTGATTTACTACGTGTTTTTACACCCTGCCTTTCTCTACTACTTTGTAATCTCTCTGAGGGAAGAAACAAATATTTTGTCCATTTCTGTCTCTCCACCTGCATATCACGAAGCCTGACATGCAGCAGGTATTCATGACTGTCAAACATGATCATAGATTTTTACCCCATCAATTCCAGTCTATATCCCACAGATCTACTCAAATATCAGCCATGCATCTGTTTCTAGCTCGGTGTTTTACTGATACTTACCTATTAATAAATTGATGCTATTTATACTCTGTCTTCCCAAAAGGACTTCCTGCAACCTAGAATAATAGACCCTGGTAATATAGAAATATTAAGTATGAAAAATAAGAGTCACCAATGAATAGGGATGTGAAAATCTCGGATTCTGCTCATTGTGCTCTCAGAATAACAGGTGGGTATTTTCAGTCAAGCATACAGACCATCTGGCCTCTTGTCTGCCAGCTACGTAAACCACCCATCTTTGTTTTACATCATAGATTGCATACAGCACATTTTTGACTCACATACACTTCCAGATTTCCTTTTTTGAAATACGTTTACAAAGGGAAACTGCATATGACACTCTCCGTTCCTTATTGAATAACAGCCAAATTTTCTTATTGAACATTTATGTTGACCAAAATTCTCTTTCATGTTTGCTGACTGTGAAATGACAAAATGGAAACATGCTGTTTGGGTTCCTTCCTCATGGCAGTTTCTCCTATTTCAAAGATTTGTTTTCATCAAAAATGAATGATGTGAACTTTATCCTACTATATTTATCCTAAGGTATTTTGAACAGTTTTATTTCTTTACCAACACAAAATGCATTTTCCAGTTATTCCACAGTAGTTTAAAAAATGTAAGATTCATTACTGTGCGGCAGGTGGGAACCATTTACAAAAGAGTGAAGGTGAAATGAACAGAATACTAAAGTCAATTAAAGTCTCCATATTGTCCTTCCTACTCTGACACTGAAGGTGGCTTTTGTTTCTTAAACTTACTGGTAGGTATTAATTGAATGGTGTGTGATTAAAAAGGTTAAAATTATTATAGAATTTCTTAGTAAATATTTAATATCAATTTTCCTGGGATTGAAAAATGCCTTTCTCCGAGTTATCCATCTGTCTCCCTATCCATCCATCATATTCAATCTTGCCAATAATAGCCAGACTCATTAACGCCTTCTTAAGCACCAAAGTCTATGGGAAGCTTTTTGTCAACATTATCCAGTTTCATCCTCAAAGTTGCCCAGGCAGTTAGCTATTGCAATTCCCATTTTAAAGATAAGAAAACAGAGGTTTAGATAAGAAAATGAACCATTCAGTATTGCATAATAAGGGAGTGCTAGTGTCAGATTTTTTTCAGAAGCATTAGTAACTCTAAGTGTGCTCTTCACAGCTGTGCTCCTCTGCTATAGTGTCTTCTAAACATAGTACACTTCCGTCCCATGCAAGCAAAATATTAAAATAAAAGCCCTCCTCCCCCATTGCTAGGCATATTTTTAAACACAGTCTCAGATACTTTTTGAGTGGATTTTAAGATGAAATTCTCAAGACTCTCCTGAATGCGTGCTCCTCCTCATATCCCTTTGTTTTGCACCCTCACTTCCTTCTATTTGAAGGAAGAAGAATCCCTGTTTCTCCCGGTTCTACCTTGAATGATTATGTATCTCAGGTGGGATATTGGAGTCTGACCTTGCCCTGAAGCTTAGAAGACCTGGAAGAAGCCAGTGCTGTGTGTGAATTATCACCCACAGGAGACATCATAAATTTTATGGCTGTTCTATGTTTAGAGACAAAAATCTTACATGGTGATATTAAGTTCTGTTTTCCTCATTTCATTAGGATAAAGCAACTAATGAGAGGACTAATAATTAAAGTTTATTTGGCACTAACAACACACAAGGCTCCACTGAGAGGGAATTTCATGTCACTTTTGCGACCGTACCACCAGCACAAGCTCATAGCTTAGGAATAACCACTATCCCACTTTGACAGATGAGATGAGGGAGATGTGAGGAACGGGGGATATTAACATACATATATATATATTTGGTGGGCCTTGTCCAATATTCTTCCTTCCATTATCTCTTGATACTGATAATGGTAGTTGGAAGATTATAAAGTTGTGAATAATCGGGATTTACTAGCAGACAAATGCCTTTCTTTGAAAACAAACTGCTCTCTTGGCTTTAGAGGCAGAATTCTCCTATCATTCCACTTCTTTTTCTCTAGTCTCCCCTTCTCCACCTCCTTTTACAGATTACCTTGTTTTAAATCCAACCTCAGGGATTCTCAAGACTTGGTCATGGTTAATAAAACAGGCTGTGCATTTCTGACAGCCAAATGTGTGGTTACCAATGGCCATAGTTAGAAATGTAGGATGCGATAAACATGAGGAGCTTCAATTTTAAATTTTCCAAGTAAGCTTTGGATTGTGACAGTGGACAAATCATAGGTGAACTTGGGGTAAATTATTTGAGTATGCTGCAGAAGGTTTTATCACAGCAAAAAAGTATTGAATAGCCTTCATGAGCTGAGGAACTTGCAGCCTCAAAGCCACATGTGGCCCTCCAGATCCCCAAGTACAGCCCCTTGACCAAATCCAAACTTCACAGAACCAATCCTTTTATTATAAGAATTTTTTTTTTTTTTTGTAAAATTTGGATTCAGTCAAAAGGCCACACTCAAAGGTCCAGAAGGCTCAAAAGTCACAGGTTACCCACCCTAAAATAGAGGTGGGAAACTTTGGGATGTAATTACATCATGAGGCCAGAGCCCTCATAAATGTGAATAGTTCCCTTATAAGAAAAGTCCCAGGGAAGCCTGTGTGCCCCTTCCTCCAGGTGACGACATGACGAGAAGTCACTGTGCGTGAGAAATAGGTCCTGACTACACACCAAATCTGCCAGCACTTTGATCTTGGACTTCCCAGCCTCTGGGATGATGAGAATTACATGTCTGTTATTTGTAAGCCACCCAGTTTATGGTATTATAGCAGCCTGAATAAACAAAGACAGACACTAAAGTTACTAAGACAGTCATGGTTATTAAGGAGCTAACAGAGTCTAACAGAGGTCTGTGAACAAATACTCTAATTACAAACTAAATTTCAAAGGGTCTTATATTAGAGCTCTATAAAAAGAATTTCAGGGGAGACAGGAAATAGAGGTCAGTTTATATAGGATCCCCTTCCCAGGGCCAGCCAGTGTTGGGCAGTAGGCCTCATAGAGACTCTACTCAAGGGGGTCTTGTAGGGAGTAGCAGGTCGAAGGGAAGAAGAAAATAGCAGCAAAGGAGCTGTGAGTGATTTTATTAGTGTTAGTTATTCCAGAAAGGACTTGTGTTGTTTACTCTTGAAATCCCCTGATTTCTCAGGTATCAGACTGAGTAACGGGAATAATCCACGGATTTATTTCCAATCTACCACACGTGTACCTGCCATACATGACACTCCACAGAGCAATGAAAAAATAAGGAATAATACTAACTGGAACTTTTTAAAACGTAGAGAGATGAGTAAAGCCATATCCATAGGAATCTTATTAACATTCATACCAATGTGGAAAAATAATAGGTCTCTCCACTGACCTGTCAGAAAACAGGCTTAAAGTGACTTTTTCAAGCTTTCGGGGTAAGTGAAAAGCTCAATTCTAACCTTGGGAATTCTGATTCAAAATACAGTTTTCCCATTGAATTACCTCCCTTCCCTGTTTCTTTTGTATCCTATTTTGATGTCTGCCAATCTGTAAGCCAAGTTCACCGCTAAAAGTACTTGTCTGTTTCTCTCTTTTAGATACACATTTATATGCTGTGAAATATATACATAGTGCTAAAAATTTAAAGTTAATAGTGAAAGAACTTCTTGCATGGAATGGCAGGTTGCAAATCAATAGATTATCAAGGTCACATCACATAAGTACCTTACTTTGCATTTTTATCTATTTTTTTCTTTTAAAAATAATTTCCCTGACCTCTTGGCATCCTGTGAACCTGGAAAAATACTCCTCGTGAACAGCAGAGCCAGGAGGTGAGCTGGCTACAAGAATGAGCTAGAAATGTTTAGAAATGAGAAAAAATCATTTAAAGCTAAAGCAGAAGGCAGAGTTTATACGGGTAAGACAGCTTCAGAGATAGAAGTAGAGAACTATAAGGCATAATTCTTGAGATTTATAACTTAAATAAACTAATTACATGCTTTGGATTACATTTCTCCCTAAGCATTCAGTAACTAACAAATGAGCCAAAGACAGCATATGTTTTGTTCTCCCTCCTGGGAGGTGTCTGATGGCTATCTCATTACTCATGAGAACCTACTAGACAAAGAGCACAGAGAAGAGCTCATCGATCCAGAGATGTTAGGGAGACAGGCTCTGAATTCAGATACCTGACTTGACCTCTTTCCAATTGAAATATTTTGGGCAAATTATCTAAGCTCTCTAAAACTCTGTTCCAGTGAAATACCTAGGAATATCCCTAACAAAAATGGGAAGTATCTCTACGAAGAGAATTATGTAACCCTAAGAAAAGAGATAGCAGAAGACATTAACAAATGGAAGAACATACCATGATCTTGGCTGGGAAGAATCAACAATGTTAAAATGTCTATGCTACTCAAAGCAATCTACAGATTTAATGCAATCTTCATTAACACACTAACATCATACTTTGAAGAATTGGAAAAAAATAATTCTTTGTTTTGTATGGAATCAGGCAATTTTAGTAATAAAAACAAACCCAGAGGCATCCCTGTACTGGATGGACTTCAGGTTACATTACAAGTCCACGGTGTTCAAAACAGCATGCTACTGGCACAAAAATAGAAACACAGACATATGGAACCAAATAGAAAACCACAAGATGAAACCAGCCTCTATCACTGCCTGATCTTCAATAAACCAAACAAAACCATACACTAGGGAAAAGAATCCCTATTAAATATATGGTGCTGGGATAACTGGATAACCACATGTAAAAGACTGAAACTGGACTCACACCTTTCACGACTTACAAACATCGACTCATGAAAGATAAAAGGTTTAAATATAAGACATGAAATGATAAAAATCCTAGAAGAAAGCTTGGGAAAAACTCTTAATAATGTCAGCCTGGGGAAAGATTTTTATGAAGAATGCTTCAGTGGCAATCGCAACAAAAATAAACAAATGGGACATAATTAAGCTGAAAAGCTTCGACACAGCTAAGGATACAACAATTGAAGCAAATAGGCAACCTTCAGAATAGGAAAAGGTATTTATGAATCTGACAAAAGGTGGATAACTAGAATCTACAGAGAATTCAAATTAATCAACAGTAAGAACAAAAAGAAACAACCCATCTATCACTGGGCAAGAGACATGAACAGAACCTTCTCTGAAGAAGTCAGATGAACAGCTAATAAACATATGAAAAAACATTCACTGTCCCTAATCCTCAGTTAAATGAAAACCAAAATCACCCCAAAATATCACCTAACACCAGTGGAAATAGCCCACATCACAAAGTCCCAAAGCTGCAGAACGCTGGCACAGACATGGAAAGATGGGAACACTTTTACACTGTTGGTTGGACTGTAAACTAATACAGCCTCTTTGGAGCAAAGTATGGAGAATCCTCAAAGAACTCCAATCAGACCTCCCATCTGATCCCACAGTCCCATTACTAGGCATCTATGCAGAAGGAAAAAAATCATTTTATCATAAGGACATTTGCACTAGATTGTTTATCACAGCCAATTTACAATCACCAAGATGTGGAAACAAACTAAGTGCCCATCAATTTAGGAATGGATTAATAAACTGTGGTATAAGTATGCCATGGAATACTGTTTAGCAATAAGAAAAGACTTTACATCTTTTGTATTAACCTGGATGGAGCTGAAGCTCATTCTTTTTAGTAAGTATCACACAAATGAAAAAGCAAGCGTCCAGTGTACTCAATACTAATATGAAGGAAGTAGATGAACTAATACACACCCATGCAAGAGAAAAACTCAATTGAGTTCACCTTGGGGGATGGGAGAAGGAGGGAAGGAGAAGAGGTGAAGAGGGACAGGTGTGCTCCCACCCAGTGGACATACCTCCCGGGTATGGGACACAACAACAAGAGGAACTCTATCTAACAAATGCCAACACTGCAACCTAATTCTTTGTACCCTCATATTAATCTGAAATAAAATAAATAAAAACATTTCCAAATGTTAAAAAAAATAAAATAAATGAAATAAAACTCTGTCCATCTGCAAGGTAGTGAGTATGACACTAATTCTTAACTTACAGGATAACTAGAAGGAACTGAATGAAGCAAAATGTGCAGAACTTCTGGCATACAAGGCTCAATAAACATTCATACAATTATTAGTTGTAACTGATTGTTACAGAGAAAATTCCCCAAGACTAAAGCACAACCTGTATTTAGAGGATGCTGTGGAATATGTAGGGATTTTATTTGTTTTTCTCTATTCCTTTCTTCCAGTTGTTCTGGTAAACAGTAAAGAGAGGCAGACTACTGTCAACATGAAACCGAATGAATGAATCTCACAAGAGGACACTGCTAAGCAGCCAAAGTCATGCCTTACAACTAAGCAGAACAGAACTACCTACAATCAATGCTAAATGTTTAAAATGTTCGTATTTTAGCTATTAAGTGACTAAAGGCAGGAAAAGGTCACAATGATGTTGAACTAGAAGCTAATGAAAAAAATAAAAATAAAATAATAATTTTTCCCATTCAAATCAATATCAACTTTATCTAATGTACTATATCAGGTTTTAAATTTTAGTTTGTTCCTTGTCTAGCTTTCCCCATACAATGAAAGCTCCTAGGCCAGTGCCATGGTTCATGCCTGCAGTGCCAGCTCTTTGGGCAGCTGAGGCAGGAGGACAGCTTGAGGTTTGCACTTCAAGACCAGCCTGGGCAATACCACCTGTGATAGAAGTTGGTACCGGACAGAGCTCAGTTACATTGCTGAACAAATGAATGAGCTTGAAAGGTTACTTCTGGTGCAACCCCTGCTCTGTAGATGAAATATGTACGCTCCTCTTACATGAAAGGAGGGTCACACGTGAGTCTTCCATGATGTCAGACTGTCCCCAGCAACTTCAACAGGATGCTGAATGTTACTGATGTACACAGGGATATGTTCTGTGAGAAACTGGATTCTTGCCTCCTCATGGGCTCATCATGCTCACTTTTAATGTGCCTCTAATTGGTTTTCTCTTATGTTTTTAATCATCTATCTTTGACTGTTAAATAAATCATGCTCTTCCATATTTGACTATTAAATGTTATAGTAGACAATTTTCCATGTATAACCTCGAGTAGCCAAATTCAGAGATGAGAAATGTAAAATGACGTACATATGTCACCGTTTATTTATCCTGGGTGATGGGCCCTGGGTTGATGGGCACATCGATTGATTCCACATCCTGGCAACTGTGAATTGAGCTGCAATAAACATTCTAGTGCAAATGTTCTTATAGTGACATGATACTTTTTCATCTGGGTAGATACCTAGTAATGGGATTGCAGGACGAAAAGGAAGGTTGACTTTTGGTTCTTTGAGGATTCTCCATACCTTGACCTTTACCTTGGAAACATATACAATGTAGCCTAATCATGTGCACCCTCGTGTTAATCTGAAATAAAAACTAAGGTGGAATGGGAATTGCCATGGGCTTTTGGTGGGGAGAGAATGTGGAGTTATTGCCTAATGGGCACAGAGGCTCAGTGTAGAAGATGAAAATGGTTCTGGAGATGGATAGTGGTAATGGTTTCACAACAGTGTGAAGATACTTAATACTACAGAAATAACGCACTTCAATTTAGGTAAGATGGGGAGTTTTATGTTGCATATATTTTACCGTAATTAAAAATAAAATAACTGTTTTAAATAGCAAGCAATTCTCAACATTTTTCTGAGATACCTAGATATCAAATCATTGTCTTCAAAGAGTTCAGAATTATTCTTTCATGTTCTATACATATTTTATTAATATACACACATATATATGTATGTCAGATGCATTAAATGTAGATGAGTCAAAGTTATATCTGAGCTCATAAAACTTAAATGTTTGCTATCTCCCAGGTGATGTGTGTGAGTTATATATGATATACTGGAATCTGAAATTATATTTACTTCCTAAAATTGAGAAATCTGTATAGCAAAGACTATATAAGGTAGTGAGGCTTTAAAAGAGTGAATGGGAGAAACAAAATCATTGTATTATCAGAGGAATATGAATTCTGCTTCACTCACAACGACACCTAAGTTTCACAAATAAAATACATGATTTCCCATAATAGTAGAGCCCCAAGGTCAAGATCTCTCTTGTCTGGTTGAATCAATATACCATTTGAAAATCATCTGATTTGTAATTTGCTCTATCCACAAGTTCTATTGTTTATAGGTCCAGAGAATTTCTAAAACACAAAAAACCCACAAAACCATTTGGCAGCATTTATTACTTTGGAAATTATATTTGGGGATCTATTCATATTTTTCTTTAATGTTTAATCTTGCCCAATGGTCTGTATCAATCATGGAGTATAATATTAAAATTTCAGCATGTCATTAAAATTTTACAAATGAATGAATGAAAATTACAAATAATTCATAGATCTCATCAGTTATCAGTATAACCAAATAAAATTGACTGAAAATCTTTGTGTTGGTCTTTGCCCTCAAAGTTTGGTCTGGGGGCCAGCAGTGCCCTGGTCACCTGAAAACTTGTTAAGTGTGGAGAACCCCAGGCTTCCCCCAGATCTCCATTAACAAGGTCCCCAGGTAATCTGTGTGCTCGCCAGCATTTGGGAACAGCTTCCCTAGGGGAATATAAATTTGCATAATAAAAATTCTCCAAATTTATAGCCTAAGGGGATCAGGATAATGGAAGAATGTTTATTTTTCTGATGTCTTAATTCCTTATTTTTTAGCTGGTAAAATATACTTTCTATACAAAGTGTGTAGGATTCTTGTCTTTAAAACCTTAGAATCACTGGATCAAGAATGAGAATAGGGAAAAATAATTAGGAATGGCCTAAAATTATGGGTCTCCTCATCAGGAGGGATTCCTGCAGTAATAAGCCATCAGGGCTCGGGGTGGTGGCAGGTGCACCCCAAACTCTCACAGGGAAGATGCAAAAAGCCTGAGCGCAGCAATTGGTGCAAACACAACAGAGTGTTGCCCCGGGGAACCAAGGGTGCTCTGAGGACTTGGAGATTAAGCAGAATTTTCCAGACTGAAAAGAACAGTCTCGTTTCTAGACAGTGTCTGGCCAGGAGTAACAGAGTCCCCATCACGTGTCTATCCCAGGGCTGGGCATGGTTCGCCCTCTAAGCAAGAAACTCCAGAAGAAGAGTTAGGAATGTGCGGGGGGTCAGAGAAGGTGCACTGAGCGGAAAGTACAAAAGGTAAAGCGGGGCAACATTTTTTTTGCAGGGTGGGATAAATTGGGTGCATGCCAAGTCCACACCCAGCTAGGCTTCCGAGCCCTTCCCAGGACCCCGGGTGCAGAGCAGATGTCGGGTGATTCCCGGCCCCACGAGACAACAGAGAGAAGACTGAGCTGGAAAGGGCTGAGCTCTCAGAGGACATCCACTGGCCACACCTCCCGTGGGAGGGGACAGAGAGCAGGAGAGGCCCTGGGGTGCAGAGGCTGGTTGCTGGGAGCACGAGGAGCATGGAGGGAGCGCAGGCTGCAAGCCCTGCCTTGGGTGGGTGAACGGCGTCCTCCTGCCTGGTCTCTCCCTACAGGCACTGTCCCCAAGGAAGTCCACAGGCACAAGACCCTCACCCCCCCTGCTGTTTGCTCCCCCGCCTAGTGGCGCTGTCATCCGCCAGGAGGCCAGCTTTCTGACAGAGCACCAGCTCACACCTGTTTACCCACAATCGGGAACTCTGGAAATCACAGTGTCTTTCCAGAGCTGGAGTGTTCTCTCTCTGAGCACATCTGAAAAGAGTAAGTTGGACTCCCTGCATCCAGGCCACTAAAACACGGCCAGCCAGAGGTTCCCTGCACAGGAGAGGGGCCTGGGCTGGATGCGTCCTCGCCAGCCCCAGGAAAAGCTCTGAATAGGCTCTGGAAGAAAATAGGTCTCTGGGAATAGAAGCCTTTCCACATCCTCAAGAAGGGGTGAATGTCTTAATTTAAGGATCTTAGAGAAGAACTTTGGTGCCAACTGTATTTCAGTAGAAGTAATATTTACATGGGATTTCTAAACCACCAGGAGAGTTTTGCCCTTCAGAAAGAAGCTCAGGGCCTCAAACCAGGTTCAATCAAGCTAAAATGTCACCAAGAATTTTTAAATCATCTAAAGCAAAAATTAAACACACTTTAAAAAATGTGTCCTTAGGCTCTGAAAGAAAATATTTCATAGCAGAGAACTAACCCCTGACAACATTAATCTTGTAAAAATTAACAAATAGTAAGTACAAATCTAAAATAACAAATCTAAAACAACTTTTAAAAGTAAGACATTGATTTCAATAGAGAAGTGATTTGATTTATAATACAATTATAGATTTATATGCAGATTTTTGGACCATATCTATTGAGGAAATCTGTGTGCTGGCATCCAGACTAAACTGGTATTAGACACACATATTATCTGAATACTCCTCCCAAATCTAGTTAATGACTATTTGTGTACCTGGCACATGCTTAATAGACAACATTTTCCTCATCATTGAATTTGTCTCTTAAATAAATTGACATGCATACTAAATAAAATGAATGGGACATGAGAAGTTTATGCTGTAAGGCTGCACCAAATAGGTCAAAGCATTCTGAAATATTTTGAAGAAATTATTTAACTCAACTACAACCCAGACTTTAGACTTTACCTTACAACACAAATCATGAAACTTAATCACCTATATCCTTAACCCCAAATGAAAAATATACATAAAGTGAAAGCTTTAAGAGAATGAGATAAAAGTTAACCCAATGATTAATGCGTATCAAGAACAAAGGCCATAATTCAAGAAACAACAAGTTTCAAGCACTTTTCCAGAGATGATCAAAAGTGTGTAGAATATGAAGAATGTCCCCATCTTCTGGTCTATCTTGTACATCCTTTCTTTCTGCACTTTCATTACACTGATAATGCTTTTCTGCGATGGTAACCTGAATTACAAAAGGTACATTCTTCGTCAGCATACTAGGCACTATTCCTTTCTCATTTACATCACATCTCAATCAGATAATATTTCAGAGAGAAGCTGAACTTCCCTTTACCTTCCTTTAAGATGTATTTATGGATATACTTCAAAATAACAAACATTCAAAATTGTCACTGGGTCAGACCCCCATATCTTCACCAGAAGTATTCCCTGTGTTGTTATAGCCACGAAGACAGATTTGACATACAGATGGTGCTGTGGCAGACAGCCAGAGTCATTGATTCATTTTTAGAGCAAATAGCTAGAGACTTATTAATGTAATTAGTTTAAGATTTATTCATGCTATTTAAACTATTAAAAAATAACCTAATAGCCATTTTACATGGATTTCCCCTAATTTTCCTTCCGTCTAGCTTATTTATGTGACATATGTCTAATTTCTATGTCTGCTCATAAAAGACAGTAGCATATAGAATCAAATGCAAGTTCCTGAAGAAATAGCAGGAGTGAATACAATTTTGCACACCCAGGAACCATTTTGTTCATCTGCTTGATGCAAGAAATCATGGTGGAGTCAAAGGACGCTGGAACTGAGAGTCACAATGCTTAATTTCAGCTGAGGTGGAAATGTGCCTTAAGTAAACTGCTTAACAAAACTGGTAAATCACAAGACCAAGATCCCAGCCCAGGTCTGCCAGACTCCAAAGCCCTGAAATAGCAATTGTGTTGTGTAAATTTCTATTTCTTGGTTACTTTACAGACTTTTCCCTTTTACCATACTGTGGCCAATCTGTTTTGGGGGTTTGTTTTGTTGGGTTGGGTACTTTCTGTTTGAAGGAATACCTATCTACTATTTATGAGATGAGGTAGAGATAATATAAGTTAAATCCAAGCTAAATTTGCTCTACTGTGTGCAGAACAATGTTTTTCAAACATTAATTTTGTAACACACACACACACACACACATAGATTCTGACTCACTATGTCTGGGGTGTGGCATTCCCGGCAAAATCCCAGGAATGCCTATGCTTCTGGCTCAAGGACCACATTGAATAACAAGGCTTATGGAAGACTACGGCCAGTTGCCTGCATTAGGATTTGAAACAAGTTGGCTAAACTGTTCAATGAGGCATATGCACTCACAGCATGAGCTGCACATCTGACTAACACAGCTATTACATGCCAAATTGATAAGAAAAATAGATGAAGTTATGAAATAAAGTCCCTTCCCCAAAGTGGTCCCTTTGACTTCTGGAACTGCTACAAATCAATAGGGCCACTAAGTGACCAAGAAAATATGGACACAAGTTTACTGATTTCTGTAATTTAGTGTTTACTTTTCTTACTGCGATCCTTCTGACAGTTTCTTAATTATTTTTGATTCACTTGCTAGAATAGGCCACCTTCCAAAAGGAGGACCAGGAAGTCCCTTACTTCAATACAAAGTTTGAGAAAATACACCACTCAAAAATGTCAATGGAAGAATGAAAATCATGCGAAAGTATGTAATTAGAATTGAAACATCTAAAATATAATTTTACAAAGTGAATAAAAAGGCTATATTTTATTCTGATAAAAAAAAAAGATTCTTTCTTTAAAAGGCACAATTCCATGGAAAAACATACCATGCTCATGGCTGGGAAGAATCAACATTGTTAAAATGTCCATACTACCCAAAGCAGTATACAATTTTAATGTAATCCCTATTAAATCTCCACTGTCATACTTTAAAGATCTTGAAAAAATAATACTTCATTTTATATGGAATCAGAAAAAACCTCGAATAGCCAAGACATTACCCAGAAATAAAAACAAAGCAGGAGGAATCACGCTACTAGACCTCAGACTATACTATAAATTGATAGTGATCAAAACAGCATGGTACTGGCACAAAAACAGAGAGGTAGATGTATGGAGCAGAATAGAGAACCAAGAGATGAACCCAGCTACTTACTGTTATTTGATCTTTGACAAGCCAATTAAAAACATTCAGTGAGGAAAATATTCCTTATTTAACAAATGATGCTGGGTGAACTGGCTGGTGACCTGTAGAAGACTGAAACTGGACCCACACCTTTCACCATTAACTAAGATAGACTCTCACTGGATCAAAGATTTAAACTTAAGACATGAAACTATAAAAATACTAGAAGAGAGTGCAGGGAAAACCGTTGAAGAAATCGGTCTGGGCGGTGTATTTTATGAGGAGGACCTCCTGGGCAATTGAAGCAGCTTCAAAAATACACTACTGGGACCTGATCAAACTAAAAAGGTGCTGCACAGCCAAGAACACAGTAAGTAAAGCAAGCAGACAACCCTCAGAATGGGAGAAGATATTTGCAGGTTATGTCTCTGACAAAGGTTTAATAACCAGAATCCACAGAGAACTCAAACGTATAAGCAAGAAAAGAACAAATGATCCCATTGCAGGCTGGGCAAGGGACTTGAAGAGAAACATCTCTGAAGAATACAGGCACACAGCCTATAGACATATGAAAAAATGCTCATCATCCTTAATCATCAGAGTACTTTGAGATATCATCTAACTCCAGTAAAATTAGCCCCTATCACAAAATCCCAAGACCAGAGATGTTAGCATGGATGTGGAGAAAAGGGAACACTTCTACACTGCTGGTGGGACTGCAAATTAATACATTCCTTTTGGAAAGATGTTTGGAGAATACTTAGATATCTAAAAATAGATCTGCCATTCAACCCTATAATTCCTCTACTAGGTATATACCCAGAAGACCAAAAATCACATTATAATAAAGATATTTGTACCAGAATGTTTATTGTAGCCCAATTCATAATTGCTAAGTCATGGAAAAAGCCCAAGTGCCCATCGATCCACAAATGGATTAATAAATTGTGGTATATGTACACCATGGAATATTATGCAGCCTTAAAGAAAGATGGAGACTTTACCTCTTTCATGTTTACATGGATGGAGCTGGAACATATTCTTCTTAGTAAAGTATCTCAAGAATGGAAGAAAAAGTATCCAATGTACTTAGCCCTGCTATGAAACTAATTTGTGGCTTTCACATGAAAGCTATAATCCAGTTATAACCTAAGAATAGAGGGAAGGGGGAGAGGGCGGGGGGAGGATGGGCAGAGGGAGGGAAGATTGGTGGGATTACAACTGCGGTGCATCTTACAAGGATATACGTGAAACTTAGTAAATGTAGAATGTAAATGTCTTAACACAATAACTAAGAAAATGCCAGGAAGGCTATGTTAACCAGTGTGATGAAAATGTGTCAAACGGTGTATAAAACCAGTGTATGGTGCCCCATGATCACATTAATGTACACAGCTATGATTTAATAATGAGAAAGAAAGAAAGGGAGGGAGGGAGGGAGGGAGGGAGGGAGGGAGGAAGGAAGGAAGGAAGGAAGGAAGGAAGGAAGGAAGGAAGGAAGGAAGGAAGGAAGGAAGGCAGGCAGGCAGGCAGGCAGGCACACTTCCAAGATGTGCTGTTGTACAGTGGAAACTCTAACACAATGTATTTTTTGCCTGTATCAAGGATATTGCCACCAATGTTGGCCATCTCCTTGAACCTGGATTATTATGCTTTTTATCCACACAATCGGGAAAAAAATTTTCTTAGAGATAACATGCATAGCTCTCAGCATGATTACGAACAGAAGCTTAGAGGGTACAGATAAAATATCTCTATGTACAGTGATCTTACTTCAAAACAGAATATAAAGCATATGGCCAACGAAATGCAGGCATTCTGTTATCCCTGCTACCCCTACTCTGTAAAATAATGTTTTCTCCAGCTCACACATTATGTAATAAAGACTTGTCTGCATTCTGCATGGCATACTTTCCCTTCTTACCGCTCCCGTGACATTGCCCAACCAAAATTTTTATTTGAGAATTGATATTTGCATCTTTAGAAATAAAAGACAAATTTTCTCTTTCATACTACATCTGGTTTCTAGTCTCCTTCTTTAACAGAGTAGCATTTGGAAAATACACAACTTTTAAGTCCAGCCCACATTCCCAGTTCTCCCCAACTATGAACCACTCTGGAAGGATTGCTGGGAGAAATGACTATAGGGCAGAGAAGATAAAATGCTCTCCACAGAATAATATGTGTAAATTCCAGAAAGAATGAAGATATAAACAGGAATGAGAAAAGTCAAAATTAGGAGAACCAATTAGAGAGAGTAGTTTTTACCCTCTTGTTAGGGGAAATATTATCAAAATATACACAGTAGAAAAATATTTCAGGCCTGTAACATGAAAAGTGCTTTTACAACTCATTAAGAGAAAAGGAAATACGCCAACATAAAAATAGGCAAAGGCTCAAAAAAGAATGCTCAGGGGAGAAAATGCGAAAGTCTTATAAACATGAGTAATGATGTTCAATCTTACCAGTAATCAGGAAAATACAAATTAAAATAATTAGAGTCTAGGCTTCCTACCAGCCTGACAATAAACAGTGGGTAGTTTGATGGTTAGAGACGGCAAGGGCACTCCTGCATATCCTGGCTAGAAGGCTTTCTTAGTAGCAATCCAATTCCTGGTTACTTTTCCTCTGCATAGAGAGGACAAACTATCTGTGTGTGAACTGACCTGCACAAAAAAGTCTAATTTCAAATCGCATCTCTCTTTCCCCTAGTAAACAAGAAAGGACAAGGGTCACTGGATATCCTCCTTGCCCAGGATGCTCTGAAATTTCCCCCCCACCACAACCTGTGAAACCAGACTCAGCAGCCCTGTTCCTTCCCAGCCCCAAAAAGACTTTTCAGAAGAAACAACAATAAAGTTTAAAAGATGCAGATTTCTTTGTTGAGTATCAGTCAAAAGGAACTGGGACAACTAACAAAGACAGCTCAGAATCCCCCTGGAGTTATACTACAGGAAAAAAATAAGATCTGTCCGCCTGCTTTGCTAATTTGAGCTCAAGAACTTGAACATTGAGATGTTTATTTTTTTCCATTATTAAAAAATCTCTTTCATGAGTAGCAGCCAACCCATTGTAGCAGTCCTCCCATTATGTACAGAACCATCCACTTAATGAAAAAAGAAAGTGTTTGTTTAGAGTACAATGAGAAGAGGCAAACCACTGGAGACAAAGTTTTGCCAATGAGAAACCCTAAAGCTCTGATCCAGCAAATAGCTCCTGCCAGGAAGTCTTATTTTTATTAGGAAATGATTTTCTACAAGCCATGCAAGTTCTGTTGGCTTTGTATTTAAAAGGTAAAGAATCTTTGTTCTTGCCGACCTGAAAATGAAAAATAAACTAGGTGTTCTCTTCAGGCTCTAAGACCCCAAATTGATGGTAGCCAAAGGTGCAGCAGAATTTGATTATGGAAAACTAAACCCCTGCTCTTTCACTCACTGCGCTGAATTTCAAGCATAAAGCATTCATCCAATGAGCATCGCCAGAATAACTTAGTTTGAGAGGTTAAAATAAAATACATGTAAAAGATTTGTAACCTGCATAAAGAAGTTATTAGTTCATGAAAGTCCTAGCTACCTCTTTCTCCCATATTCTTCAGGCAATAGAGAAAATATTACATTTAAGTTACACTTAAAATTATGACAAAAAGAATCGGACAGGCAGGAAAAGCCATGCCTTGGCAATTCCATGAAGTGACATGGTGTCTTAGACCGTTTTTGCTGCTGCAACAAAATCCCTGAGACTGGCTAATTTATAAGGAACAAAAATGTAGTGGCTCATAGTTCTGGAGACTGGGAAGTCCAAGATCAGGTCCAGCATCTGATCTGGAAAGGGCCTTCTTGCTGCATCATCTTATGGCAGAAGGTAGAAGGGCAAAGAGGAGAGAGAGATTGAGAGAGGGAGAGAAAACTCTTTCTTTTACAAAGAACCCACTTCCAAGACAATAAACTCATTCCAACAGTAGTGTCACTAATCCATTCATGAGAACAGAACCCTCATGGCCTAATCACCTCTCATTAGGTGCCACCACCCAACTGTTGCATTGCAGATTAAATTTCTGACACATATATTTTGGAAGATACATACAAACCATAGCACATGTATTATCTCCTCTGGGTATACCCTCTTAACATATTTAATCTTTGTACTTTTCCCAGTATTTTGCTTGAAAATTCATTTATTCAACCAATTTTGTCCTTTTAGAGCACTGCTCCTTCCAGTATGTAACAGACTGCCAACTTCCCTACAAAACCAATTCTCTGCTTTTGTCCTAGGCACCTGACTGCACCAGTAGAGACTAAATTTCTCAGCCTCCTTTGCTGTTAGACATAGTCATGCAACTAGGCTTCTGCCAGTGTATGTGAATAAAAATAATGTATGCTACTCCCACATCTTGGCCATAAAACCTTGGTCATGCATTCCACCATCTTTCTTTCTCATCTCCCCATAAGCTGGAATAGGGATAGAATAATGACTAGCTATAAATAGCCATGAAGATGAGGACAAAGCCCCAGAACAGTGATTTTTCAACCAATGTGCCACAGCACACTGTGTGTATGTGTATGTCATGGGATCTTAGGTGTGCCACTAAAATTTTTAAGGATAATTAATTAATTTATTTTTGAAACAAGTTCAAATCACAGTAAATAAATAAATATATATATATACTTACATATATACATATATATACAAACATATATATATGTTTGGTTGGTTTTCTTGCTCAGCATAATTTAAGTGTGCCACAGAAGTTTACTAATAGGCACAGGTGTGCTGTGAGATAAAGAAAGTTGAAAAACACTGCCCTAGAGGATAATAGAGCAATAATATGGAAAGAACCTGGGCTCTGAATGAGGTCACAAAGCAGAGCTAGCCTGTCAGTCTAAATTGGTTGGGCTAACAAGAGAAAAAATAAATTTCTATCTCCTGACTGTCTTCTTAGGTCTTTTTGTCATGGCAACTTAGCCTTTATCATAACAAGTACAAAAGAAATCAATCTTTTCAATCAAATTCTGCTTTTTAGCATGCTACCTTTCTCAGGGGTAATTCCATTTGAACGTGACATTTGGTAAGTAAAAAAAAAAATTAAAAATAAACCTAAGTTATTGGTGATAAAGAAATGTCAACACTTGACATTTTGAATTATTTAACTTTTTACCTGTAGCTAAGTTGGTAGGGTGCCAGCCACATACACCGGAGCTGGTGAGTTCGAACCCAGCCTGGGCCTGCCAAACAACAACGACAACTACAACAAAAAAATAGCCAGGCATTGTGGCAGATGCCGAAAGTCCCAGCTACTCGGAAGGCTGAGGCAAGAGAATCACTTAATCCCCAGAGTTTGAGGTTGCTGTGAGTTGTGATGCCACAGCACTCTACTGAGGGTGACATAGTGAGACTCTGTCTCAAAAAAAAAAAAGAATTATTTAACTAAAACAATTAACAGGAAAAAGGAACCAACTTTCAATTATTGCATAAAAAAATACCAAGTTAGGGGTGTCAGTGTGATAAGAAATGTGGTAAAATGGAAAGGAAGCAGGCAGACCATGGTTTTAATTCTAGATCTTAAAACTAGTACCTGTGTGATGTGGGGCATGTTCTCTAATTTCCCTGATTCTTAATATATGTGGGTGTATATAAAATATGAGAATATAACAATCCGGAACGCAATGTTATAATAGGTGTTGAGCCTGGCAACTGGCAAGTAGGAGGTGGTCAGAAGAGTGTAGCTGCTGTGACTGCTCTGCCAGCTGCTGCAGCAATCCTTTAATTAATGAACATATTTATACACAACAGATATAAAGAGCAGTTGCTCTCACCGAACCACTACTAAAAACACATGGCAATACAGTGGGGAGCACCCTTTCATTTCAAGTCCCACTCAGGTTCAACATTTGGGGCTGTCTAGACTCCACCGATGCTCTCCAGCACTCTTATTATCCTCATTCCACACCCTTCTGCTCTGCTTCCCCTCTGTAGAAGCCCCTCATCATTGTATGAAGTGAAAACTCTTTACCTATTATTGCTTTAGAGTGTCCCATAAATTCTAAGTGTTTAACACGAACGCTGCTAGGGAGGTTTGCATCCTCCATGTCTACTGTAAGATCCAAACTGGTACTCATCACCCCAGGATTGTTGTTTTTTTTTTTTCTTTTTAGAATTTATAGAGCACTGTAGATCTGCACTGGGTCTGAATTCTTTTTCATTTGGAGTTCTGTATCTGATCCTGAGTTCTTTTGTTGAAAAGTGTAACTTTCAAGTTGGATGTGAGGTAGAAACTTCATCCCTGGTGCAGAGATAGGGTGCAATGGCTTTCATGCAGCAACCACATCCTCTCTGGCTTCCTAGGGCTCCACTCTGTGACAGTTCACATGCACAACTGTATGAGCTTAAAGAAAAAAAAAAAAAAAAAAGCATAGCACTTCACACTTGATCTTGGCCAAAAGGCCAAGAAGTGATAAGCAAAGCACTTTAAATGAAAACAAAATCTTCCTTAAATGTATACAGGTATCCCCAAATTTGTGCTAAAGTCACCACTAATGGTGAAAATGGGAAATTGTAGCTAAATGTACCTTCATTTACAAACTCACATCTATAAAAAGGAAAGATACTTGAACAACCTCTAGGCAAGGGTTACTGTAAGAACTAAGAATTCAAATCCAGAAGAGAAATGCAGGTGTGCCTGACCAAGCTTATAGCAGTATGTAAACAAAAAGCACTTCTGTTAGAATCTTGTTATTTAAAAAATAATTACTGGAAATTTCTTTAAAGTGTTTATGGTACATCTTGGCAAAATGTAGACTGTTACCAGAAAATGACCATGTTGGTCTTGTTCATATTTGGATGACTGGGGTCCAGCAAAGTACCCGGCATAGGGGGTATTCAATAGACAGGTTTCTAAATGAAACAGTGAGCTAATCTAATGCATATGCATTAATGTATACAGTTATGATTGAATTAAAAAATAAATATAGAAATCTCATCTTGCATAAAAAATAGAAGCAGAAAAAATTATACATCATCTCTAATTCAACTATCATTAATATTTTGATATGATTTCTTCTAGCTTTTTATTCCTATGAACACTGTCTGAGAAGTAACTTTATATTACGAACATGGGAACAGCTAACTTTTACTAAACGCACTGCACTAAATGAAGGCCTGACTGCGTTATCTCATTTCATAAGCATAGTTACATGTGTTAAGGACTACGATTACCCTAAAAACAAATATAAAAATGGAGATACATATTTAAAATGTCATCTGATATCTAAAAATTTACCTTTTGTTTAATATTCAGGAACAAACATGTGCCAGACAGATCCCTTGCATACTATTTTAAAAGTATAGTAAAAAGAAAATTCACTTAGCAGCTCATAATCAATTAAGAATATATCCCTTCCTTTTTTCACTTGACAAATTTTACCTGCAATTGAGCATAGTACATAAAACATCATAAATATTTTGTTTTGCCCTTTGTTTTTAAAACAGATTATGTGATAGGTGGATAATATCATTTTCCTTTGTCTTAGGAACGAAATGAAACACAGAAAGTTGAAATAACTTATCCAAAGTATCTGGTAGGATAACTTCTAGAATTCATCTCTCCTTAACCTCTAAACTACATGTTTGCTACATACACTTTCAAGAAATTTAATAATGATCACACTAATTATAAGAGTTGATATAGCAAATAACCCTCCATGTTGAAGTTGTTACACTACCTTAGCAGTCATGATAATGTCACCAATTAGCCTTCAAATGTTGAATTAACAAAGGAAAGCAAAGAGGGTTATAAAATCTTATCTATCTGTGCCAACTTTTGAAAATTAAGGTGAGTTGGTTTGAAAGCGTAAGGACAAACCCAGAAGTCTTATACACACACACACACAAAAGCATATAAAAGAGATAGTCGCCACCAAGGGAGAAACACACTCATTTTTATTCATGGAGAAAAATAAGCAAATTTCATATCTAGGTTTGTTAAACAATTTATTATAAATGGCTCAATCATATTTCCATGAACCAATATTATATTAGTGTTACTCCATGTGCAAGGTATGGTTCATATATTTAGCATTACAGGATATATGGAAAAAGTAGAAGATACTGTCCCTGTCCTTTAGACTTTTAATGTGTATATAATGTATATGTATATATCTTTACCAACTAAAATAAAATGAAGAGAGGCTGCAGACAGGCATTTCACAGAAGTTCAGAATGCATATGTGTATACCATGAGATATTCAAGATTCCAATAAGAGCTCGGAGGCCGAGGCAGGTGGCTAGCCTGAACTGTGGAGTTCAAGACCAGCCTGAACAAGAGCAAGACTTCATCTCTAAAAATAGCGGGGCATTGTGGCAAGTGCCTATTGTCCCAGCTACTCGGGAAGCTGAGGCAAGAAGATCACTTGAGCCCAAGAATTTGAGGTGGCTTTGATTCCATGCACTCTACCCAGGATCACAAACTGAGACTCTTGTCTCGACGAGAAAAAAAAAAAAAAAAGAAAGAAAGAAAAGAAAAGGAAAAAAAAGAAAGAAAGAAAAGAAAAAAAAATGGAGGCTAATTGTGAAAAGCACCTACAGTTCACAGAATCCCAGCACAGTACCAAGAATGGGTGTGGCCTATGTGTGTGTGGTGGGGGAGAGGTTACTAGGGGTATCTTCTGCATTAGAATAAATAACATCAGATGTTGAAACAGGACTTCATCAGTGTCCATTTCAACCAAGTTGCCCACCTGGTGGTCATCAGATATGTAAGAGTGAGTGCTCCCTATCTGTCCCCCATTTCTAAAAAGAATTTAGGAAGAAAATGGTCCTGGAAACTTTCACAGATGGCAAAAGAGGAGACCTGAACACAGAACAAGGCAGGAGGCATCATGGCCCAGGGCTTGAGAGGAGCTCAGCCCTTGGGTATAAAGATGGCTGTCTTCCCACTAACAGAACTATTGGAGACGAAGCCTCTGAAAGCACCATCATCGCAGGAGTGAGCTTTAACATTAGCCATAACAGAGAAAACAACAGAACAGGGTCACAGACATCCTGCTTACACTCTTACCTACACCCCATCTCGTCAAGGAGCCCCATGGCAGGTGCCAAAGGGTGAGGGTGGGCAAGGAGGGAGCAGCTACCTCTTCCCTGGGACACAGGCTTCCAATCTGAACCACCTCTGACCTCAGAGGAAGTCCAAGATCTAGTTAATGTACTTACTTGGAATTTTAATTATTGCAAAGCTTATTATGTTCATGTTTTCTAAATTAAGTCTTATTTTTATAGCAAGAGGAATTTAATCATCTGAGCGTGATCAACTATCATGGCCCCATGCATGTCTCTGCCCATGGAAAAGGAGATCACTGCAGTAATAAAGGGATGGGGTCAGGTTTTAATCGTGAGTTTATACATAAATGTAGCAGGTGTTGCATGTTATAGTCCCCTCCTGGGGAGTCACAGTGGATCTTGACATATTAAAAGACCTGACAAACCCTGCACTAAAGAAGCCTGGTATTTTTTTGTTAATCCTAATTATTTCCCAAATTTATTTACCAAGGAATATGGATTTCAGTGAATGCTGATTAATATCCTATAATTTCATTGGACAGTTTTGAAAGCATTATTCTAGACATCTGGCATAATACTCAATCTCTACTTTCTAAAATATATTTTGATGCACTTAATTATTTAATGATTCATTCTAAAGAATAAGCTATACAGTGTTATTCCTTTATTTATATACTTTATAACAAAATATGCTTATAGTACTTTTCCTATAATTCTTTGTTTAGCTAATCTCATTGATAAATCAAACTTACATAAATGAATTTTCTGAATAATGAGGACTTTTTCTATAAATTTCAACATTTAAAAATGGCAGTCATTTTTCTAAACATTATCAAGCATTGTTATTACTTAGGGTTGTCATCATAAACATGAGTACTACGCAGAGTCATTATTCATTGGCATAGTATCTTTGCCCTTGGGGACTTTGGGGACAGAGGCATCGTGTTTTGTTGCTTGGGTGTCTGTCTGAACATCCCTCTGTCTCCTGCTGTGCACTCCATCAGCCAGCGGTTGTCACTTTCAGTCAGCGGGCTCTGAGGAAGGGGCTGTGGGCGTTTATGGCACTTGCAGTGTTTAGACTTTGTGAAAGTTTTGTTGGTTACTCAAGAACCTTCTCTGTTGGCTTATTGGGTTTTGTCTTACTTCCAGATTCAATCTTTTAAAATGTCAGGAGATAGGATTTCCTAAGCAAACACTATTTCTTTAGTCTTCAGGACTGCTGCAGATAGTAAATAGTTTATGCACCGCAGAAAGGACTAAGGGCCACACTGGGAGAGGCTAAACTCCAATACAGACACCAGTGGTCAAGTTCTGAGTCTGTGGGACTTGTTATTTTTCTACTGGTTAATTTCTGCACTCACAGAGGAGGCTGCAAATCACGCCAGGGCACCCTAAAGACTGGTGGTGACCCGACAGTCCTGCCACTTGGGTGGAGACGGGATGCCACACCCTTCTCTAACTGTTCCCCAAATGTCACTAAACCTGTCCCAGCAAGCCTCACTTCATCTCCAAACAATTTTCCTTTATTGGCAAAAGCACACCATTCTCTAAATATCACTGATAAATTTGAAATGCAATTTGTTAATCCATAAAACTTGTTTTCTTTGTTCCTCTGCTTTTCAGCCTCCACAGGCTGTGACTCACAAATGGATAAAATTAATTGTCCACATAATGCCACACTGGCCAAGTCACAGTGAATTACTGACCCCAGACACCTGACTATCCAGGACGCTAATTCAATCAGTCTGGACCACATTAAGAAAGCAAAGAGCAGGGAAAGGCATTATGCACATTTTGCAAACAAATAGAAAAGATGAGCCCCTTGTCCAATGCAAGCTGCACTGGGAACTTAAGCAGGGCACACCAAAGGGTTAACATACCCTAATTTGCACGGCTGAAGTCACCAAGGTGAGGTCTAGCTCAGCTACAGTAGGAAACTCACTGGTTTCAGCAGGAAAATGTAGTATTTATGTTTGATTAGGCCACTTAACCGTTGTATAACTTTGCTAAGCTTCCGTTGCCTCATCAGTAAAATGGGGGTGGTAAGAATGATACTTAACAGGGTGAAGATTTCTTGAACTACAGTCATCCTGCAGCATCTGAGGGAGACTGGTTCCAGAACACCATCTGGATACCAAAACCTGTGAAGTCTCTTAAATAAATGGCATAATATTTGCATATAACCTCTGTACATCCTCCCACATACTTTACATCTCTAGAATGCTTGTGATACTTAATACAAAGTAAGTGCTGTGTAAGAAGCTGTTATATTGTACCCTTTTATTTGTATTCATTTTTATTCTTGTGGTCTTATTTTTTTGTTTCTTTTCTAAATAATTTCAATCTATGGTTGATTGAAACCATGGACCCAGAAGCAGATATGAAGGGCCGTTTGGGATGGAGGTGAAAGCCTTGGAAACTGGACAAACTTCAGTGCCATGTAAACCTCTTAAATCTGGAACGTTTGTGATTAAAAGTAACCTGGACTAAAAAAAAAAAAAAAAAAATCTATTTCATTAACAAAGACCTTGGCCCACCTGCCATGCATGGGTGAATAAGATAAAGATTGTTTTCCCTCATCTCATGTGATTTTAACACAATGCAGCTCAGGTGAACGTGGTCCATAAGCACACTGGGCACCAAAGAGCAATAAGAATTCCACCTCTAGGAAGAGAGGGCAAGACTGAGGGGGTCGTGAATTTCTCCATTGTTTAGAAACTGTGCTGATTACGTTAGTGACCCCAAACAATACCAAACTTGCAGAAATGTCACATGGATAGCTGCCTTAAGTTAATTTTGGTTGATATTTCTGTTAATCTCCTGGTGAGTGCCTACAGCACAACCCCACAATTCAAGGTGTCTGGGGGTGTCAGGTCTGGAATTGCCCCAAACTGCTATGGGAAGATGGTCAGCCCAGACACCTATTGGAGCTTTAGCTCAGATGATTAAAAATAAATTATAGGTGTCTCCAAGAGGCTACACCAGGATCCTCATAGATTGGTTTAAAAAGAACTTACAAGAGATCCAAGGAACCTCTTTGTCAAGAATCCCAGGCCCAACGGTAGTTTTATAATTCATCAAGATTTCTAAGAGTTCCAATAGTCAAAGCCTTTAGAGGGCCTCTGTTTAAGACCATTAATAAGAGACACCTGGTATCTAGACCTAGTTGTTGGTACAGATCAGAGCTTCTCAACAGAAGCACCATTAACCTTTCAGGGGCCAGATAATTCTCCCTGGTGGGGGCCTGTCCTGTGCATAGTAGGGTGCTTAATAATATGCATGTCTTCTACCAACTAGATGCAGGAGCACCATCCCCTAATTACGACCAAAAATGCTTCCAGATGGTGCCCAACATTCCCTGGGGAGCAAAATGTCTTCCAGGTGAGAGCCAGTGCTGTAGCTAAGTCCTGGCAAAAATAGAGTAGAGATTGCACGCTGCCAACCCTTCTCTACAACTTGCTTCATTTTTAAATTCTTAATAGACTATTTTAGCAAATGGCTAGGTCACATCTCTAAATTGTTGGTCATCTGAGATAGTTCCATATAAATTTACCACAGTGACTTGCTTTGAACCAAGAGTTCAAATTCTAAACCATTTTTATTATGGTTGTTGTTCTCAGAGCTATTTCCATTAATCTAAACTAAATCATTTTGTCCTTGTCAGTCAGAAATATAGTGTAGGCTACCTCAAAGGAGAACCAGTCCATTTAAAGAAATAAAAGAAATAAAACAGGCATAAGGAAAACAGACTACCATGTACAGTCAGCTGTCTTCCAAACCCCTGGGCAGGGATGTAGTCAGGAAGGCCTGTGATGGAAGATTTGCCCTTGCTAGTAAATGAGGCAAGATTACAAAGTAATACAATTTTACGGGCCAGTTTTAAGTAGTTATTTCATCAAGTAATTTTTCTAGGAAATTCTGCTGGGAAAGAAGAGGTTACTAACACCTGACTTAGTACATGTCTACTTGGGTTAAGACTGTACATCTGCAGAGAGGAAAAACAACACCCAACATCACCTAATTTCTAAAGGCCTAGTCTTGTGACTGAATAAACTCATCTAAGACCATAACCTTGGTCAACTGAGGTGTGCTTTCTCTAAACATTGCCATGCCAGGTACTTTTACATGGTAAACTTGGTGGTGGGACCAATTCTGGTACAGAAAGCAGATTTTAGGAAGTCAAATTTGAATTTTATTCAAAAATACTAGTTGAAAAAAATACTAGTTGATTGTAAAAGTATCCAAAATCATTCAGCTATCTCCTGGGAAAAGGTTAGGCACAACAGTCACTACAAATTAGGACTGAGCAGTCTTTTGATTTGGAAACACAAAAGGATGTTATGAGTTGATGAATGAGAGAAAAATGAAGAGAAGTTCGAGAAGAATGAAAAGAAAACGACAGAGAAAAATGAAAAGAAGGCTAAGAAGTCTATTAAGAGTAGCTAATGTAGAAAGCAAAAGAGAGGTGACTGGCAATGTGTCAAATTTTGTTCAAAAGTTTCCCAAACTTTTCTTCGGAGCTACTGAGTTGATGCTCTAAAGAGTTAAGGCATCTTCTGGAATTTCCCACACCTTAAGCAGAACTTACTTCCCCTGCAAGATCTGCCCTAAATTATTATATAACTTACTAGTAATTGCTCATGCTGGAACATGAAGGAGGCCTGATAAATGATTGACATTGCTTAATTTAAAATTAAGAGGTTATGCTAATAATACAATAAAATTAGTCTATGTAGAACACAGCTTATATTATATGCTACGTAATATCAGATTTATAAACTAAGTACATAAACTAAAACTTTATGGAAAAAAATAAATAGTACTTTAACCTAATGAAATAACAGCCATTTACCCTCACTTTTTATCTGAATTTGGTGATCCGTTTTGAACTTGATCAAAGGGAGGATTGGCTTGCATAATAACTGGCGTAATAAACGCAGTAAGATTTCAAACATGAAGCATCATCTGACTTAAGAGTGACATTTCTCTCATAACAATAGCATCACAGTAAACAGTAGAGGATATATAGTTTACCTATTAGAAAAAGAAGTACCTAGCACCAAATAGAAATTTGTTACTGCCTAGAATGAGTCTTCGGAATAATGACATTTTCAGGAAGTAGATCTTTCAATAGTTACTGGAAATAGACTATTTGGATAGTTGGTTGACGTCCTTAATGCCATTTTTTCCCTTTTCATCTGCATGTGCATTTCCCCTATCTTCTGAAAATGTGTTTGTTTTTCCATCAACACTTCTGTTTTTCGTATTTGCTTCCACTGAGCCAGCAGGAAAGAGGAGAGCTTCATTGACAGGCCCACGGCCTGCATTGTTCCTGAGGGCACCCCAGTCTCCCTGTTTCTTTTCTTCTCATCAGCTCCTCAGCCAGTCACACCCCTAAGCGAGGACGAGAGCCCAGCCTCAGCCCAGCTCTCAGCGGGGGGCAGATCCATTCCTGCTGTGCCACCCACAGGTGCGGAGAGCCCAGCCTCAGCCCAGCTCTCAATGGGGGGCAGATCCATTCCTGCTGTGCCACCCACAGGTGCGGAGAGCCCAGCCTCAGCCCAGCTCTCAATGGGGGGCAGATCCATTCCTGCTGTGCCACCCACAGGCGCGGAGAGCCCAGCCTCAGCCCAGCTCTCAATGGGAGGCAGATCCATTCCTGCTGTGCCACCCACAGGCGCGGAGAGCCCAGCCTCAGCCCAGCTCTCAGCAGGGGGCAGATCCATTCCTGCTGTGCCACCCACAGGTGCGGAGAGCCCAGCCTTAGCCCAGCTTTCAGTGCGGGGCAGATCCATTCCTGCTGTGCCACCCACAGGCGCAGAGAGCCCAGCCTTAGCCCAGCTTTCAGTGCGGGGCAGATCCATTCCTGCTGTGCCACCCACAGGTGCAGAGAGCCCAACCTCAGTCCAGCTCTCAGCGGGGGCAGATCCATCCCTGCTGTGCCACCCACAGGTGCGGAGAGCCCAGCCTCAGCCCAGCTCTCAGCGGGGGGCAGATCCATTCCTGCTGTGCCACCCACAGGTGCGGAGAGCCCAGCCTCAGCCCAGCTCTCAATGGGAGGCAGATCCATTCCTGCTGTGCCACCCACAGGCGCGGAGAGCCCAGCCTCAGCCCAGCTCTCAATGGGGGGCAGATCCATTCCTGCTGTGCCACCCACAGGTGCGGAGAGCCCAGCCTCAGCCCAGCTCTCAATGGGAGGCAGATCCATTCCTGCTGTGCCACCCACAGGCGCGGAGAGCCCAGCCTCAGCCCAGCTCTCAGCAGGGGGCAGATCCATTCCTGCTGTGCCACCCACAGGTGCGGAGAGCCCAGCCTCAGCCCAGCTCTCAGCGGGGGGCAGATCCATTCCTGCTGTGCCACCCACAGGTGCGGAGAGCCCAGCCTCAGCCCAGCTCTCAGCGGGGGGCAGATCCATTCCTGCTGTGCCACTCACAGGCGCGGAGAGCCCAGCCTCAGCCGAGCTCTCAGCGGGGGGCAGATCCATTCCTGCTGTGCCACCCACAGGCGCGGAGAGCCCAGCCTCAGCCCAGCTCTCAGCGGGGCCAGATCCATTCCTGCTGTGCCACCCACAGGCGCAGAGAGCCCAGCCTTAGCCCAGCTTTCAGTGCGGGGCAGATCCATTCCTGCTGTGCCACCCACAGGTGCGGAGAGCCCAGCCTTAGCCCAGCTTTCAGTGCGGGGCAGATCCATTCCTGCTGTGCCACCCACAGGCGCAGAGAGCCCAGCCTTAGCCCAGCTTTCAGTGCGGGGCAGATCCATTCCTGCTGTGCCACCCACAGGTGCAGAGAGCCCAACCTCAGTCCAGCTCTCAGCGGGGGCAGATCCATCCCTGCTGTGCCACCCACAGGTGCGGAGAGCCCAGCCTCAGCCCAGCTCTCAGCGGGGGGCAGATCCATTCCTGCTGTGCCACCCACAGGTGCGGAGAGCCCAGCCTCAGCCCAGCTCTCAATGGGAGGCAGATCCATTCCTGCTGTGCCACCCACAGGCGCGGAGAGCCCAGCCTCAGCCCAGCTCTCAATGGGGGGCAGATCCATTCCTGCTGTGCCACCCACAGGTGCGGAGAGCCCAGCCTCAGCCCAGCTCTCAATGGGAGGCAGATCCATTCCTGCTGTGCCACCCACAGGCGCGGAGAGCCCAGCCTCAGCCCAGCTCTCAGCAGGGGGCAGATCCATTCCTGCTGTGCCACTCACAGGCGCGGAGAGCCCAGCCTCAGCCGAGCTCTCAGCGGGGGGCAGATCCATTCCTGCTGTGCCACCCACAGGCGCGGAGAGCCCAGCCTCAGCCCAGCTCTCAGCGGGGCCAGATCCATTCCTGCTGTGCCACCCACAGGCGCAGAGAGCCCAGCCTTAGCCCAGCTTTCAGTGCGGGGCAGATCCATTCCTGCTGTGCCACCCACAGGTGCGGAGAGCCCAGCCTTAGCCCAGCTTTCAGTGCGGGGCAGATCCATTCCTGCTGTGCCACCCACAGGCGCAGAGAGCCCAGCCTTAGCCCAGCTTTCAGTGCGGGGCAGATCCATTCCTGCTGTGCCACCCACAGGTGCAGAGAGCCCAACCTCAGTCCAGCTCTCAGCGGGGGCAGATCCATCCCTGCTGTGCCACCCACAGGTGCGGAGAGCCCAGCCTCAGCCCAGCTCTCAGCGGGGGGCAGATCCATTCCTGCAGTGCCACCGACAGGTGCGGGCTGCCTGCCCGGGACACTGCCTCCCCTCCTCACTCCACTCTCAGCTCTGTTACTCTGTCGAGCTCCTTTATAGAACTGCCTCACCCTACACACTGGCCTGCTCGTCAAGCCCCTGTGTTAGTGGTCATCTCTCATCCCCCATACCTGCAGCCCAAGGATGAGGAGCATGTGGGAACATGTGGCAGCAGATGGCAGCAGACTGAGCCTGAGTGCCCTAAGTGACAGCATCTGAATGAATCATTCGTTCCACCCAGGCTGTGCAGCGGGCCATGGCGGGAGGTCCACACGTGGACTTTGTGAGAGACGTGGTTTCTCTGACTGATTAAAGAAACTTGCAAATGATAAAGCAGCAGTGTCGGGATCCAGTAAGCAGGTCTGGGACAGAAGCCACTGAAGTAAAACTAACACAAAAACTAAACAAAGAACGGTGCTTATGGCTGGGAGTTTAACAACTTGTGATCCACAGATGGACTTCGGGGTCTCTCTGGGCCCCTGGACATTTAATGCACAACTTTACCTGTATATGCATTTCTCACAGGGGTATTTTAATATTCTCAAAAACGAACATGATCTGGAGTTTAGAAATCATGTTTTCATTCATCTGCTCATTTTATAAAGGCACAGAGATTGTCCTGAAATGCAAATACGTTTACCTCACTCCCCCGTTTGAAAGACTTGAGTGGCTCCCACCATTCTCCAGATAAGATCCAAAATACAACATATAAGGCTAAGTGGATACCTGCCCTCAGCACCCCCTGCTCCCCGCCCAGTGCATGACCACCACTCACTAGCACGCACAGCTCTGGAATGGACCACACTCCTGTCTATGAGCATGTCCCCACCCACCTCCATCAGGATAGCTTCAATGAATTGCCGCTCATCTAACATCCCTTCCTTGTAAAAACTTCCCTGCCTGCAGCCTTGATGCCCCAGTCCCTACTGGGCAATGCTCTTTGTGTTTTAGAGACCTGTGTACCCCTGTCTCACAGCACACATCTCATCCCACTTACTTTGTATATTTGCTTATCCCTAAATTCATCACACCTTTGGGAGTCGTCCCCATGCTAACTCTTAGCTCTTTGGAGGTAGGACTTTTTTACCTTCACATTCCCTAGAACCCAGGACAGCATCTGTGACATTCTAGGTCCTCCACAAATGTTTGTTATATAAATGAATGAATGAATGAATGAATTAGAAGTATAGAATATAAAAGAGAGAGCACTGAACATCGCATACAGTTCAAATATCATATTATATAAATAAAATAGCCTAACTAAGATGCCATTCTGGTAATATTTGGCTAGTTGGAGACAGAACCAGAATAAGGACACTGGCTTTGATTCTGGTAATATTTCTGTTAGACCCATTGCTTCCTATCTTTAGTCTGGGGAATCAAAGAAGCATGTTGTTCTACATCACTAAAAACGTAAGTGTAAGTACTGCCTCTGCAGACTTCCCTGGACAGAGGGAGCTGTGGCTCACCTTCTCTGCAAGGATTAAGGATTGCTCTTCCCGGCCCACTTCTCAGGAGATGCATGTCGGGCATATTGATTCAGAGTGAGAACATCACTAGAGAAGCCTTTGATCTTCAGAGGAGAGAGAGAGAGAGAGAGGAGAGGAAGCAGAGAGAGAGAGCCACATAAAGGGAAGGGAGTGGAGAATAATTTTACATAAATTTTCTTGAGGACACAGTTGAAGACTAATTATCTTTTGAATGGATAACTGACACTCAAATCCTCAGTTATTTAAATCTCATGCAAAAACAATCTCAAGTTATCTCAGAAAAATAGATCAGTTCACTATTGATCTTAGCAACTCAACCACACTTTCTGAAAAACAAAGTTTGTTTCAGTATCAAATGAAGATTGAAGATCAAATGCCACACAGAGCAGAGAGCTACTCTCTGGGCACTGGCGGGCAGGGTCCAGAGCAGAGAGCTACCCTACAGGCACTGGAGGGCAGGGTTCAGAGCAGAGAGCTACCCTACAGGTACTGGATGGCAGGGTTCAGAGCAGAGCGCTACTCTATGGGCAGTGGAGGGCAGGGCCCAGAGCAGAGAGCTACCCTACAGGCACTGGCTGGCAGGGTTCAGAGCAGAGAGCTACCCTACAGGTACTGGTGGGCAGCACCCAGAGAAGAGAGCTACCCTACAGGTACTGGAGGGCAGGGTTCAGAGCAGAGAGCTACCCTACAGGCACTGGAGGGCAGGGTTCAGAGCAGAGAGCTACCCTACAGGCACTGGATGGCAGGGTTCAGAGCAGAGCGCTACTCTATGGGCAGTGGAGGGCAGGGCCCAGAGCAGAGAGCTACCCTACAGGCACTGGAGGGCAGGGTTCAGAGCAGAGAGCTACCCTACGGGCACTGGAGGGCAGGGTTCAGAGCAGAGAGCTACCCTACGGGCACTGGAGGGCAGGGTTCAGAGCAGAGAGCTACCCTACGGGCACTGGAGGGCAGGGTTCAGAGCAGAGAGCTACCCTAAGGGCACTGGAGGGCAGGGTTCAGAGCAGAGAGCTACCCTACAGGCACTGGAGGGCAGGGTTCAGAGCAGAGAGCTACCCTAAGGGCACTGGAGGGCAGGGTTCAGAGCAGACAGCTACCCTACAGGTACTGGATGGCAGGGTTCAGAGCAGAGCGCTACTCTATGGGCAGTGGAGGGCAGGGCCCAGAGCAGAGAGCTACCCCACAGGCACTGGAGGGCAGGGCCCAGAGCAGAGAGCTACCCTACAGGCACTGGAGGGCAGGGTTCAGAGCAGCGAGCTACCCTACAGGCACTGGATGGCAGGGTTCAGAGCAGAGCGCTACTCTATGGGCAGTGGAGGGCAGGGCCCAGAGCAGAGAGCTACCCTACAGGCACTGGAGGGCAGGGTTCAGAGCAGAGAGCTACCCCACAGGCACTGGAGGGCAGGGTTCAGAGCAGAGAGCTACCCTACAGGCACTGGAGGGCAGGGTTCAGAGCAGAGAGCTACCCTACAGGCACTGGAGGGCAGGGTTCAGAGCAGAGAGCTACCCTACAGGCAGAGAGCTACCCTACAGGCACTGGAGGGCAAGTTTCAGAGCAGAGAGCTACCCTACAGGCACTGGAGGGCAGGGTTCAGAGCAGAGAGCTACCCTACAGGCACTGGAGGGTAAGTTTCAGAGCAGAGAGCTACCCTACAGGCACTGGTGGGCAGGACCCAGAGCAGAGAGCTACCCTACAGGCACTGGCTGGCAGGGTTCAGAGCAGTGAGCTACCCTACAGGCACTGGAGGGCAGGGTTCAGAGCAGAGAGCTACCCTACAGGCACTGGCTGGCAGGGTTCAGAGCAGTGAGCTACCCTACAGGCACTGGAGGGCAGGGTTCAGAGCAGAGAGCTACCCTACAGGCACTGGAGGGCAGGGTTCAGAGCAGAGAGCTACCCTACAGGCACTGGTTGGTGGGCAGGACCCAGAGCAGAGATTACCCTACAGGCACTGGCAAGCAGGGTTTCCATTTGAGGAGCTCTCCCAGCCCATCTGTGATTGGCTCCCAGGAGAGTTCCACAGGGAGTGTCAGCAAGGGCTGCATTTTGATTTTCCTTGCAAACCTGCAGCTGAGTCTCTTGTACAATTCACTGCAACACACTAATAGGGCGAGTAAAGATACAACCTTCCCTCAGTCACACTGACTGCTGTTCACTGCTCTGAAAGATGCCAAGAAGCAAAATGGGCATCAGAACTGAGAGGAAAATAACTGGTCGTATTTTCAGACATTCTGAAAGGGGCTGGATGGGCCTTTCCAAGCCCCTCGCAGCACCCCAACTTAACCCGTTCTCTCCCAGCTCCTTGTTGTGAGGAATGCTGTTCCCGCTGCTTAAAGTGGTCTTCGGTGCCCTTCTCTGAATCGCCAGGCATCTCAGCAGAGAAGTTACTCCCCCAGAGGGCATTTCCTAACTCAAGAAAGGCGAGGTCCCCCCCACCAGCTCCCATTGCACCCACTATTGTGATAACTGCCTCTTTCCCCATCTCCCCCCAAATTGTCAGCTACTCTAGGGCAGAGACTTTGCCCATAGGAGAAACTCACAGATCTGAAAAATCAATGCCTTCAATTCTTTCTTTATTTTAGATTGGCTCCCAGTAAAGGGCGGACGGGCCTTGGGATCCTTACTAAGATCCTTCTGACTGTCTTGTAACAGGACAAAATGAAGCACCAAAACATGGCAACATTTTTGCAAGAAGCAATTAGGGGATTGGGGGAAATATTTAAGGAACTTTACCTTTAGTGTCCTGTCTGTTACAAAAAGTTTTAATTCATTTTGGCCACAGGTTGTGGAGAAAAATCTTTGAGATATTTAAACCAATCGTGGTACTCCCAGTTTTAAAGGAATGGGAAGAAATGAAAGTAAATGAAAACCAAAGTGAATATAGCATCTTTAAAGAATTAACAGCATCCAAATAGCAGTTCCCAAGATGTCACCATGTAATTATAGCTCATCAGCACATGTCTTGCATATTCCAAAATAACCCGTTATACTACCCTCTCTTTCCCCAATCTGGGGAGGGAGAGATGACAGCAGGCCTCAAAAATAATAACTAAACTGTTTCTTCCTAACAAGGGTGGCTATCAGCTTTGAACGTCCAATATCTTCTGTAAAAATACATCACACATAAGGAAATTGGAAAGCATATTCCTAGAATTCAAATTAACCTTCATCTGTTTTCAAAGATTTTCATAATGCTTTAAAGACAAAATGATTTTTCCTATTGAATTTCAAATAAAGAGATGATTACCTTAAAAATAAAGGGTCACTAGCAGGCAGCAGGTTTTGTTGAACTGGAGTTATGTGGGAGCCTTTGGCCATGGTCTCTTTGGTGTGACCGCCCACAGTGGTGCATGGATGGATGGATGACTTCGTTCGTGACAGTGTCAGAAGTCATGGAGGAATGGTGTCCATTCCCCTGGTGTTTGGATACTAGATTCCCGGAAGCAGTCTGCCCGTGTGTGCAACGTCAGCTGTGGCACAGTCCTTGGGTGGATCCCACCGAGCAGGCAGACGTGAATGTTTAAGGCAGATGCCGATATCCCGTAGCACATTGTGGAAAACGTTTCTTCACGGACAGCGCAAGAAATACATGCACTGTTTTTTAATATTTTAAATGCTCACCATAAAACTCTCTTAAGTTCTTTACATTTAAAAATAAACATTATAAGAACTTAAGACAAAATAGTTAAGTACACTAAAGCTTTTCAGAAGTAATCATTTACTATCTACAATGGAAACAAAAATTTGGAATCATTATTTTCTTCCTACTATAGCTTGAACCGCCCTTTCAAGCAATAAAACCCTCCAAAAAAAAAACAGTTTCACTTTTTATTTCACATTCACTCTGTCCCTCTGAGGAGTTTTATAAAGAAAAAAATGGTGCTATAATTCCTATCACCGAAATCCTTTCAGCCTTGCTGTTTCTGGGCTCGGCACCTGTGGCTCAAGTGGCTAAGGCGCCAGCCACATACACCTGAGCTGGTGAGTTCAAATCCGGCCCAGACCCGCTGAACAACAATGAGGGCTGCAACCAAAAAATAGCCAGGCTTTGTGGCGGGTGCCTGCAGTCCCAGCTACTTGGGAGGCAGAGGCAGGAGAATCACTTGAGCCCAGGAGTTGGAGGTTGCTGTGAGCTGTGATGCCATGGCACCCTACCCAGGGCGACAGCTTGAGGCTCTATCTCCAAAAAAGAAAAAACAAAACAAACAAACAACAACAAAAGAAAAACAGCCTTGCTGTTTCTGGATGAGCAATTGTTAATTTTAAGTAATCTTCCTAAAATTCTTAGCAGGGATGATTATTTTGATAGTTTTTATTTTTTAATGTATTTATAGTTGCCAGAAAGTCCCATGTACTCACTTGTTAAATTAGATAATAATGATCCAACATAGCCGAGGAAAGCCCAAGTTTAGCACCACAAACAAGGAAGCTTTCTGCTAGGTACTGGATTCTCAACAGTTGATGAAATAACAGTTTTTCATAGATATTGGAACTTTTTATCAGTTCCCAAGTAGTTTTTTCCCACCTTTCTTTTACTGATGCTTTTGTATAATCTTAGGTATCTATGATTTATTTTTAAACAGTAGATTTGCTAGAAACTCCTTTGAGGTTAAGTAAGGTGGCCTTCCCTCTTTTTAGAGATGGGTAAATGGAGCCCTGAGCAGTGAAGCATTACATGCTATCATAATGTGACGAACATAATAAGGTTTAGTCCCCAGCACTAAGGGTTTATATAATATCACGTCTTCTTCCTCACTCCTAAAATACAGGAAAAGCATCCACAATAGAGATAATATCTACTGTGCAAAAAGATTAGAGAGAGAGATTATGTGGTTATTGAATATCAAAATTCTCATTTTATGCCAACTTTTATAAAGGCACATACCTAACAGCTTTTTTACTTTGTCAGTATTAATTAGTTAGGCTCAGGGCCGGGCACAGTGACTCACCTGTAATCCTAACACTCTGCAAGGCCGAGGCTGGTGGAGTACTTGAGCTCAGGAGTTAGAAACCAGCCTGAGCAAGAGCGAGACCCCATCTCTAAAAATCTAGCTGGGTATTGTGGCAGGAGCCTATAGTCCCAGCTACTCAGGAGGCTGAGGCAAGAGGATCTCTTGAGCCCAAGAGTTTGATGTTGCTGTCAGCTGTGATGCCACGGCACTGAACCCTAGGACAACAGAGTAAGACTCTGTCTCAAAACAAAACAAACCAAAAAAAAGTTATACTCAATGTATTTCCATAGAATCTGAAACAATATTCTTGTTTTCAATAATAAATATTAGTAAAGATAAAAATACTTCTAGTACGGTGTTCCAGGACATAACCCATATTGCCTTAAATTGATGCATAGTCGCTAAAATTCAGAGTATTCTTTAAAAGTGACCTAGAGGGAAAATCAGAGTAAATGTACTTATGAAATCATTCACTCACCAGGATATGGATCCATTTAAGGTGATGGGAAGGCTAAATTTAAAAAAATGTGGGGATAAGTTCATTGTCATTTACCAGTAAAACCAATTGGAAACTTCAGCTCAGTCTTTCCAAACCATAATCACCCACTAGGCGTGGAGGATTAGGTGAGGGTTTATGAACTTATCTGAAAGCTACACCCTTGAGGTTTTTCCCCAGCAAATCTGGCACAGTGCTAGCAATCGTATTTTTAAAAGAGTTCTTATGTACTTTTGAGGTACAGGAAATTGGAGGAACAAATTTGGGTGAATTGAAATCAAAATATCTAACTTTCATGATACTCATCTATAAAATAAAGGAACATATACCTTTCTTACAAGATTCCTACGAGGATCATGTAGGATAATGATATCATGACACTAATATCAACACAAAATTGGTGCTCAAGAAAGGTCTGTGTTACTCCCTTCCCCTGCCTAAAATTAATAGTAACAAGAAGGCTTATTTCCCGTTCTCTAACTGAGCAGGCCTACATTTAAAGCATGAAAATGGGCCAAAAATAAATCTTCTGCCCACTTCAATTAATTGAGCTCTATGGCCACAGGACATCTGTGTTGTTTTTTTTCTAGGAGAATTTCAGACACTGTAAAAACACTTCTATAAACCAAGTAAGTCCAAGGGACTCGTGTGGTCCTGTGTCATTCAGGGTTACAGCAGAAAACAACATACTTAAATTGGGTAATTTGGGAAACGGATTTATGAAGAGATGTTTGTAAGAGTCTATACCGGTTGTACAGAAGCCCCAGGTGCTACAGATGGGAGTGGGGCAGGGGGATGCTAACATCATCTGAGCCAAAAAAGACATGTGGTCATGGAAACCTGGAGCTGGAGGAGACCCCTCGTGGGAACTGTGACCCAAGGTTCAGGGAGACAGTTGGTCCACAGTGACTTTCAAGAAAATGGTATAAGAGCCTCGGCGCCTGTAGCTCAGCAGCTAGCGAGCCAGCCACATACACTGGAGCTGGCGGGTTTGAATCCAGCTCAGGCCAGCCAAACAAACAACAATGACGACTACAACAAAAAATAGCCCCATGTTGTGGCGGGCACCCATAGTCCCATTCTCTTGCAAGAGAATCACTTAAGCCCAAGAGTTTGAGGTTGTGAGCTGTGACACGACAGCACTCTACAGAGAGTAACATAGTGAGACTCTGTCTCAATAAAAGAAAAAGAAAAAAGAAAACAGTATAAGAGAGAAGTCCCCAATCCCACTCTGCTCTCTCCTGTTAGTTGCTTGATAATGGTCTCCTTTGGTCAAAGACCAAGGTCAGTCTCCCAGGGCACAGCCCAGGATGGACAAGGGCTGAGCAGACGGAAGGGAATGCAGGCAGCCCAGGTATGTTCTACGCATCAGTGTCACAAATAAATGCAGCCCTTTTCCCCAAACTAATTAAAATAGTTCTAATACTTACTTGCATCCTTTGGGAACATGAAAGGAATTCCAATCTCTAACAAAAACACACTTGAAACTTCCTTTCTCTCTCCAACTTGGCCTCTCTCTTCCATTCTCATGCTCACCCTCCCTCAAAACTCTTCTTCAAAATAAAGTCCCTGACACTCCTTCATTACTCCAGTGTCTTTTCTTGCAGTAAATATGGGTTCCTTCTGGTATAAACTCCACAACACTATTTCAGTTCCCACCATACCCCATCACTGCTTTGCAAATGCTCAAAAACAGAATTGGTGGGCTCATTGTGCCTTTCAGCAAACACGGGGAAGACGAGGTGAAAAGGGAGTAACTGGAAGACCCTGCCTGCTGACAGGAATGTCTTTGATCACTATCAAACTGAGCATAAGATAAATAAGACAATGCGCTCATCTGGAGATGGCTCAAACAAAAACCAAAATCTATTATGATCCTTTAGAAGCCATGCCTTGGGGTTCTTTTCCATGTGTAAAAAGGAATTTTTTTCCATATGTAAAATATAAATATTGACCTGCCTTATACTTGCACTGAAATTGCTAGTATGCCAAAATATATGCTAGAATGTGTCATTTTCTGTTTTATTTGTACAAAATTTCCTCGTGAGGAAGTCTTATCCCCTTAATACTAAGAAAAATGTAGACTAAAAAGAAGAATCACAGCTGGTAAGTGAAAAAAAAAAAACCAAAATTAGAATATATTTTGGAATTCTAATTTTGATGTCTTCAGCATAAATATATTTAACCTGAGAACTGAAAACCCTTTACCTAAGGTCTGAATATTGAAAATGTTGAAAAGTGGTTCTTTCTAATCAATATAAATCTTTTCTAATACAAATACATACTTTGATTACTTTAAAGCACACCAACAGACATTTTTTATAAAATATAAGAATATTTATTTAATTCCTGTATTGTGACTCAACCATTTGATAAAAATAATTAAAAATAAGATAAAATTGCAATTGTAAGGAAATTAGAAAGCTATAACAACCCCACAAGGAAAGTGAATGAGACTATAGCCAAACACAATAGGATTGGTACAAAATGAGAGAAGAAATAGAGGACGGTTCATCTCTCTACAACTTGATCAAGATGCAGATTTGTTAAAAGTAAATGATAAATTCAAAAGGGTCTAACTAATGATCTTTTGTCTAGGGTGAAAAAGAATAGGGTCGATTTCTATTTCCCAGAACAGAAAATGGATGATGCACGTTGGCCATCTTTGTTTCTTCTCATTAAATCTCCTAACCCCAAGAAATCATCCCATATGGAGTCAGGAGGGCAGAGAGAAGGGACCATCCTCCTTGCAGCTGCTGACCAGTTCACCAGATCAGAGATAGGCGGGCTCTAAATTAAAGCTAAAAATCATGTGATCTAAATGTCCAATGGCAACAAGCCTAATCCTCTCCATGAGAAATCTTCTCGGTTCAAAGAGAGAATAAAAAGAAAGAGACAGAGGGAGGGGGGAGAGAGAGAGAACTGGGGAAAAGAACGGGGAGCAAAGGATCAGATAAATACATTTCAGAAAAGAATTGCTCCCAATAAGCAGAAGTAAATTTACGTCAAGAGATCTTTTTTGGAAAACATCTCATTTGCTGTTTTTATTAGGCATGGAAACACGGATTCCAGATAAAGAATTTAAGAAAGATACTTAAAGAGATAAAAAGGGCATCAAAGGTAACAGAGATAAAACATGAACTCACCAGTATCAAGGAAAAAAATTAAAAATATAAGTGTAGCCATTTTTCAGAGGAAAATGACATTTGAAAGAAGAGTAGAAACATACTGCTAAGTCAGCAAGAGTCATAATTACACAGAAACAAAAATAAAAGAATAAAAATACAATCTCACTAAAGAGAAAACAATACAGAAAACAAAAAGTGCAAAAAGTGATTCAATGTTCAAAACCTATGTTCTGGAAAAAAAATAAATGAAACAGAAAAAAGTTCAAAGATTTAACAAAAGAAATCTTTCTTATGAAATGACTTAAAAAGTTAAAGATTCACATTATAATTACTAAGAAATTATGTGGAATATTAAGACTGAAAAATACTAATGAAGTTATTGGACCTTAAGACAAAAGGAGAACTTTTTATTCCAAACCACTGGGTTAGAACTATGGCTACGAACCAGATAACTGATTCTGGGCTCAACCTCTCTCCAGTCAGGGAGCTTCTCAGTGAAGGTATGAGGTTTGTCCATTGTTGCATCTTCAGCACTTGACCTCTGCAGGGCCCAGTGTGATGGCAGAAAAGCAAGTTAGGAGCATTTCAGACAACCTTACGCATTTCTGCATCACCTTCCAATGACCAATATGTGGTGAAGAAATACCAGAATTCAAGAGAAGAAAATATATGTCCCTAAATTGTATACTCAGCCAAGATTTTCAGTTATACATATAGACAAAAAACATGAATTTTTTGATTTTTGAGGACATATGAAAGGTATTGGCTTTTTAAGAAAAAGTTACATATCATAAATGTTATGAATATATATATAAATGTTATGAATGTATATATAACATGTTATGAATCTCCAGTCAAGGGATAAATCAAAATAATGTGTGTCACATAAAAGTTGAATGCTAATTCTAAATCGAAATAATGAAAATCTAGATCTTAATAAACAGGAAAATTATGGCTACAGAAGAGAAGGCAAATGTTATAATTCTTGATGTTATAATCACATAAAACACTAAGAGTAAGGGGTAAAAGAAAATATAAACATAGCACTTTTCTCAATTTTTAATGTCACAAGGGCAAAAAAGAACAATTTCAATTTAGCTAAAAGTAGATGAGAACGGAGGCAGAAAATTATGGAAAACAGCCTTCTGGGACATCAGGATAGGATGACCAAACACCTTCATGAAATCAATAAATGTAAATGGAATAAAGTAAATTATTAATAGAAATAGTGACAAACTAAAGCAAGATAAATGCCATCCTTAAGGGCACAAAAATCTGAACACTTTGAGGACAGAGACCTGGTCCGTCTTGTTCATCACTGTACCCTTCGCACCCAGCATGGGTTCAGCTGCATTGCAGCTCAATAACACCGACTAACTCTTTAAGGTTAGTAAAATAATTCAATGTTAAAGTAATTAGTAAAATAATAATCCATACAAAGAACTGATGTGGAGCTATGATAAACAATAAGAAAGATCGATTATGAAAGTGACTGATGTGAAAATGATGTTTTTTTAAGTGAAAAGAAAGCACTGCAGAATATTATTCCATGATATCATTTGAGTATAAATAATAATAAAGATATTGCATGAAAGTTATATAAGTAATAATATACTATATAGTTGTATATGCAAGAAAATGTTTGGTATAACATACGTAAACATAGAGAACAATCTCCATAAAAGCTAGAATGAAGGGAACAGCATGAAGGGAGAAGAGGGAGAATTTCACTTCTCATTCCTGAATTGCTTGTTAGAATTTAACTTTTTACAATGAAAACATTGATTTTTGTAACTTTAATCATTTCGATTGAAAATAAATAAAAACTACACATGTCATCTGGCAATTTCTAGCATTAATCCTTTATGTTAGATCACTAACATAGATAGTGAAAAATACACTATTCAAATAGAGACAAATTAGGAAAAAATATTTCCATCAAGAGCCTGACTAATCTTATGATAAGTCTAATGACACACTCACTATGGCAACCCATTTTATCTGCTCCTATAACAAGCAGATGGTTCAACGGGTCACCAAGAAGATAGGGATGTCATTTATGCTGGCAAGATAAGCTTTAGATTTAGTACCATAGCACCTAACAATTAGCAATCTGGATAGAACCTTCTTAAGTGTTCAAATAACGTTTAACTGAGAAAACATAATTTAAACCTAATGCTTTGATAATACAGAAAACATAGCCTGAAACAGGCAGTTAAAAATTTGGTGGGCACAAATATGCAGAAAAATGAAAAACAATTATCAGAGAAAGCAAATAAAGTCTTCGGTGAAGACCAGCTGGATATGTGGGAATTCAACAGTCAAGGCAATTTTTGTGAATGTATCATGAATTTCATGATGAGCAACAAACTAGAATTGTAAGACAAAGTCCTTTTATTAACTCTGAGAATGTCTCTCAGTGTGGATAGCATGGGCAGGTTATTTGGGGAAGACCATATGGAGTGCCATTCTACTTTTTATATGAGGTGTGTTATTATATAAAGAATGATGATTGGCTATTTATCATTTCTTAGGAAGACAGTATTAGGAAAAATGAATTTAAATTTTATGATAGAGAATTTTATGCAGACTTAATTAGGGAAGTGAAGAGTTTCTTGGGCCAAGTTTTAAAAAGTCAGATAATCAAGTTGGCAATCTTTATTCTTTTTTTTTTTTAAGAGGTGGGGGCTCAGTCTGTTACCCAGACTGCCCTAAAATCACAGAATCAAAGGATCCTCTTACTTCAGCCTGACCAGTAGCTGGGACTACCAGGTATGCAGGACCCAACCTGGCTCTACCCTGGAAATCTTTAAGACAAATGTATGGAAGCTAGAAGTGGTAGCGTGTACTTGTATTCCATGCTATGTGGGAGACTGAGGCAGGAGCATCCTTGGGCCCCAAAGTTCAAGGCCAGCCTGGGCAATACAGTGATACCCTCATTTGTGACTTAGATGCCTCTGGATGTCACTGCTGTTCCAAGGCAGGGACCCGGGGAAAAAGGCAGGTGAAGGGAAGGACTTTGCTGCATTGCATTATTTTGGCAAATATTTCCATTATTTGTCACTGTGCTTGAACAAGTTAAAGCACAGAATACAACACTGTGCTTGAATAAGTTAAAAAAAAAAAAAATCCAGTGTTAAATTCCTACAATGTTAAAATAGAATTAATCTGTCATCTAATAGCAAAATTGTAAAATTTTAGATAAAATGAGATGAAAATATTGCTGCTTCAACAAAATATGAAACATTCAGGAAAAAAGTGAAAGATCCATTTCCCTTCACTTAGATTCACAGAGTAATTGTCTTTCTTTCATTTCACTCCCTTTCTCTCTGCCTAAGGTATTTCATGTGTTTTAAGCATATTGTAGACATACTTTTTACTCTTTTTATTTTATGTTATGTTCGAAGCATTTCCCATGTTATTATGTCATTTTCATAAATCTTATTTCAAAATCTGTATCGTATTACATGAAGTGCCTTTACCACTGATTCTCAAAACATTTCCCTATACTTAGAAATTTCAACTGTTTTCATAGCTGCAGATATTATCCCATTTAGGTTTATTTCCTCAGGATCAATTCTCAGAATTACCTACCAATATATAAACTTTTTAAGGATCTTTATGCATTTTGTGAAATTGCTCGCTAAGAAGTCAATTAGATAAACAATATAAGTCACATTTAATTTATACACCTTTAACTAAAAGTGCACATAAATTTATATATAGTATATATACTATGTCTATATACATTGCATTCTATCATGTTTTAGCCATTTCTTCTTCTTTCTTCTGAATTGTCTGTTCAAGCTCTTTGCTTGTTTGTCGATATGTGTGTTGATGTTTTTCTTATCAATTATTGTGAATTCATATAGAGCAAATATTAGTCTTTTGTCATTTTCGTAGCAACTTATATTTGTGCACATATTTTGTGTAAAGTGCTTTCATAATTGCAGTGTTAGATAAATTTGATTAATGTGAGTAGTAGTGTTGTTTCCACTGAATAAATAAAGTGTTACCCTCATGCTTATGCTAGTTGCTAAAGAAATGAATGAATACACTTTTACACAGTAAGCAGTTAACCTGATTCATAAAGTACAAAATTTCTGTGTTCATATTAGCTGGTTACTCCTCAAGCCCTACAGAGAGATTATTGGTTTTCTCTTGTTCTTATAGAGGAGTGATTCAGTCAATCAGCGTTAGTTTTGTGGTAAATCCTTATCAGAATTAAAATTAAGATATGTTGGTTTTGGTTAATTATCTGGTGAGCTTTTTCTTCCAATTGAATTCTGAATCTTTTCAAATGTTTGAAATTGTTAGACCTTGTGTTTGTTTGCCAGTAGGCAGTGATGCATGTGGCAGCCCAGTACTTTCTTTCTTGGGCATGAAAGCCCCATCACACTCACCCTTCCTTCAACATTCTCAGCCTCATCCATTTGCTGTATTCCAGTCACACCAGTTGATGTAATCGTCCCTAAATTCTCTACGAACGCTTATAATTCGAGTCATGTGCTTCCATTTTCTTCACAGAGAGCATTTCAGCCCATTACTCAACATGCCAAACTCCAACCTGTCATTCGAAGCCGAAATCAAACATTATTTCTTCAGTGAATTCTTCTGGAAAGTCCCAAAGTTCTTGTAAGTACTGTTCCCATTTCTTGGTACTCAGTAAAGTCATTATCATGTTTTATCTTACCACTTTAAATAAGTCAATTTTCTCAGAGACTGTAAGTTTAAATTCCCAATAACCAGCACAGCATCTGGGCATCCAGTTAGTACGTTGTGAACTGTCCTCGCTGTCATCAGGCACCGTGGGGTGTCCCTCTGCCGGTGGTCAGACAGAGAGCAGGGCACAGAAATAACTCAGTAACTCCAAACCTTTAACCCGAGTCTTTGGTCTTCTTTGCACCACGGTCAGACCAGACCACCATCGCCTCTCACCTGGTCCATCTCGGCAGTCTCCCGACTGGTCTGGTTCTCCATTTGCTCCCACCCCAGGCTCTGCTCTCCACGCAGGGCCGGAGAACCTTGCGGAGACGTTACTGTGACCCGCCCCTCCTCCGCAAGGGCTGCGGGTCGCACGGCCAGTGAATCCGACCCCTCGTCCTGCCGGCCGCGCTCGGTGCCCCGACCTGGCCAACCTTTCCCACGCCCTTCCCCACTCGCTCCGGCCACTCTGTCTTTATTTCCCTCCGACACTGCATACTTCAATGCCCAATGGTTTCGTGACTCTTCCCTGCCCACTCTCCTCCCTCAGATTATCTTTTGATTTGATTTCTATCCCTAAAGTTTTGAGTTTAATTTTTATTTTTGCAAGCAGATAAAGGCTCGTCGTATTTGAAGGACTGTCACCCCCGAGGCCACCGTGTGCAAACAGCAGCCGGGGCGGTCTGCTTCTCTGTCTGGCGACCCGCCGCTCCGCGCGGGGGCGCTCTTCCCGCGCATGCGCGCTTCCCTGGTCCCGGCCGCCCGGCCTCCGTGCGTCTGCTCAGCCCGGAGCTGCTGGCGGCCTCGTCTGCCTTCAGCTTGTGCACGTGTTCCACGAGAATCCTCTTGTTTCTGCCCACAGTCCCCTTCACCTTCAGGTACTGGCAGTGATGCATGTGGCGGTCAATCCTCTTGGTTTCCCGGTATCTTCTCAGCAGCGAGGCAGAAATCCTCCTTCTCCTCCCCGGGTTACCTTCTCAGCCATCCCCGCAGGGGCTGTTCCCTTTCTCTGAGCTCTGCCCCATGCCTGCCCTTCCAGCCGGCCAAGGTGCTTTTCCAGCATCAAGCTCTGGAATGGACATTCACGGGCTTGCAGATAATCAGCTCATCTTTGATCAGCTTCCGGATCTGCTGATGGGAGCTGGTATTGGCGATTTCCTTAGTCTCCTTGGGGTCCCACCAGACCTTCTCTTTGCCACAGCGACAACGCCCAGGCAAGCCTCTTCTGAAGCCTGAGTGTGCTCATGGCTCCAGCCACAGTAGCAAGAGGACTCAAAGAAACCATCCTGCACACTCAGTCGGAAACACTCCTTCACCATTTTAGTATCAGTCTGTGTTCATTCTTGCATTGCGTGTTGTTTGACTATTTGATGGGGTGGGGGGTTACTTATAACTTCTTATTTATTATTTGTCTCCCACTGCAGTATGTAAGCTCCAAGATAGCAGGGACCTTGTCTATGATTTTTTCACCATTATAAGCCTAGTGTTTGTTGGCACAAAGTACGTGAACATAGATATCCTTCCGAAAGTACCTAGTAGCAATACTGAAAGCAGTAATACATAATAGCTACCATTCACGGAATGACGACCGCACACAATTTCTGTTCTAAATGGTTCACCTGTGTTAATCCATTTACTCTCCACACAAACACATACACACGTGAAAATATGCAGTAGGAAGAAAGAGTCACGGTCATCATCTCACTTTTACAGTAGGGAAAACTGAGGCACAGAGATGATAAATAACTAGCCCACCGACTCAGCCCATATCACTGAGTGATATGTAGAGCTAGACTTTGATTTATGTCACATACTGATAAGGGACTCAACCTCTTAACCATTATACAACCAGAGAGATTCATCAGTTAGATTTTGAAACCTACTTTCAAATGTATTTTGATTTGATTTTAAAAAATGCATTTCATAAGATCAAAGAAGATTTTTTAAATACAGCAGGTTAGGTTGTCATTGTTGAAATCATATCCTAGGCCTGTCATGAGAGGAATAAAATTCAATGTCTGTCCCGGGGAAAAAGGCAGGTGAAGGGAAGGACTTTGTTGCATTGCATTATTTTGGCAAAATGTAGCAATACTAGACATATGGTGTGGTTCAAACTCGTGCTGAGTAACGTTTGGACAGGGAAACTAAAAAATATAACTAACCTAGTTAATAATAGCAAACCACTGATCCATCAACTAATGGTGTTTATAGGAAATAGAATTCATGACAAAAAGAAATAGCAGCGTGAGACCAGGATTAAGCCACAACATGTAATTTCCTTCCCTGTGCACAGCCTTCACCAGGAGGAAATATGCAGACTCACCACCTGTTCAGATGTTTGCTTTTCCCGAGATTTAGAATGGCCTACTGCCTAAAGACTAAAGGCATTCATTTATGCCATGTGATAAAAATAAATTTCATGCTTGCTGAAAGGTAGCAAGCAATTTTGTGATCTGAAGAAGAACAAGGTAAAAAATAGTTACATTCACGTACTTAATTTTAGTAACAGAAATGTTGTGCTACTTATTTAGAACACCTGAAATTTAATAAGCAGAAAATAATGATTTTATTTTTTAGGATCAAGATGTGTTCCCAATGCATAGTGAATGCTTCTGTCATCTTAAAAATCTTCAACTTGCTTTTATTTTTCTACAGGCCTAATTTTAAAACTTCTTTCAACTAAGTGTTCTTTCTCTGCATTTTTTTTCTTCCCTTTGGTGTTTCCATTTATTCCTAATAACTCTATTGATCCAGTCAGGAGGGCATGATGTCAAATCCAATTAAAAAGCAGTATGGGCTGGGTACAGTGGCTCACACCTGTAATCCTAGCACACTGGGAGGCCAAGGCTGGTGGATTGCCAGAGCTCAGGAGTTTGAGATCAGCCTGAGCAAGAGTGAGACCCTGTCTCTACTAAAAATAAAAAAACTAGCCAGGCATTGTGGCAAGCACCTGTAGTCCCAGCTACTGGGAGGCTGAGCAAAAGGATCAGTTGACCCCAGGAGTTTGAGGTTGCTGTGAGGTGTGACACCACAGCTCTCAACCCAGGGCACAGAGTGAATTCCTGTCTCAGAAAAAAAAAAAAAAAATGTGATTTGCTGACTTACATCCAATGCCAGTCACTGCCACGTCTCTCAACCATGTGACCTTGAGCATATTACTCAGTTTCTCAGGCTTCATTTTTCTCATAGAAATGGTGAAAACTGTACTTTGCTCAGGGGTTTTCCAAGAGCAGCAGACACTCTGAAAAACATCTAGCACATGGCATGGTGAAAAGATCTAGCACGTGGCGTGGTGGACGCTCAGCAGCAGACGTGCCAGCACTGCCCCACCTGGTTCTGTAGTCCCCTTATCATGCTTTCTCTTCAGCTTTCTTGTGGATATTTGGTTCAGTAACACTTCTAAATATACAGTTTTGTAATGCACTGCATCCCATCTCTGGGCACCTGTACCTCTGAGAGTGAGAAGGATTTTGATCTGTTTAAGACTGACAGAAATGCTGCATGTATCTGTGGCAACCTTGCACAAACTATCAAGTTTTTACAAATGAATCTGGAATTTTATGAGCTATTCTTGCCCCCAATACACAGCAGTTTCATGTGAGCAAGGATGCTGTTTGTTTGGTTGTTTGAGTGCTATGTTCTACAAAATGTAGATCATCAATAAGAATAAAATGCCAATTTTCTGATGCTGCTCAGAAATTCTGATTAACGTATGTCTAATACATGTTTTTTTCAAGAATGTAGCTTGCTTATATAAAAACATCTCAAACACAGCAAACGCATCTCACGTCATGTTCTTTCTCTCTCACCCCCTAAAAGAAGCCCATGGCCCAAGAATCTTTCTTTCATTTTTGTTTATGGAATATAGGCACCAGGTCTATATACGTTGTACCCAGTATAGAGTTGTTGTTTTGTTTTTACTCGTCATTATTTAATAAATTATTTAAATAGTGGTGATAGCATTCAACTCATAAATATCTATAAAACCCACACTAATTAAATGTATGTTGATTTTCCATGAGCACATCAAGATGATGTTTTGCTTAGGACAAATCTTGGTATATATTTGAAGCATTTTCTCCTGAGTGCTTCCATCTTCATATCAAATGACAGAGATTAACTCTTTTTCTCCACGGTTCAACCCCTAATGCCCTGCAGAAGCGGCATACCTGCCCCTTCAGACAACATCTCTCTCTTGTCACTCTAAACTTGCAAAGGGTTCATATGTGCTACTTTTATAAATTAGAAATTATGCAAAAAATACTGTCTAATGAAGAATTTAAATCATGATGTCTGGACAAGAGACTATAACATTTTTTCTTTGTTTCCACAACCTCTGAAAATTTGCATTTAAAATTGGAGGGATTCCTCTCCTAATACTTACATTAATTCAAATGAAATATTTGAAAAGAAAAGAAGGTAAGCATGAATGTGAAAGTAATAAGCTAAGTTTTCAGGCATAAAGACATTCCATTGGGAAATAACTTGCCAATTATCCCAGCAGCTTCCATGGATCCCTACAAAGAACGCTAGACAGAGAATATACATCTCAGACTTCTGTGCCTGATGAACTCTTAGACCTCAGGTACTTATCACGTGCTGTCACATGAGTGGTGTGAGTCCAGAGGATTCTGGAACATCCAGAGAAATGTTTCTCCCCTGTTCTCACTCTGCTTAGTCCAGTGGACTTCTCTGGCTCTAATTTAATTCCCTCCAGAATCTTCCCAAGAGTAGCAGAAAGGGAGAACTATTTCAAATAAAATATAGATGCAAGACAGAACGAGATCACGGATTGGTCTCAGCAATGTGATAATAAGAGCAACATAATCTTAAATTCAATTTAAGAGCAAAAACAGCAAAGAGCAGACAAAGGAAAGCATGTGTCACGTGTACTTCCGGAGCTACCATGTTACCATGGTGTAAAGATCAAGGGAAATACACTAAGTTTAAGAAGCATCATGAGATTACTCGACAAATTAGAGTCAGACCCCGTGAAATGGTTTTCAGCAAACTACTCAGTCTGGCACTTACTTTTACTGTTAGCAACATAAACATTCAAGATTATCCTGAGAATTGTGTGGGCTAATGTAAGTGAGCACCCTTACAAAGATAAGGTCTCAATAATAGTGCTTTTATCTTAACTACTGAATAATACTAACTCGAGATTTCTAGAAATTTCTGTCTGCCTCACTTGTAAATTAATGTGCATATACTATTAGCTCATCGTTGCTAAAATCAAAAGCACTTCAGCAAAGAGCTCTTACAATCTTCTAGAAAGTGCTGACATATTTAGAGTATGGAAACTTTCTCAATGTTTATTGCATTTGACACAGGCCATCAAATAGAAATTCTGCAGCTCTGAAAAGATTGTTTGCTCACTGACAGTTCAAAGAATTCCTTTTCCTTTTAAGAAGAGTTTTAAAGCCGTTTTTGCATTATTCAAGTTACCTAAAAAAACCACATAACTGTCATGGCATAGATTATCTCTTTCTGAAACATAAACAAACTACAAAGAGATGGATGTTTGGGCCTTAATGTTTTTAGAGAATTTTTTTATCCAAGTAATGTCTTATATAAGCAACCAAAAACACACGAGTGATGTGTTTAGTTGCTAACATTGCTTTTTAAAGCTAACAGTAAATGATGCAAAGAAGTAGGTTCTGTGAGGTGTTACTGTTGCCATTAATAATAGGAGAATGTGACTCTGACTAACTTAGTATGCGTATGTGATGGTCACTTTTCTAAAACTAATAGAGAGCAAAAGGCTTAGATTATGAAACCAAGAATGCTTGCTAAAAGCATATTAACCTAGAAAGATGACACAAGGGTTAATATTTTGCCTGACTTTTTCATTTTTAATTTCATTTCTTTTCTGGTCAGATCTTTTTTTTATTTATTTTATCAACTGTCACGTTACCAGAATATGGCCAATTTTACCAACTTTATTTTCAAACAGATGCTAGAGATGGTGGTCGATGAAAATCTGTTTTAGAATGATTATCAAGACAGTCTATTTTAGAAATCACATTGACTTTATATTCCTATTTAAAACAACTGCAGTGTCTCTTTCATTTATGCCTTCATCGTTAATTCTAGAGTTGTGCTTAAATTGAAAATTATTCAAAACTTGAAGAGATCATGAGCCATCTGAAAGGAGAGAACTCTCTGACTGTCAGCTTTCAGTATCAAACCCTTCTCCCTTCTCTCCTCTGGGAAGTGCCCCATTCACTCACTCTGTGCCCTCTCTCACGGGTGAGTCCCATGCCCTGCCCACTGGGGTTATGTAGAAGATTCCTCATAAACTTGACTTACCAGCCCAACTTGCAGTCTGCAGACGCTCTTCCCTTTCCAAGGGGGAGCTCCAGGCTGATGGGAAGGTGGGTCCCAGACTCTGCCTTCTGTTACCCTGCTGGAAAGCATCCCAAGCCAGGGAGGATCCCAGGAGAGGGAAGACCTTCATAATCTCAACCACTTACCGAATCTTATTTGAGAGAAAGAAGGAAGAAAGCCAAATGCTAAATTCCTTCTTTTCCACTAGCTTTACTGCTGTTCAGACCCTTCTCCGACACATGTTGACATCAGCAACAGGGAGACCACAACAGTGCTCAGCACCAATGAATTCCCAGCCTATTTCTGTAACTGACCTGATTTAATAATGCAAGTATTTGTTTAATTTGCATCCTTAATATCCCTGGGCAGGTCTTTATCACCTGTATTAGACTGCGAATAATACACAGCTGGGATCAGATCTACTCTACTTTACTTTGCAAAGCAATTGGCCCAGGACCAAAAAAGAGTCTTAAAGTAAATGCTACTTTGGGGCCAACAGTGGTTTCTGAAGAGCCCCATTAAGAACTGCAGTCAAGGGTGGAGCCCACCTGCCATTCAGCTGCAATGTCTCTGCTACCAAGTTTCTACCAAATTCTAATGAAATAACACAAAACGCAGCTGAAATCTTTTAAATGACCAGCCTGACATCCACAGCCCATTAAAAGAGGCAGCCTGAGTCACAGGCTAAGGGCTCCAAAGAGTCCCTTTTGTCACAGATGAAAAAACAACAGAGACCCAGTGGGTAGGATGGTTCTGTGCAAAATTACAGAGCTAATTGGCAGACATCTCTTGAGGCTCAGGTTTTGCCTGAGCAAAATAAACAGTGGAGAAGTTAAATTCAAGTAGGTAAATTCTGAGATAAGAGTGAACAAAATAGTGATATATATTGACATCAGCCATGGCCTTTCCTGAAATTATTCTTTTATATGCTAATGCTTATATACCTGCAAATGATTTGAACATAGGTTCAAAATGCATCATTTCTTCAGAAAACAAAATCAAGTTAGTCTGAAGCTCAGACTTTTAGACATGTAACTCCAGAAGTAAGCTTCACTCTACATACATTTTGTGTAACAAAAAAAAAGTTGCATTAAATCCCAGGATATATGTTACTCTGAAAAACCGTCTCTGCTGCTATGAGAAGGCTCATTCGTTAAATTATAAGCTGAATGACTGAAAGCTGATGGCCATAAGGAATGAGGATATCAAATTTCACAAAATACACAAGACCTGGTACCACCTACCCCAGAAATGTAGGAATGGCGAAACGCAGAACTCGTTCAGTGGCTTTGTTCAAAAGTGTAGAAAGCAAGATGATGTGGCTGTATATATTATGAATTTTGTGACCTATATGCTGACTGGATTAATTGTTTTATTTTATTTATGTTACTGTTATGACTAGAAAAGTACTGAGAACTCGTGGAAGACAATTGGAAGAATAAAAAATTAAAATTACTTATAATCACTGTATCAAGAGATTTTTTTTTTTTTTTTTTTTTTTTTGGCCAGGACTGGGTTTGAACCTGCCACCTCCAGCATATGGGACCGGCGCCCTACTCCTTGAGCCCCAGGCGCCGCCCATATCAAGAGATTATTATCAATATACAGCTGTCTTTTCTTCCAGTCATAGATATATAGATCCATATTTATATGAATATATATGTGGATAAATAGCAGATAGATTTAATAAGGCTTATATAGTGTTTTCATCTTTTTTTTCCCAAATAATATGTTTACATGGAAATAGGTTATATGAAAAACATGATATTTTGGTAGCTACTATCATACATTAGCTTATTTGTTTAACCTTTCCACTTTTTATTGGCTACTAAAATAATGCTACAATTATTACAAAATTATTTTCTTGGCTATTAAAATAATACTACAATATTTTACAAAATTCACATGTCATATTTAATCAATTCAGTTGCCAGAGTTTTCTCCTTTATGTTCCAAATTTAAGTTATATATGAGTGCCTTATTTACTAGTGTCTATTGCTCTTCACTGATTTCTAATACTAGTTGTAATCAACTTAGATGCCAGCCACCATTCTAAGCACTTCTCACATATTTGCACAGTTTATTCTTCACAATAACTTACAAGATGGTACCACCATTATATTGTACCATCTTTAAACAAAAAATATAACTAAGCCATAGCAGAGCCCCCTGTAATTTTTGTAAGGTCACAGAATCAACACAGGGTGGATAACACATTGGAACCCAAAGTCTGACTCCCAGGGCCCTGCTCTGAATCACTGAAGTATATCGTTTCTCTAAATCACGGAATTATGTATTTGTTAAGCATGTTATTTTCATATAATCCCCATTTTTAAAAACAGCAGATAAGTACAGGAATGTTGATGTATTTGGATGACAAACAGGAAAGACGACATCCAGGAGAAAACAGTCCCAGTGATTCGATTCCCTCATTGCGGGAGCCGTATCCTCCCTGCACGTGAAGAACGTCCCACTCGCGTCCTCTTATAGAGTGACAAAGTGTTGTGCTCTGATTTTTTGAAGCAACGACTGGAATACAAAGTCGTAAGTTCAAGAAGTGAGTAGCAGGTACGTCGATTCCCACGTTCTGAACAATCATGGTGTGAAGAGACCAGAGCTAAATTCTAACTTGACCCTCGACTCGATGTGACCACAGAACTGACACTTTCCTGAGTGTCGCATTGCTAATCTGAAAATGAGATCACTCCCTGTTGTTGGGAGGATGAAATTAAATACTGTGTATAACATAACTGGTACTGTGCCTAATATGCGCTAAGTGATTTATTTTCTCTCCTCAGCTTTGTTCCCCTCAACAAAAGCAAATAAATAATAATAAAACCCTTCTTGGAGGCAAAGTAGTGAGAAGTCTAAGCTTTCATAATATAACTACTATTAACATCTTGTTCAGAATAAAGTCCTCTGGGAATTCCACTTGAAATGAACCTGGGCTCCCCCGAAAAATGTCCAGCCATCCTTTCTTCCTGCTTAACGCACAGATGATGCCCTCCGAGGGTTCTCCCAAGTGATTCTTTCCCGCATTTACATCTCTTGGCAATAGATTCCCTTGGGGCTGTGCCGCTACCCAGGGATCAAGCCTAAAGCTGTGTCCTGGCATGATTTAATATATCAGGGAGGAAGTTTTAAGCATGGTAAATAACAATTACAAGCATCATTAAAATATGTAATGGACACAGCTTTGCACATATTAAATAATAAGCATCATTCCTTTCTCCACCACCTGCTGCAGGAAAAAATAACAGGGATTATTACAGCATTATCCAGACATGTCAGCTACTGAGGAATAAATAACATATTTGTCTTTTTAAAATTATGCAGCAGGTCGAGGGGAAAGAATCACTTTAACAGCTGGCACCAGAGTTACCCTAAGGGAGAACAGTCTTGGTTAAGGAAAATACCCGGAGCGATTATTTTAAGCTGGGTGAGTGTGACCTAAAGGAATGTTTCATGTGAAAAACTATAAAAGCAACTGATGACGGCTGCTCATGAGATGCTGTAGAATCTGGAGGGTCAGCCAGCAGCCAGAGTGCAGGGGCGTGGACAGCTGCAGGGCAGGGGGGTGTGTCATGAAGAAAAGCGGGCGGTTCCAAAGAAATGCCAGTGGCAGGGAAGGCAAACAGTAACTGGGTTCGTGTTTGGTGACGCCGTTATCCACACCACTGTCTTATTTGAATGGTATTTCTAGTTGTGCATCGAAGTACGCAAAAGTTATCTACTTGAGAGACGGGGCAATAAGAACAGCTCCAGGAGCTGAGAAAAAAGGAGAACTAGAGGCCTGCAGGAATCTGAAATGGATCTAGAGTAAGCATTAGTACATGAGTCCCTGGGAAATAACAAATTGTGGGGCAGACATTGAACTTCCTCTGGAATAATGGAGTAGAGCCTTGGAGTCGACTCAGTGTACATGTCAAGTGAACCTAAAATCATGAGCAGATGCAATGCCCAGCACAGAGCGAGACGGGAGCAGGGGAAAGAGGCCCTTTCCCGGGTGCTCAGGGAACTGGGTTTGGGTTCATCTGTTTCTACTACCACTCTCTTTTTGCCTTTTCTCTTTCTTTCCAAGTACTTGAGTTTCAGTAGTAACATTTTCAAAAAGGCAAATGTAAAATAACTTTCCATGATGCCTGGCTATCTTTTTGTTAGAGTTGTCATTGTTGTTTAACAGGCCAGGACCGGGTTTGAAACCGCCAGCCCCGGTACATGTGGCCAGCACCTCAACCATTGAGATGCAGGCACCAAGCCAACTTTAAAAGAATTCTAATGAAGAATTCTGGTGAAGAATTCAGAACTGAGTTTCCTGGGGAGCAGCTTGTGTGCTCCGGTGGCAAACAAGTGCTGTCCCATGGCCTGTGTTACCATTACCCCTGGAGTGCCTTTCTGAATTTAGAAATGTCCAGTGAAGAGGAGGCAAGAGTGGCTCTCTCCCTGAAAACCCTACACAGCAGCCGGGCACAGTGGGAATGTGTCCAGCCAATGTTCTAGCATGTTCCGTCCCTGTGCCCACCATTCCTCTGACTGATGCCTTTGCCACTGTCATGGTCAGCCCCATTGCGATCAGAGTGGGCCCTCTTCCCTTCCCTCCCATCTCTCGGCACCTGAGCCTTGACCATCGTCTTGTCGTTAGATGATTCGGCTCACCTTGAAATCTTGGACTCTGCCTTTCCCTTTATTCCACTACTAGCCTGCTGCCAGCTTCTCGGTCATGATACAGTTCCTCCTCCACAGGTCCCTCAAGTGGTTTGCGTTTCCCAGCTCCTACCTGTTTATTCCACATACATTTCATGCTTTAATGATCACTGAAAATGAGCCCCCGCCAGAGCACTTCTCCAGATTTCTCACCTCTCCCAGCTGCAAATCTCTGCTTCCAAAAGCAGGCAACACATGTCCATCCGGACAGCTCACCAAGTAACTCAGTATCTGTATGTTGCAAACAGTGGTGGCAACGGGATGACCCGGCCAAGAGATCCTTTCTCCAAAAGCACCTCTCACACCACACCAGAGAAACAAAGTCATGTATTTGCAGCACAAAAGCAGTCTTCTTCCAGCTGCATAAGGACCAACGAGCCCCCTACATGTACCACTTCAGAAGACACCACAAATGCTAATCTTGCCTCTCTTCTTGTCCCTACTTCTTATAGGTTACGTCATAAGCAACTTGAGCCACAATATTTAGAAATTAGTTTGTTTTAATGTTAGTTAAGTGCCTATAACAATAATTGATTTGCTTTTTCTTCTAAAGAATTGTATCTTTATTGCCCCAATGCTTAGTGCTCCGCAGTGATAAGTTAATTGAATGACTCTCTGGACAGCTTTCTCACACCAACACCTAACTCCAACATTTAGCTCAAGCTCAGCCACTGACAGCTTCCGAAATTTGTGCTTTTCAATGCTGCAATTCTCATAAATGCACTCCACACACTTACGCAGTCTAGAGGAAGCCTGTTCTTAAAAATGATTCTCATAATCAAATAAATATTAGAAACATTGCATACCCCCCTTTTGGAGATTCATTCCAAACATTCAGACAATAAATGCTCTGACAAGTCTTGCAATTAAAAAAAACAAAACTCTCTAATTTGTTCATGCAAACGTTTGCCCAATATTCTTATCTGTGGATCCCTTTTCTCAAGTTGTAATTATGAATATCTGGAAAAAGTTGGGACACAGATTACTTAACATTAAAACTGGTCATGGCTTCCACACAATAGATGTTTACCTTTTTCCCTGAGAAAGCATAAGCTTTCTGAAGTTGGTCTGGAGGGTTCAAGGCATGAGGGACCAGGCTCCTTCTCCTTTATTCCTCTGCAGTCCTCAAAAGCCAACTGTTCATTCTATGACTGTCTAGCTCCTGCCATCACAGTCACATTCTGACCAATGGAAACAAGAGAAGCAGGGCACAAAACAACATCTTCTGTTTCAAGCAAATGTTCTGGGAATTGTTCACATTATTTACATTCATATTTTATTGGCCACAGCTTGATCACATGACCACAGGTAGCTGCAAGGGAAGCTAGGAAATACAGACTTTAGAGATGAGGTCACATACTCAGCTAAAACCTCTATTACTGCAGAGGAAGACGAGACTACAGAGCTGCAGAGAGCTAGGAGTCTGCAGTAACAGCTACAGAACTCATTTGGGGACATGTTGGCCCGAAGATGTAACAAATGTAAATATTATGAAGGGTGCATAGTAAGTGACCCAGAAGGAAGTGTTTTACCAGCATTATCAAAACACTTCCAAGAGTTCTAAAACACCATGCTTTGCCATAAATGTTGTTTTTTGTATCTTTTAGATTTAGTACAGATTCCAGCCATTCTTAGAAAATTTCTTTATAAAGCATTTTTCAACAATTATTTTTAAGGATTTACATTAAACTACATTTCTGAATTCATGGTCTGCCGTAACAATTCTTTATTAAAAAATACAATCAAAATTACTTTTCTCTAATATATATGTTCAAAAGGAGATATTAAATTACATTAAATCATTTATTTCATGCCCTAATCCTTAAATTCGGGTCTGTCTCTCACCCAGTATGTAACCTTGGGTGGGTCAGTTAATCTTTCCGAGTCTCAATTTCTGAGTGTCATTTCTTCTGTAAGATGTAAAGATGAACATTACAGTGCTGTCGTGGGGTTTAAATGGCATATTACATATAGATGCCAGCGTGTGGTCGGCAGTCAGTAACTGTGGACACTTACTTTTGCCTGCAAATGGAGGTAGTGTAACTAGAAGATCTTTAATGTTCTATGTTTCTAAGATTAAAAATCACAGTGAAGGGTGGTGTTGCAGAAACAGTCCTGGCTCTGGAACTTCTTAAAATGCTGCAGATCAGTGCCTTTTCCTTTCCAAAGAAAGAGCAGTTTTCTGATGTATTCTGACAGCCTGAGTATTATCTCCAAGCCAAGGAAAACAGGTCTTACATATACAAAAGTACGTCTCAGGTATTATACCCAGAGTGTCTTCAAATGTCCACCCTTTGACAAAGAACAATTATTATCAGACTTTGAAAGATTGTTTTGATCTATTCAGGGCCTATGAAGAACTCAATGAAGGAAGTCTTCAACAACCTTTGATGACTGGGGGAATGACTGAGATTGCTGGATCAATAAGGCAGAACCTAATGAGGATGAATGTGGCAGAGTCCTCATGAAAAGATTCTCTGGTAACCTGTACTTCAGCCAGAGTTTAACCTTTGCATGAGAAGAACAATCGAAGCCACAGTGCAATGACCTCTGGTTACAATTTCCTCATTTAAAAAAATCATGGAATCGGGCTAGATGCTCTGCTAAGATATTTTTGTACTCTAAAATTTTTTAGAAACTAAGATTCGATATTAATTTTGGCGTCATTTTTTTTAGATAAACTACAACTCTATGAATTAAGTGCAGAAACCCACACGAGTGCATAAATCAGCTGTAGAACGGAAGAAACATAAAACGAAAGCATTGCAGGGAGAATAAGAAGCACAAATGCTTAATCATCATTTGAATGTGAACAATCATACTTTAAAATAGTTAAATGGCATTTCTTACCAGCTGATGTGCAAGGAAGACTCAAAATAATTAAGTATCAGTTCTTACTGCAAATGATCAATGATGAAGTCTTCAGTCTCTCTCATGCTCTCATTTTCTCTTCTCCCTCCCTGTCTTTCTCACTACTCTGAGCTCTAAGTGCTATATATTCTTCAAAAGGGAAAGAAGGAGGGTCACCCAAGGAGTAAAAGAAATAAAAAAAAAGAACAAATCTTGGAAGACCCTATAATTCAACGTTTATTCATTTAGAAATTAGTTATAGAGCCCATCCACTTGTACCTTTCTAATGTCAGAGGAATTGTTTATATAGAAAAGGGTAATATTCATGACTCCATAATAATTAATACCTTTGGTGAGTCAATGGATGTTCTTGGTACCCAGATGAATACTATACTTTTGGTTATGTATGCTGCCTCGAGGTGGATTTTAGTATTTCATTAAGAAGAATTTCTGGAATATGTGTATGTCCTATTCCTGGTAACTTTTTGGATATAATAAAAATAGAGAAAATTGGGTGGCGCCTGTGGCTCAAGGAGTAGGACGCCGGTCCCATATGCCAGAGGTGGCGGGTTCAAACCTAGCCCCGGCCAAAAACCAAAAAAAAAAAAAAAAAAAAAGAGAGAGAAAATTAACTTTCTTGGAATGATATACATGCACGGATTTCAGAAATCAGGATGAACTAACACTAAATGGGATAAATGCTAGTTAGGATTTATATCAATAAACCTGGCTCTCCAATAACTGGGAGGTTCTACCCCAGTAAGAATTGATGCCACAGTCTGGGCCCTGAGTTCTTCTTTATTTTGATAATGTAAGTGAATGTACTGCTTTCCAATAGTTCTAATGATTTTCCTTCACAAATTCTCCACTCTTTTAGATCTGTATTTAGTCAGTGAATAAGCCGAGCCTTTGTGAACTACCAAAATAATACTTCGATGATTGTTAGTACTTTGATAGCACTTAATTAGTATCCAGCACTGTTCTAAATATTCTAAGCACTTTTAACTTCCAATAGGATCTCTATTAATTTTGTTCCCATTTTGCGAATGAAAAATGGAGGCAAAGTGAAGGTAAATAATCTGCCCAGAGTTGCAGTGGTTCATGACGCAGGGCATAAAGCCAAGGAGGATACTTCAAGGCAATTGGTGGCAGAGTTGCAAGGATTATAGTCCAAGATAGAGGTCTGGTGACAAGGATCAAGGAGGAGGTTCAAAAGCAGGTGCCAGAACCAGAACAGGGTTCAAAAGCAAAGCAGCATCAGGAGGAAGGAAAACTCACTTGAATCTATGTCTGTGATCGTTGTTCTGGGAGTACTAAAGCATCCTCCGAGCACAAAATGGGTCTTGTTGTTCAAGACAGGCTCCAACTTTATAGATGGAGGTAAGCAACCTCATCAATGGATGTTTTGTCAATACTTTACAGGATTAGAGTTCCCAAGGGATCATCGCTTGTTCTCCAGCTGCGTCCACACCATCTCTCCAGCATGCATGATGAATGCTCACTCCTCAACACCACCCTTCCCTTCCTTAGCACATTTTCCCCAGGCCCCTGGCCCACACCAATCTGCCCTCCCTTGAATGAAATCCCCTTCGCCCTAAACTTATCCATCACGTAGGAATTGATCAAGTTCCACCTCTTCCAAAGAAACTCCTTTCCTCTTAATGACCTAAATAGCTACAGTATTTGTATATGTGACTCTGACACATATTTCATTGAAATATTTTTGTTTTTCTGCATAAGTATCTCCCCTGGGAATTCTCTGAGGCCAATGACCACGTAGTATTAATTTTACCGCTCATAGTGTACATCATGGTGTTTTGCTTCTACAAATTGCCTAATGGAGACTTGCTGAGTATAGCAATGAACGTCATCATTTATGTGTTATGCTACTTTTTCCATTAGCCCCATATTTGTAATGCACAAAAAATTGCTCAATAAATCTTTATTGATTAATGAATTACATCAATGTTGAGAAATCGTTTGTAGTTTTTTGTTTCTAGTTCTTATCTTAAACATTGTTATTATTTTTAAATTTTGAGCCTTTTTAATTTTGTGAAGGCAAAAAAATGGAAACCTAATAAACACATGTCTATGTAAAAGAAATCATAATCCTCACCTAGTACTTGTTATTTAAAATAAATAATATTGAATAATATGTGTCTCGGGTACTTTGTGTAATTCTACAGAAGCCACAGTCTCCCTAGGATTCACTCTTGAAGAGGGAAAACATGTCTTTCTTCTCTCGGGTCTGGTAAGAATGGAACTCATCCCTGGTCAGTCTTCCCTATCTCTGACACATAGTGGACAATAGTTATAAAATTCGAGTTTTAGTAGTGATAACAATTAGGAAGAAGACCACTAATTCAAAGATACATTCCTTTGCATAGATGTATTTTGGTTTTGCTGTGACCTTCTGTCACAGTGTTATGCCAAGAGTATGAAATTAAGTATGATTCAAGCTGAGATATCAGAGTCACCTTAGTTTATGACATTATTTGGATACAATCAGTATTAATATATCTGTCTAAGAGGAACTGTTTAAAAGGTGGGCATGCAATTTGGTGGATAATTCTTTGTGAGAATGTTTGTATTAATGCCATGACTTTTTTTTTCTTCTCCTCCTCAAAATGTTCAAACTTGTATTTCATTTAAATTTCAGATCAAAACACCAGGGCAGATCACATAACTTATATCTTCACTGTGAGAAAATAACTTAGTTAATCAAATTTCTAATACAGAATGTTTAATTTTTTAATTTTTTTTTTTTTTTTTTTATTGAGAAAGAGTCTTACTCTGTTGCCCAGGCTAGAGTACAGTGGTATTAACCTTGCTCATAGCAACCTCAAATTCCTGGGTTTAAGTGACCTCCTGCTTCTGGACTACCACTAGACCAACCATGATGCCCGGCTAGCTTTTCTATTTTTAGTAGAGATGAGGTCTTGCTCTTGCTCAGGCTGGTCTCTAACTCCTGGGCTCAAGTGGTCCTCTCACCTTGGCCTCCCAGAGTTCTAGGATTACAGGTCTGAGCCACCCCATACCTGAATGTTTCATTTCTAAAATGTTCTTGCTTTTAACATGAATGGCCTAAAAAGATCCAATGAACTATAGCAAATGAAATTTTTAAAATGAAAGACATAAAATTATTATTGTTATACATATTACCCCATGCACTTCCCTGTTAAACACCCCCCTTTATCACAGACCTGCCTTGTCTGGACAATTCTTTGACTGCTGGAGTCCCCCACTTTACCTTTGTCCTCCTACTACCTGAGCACATTAGAAACCCTCATCTTGTTATTCCAAGCATAAGACACAGTGCTTAGCACACAGTAGGCACTCAGTAATTGTTTGATCAATAAATAAATGAGACTCTTTTGAAGCCACACAAACAAACTAAAATCTTTTGAGGATGGATGATAAAAAGCATCTGCGTCAGACAATAAAGTAGTCTTTGAAGTTGAATCTGTCTAGGAGCCTAAAAATTCAAAGGCTCTTCTACGTTACCCTGACATTTTATTTTATATCAATGCCACTTTGAAACAATGATTTTATCTTATCTAGCTTTTTTATTTCTTTCTGTCATGATGAGAAAAGACTAATAAGTGGTAATGTTTATGTAATCCTGCAGACCAAAGCCTCCTGGAAACACATGAAAACGACCTGCCACAATTCAGGGGACACCCGTATTCTCAATAATTAACAGGAAAAAGGGTTCAAAGATCTGTCTTTGCATCAATTCTAAAGGCAGATGAAGAGATTAAGCTTTCTTTTTACTATTACATAATAATATTCAGAGAATTAAAACAAGTACTTTGGATCTCTCAGAAGAAAAATATTATGCCCATACATTTTGAACAGTCCTTTCATGATACACACAAAAATACTTTTTGCATACTAATGGAGTAAAACATGTCATCTATAGTTCATATATCTGTACAGGTGATGTCTTTTCTCACTTTTAAAAGTTTATATGCAACATTTTTCTCTATACTCTATGTGTCTTTTTTTTTTTCTTTTTCAGTTGCTATACCAATTAAGTGCCAAGGTTAGTAAGCACTTAGTGAAAGCCTGGGCTATATGAGGTATCATTAAACTTATTTCTTGCCCTTTCGCCTTACAGAAACTTCAACACCAAAGCAGTAGGGATTCGGTTAGAAATTCCTCAAACTTAGTATTACTAGAATGATGTTACTAATTACAATTTGCTCATCATTTCTTGAGTGTAGTCTCTTGTGAACCCTGTAAAGAATTTTTAAAAAGTGATGAAGGTTTTCACATTAGCACCAGTTTGCCTCAGTATACACATTCATATATTTACACACCAGTCTTGCCCCATCTTTCCCACATGCTTGATTTTAAGGGTGTGATAATCCGATTAACAGCTTTGTAACCCATTAGAAAACCCATTGATAAACTCTTTGGTAAAGGGCTACAATGAAATAGGTTAGCCTTTGTGTACAAAGAGCTCTCTGATGTAACTACTCAAGTTGGACATTGTAACATGAAAACAGTCTTTGGCAATACTTAAAAGAATGAGCGTGGCTATATTCCATTAAAATTCTATTTCAATGTCAATATATCTAAATGAAATTCATATGATTGTTTATATAACACAAAATATTATTCTTATGATTTCTTTCTATCGTAGCTTGTGGGCTATACAAAAACAGGTGGGGTAGGTTTGGCTTACAAACCACAATTTGCTGAGCATCACATTTGACTTTAAGACTCATGAGAGCAGATTCTTTGTCCTCTTTCATTTGTTTCCACGGGTTCAGTCTTACATAAGGAGCTGTACACTGCAGGTGCCCTGCACATGTCTATGGGATGAATCCTGCTAAATAACTTAGAGTCTTCTTAATGCCTCGGTGGCCCTATGTATGTGTGAGTGAATTTATGGATACTTTCTCTCTTTTTCTAAGCCTCCAGTAAAGTTAAAATGCATTAGCCTTAAAGATGTAAGTTATTTCTCTTAAGTTCAGGATATTGAGAAAGTGAGCTATTTGTCAAAGGAAATCTCACTTTAGTTAAGCTACATGGTGTAATGGACTGAGTACTTCTGTCCCCTCAAAATGTATATGTTGACATCCTAATCTCCAGCGTGATGGTACTAGGAGGTGGGACCTTTAGGCAAAGATTAGGTCATGAAATAGAGCCTGCAAATGTAACTAGTGCCCTGACAAAGCCAACCCTACAGAGCTGCCTCAGACCTTTCCCCGTGTGAGGACGCAGAGAGAGGGCTCCGCGCACATGGAGAGCAGAAACAGAGCCCTCACCAGGCTCCCAGCTGGTACCTCGGACCTCCCAGCCTCCAGAACTGAGGAATAAATTTCTGTTCATGATAAGCTATCCACTTTATGGTATTGCTTTTATAGCAGCCTAAGCAGACAGGGACAAATGGTACTAAGCCACACGGCACCTTGCTAATGGCTGCTGCTGCCGCCTTCCCAGTGCCGCCACTGAGTATCATTGTCAACAACCACTTAGGTTGAGGGGAGCATATCTTGGGCCCTCTGGACCTGATGTACTTTGCTTTCATACCAACTATCAATTTTTGCACTAAATTCTAGCGCTGCGCCTGAGCCCAGCCCTCAATATAGGATTGTGTCCCTCGGCATATGCAAGACTTGGCTGTGGTCGTCAGCTTCAGTCTGGAGTGAGTGATGGAGTACAACAGGCCTGAGCGAGAGCCATCACCCCTGCCAGAGCGGTTTTACTGTCTTGTTGCTCCACAATCTTTCCTTTAAATCACATAGTCACTTCCACCCTATGCTGTTATCGCTGACCCCTGCCACAGCCCGGTGGTCTCAAAATGGTACAATTGCAACAAAAAACAACCCGGTGTTTGCGAGACCTATGCTACGGACTCATGCATATATTTTAGAATCAAATATAAATTATATAACCAGCAGCATGTTGAAAAATAATGTTATTGTTTTCCTCTTTGCATCATTTTCATGTAAAAAGAAAAACAACAAAACAAAAAGCATTACAATTGAGCAACAGTATTTTGCAGGAGGTAAGCTGCATGGCTGTCGTGCTTTGCTAAAAAGCATGAAGGATACGGATTTTCTAGCTTTTTGGTGACAGAACGTAATAGTTATTTAACTACCAACTAACTCAAAATAACCTTATAAATCATCTGCATTCCTATGGGAACCATCGTTTATAAGTTAAAAGTAGGCATTTTCTTCTTTACAAATATCATCCTGGGCATTTTATCCGTGAGGCTGGTTCCTGCCTTCGGAGCACAGCAACTGTACTTAGCCCTCCAGGAGAAGGCAGATGCAGACCCAGGGCCTTGCTAGCATGTTCAGAATGTTTAAGAGGAAAAAGTGTGGGAGCCTGCTCGGGGGTGCTAGGAGAAGCCTGATGCAGCTTCCTTCTCCCCCGAGTCAAGTACACATTCCCTAGCTACCAAAGGAAATAACTACATAAGGTAAAACAGAGTGATAAATAAAACTTTATAGATCCAGAAAGCCACCAGCCACCATGCTGAGAAGCCCCATGTGACACCAAGCTGGGAAACCAAGGGACTTCACCTGAATGAAATGGCATCCTAAGAACGAGACTGGCAGAGAAGAAAGATCTCAAGACCAGCAGCCCCCACACCCCCGCCAGGGCTCAACGGTGGGAAGGTGCCTGCACAGCTGCCGTGGCCCTGACCACTCCACTGCCTGGTTTCCACCCCCTGCAGGACCCCAGGCCTCCCCTCCTGCTGGCCCCTGCCGAGGCCCCTCTCAGCCTCTCCCAGGCAGAAACCATGGAAGCAGGTAGCGGAGCCGGGAGGTGCAGGGAGCGGCATGTGCCTGCTGACTCCACAGTCTCTGGACTCCAGCCGGCGCGTCTGTGGCCTGGCCTCACCCCCTGCCCAATCCCAGCTGCTGCAGAATGACCAGCTGACCAGGGCCAGTGCAAGTCTGTTTTTCTGGTTTGCTTTTAATTATGTCACATAAATCTGTGGTCAGTACTAAACTAGCCTTGCTATTCTTGTGTCTTTTATCGTCCCCAAAACTCTCTGATAGATGTTTGAAAACGGCCTGAGGCTATTCCGCCAGAGACCTCCTATGCACTGTGGGCCCTGTCATTGCTAAGGAAAGGGCTGCCTTTCATGTATGTATTTATTCTTTTATTTATTTAGCAAGGTGTGAAACCAAGTTTGTTGAGGAAGAGAAAGTTAGGTTTACAGAACAAGAGCAAGATACAAGTTTCCCAAGCAGGAGATGTTTGCTATAGACAAGTAACAAGCCCCCTTTTTGCAACAACAAAAAGCTCTGGTTATGGTCCGGGTTCTGCTTAACACCTTCTGCGTGGGCCCTCCTCCACAGTCAGACATTATTACCATGGGACCACTTTGATGGACAGTTTAAGAATTTAACTGAGTTGACAAAAACAGAACACAGTTTAGAAAAAGTCAAATTCTAACTGCCAAACGCTTCCGAACTTACACTCTAGGGCAAATTAATATGGACAAATTGCTAACTATTTTCAAAGCAGATTTTAATGCATTGTTCTTCTTGAGGCTATATTTTTTTAGGATATTATCTTCTAGAATTTCAAATGGAACAGGAAAAATGTGCAATCAGTATCTTAAACAGTATCCACAGACATGAGGAGGGAATTACATTTTTAAAAGACATGGGGACATCCGCTTGTTCTGAACTCTCATCTATGAAGTATTGGAACCTACCTACTAAGGGCTTAATATACATGAAATTCTTCGCTTTTTCTTTAAGTTTTCAGTAACCTTTTATGATTTCTAAGTCAAAAGTTAGCAAAATATTATATACCGGACAAAAGAAACCGTTTTGCCTACAACAATGGGCCTAAGATCCAGCAGGCTGGAAATTATCTCTACACGAAAGCATGTTTAAAAATACAGAGCCAACCCACGGAATAAACAGCAGGGCAGGTGAAGTGTCTGTCGGACAACAATGAGAGTGAAAGGGCGGCACTGGTATCTCTTTTGAACACAGTGGGCCATGGTTGTGGTTCAGATTTCTTCCTAATCGGCACACGTGACGTTGGGCCTGCTCTGTTAGACTGAGGTCACAGCACTTTGTGCAGGAACCATGGATTTAAAGAGCACTTAGGATGTATTCACAAAGCAGAAATGAAACCCATGTTTGCCCAACTCCAGCCTTTTGCTCCGAGTCTCTCCAGATCAGTAAAGCAAGATTATTAACCCCCAGTTTTTCAAGCTGCAGCAAAAAAATCAGCAAATTTCAGCTCCGTTCTCCCCAGCCCCACTGTCTATCTCGGGGTGTGCCCTGCTTCTCCCCTCCCAACCAGCAGGCTCCTAGCTTCTTCCTCCAGAAAAGATGGTGAAAGCCAGAGGTCAGACATGCAAAATTGCCTGGCCCCGAAGGCCCCTCTCCTCCACCATGCCGTTTCCTGGCATCCTGTCAGTTGGCATCCAAGGGTCAGCATGCACTTTGCAAAATGAATTAATGTAAATGAGATTGGCCTATAGTTGCAGGCTCAGCACCATCCACATTAGAAATGACAAACCTTACTTACTCAATTTGATTTTTTTAATGGTTTCCCCTGAGGGAATAAATACTCCTGTTCTTGTTGCTGCTATGGGCAGGGCATTTGTTCTATAAAGCAAATGCAGGCTGTACTTTTCATTTCCTGGTGCTCTGTCGAAGGTATTTCTTACTTCCAGATGTGTGTAAATAGTTTGCATTTAATGTAATCAAACAGTGAACAAAGATACACTTAAAAAAAACATTGGGAAAAAGAGAAAAGAGGGGGAAGGAAACCTCTGAGATGTCATCTTTAATGCAGTACTAAATTTCATATGACCTTCACAAACAAGGAACCTCATGTTTTACAACATTTTACTGAAACATTATTTTCTAATAAATCCCCTTTTGTTTTGCATTCTTTTTGCTGTATAATAAGCAAAAAAGAAAAGAACAATGGCTGGAAATTCTGTCTCTGATTTGAAACGCTCTCTCTTGCATGCTGAGAAGTGTTATAATGAATATTTTTGGCATCAGCTGCTGATAGCAGCTTGGTACCAGCAGCACTTGATTCAAAATGTCATATGATACAATAATACACAAATTGAGTGCACAGAGGGGGAAAAAAATCAGGCAACCTATCGTAGATACAGCCATGTTTCATTAGTATTCATCATGGAAAAGTGGAAGTAGAAACCTGAACCCTGAAATATGAAAACATAAATAAACACTTATCCACAACACCAGGCAAAAGCCATTAACACGTGGAACGCGGCAGTTTTTATGCAATCACAACACAAGTGGCTTCGTTAGTCAAAATCTTATGACACAAATCTGTGAATGGTCTGGTACAACTAAAGCATTCACGTCAATGAGAAAATGGATTCGGATGCCATGAAGTGGATTTATAATCTAAGTTGGGAATGGAGATGTTCTCAACGGCGTCTACTGATTCGTGTTGCTCTCTGTTCCATCCTGAATGGGGCAGATTTCACCCCACCACTCACCAGGACACCCACCAGAATTGGTGTAGATGAAAAGGATTCCTGTTATGGTAGCCTTTTACTCACCCCTTTGCAGCCTTAAATTTTCTCCTTTCCTTTGACTTGTACAGTACTGCATGGTTTATAATGACTTTATAATGCACAGTTATTACACACTGGATTCTAAAACCACCTTCCTAAGGGCAGGCAGGGCAGTCCTAATTCTCTCCTTGTTCTCCCTCAGGACACTGAGAATCAAAGGTTAGAATCTTGCTTGGGATCAAGGAATAGAAGAGCTGGACAGAAACTAAATCCCAAGTCTCAGGATTCCCCCTCCAAAGGTGTTACCACAGCACCACTTTGCTTGTCCTCAAAATACTTTACAACCCTATCCATGGAAGCAAATGCCTCAACAATGGGCAGAGACATCGACACGGGAGTGCTTAAGTGATTTCTGAATTGACAGCAAGATATTTACATCACTCAGCAGCTCCGGGTCAAGGTCACACGGAGGCCACATGATGAAGAAACTGAGGAAATACACACCTGAGTTCCCTGTGCACCCAACATGGAGTCGAAAAATAAAACCCGTGTGGACTGCAGAAGAGAAAAAACAGAATGGGCCTCAGTCTTCTTTTCCTTCCATGTTGATGAAGTTTAGATGGCCAGGACTGCTGTTTCTATTTTCCATTTGGAGGGTCAGAAAACTTCATTATGTAAGTAAGGTGAGTGAAGTTCTCTACATGAAAAGTTTTTACATCCCCTTCACAGAAATTTAGGTAAAAGGAAGTTGGTGTGACATCCTCTTCATGTCTCCCAGGCCCACAAAGGCAACAGATGGCCTCTGAGTTTTAGAGATCTCTTTGTGTTCTATATTAAAATGTTTTCCAATAGATTGACATAGAGTAGGAGTCTGGCTCTTTATTAAAAGATTGTTTCTGAGGTTTTGTGCAACTTCTTCTGTGAAGTATGAGATTATGAGTCCTTGCAGTTTGCAGCTGAGTGCACAAAACCCCTCTCTGCACCACATTGGAATCACTTTCCATCTTTCCCATGGAAGACGTAGGTCTGCCCATCAGGGCAACGGGCTTGGCCACCCACTGATGTACTGCAAGGAAATTATCAAGTCCATTTTCGTCAAGTACACTCAAGAGTAGGAAGGACAATTTCAAATTACCATCAAAATGCTGAGCACAAACTCAAATCAAACTCAACCAAGCAATGTCATGTCTAGTCTTGAGCTTGAAATCCAGACCCACGTGACGGCAGAAGCCCAGTCCTACAACACAGTACTTTACGCTTTCTTCCCAACCACTGCCCAGAAGATAGCTTTGTAGCCTGTCTCCCCTTCGGTTAGATACCATCACTCAGGAAACAGGAAACAACACAGGGAAACTGGAATTCCGTGGCAGCGTGGAGATGGCACTACTGTATTCCTTATAGCTATTCAGGATGTCCTCATACAGAGGCTGGACTGTTGAGTCCTACCATGGAATGAGCTTGGTTGAAGAATTTGCACACTTCCATTTCAGTGTAATAAACCATCATAGTATTAAAACAACATAAATACAGAAAAAGTTCTCTCTCTATGTTTTCTTTTTTAGAGACAGGGTCTCATTTGTCACCCAGGTAGAGCACACTGGTGTGATCATAGCTCCCTGCAGCTGCCAGCTCCTTGGCTCAAGTGATCCTCCCACCTCAGCCTCCTGGGTACCTGCAACTACAGTCACGTGCCACCTCACCTGGCTAATTTTATTCTTCACTTTTTGTAAAAGTGGGGTCTTGATATATTGCCCAGGCTTGCCTTGAACTCTTGGCCTCCAGAATTCTTCTCACCCACCTCAGCCTCCCCAAGTGTTGGTATTATAGGCATGAGCCACCGTGTCTACCCCTAAAGTTCTCCTGTCTGTAGCCTTCCCACCATAATCATTTAAGCAACAGCAATAAAAAAAATTAGAGTAACTTTACAGAATAAAACATAACTACCACCCCAGCTAGATGATCAAAGTCAACATCAACAATGATGAATCATTTAATGGTATTGGTGGGTACCCTTGATGTGATGTGATGAGAATAGCCCTTTATCTCTGGAATTTTCCTCCCCCCAAACCCCAGAACCCATAAGCCCAAGAAGAAAACTTCTGAAAAATCCAAATTAAGGAACATTTTGTAAAATACTTGCTCATTACTCTTCAACATATCAAGGCTATCACAAACAAGGAATGTCTGCAAATTTATCTCAGTCTAGAGGACCCTAAAACGATGGACAACTAAATGCAACACTGTAGCACGGTATCTTCTGTAAGATCCTCAGACAGGAAAAGGACATTAGGGAAAAGCCAACGAAATCCTAATAAATGATGGGCATTAGTTAGCAATAATGTATCACTATTTATTCTAAGTAAGAGAAAACTGGATGTGGGTCTAATGGGAACTCTCTGTACCATCTCTGCAACCTTTCTGCATGTCTTAAACTATTCTGAAATAAAAGGTTTATTAAAAATAAGCCATCCCTCTATTTTACTGATTTCTATGTATCAGAATAATTCACATACCCGAAACTTTTTTTTAATGTCTTCTATTTTATAGAGCAATGTGACAGTGCCCATGGGAAGCTGACCACAATGCTCTCATGGACTGTCCCTCAGTAGAGTTCTAGTCTTACAAGAATGCCCCAATCTTCTATTCGGGAGGATGAGGCAAGAAAATCGCCCAAGCCCAAGAGCTGCGGTGAGCTCTGACACTACAGCACTCTACCGAGGGCGACAAAATGAGACTCTGTCTCTAAAAAAAAAGAATGCCCCAATCTTCTTTATACAAGTTGTTTTTGTTATTTTAATTATTTTTGAAATCACAAGTAGAATTGCAAATGAGAGAGTTATTTCTATGAAAATGGACTGGATGATTTGGAAAAACCTACTAAGGGCAAATGGCTGGAAATATTTATCTGAATATGTGTGTTCTTGTGCTATAAAAGATGGGAAGAAAACGTCATGAAAATCAGGAAGGATTCTGCCCTCAGCTTGCTTATGTCCTTTAAGTTCTGTTCCACTTAAAGACACCAAAATTAGAAATCATAGATCTTGAGTATGATTTCTGCAAGAACTCAAATCAGTTCAACCATCACCAAAGAACAGATGGTGAAGCCACCTCAAAGGACTGTGAGTGAATGTTTATATTGGTAGTTAATATAAAATAGAATGTTACAACATGTGTGTATCATTTTTTTTTTTTTGTAGAGACAGAGTTTCACTTTATCGCCCTCGAGAGTTTCACTTTATCGCCCTCGGTAGAGTTCTGTGGCGTCACACAGCTCACAGAAACCTCCAACGCCTGGGCTTAGGCGATTCTCCTGCCTTAGCCTCCCGAGTAGCTGGGACTACAGGCGCCCGCCACAACGCCCAGCTATTTTTTTTGGTTGCAGTTTAGCCGGGGCCGGGTTTGAACCCGCCACCCTCGGTATATGGGGCCGGCACCCTACCGACTGAGCCACAGGCGCCTTTTAATACTTGCCCTGTTTAACTTTCTTTTTTGTTAAGTTATCTTTTCAGTCAAGCTCAATCGACTAACCAAGACATTCTACTGAAGGCGATTGTTAGCTTCATCTTTCAGACGTTAATATTTCACACTCTGATTTTTGCCATCTTTCCTTTATTTGTTAAGTTCAAGTTTTTATTTTGTGCTATTTTGTAATGAACTCATTGTGCAACCCTGTCACCTCTTTTCCCTGGTGGACCAGACACAAGGGTGATTGCCTAATTATACTGCGCTGCTTGCAAGAAGCAAATTAGTTAAAGTGGTTTTTCAGATGAACAGTGCAAAGTGCTATGTGAAAGCTGGAGGGAAGGAATCCCAAAGAAATCCCAATTTCCAAAAAGAGCGTGGAAACGTTTTTTTCTTTTTTAAATGCAAAGTCTGAGAAAACAACATCATTTCTTCAAAATTAAGTGACTCTATTTTCTAAGAACTCTCAGTAGCAGTGAAGATGAGAAGTGAATAATGTGACCAGCTTCTCTCTCTGCTACACCAAACAGATGACACTTAATGGGAATGAGTGTCATTTTTCTCATTTTATGCCGAAAGCAAATCACTAAGTCATATTTTACCTTCCCCAACAGAATCCGTCCTTCTCAGTGATGGCTACAGTGCTGTTTCTTTCTACATGGGTAGAAAACTCCTTATAATCAAACTTGCATAGTTCCAAGCTGTTAGAATTTTCTGAACCAAAGAACAGAAAGATGCTCTAAGGCAGTGGTGTCTGCATGCTGATTTTATGAGGACTTCTTTTGCTTACCTTAGTGTCAGATATCACAATAGGTATATCTATGCATGAATCTTTGTGTGTCTGTGGGTGAATCAGCTTCCGTTAGTGTTTGTGTGTTTAATGTGTGACCCAAAACAACTCTTCCAAAGTGCAGCAGAGAAGGAAAAAGGTTGGACATGCCTAGTCTAAGGATACAATGAATGAAATTGTTATTTACAAATTAAGTTGTTCACTGTAAAAAAAAAATGCTCTTTAAAAATTAGTGTGGCTGACCCTAATAGTATGAATACATGGTATGAATCCTATGTATTCAACTTTGATAAGAGGACAATTAATGACAATTAATGACATGGTGGGGCATGGGGGAAGGGGAGACCAGACAGAGAAGAAGGGAGAGGGGTGAGAGAAAGGAAAAGAAGAAAAGAAAAAGAAAAGGAAAGAAAAAAAAGAAATGAAAAGTGACTAATTCTCACATAAATTGGATTTAATTTTAACCAAAGTACATTACTTAAACGTTAATTTTTAATTCAACTTGTTAATGTGTGGTTTAGGATATTGCATCCTCATTTATAAGTGAAATATGTTTGTAATTTCCCCTTTATAATAATATATTTCCTCCAATTTTTATATCCAGATTAAGTAGAATGATTTTGAAGTATTTCTTCTTTTTCTCTTTTCTATAAGATCTGACATGATCTGTTTTTTGAAATTATCTTTTACTTTTATTTATAAATGTTAGTTGTCTATTTTTTGAGACTTTGGGGAAAAGAAAACAAGAAGAAGTTAACTTCTTCCATATTGAACCTCAGAGTCAAAGCATTCTATAATAGACATACTCTTATTTGACAATTTGAATATTGCTTTCTTTGCATTATTATTATTATTATTGCTTAATATTTCGATGCAGCAATTGTCTGATTTCTTTTCTGAATGTATTTATCTTCGTTCCTTCTTTGCGAGGTTTTTGTTTCTAGTCCTTATCTGAAACATTGTTATTGTTATTAAATTTTAAGCCCTTTTAATTTTGTAAAGGCAAAAAGTAGAAACCTAATAAACATATATATATGTAAAAAAAAAATTTCTTTTTTAATTCAATAAAAATAACATGGCATAATAAAAAAATTAGGGTGGCTTAGTCTGAAATATGCTTTCAATGAGTAATTTTTAAAATAGGGTACTTATAAAAATATACTTGAGAAACAAATCCAGGAGAGTCAAAATGGATGTTAACTATCCCTTAGGAGCGTAAAACAGTACAAAGAATCCAAAGTCTGTGCTTCTTAGAATTAAGCAATATGCACAATTAAAGGTTAGAAGAACTGCACATAGATTGGGCTGGAACGTCTACGTTTCCATTACGGGTGTGCTTCAGTCAGAGAAGTCGGCTGGCGAGTAGGCAACAGATCAAAAGAAAAATCAAAGAGGAAGAGAACCACTGGGGCTGGCCCGGTTCCTACCTGCTGCTCTCCCAGGGCTAGTAGGAGGTGGAGGGAGAAAGAAAGATGGTGGCAGAGTGCAGGAGAGGCCCTAGGAAGGGAAGTCTTGGGGCACCAAGGCCTTTTTGTTTCTTCTCCGATCTTTGCTTCCTCGAAGCATTAACCTTGAAACTAAAAGTACAACATGGGGAAAGATGCACATGGGACTGATAGAGCAATGCAGAAGAAATTCTCTAGGCCCGAGGAAGATCAGGGATAGGTCGAGCAATGCAGAAGATTTTCTCTAGGCCCGAGGAAGATCAGGGATGGGTCGAGCAATGCAGAAGATTTCCTCTAGGCCCTAGGAAGATCAGGTTTTGAGAATACATTGACTTGGGTAAGGCAATGTGTGAGTCTTCCCTGGTAATATTTTAGGAATATCAGAGAGAAAAACGAATACATAAACTATGCAAAAAGTGGAATTGAACCTTTTGAAGCTTGCTAATCTTAACCCTAAAAAATAAAGCTTCTGCTTACAAATGCATTTCATCTTTCATGTGTTTGAAATTAAACTTTAACTGATACTTGTCGAAGCTACCTATTCTGCCACTGAAATCACAGTTTTAGAATATACTTCCGTTTTCTTCAACAATCTCGGACATTTTCAAATCTGCTGTGTGAAGAAAATACAAACCTCATATTCAAAAAACTAGAATCACCTACATACATAAAATATACCAGCATTAATTCCTTTCTAAATTAGTAACAAGGAGCATAATTCTCTTTAGAAGCCAGCTCATAACTCCTCTCTCCCACCAACCTTCTTATCACTTCCTCAAATCACCCCTTCCCTCCACCTGAAACGACAGCATCAGCGTGTATATTTTCGGCCTTCTTCTCAAGCTGAATGTCACCTTTGCTTCATAATCCCACCTAATCCCTGCTGGAGGTTTCCAAAGAAGTCTCTGTGATTACCCTTCAATGTCTAAAAAGCATCTTTACCTGGATTTTATAGTCCTCTTGTATGTTCTAACTCAATCTCAACATTGCCCTGTCTGTCACTCAGGATCAAAACTTCTATATAATCTTCTACAACCCTCTCTACCTAACCCCCCACCTATAATCAGATACCAACGTGTGCCCAGGCTCCATAATGACTCTTATTTATAACTATCTGGGCTTTACACACCATGAAAGTAATAATTTGAAATTTGTTTTAAGTATTGTAGACCAGCTCCTACAGTCCCCGGCATAGGAAGGTACATCACACATAGTTATTGACTACAATTGTATATTATGAGACTGCAAGAAAATTATTTTAGTTGTTAGTCTTTTATGTTCAACATAATTACACACAGAGGACTTTTTAGAGATCACTGGACTCAGATCACGCCTTTTGCATCGTCTCTGTTCCCCTCCTAGCTCTCCACCGCGTCCCCGAGCCCCCTCATCTGTGTCCAGGCAATTTGTCTTCCTTTCTTCTTTCTTGTTATTGTTGTTGAAATGTCCAGACTTTTCTATAAGACCAACTCCCCACCAACATGTGTGTGCAAACTCACACACACACACACACACACCTCTTACAAAATTCCAAATTGATAATCACAATAAAGAAATTATAGTTAAAAGAAAAGACTGGTTTTCTTTCTTTTCATCTTCTAGGCTTTCCTCAAAATAAAGTAGAAAATTGGCACGCAGTAGATCAATTGGATAAAATGTAAACAGTCACATCAAAGAGGTCAGGCCAAATTCTCTATTGAAATATTTAATTTCATCCATCTACTAAATTAAAAAAATTGACTACACTGTTAAAACTTTAATTTATCTCAGCCTTGCTGATACATCTATAATCAAAAGTAGCAGTTTGGAACAGACTCGTTCCTTATACATATTTATATGGAGCTGACTTTTTGAAGAGTGTTTTCAATAAAATTTCACATAATGTTACTGATATATAATGACTAAGAAATATACGAAAACTGTCAAGTCAGTTGACAGTTATGGATTCCCTGTTTGGGGAAAAAAAAAAAAAAAACAGCTGCAGAGTGTACTGGAAACATCAAAAAATAAGATGTGGCTTCCTAGGCAATTGGGGAAAGTAGTGGTAAGCACGAATTCACGAAGGAGGCAGATTATAGTCAAGGCAAACTGGAAAAGCGGAAGGCTTTGATCTCTGACCTTCCCTTTCATCCTCCTGCCCTCTCATCTTGCCCCACCCATGCCGTCTCCCCCGTGGACACACTGGTCAGTACCCACTGCCCACCTGCATGTGTGCAGATGAACACAAATAGAGAAAAACTCGCACCTTTCCTTAAAATCTATAACTGCTCACCTCAAGTGGGCCTTTAGTGCTGGAAGACAATCTTACAATATTTCTGGAGATTATTTAACACCTCCTTTCTTCTCAAACTCCAGTATTTACACACACACAGACACACACACACACGGACACTCATACACAGACACGTTTACTCTCAGCTAATGGTTTTCCTTCCGCCTTCACTAAAAAATAAGGAACCACCAGGGGAACAGTGTGCGTTCCCCCACCGCATCGCACCCCTGCATCTGTGCCCACACAGACTGTCTTTCTTTTCCTCTGTCATTTTTGTTGCAGTGTCCAGACTTTTCTATAAGGCCACTTCCTCCATCTGGACCCCACGTCCTTTCTCACACTGTTTATCCGAGAGCAATGAGAGCAGCTTTTCTCCACCAGTATTATTTGCTTTCTTGCCAGTTCAAGGAGAATTCAAAAGTTTTCAAACTATTTAATTGCCTTCTGCATAGCGTAGAATGGAGTACCTGGTTTGCCATGCTGGAGATGTGAATGGTGAACTCTCAGTCACGTTTCACCAGCTATCAGCAGCAGCATGTCATATAATTACTCTCTCCTCTTTCTTGAAACACTCCTACATGTGGCCTCGGGAATCCTGAGGTCCTCCCAGCAGAGGTTATTTCCAAGCTGCCTTCCCGCTGGCAGCTCCCAGACCACACCTCTCTCCTATGTGCACTGCTTCCCAGCTACAACTGCGAATTCAATTACTGACAACTCCCAAATTTAAGCACCCAGCTGATCCGATCTGCCCAATTCCAGATTTGGAAATGCAACTGTCTACTCACCATCTCTGTTTGGATGTCTCTGAAAAGCTTCTCAAACTGAGCATGTCTGAAATCAGACTTTTGATCCTAACTGCCAGATGTCTTCCCACAAACGTCCCCAGATCAGTAACTAATAACTCCATCTGTCCAGTCACACAGACCAAAAATCCGGAGTTACCTTTGTCCCCTGTCAACTCTACTTTCCACATACATCCAGAATTCAGCTGAGCTCTTTCTTCTACATCCACCAAAAATACCGTCACTCAAGCAAGTTGTGCTGGGCTATGTCAGGACTGTCTCTCTCACCCTCCTGTCCATTCTAACACAGGAGCCAGAGTGATCCCTAGAAAAAGAAAATCGTAACACGCCACTCCTTTGCTCAAAGGCCTCCAAAGTCTTTCTGTCCTCTAGAAGTTCAAGGCAAAGTCCTTACCATGGCATGCAAATCCCCAAACGTCCTGCCACCCACTGCCCTTCCAACATCATCATCCTACCACTTTCTCTCCCACTCACCCAAAGTGGACTCCTCGGCATCTGTCACACCTGCCAAGCCTGCTCCCACCTCAGGATCTCGGCACTCGCTGCTACCTCTGTCCGGAATGTCTCCCCAGACACCTTCTCAACTCCTTCCCTCACTTCTTTCAGTCTTCTGGGCAAGTGAAGTGAGGGTTTCCTCCTCATCCTACATGAACAGCGTCCACTCCACAACTGCAGAACTTGCTTTCTACCTCCTCTGTTTTCTTGATAGAACTTGTCACCCTCTGAAATTTTTCACATTTATATTTTTGTGCTTACTTTATAGCTATAAGCATCACCTCAGGAGGATTTGACCATTTTTCACTTCTGTTTCCAGATGCCCCAAATACACCTGATACATAAAAGGAAATCAATTAATCATTGTCAAATAAGTGAGTTAATTGAAATTTTTGGAAAGAATATCCATATGAATAATAAAAGCTAACATTTATTGAGTGTCACTATCAGGCAAATTAACTGTTTTACGTGTATTATCTTACTAAACTCTCACAGTAATCTTTGAGGTAGGTTCTTTCAATTCCCAATTTTATAAATGAGGATGTTAAGGTGAACTGAGGTCAAAGGGCCACCCAAAGTCTCATAGCCAGCACTCGTGCATGGTGGGCTTGAGACAGACACTTGGAACTGCTTCACTCCGCAACCCACTGTTTTTCTAAATTGACTACGCAAACCTCACAGTTGTGTTGCTGTGCTGAGCCTTGGTAATGACTTTGGTGGACACTACACCTGAATAAGCACCTGCAATTAGTGCCACTTAAAATCAAACTCCACACTTTAGGTAGAACACTGAAATATCACTTGTCTGATTCAAGAAGCTGTGTAGATTGCTATGTACCTCATTTACCAATAGAGATTTCAGACATTTAGTATATTTTCATTCATTGTCTTGCAAAAAAGAAGGGATAGACTGCTGCAACTTTGAAATTAGTGTATCTTCAACTTAGTTTTGAAAAGTTATGTGACGTTGTTGATGCTAATGTTCAAACCTGTCTGCGAAGTCACTATCAGCTCAAGCACAGACCAGCAGACCTATCAGGTTAAACACCTTCTCGGAGGATAACTGTCAAGTGTGCACCTTGCTCTCTTCTCTGAAACTCATTCTTCGGAGTCCTATCTTAGTACCATAGCCCACAAACTGTCTTGCTTAAATGCAGCAGGTGCTTGGTGCAATGCCTGTTCTATTCTGGACTTGTCTTCCTGCCCCAGATCCCAGCAGTCGTTCTGATTCTGAATCCGGCCCTACTATTCCAATACTGTTAACCCTACGTTCTAATGCTTCCCTAACCTCTAGTTAAACCTAACTAAACTGGAATCACATTTTCTAAACATGTAGAATCAGCATTACTCAGCCAGATAGGCCTACAAGGTAAGAAAGAGGAATAGGTGGTAACAAGCAGCCTTTAAGAGGAACTCTCACCTCAGGGTAGTCACATTCTTTTATAGTCCCCTCCTATACCAAGTGAGATGACCTGTGTGGTCAAGGTTAGGCCATAAAAGACACCGGGGGTATCTGCCTTGCTCTCTTCCATCATTCTCTCTGGAGGAAGCCCAGTGACCATGTCATGAAGGCAGCAAAACAGCCTCTGGGGAAGTCACTCAGCAAAGAGTTAAGGCGTCCTGACAATGGGCAGCATCAGCCTGCTCTGCACGTGTGGTGGACGTCCTAGAAGATGTGCTATGTCAGTCAACCGGACACGGTGCATCCTCCGGCATTCTCACCACAACCTCATGGAAGACGTGGGCCAAACCACCTGGCTGAGATGCTCCTGAATTCCTGCCCCACAGAAACTGTGTAAAATGAGAAATGTCTATTCCTTATGAAGACACCAAGTTCTAGGGTAGTTCATTATGCAGCAAAAGATAACTAGAACAATGTCTATACCTAATCCATTTGTAAACCCCCAAAAGTCAGATGCCCTATAGTGAAGAAAATTGTGTAGAAATTCAACTTGGCAAGGAAAATACACTTGGTATATGAAACAGATAAACAATGATTTTATCTTTTTTACAAAGCTTAGAGTTTTGATGATGAATTTTTTTTACAGGCTGTTAGCTAACTTTTTCTGACCTTTAATAGAGCCCTACATATCAGTATTTCAATAAATGTGTCTCAGAGCACAAATGGCTTAAACTATAGAAAACAGAGCTCCAGATGCTTCAGACTCTGAACTCTGAAAAATATTAACAAAGCATAACTGTTTGCTGTTAATACAACATCCCTAATTTAAAATATAGTAATAATGAATCAAATATAGATTGTCTAGGAGAAAAACAGGTGTGCAATACAGAGTATTAAAGGCAACATAAGGCCACAACCCTGAAAGAAAATATCAAGATCAGGACTGAGACAGAAGTATTTTCCTGAAGGATGAAAGCCTGGTATTGGTAGCACAATGACACCATAATTAGGTCTGTATCATACTTTTTCACATAAATATGCTTGCTTTACGCAACCAATTGGAAATCTGAACATAAGTCATTTCACACATGAGTTCAGTCATTCTCAACTAACTTTTCTCTTTCCCGAATTGCAGCATCCTCTTGAAGTGGTGGTGCAGAGAGTAGCCTCAGCTAAGTCATCAGTTGCAGTCAACATTCAACTAGTCAAATAAGCAGATGAAATGCTGTGCACAACTTAGAGAAGCAACCGATGTAGCCAGTGGTTACTCTGGTTTTGATATCTCAGAAAAGAAGTGTTATAGATCACATATTGAAGGCAGCAAGCAGAAAGTAATATTTGGTTTCCCTTTTTGAAGCTCTGGGGAAGCACTTGGGAGGTAAAAGTTAAATAATTTTAATGGCCTCCCCTGCCCTCAAATAAAACATTTAGCATTCATCTTCTAATGAGAGACATACTGTTCATTTTGTCAGAGATGGATCATGTCAATGGTTCCCTAAAAATTAGGCTGTGAACCCTTAGGGTACCAGAACAGTGCCTGTTTATGGCTCTTCCTCCAGCTTCAAGTTTTGCCTTTGGCCAGTGGAGAATTGTTGAGTGACAGCTTGGAAAAATACTCATCTTCTAACTGGCATGATGAAATACAACCCCACGCAGTGCACGCTCACCTTCTATCAGGCACTGTGTTAGGCGCTAAGGATACGGAACAGTTGGAGAATCAGTCACCACTGTGGACAGGGAGAAGGTCAGGACTGAGGGAAGACAGGTGGCAGGGGAAACAATGACAGAGTGAAGAATCACACACTCTGGAGAGAAATAGGAGACAGAAAGACCAGACAGGGAACTACAGCAAAGGACGTCATGAAAATTATGACCTTGGAGCTTCGTCTTCAAAGCAGGTCACCTGATGGCCAGCTGGCTTTTGACAAGGTAAAAGGGGACCCTACATTGGAAAGGTGGAGCTTCTGCAAGATAAAATTATGTCTCAAAAATACTGCTAAAAGAGTAATCATCAAATAAGCATGTCTCTAGGCCCATAAAGTTGAAAAAATAAAGAAAGAAATTAGTGTATCATTGCTCTTGAGACATTCAGGCTTTTTTACCTTTTGAACAATGAAATTTAGAGCTCAGAGTATATTTTTGTAACTATCCAAAATGAATCCATTTCAAAGGCCAGAGTCTTTTTTTTTTTTTTTTTTTTTTTTTGGTATTCTGACTGGGGGATATGGAATAAAGCCTGCCCCCTGCAACCCTGCGAAGATGTCCACATCGTAATCCTCAGAACTCATACATCTGTTATCACACGGGAAAGAGGCTTTGCAAGATGTGATTAAGATTAGGACATTGAGATTGTGAGAGTACCCCAGATGACCTTGGCGGGCTCAATCATACCAGGCCTGTAAAAGCAGAGAACATTTCCTAGCTGTGGTCAGAGACGGCAGCAAGAGTTGGATTTGATTAATTTGGTTCTGAAACCTCATTCAAAGAAGGGATAGAGGATTCTAGGAGATAGGATAGGCCCCAAATGACAGGTAGGAAGAAAATGGGGACCTCTGTTCTATAACTACATGGAACTGAATCGGCCAACACCCAAATGAACAGGAAACAAACTGTCTCTAGAGCCTCCAGAGATGGCTACAGACTGCTGGCCCCTGGATTTTGACCAGATGAGACCCACATGAGCCCTATGGAACGGCAGTAATTTTATGTACTAAGCCTGTGTTGTTTATGCCACTAAATCTGTGGTAATCTGTTACAGCAGCACTAAGAAACTAATACATCAACATACTCTGTTTATCACTTAACAATGGAGTTGCCAGAAGAGGCTTATAACTTAGATTTGTAAAACCTAATACTGTACAAAATCCAGAAATGTTTTATGAAGACACCACTCATTTTTATTAACTAATTCTTCTGAAAGGAAAGGAGTGAAGGTAGTAACAAGAGCTATTATTGACCTACGAAGTGCCATCTCCTTGGTACTGAGCCAAGCACTTTACACAGCACTGAGCACCACGGGTGCTTTTGAGCATGGATATGTATGTTACCATGTGACAGGCACCATTCTAAGCATTTTACATATATTGATTGATTTAATCTTTACAACAGCCTTATAAGGTAACTTCTTGTTATTATATATTTGTAATTTCAGATTAATATGAGGACACAAATGGTTAGGTTACACTGTTTGCATTGTTAGGTAAGGTTCTTCTTATAGTCGTGCGCCGCACCCAGGAGGTGTGCTATATACCCCTACGCTGTGCCCGTTAGGGAGCACACCAATTCCCCTCCCTCCTCCCTTCACCCTGTTCCCTCATTTCCCCTCCCCCCAACATGAATTGAATTGAGTTTTTCTCTTGGGTGGGCATGTACTAGTTGGTCAACTAATTGGTTTTGGCTTTTCCATTCTTGCGATACTTTCCTAAGAAGAACATGGTTAATCTAGGTTAATAGAAAAGATGTAAAGTCTCCATCTTTTATGGCTGAATAATATTCCACAGTACACATATACTACAGTTTGTTAATCCATTCCTGGGTTGATGGGCAAGGCAACTTCTGTTATCAGTATCCCTATTTTAGAAATGAGGGCATTGAGACGCAGAATTTATGAGTAAGGCGCAAGGGTTGCACAGATAGTAATCACTTAATCCCCACAGCAACTCTCTGATAGCAGGTAGCATTTCTCGGGAGCACATCACATTCCAGGTACAAGGCCAGGTACTCTCATTCATTAGTGCACTGACGCCCCAAATAGCACCTTGTTCTGCAGATGAGGAACCTGGGGCCTAGGAAGTTTAACACCTGGCTTGGCATCTCACGATGAACAGACAGGTCAGCTAAAGTCACAACTGACATAGAACAGGCTCTCTTAGCCACCTTGGGTATTCTAGGGAAGCCCAGTAAGGCTGCCCTGGCAGCAGAAATGTGCAGCTATCTGAGGATGGCCTTTCCTTAATAATCTTCAAAGCTGTATTTTAATTACAATCTCTCCAAACACTTGAATCAAGGCAGATCTCTCCCTAAGGGTGAGACGGGTAGAAGGTGAGCTAGACCACTCAGAATATTTGTATTTAACCACAACAACAACAAAAAGCTTCAACCACCTTCCCACTTTTCAAATCCAATCCTGATTACAAAATTGACTCAACACCTATTGGCTGCCCACCCATGTGGATCAGTAGAGTGACCATCCAAACAGATATTATCTCTCCAAGTGTATTTATGCTTTATAATTTTCAAGAGTAGCTAAAAGAATGTTAGTGATCTGTTGGATAACAGTCATGGCTCTAAAGAAACTTCTGGATATATCAGGAGTTAAGTTCCATCCACGTCTCATAACGTACTGGTAAAATCTAGTAAAATTCAATACAATTAAGTCAGAGAAAAGAATTGAGCTAAAAGTCAGCAGACCTAGTTTCAGCCCTGCTTCTACCTGAATGGCCTCAGCAAGCCATTTCACTTGGCTGCCTCCACTTCCTCATTTGTAAAATAAATGGATTGGTCCACAAAACATCACATAGCTTCCTAATTCTGATTCCTGTGATTCTGCTCTTTCAAATTTTCCAATCTGCCCTTACACAAGAGAAGCCACTAGATTCAAGCAATACTGGACAAGCCATCAATGTGAATCCTTGGGGTGGTGCCAGGGGTAGAAGGTGGCAAGTATCCAAATCCCAGAGTCACTGGTATATGATTTAGGAGAGTTTTTAATAAAAAACAAAAAATAGACCCTGGAGAAAAAGCACTCCAAAGTATCAGCAAAAATGTAGTGAGTTTTCCAAGACCTGAATAAAAATGGGACACCAGAAATAGTAAGTAATGACAAATGTATTTGATACTTGGTTAATGGGGCTTGAAGGGAAATAGATGTGCACCCGCACAAATACACACACGCACGCAACACACATCCCCTCACACAGAAATGCCTGAGTGTCCCTCCCTCCTTCAGGTGCAGCAATGAGACAGTCACCAGGGTGCAATTACACAAGCCTGCTGCACTGCACCAAACTCGCCGGGCACACAGCAAGCCTGGAAACGCCACCACAGCTCCCCACACGCACAGAGGAGGCTCTGGAATGCCTCCAAACCCCGGTGCTTTCATGAGCTAGGGAAAGGCATTCACTTAACCTGCTGAAATGATGGGGCTATAGGCCTGCACTAGCCGGCCCTGGGGAAAGCAGGTCCATGGATCCTGGTGCTCGGCAGTACCAGAAAGCAAAGGGGACTCTGCCTCCATCTGCTAGAAAAGAATCAAGGAAATGAGAAAGTTGCATTTCATTGCCCGCAAGTGATTTCTCTTACACAAAAGGATCCTGCAGTTTGGGCACAAAGAAGAGAATCATGAAAGAGAAAATTGACTAATATACTGGAGAGATTGGCAAGCATTGAAATGGTGAATAAACAGTATGCTAAAACTGATGCTGCCTATTACAAGTCACAAGAAATGGAGCAGCTCTGTATTCCTCCAGTAAAGGGATCATACAAACAAAGATTCTGCAGGATTAAATAACGATCTTCTTAGCACACATATCCTGGTTCTTGCCCCTTCTTTCACCACACATGATGGCAGGGACCTCTCTGAATCTTCACCCTGCAATTGGTTTAGTCTTTGAATCTCAGTTGCTCTTGAACTGGTTATATTTGAATATCCAGTAAACTTATCTGGATAGAAACCATTGATGGGGTCTCCATGGCCTCTAATTGTCACCCCTATGTAAGTACTTCTCACAAAATACACTCACTGTTCGCAAATGTCTCTGCATGACTCGTAGTTGTCACATCACCAAATTGGAACTCTTTTTTTGTTGTAGTATGAGACGATTTGCTTCCTTTTAGTTCTGTCATTCTGACATCAGTTTACCTTTAAATGACAGGTCTTTGAATTCCGAAAACTTTGCAGGGGCTACAATTCTAACAAGTCCAGAAAATGAAAAGAAGGAAAAATAAGAGCATAATTTCATTCTTGCCCTATTTGGTGTCGGTTAAAGTGAAACACACCCATGTACACATCCGTCCTCCTTTCCCCACTTAGAATCTTTTTTTCGTTTGTCTTTTCTTTTTAATCTTTATTTGGATTGCCAACTACTTAAAGTGAGAAATCCTAACAGACAGAATCTTAGCATTTAAGAAATGGAAATGACCTTGAGGAGCACAAGCAGTGAGTGAAACTGATAAATATTAAAGAGAACAGAATTTACTTTTTGAAATTAGAATGGCATCTTTCTTCTTTAAGTATGAGCCGAGCCCCTATATGTAACTTCGTTGCATCTGTCCTCGAGTTTTTGCCCACAAGGGACCAAGGAGTGTCTTTCTGGGCAAGGAAATAGAGAAAGGCAAGGAATAAAATCTTCTTTCCTTCTGTGTGTTTTTTAATTGCTAGAAAAGACCCACTTTCTCCATGTATAAGTAACAAGCCTCAAGGTCTGGGTGAAGAAAGCTTGGCTTTCACCAGGTCTGATGTCCCTGGTCTCAGGAGTTAACTAATCATTTGGGGCCAGATTCCAGACCAGATTGTTCCCCCTTGGGGGTGGAAAGTGACTGCCAGGGTCTCACCTTCAGAAACTGAGCGCTGCACCCAGGGCATGACCTAATTCCAGCCGTGTCCTTCTCCTATGCCAGCATCACCTCTCTGTATATTACCAGCTGTGTCCCATATGGCCTACTGCACTGAAGCTCACACGCATACACTCGCACGCACAATTCCAAAAGGGTTTGGTCGGCCAGGTAGCTGGGCTAGCTGCTCCACCGGCATCCTCATTCAGTGTTCTTCCATTCATTCTGTTCAGCATGGTCCAAGGGACGAGGTTATTTCTTAAGGGTGTGAAGAAAGATGCATTTGAACATGGCTTCCTTAGGGAGAACGGAGATGTTCTTTTCTAAGAAGGTCATCAACAGATAACATTGCATTAGGAGTTTCTCTCGCCCTGGTTTCTGGGCCCTGGGGAGTTGAGCTTTATGATTTAGTAGGTACAGTTATCCAATCAGTGCTGAGGGAAACATCTTTTCTGTGTGAGCTCTGTACAGCAAAACCAAGTTTTGTCAATGATTCTCCCCAGGAAAGAACGTTGTCTTTCATTTGAGCAACAACGCCCCTCCTGGCAAGAGTCCATACTTCCCCAGAGCTGAATCTGGCCGATTTCAAAGTCACCTTACGCATTTGGGACAGGATGGAGATGTGGAAAAACACTCCCATTACAATTCAGAAGTGCTGGCATACTACCGAAAACCAAAAATAAAGCCTTAGAAAGGAGAGGGGAAGGGAAAGTAAGCAAAGAGCTTAAGGGTCAGACAAAGGGAAGCGTTTTTTAAAATGCCAGTGCGTAACACAGGATATTTAAAATGAACAAAGAACTGAGCTCTTCTAAGGCACAACCGCAGCTGCCTCGACTATCTGTGATCAGAGATGAGGGCAGAACAAGTTATCCCCCTTCCTTTTATGTTTCTTAGAAACAGACAAGATGTATCACAACATTTGCCATAAATATAAAGCTTACTGATGTGCTAAAAAGTCTCTTTCAAACACTGAGGTAAACCAAACAGAAATAAGTATTTGAGTATTATTCAGGTCTCACCTTTGCTAATATTTGTTTCACTTAGCTCCCACATTCTACTATTTCGTGTTTACGGGTTAATAAAATTTGAATTTTGGAACCAAGTAGCTTGAGTTTTAGTTTAGCTTATGCTGCTAAGAACCCTTTGGCGTTTGATAAGTTGCACACACTTGACTTTCAGCTCCCCTTCTGCTCAATAAAGTATTTGATTTTCTTTAAGGTTGCCTATGATTTATGAAAGCATTATGGCCCTTTCTTTTATATTCCCAGGTTCCTGCATACTATATCATGAACAAGACAAAGAAAGGTAAAGGCTGCTTGTTTTTTACATGAAAGCAAAAAAAAAAAAAAAATACTTTAAGTGGGAGAGAACTTATATGAGCAACTTACATCCAGACAATACTAATATTCTGTCTTCAAAGAGGTTTTGTGTACATCATTTTAATCACTTATTACAAGCTTTGAAGGCTGATATTCATTGCTGTTTTACTAATGAAAAATTTCAGTGCTTATGCAGGGTCACCAAAATAATTTCATTTAAGAGAATAAACAGGACTAACACATGAGCCAACTGTAGATAATTTCTGTATATTGTATAGAAGGTCAAATCCACTGGAAATTGTATTCCCCATAAGTACTTCTTTTTTTTGAGACAGAGTCTCACTTAGTCACCCTCGGTAGAGTGCTATGCCGTCACAGCTCACAGCAACCTCAAACTCTTGGTCTTAAGTGATTCTCTTGCCTCAGCCTCTCAAGCAGCTGGGACTACAGGTGCCCACCAAACACCTGGCTTTTTTTTTTTTTTGGTGTAGTTGTCATTGTTGTTTAGCAGGCCCAGGCTGGGTTCAAACCTGCCAGCCCCGGTGTATGTGGCTGGCACCCTAACCACTGAGTTATGGACACCGAGCCACAAGTACTCCTTAATAGCATTTTATCATTTCTCTATGAATCCCAGCACTGTTAGGAATTCCAGCTACCCCTGGGTGGCTGAAATGGATAAAGACGCTGAGCTCTAGCCCTAGAAAAAATACACGAATGATTATCTATAAGATAAGAAGGTTTATATTTCTTTTCAGAGCACATGTTTGAAAGCTTCCTTCAGCAGGAAGCTCTTGCCGATTGTTTTCTGATATTAACAATGTCCTCAGAAACATACAAAGAATAAAGAAACTAGCCCTAACATCCATGCGTGGGCTCTATCCGCTCTCTCCTTAGCCCTATAAATCCCCTTCAGGGCAGACTCCATGTGGAAGTCACTCAGGGGCTGTGTGAAAAGGCAGGCCAGGTGAGAGGCAGTGAAACTCTGCAAAGACAGACCAAAGGAGCCTCCTACTCCCAGGCAGGCCAGCGTGCTGACCAGCTGGCCCACCTAAGCCACAGTCACAGGAGCAAATTTAGTTCAAGGATGGTAGAACACCTTCAGAGCACTGATAGACTTTCCAGCTCTCACGAGAAAGGCAGTGCTAAGCAAAGGCTCCACAGCAAGGTTCCCATTCATTTATCCAACAATAAACTCAACAGTGTATTAAAGTTCAACTATGAACAGTGCATTCACTATGCCTTGAAGGTACCACATAGCATAAAACACAATCCCCAGCCGAAAAAAACTCATAGGCAGGGAGGCAGGCATGTAAATAACTAAATTACAGTTATGTACTTGGCCTCTTTATAAAACACAACAGAAGCAGAGAACTGGAATCTGAGTCTTAGAAGGGACACTTGAGCTTAGCTTGATTGGGAAAGATAAATAAGATTATGTCACTTGAGCCGGGGGAGGGTCCTTCCAATCACAGGGAAAGGCATTTGAGGATGTGTCATCACTGCTAAAACAGCCTAGATTCTCCAGGAAGTGGTGAAAAGTTTGGTGAGGACATTGTCATTAGTAGTACTGACAAAAGAGCCTTTGGGAGTTTGTTCAGAAATACAACAGGAACCTTTATAGGGAGGAGAAGGAGGATTTTCACATTATTGGTTTTAACAAATTTTCTTAAATTAATAGACATCAGAAATGCCTATTTCCCATTAATCCCCTTCCTGCGGTGCATCTTACAAGGGTATATGTGAATCCTAGTAAAGGTCTTAGCAAAATAACTAAGAAAATACCACGAAAGCTATGTTAACTAGTGTGATGAAAATGTGTCAAACGGTCTATGAACCAAGTGTATGGTGCCCCATGATCATACTAATGTACACAGCTATGATTTAATTAAAAAAAAAAAAAGAAATGCCTATTTCCATCTCCAACTCAAGGAGAAATATATTTTTTCTTTTCATTAAAGGAGATGATCATCAAAACCCCTCAGGTGAAATTCTATGGAAAACTATTGATAGTCATCAACCCTTATGATTTCTTCCTAGCCCAAATGGAAAAGTAACAATATCATCCAAACACTTCACAAATCCCTCCACAAAGTGACAGAAGAATAAAACACTTTAAAAAGCAATAATTAAGCAATGATTTATTGCACACCAGTTCTGTTCTCTGAAGCCACCAAACCTATTTCCATCACTGGGGCAGAAATGCAGCAATTACATAACAACTTTGCCAGATCGAGGCAGGAAGACGCAGCCAACACACGAACCACTAAGATGTTCATTCCATTTTAAAAAGTGCACCTAACCATTGCTCCATGTGCCACACAAGCCGTCGTCATGAAGTGTCACATACAGAGGGAAAATCTAATTTTATGAGAGGTCAGTTAGAAAATCAGAGACCGAAATTTCTTACTGTTGATTGTTCAATAACAGAAAATTTATCTTGAACAAAAGTTAATTAACAACATTATGACTTGCCTGACCTGGAAATCCTACAAATTGAAATCATCAATGAAGTGTACCCATTTGTGTCATCACCAAGGTTTCTTCAATTGCAATTGTCTGCCTCTTCCTACCAATGGCCCAAACCGTTCGCTACATGCACAGATTAAGTAGCTCATATCCCCTCCCGACTATTCTTTTGGACTATGCCCTCATTTTTGCATTTCCTCAACTGCAAGGACCATGTCTACAGGTCTTCACATTACAGATAACATCAACCAGTCAAAGACGCCATAAGGAATGTCTGCATTTTCCAGGCACTTTGCCAGGTGCCAGAATCAAATAAATATTAAGAAATCTTTACTTCCTTCAGAGAGCTGGCAGTCAGGTTTTATTATCCCAGAAATTCACTAGACAAGTATACCTAGCCAGCCCTCAAGAAATACCTGGTCAATTAACAAGTGGATGGATATGCAAATAAATACATGTCAACCATCCTTTCAAAGTTTTTTACACTAAGAGTTGTTTTTATTCTGAAAGTTAATTTATACTATCAAAAAACAATGGTCTCCTACTAGGCTCTGAAAGTAAAGGGCTAGGTTTCTGCAGACATGGAATTAAGCATAATACTTCATTGATTTCCTATTAGCTTTAGCCATAAAATTAAATATACAAAATATGTAAATGTATGATTATATATGATATATATTATAAATATTAATATACAATAAACTAGTCACACAATATGCATCTATACAAACACACACATACATAGCATAGAGTATACGTATGCATATGGACATATGTTTGTGTATAAGTCACATATGTTTACATGCAATGTGTATGTATGTATATTGTGTGAATGTTATATATTATACACACATACATGCCCTCCCTAAGAAATAGGTCAAAGAAATAAGTAGTAAGGAGAAAATACTATAAGAACTGCTATTCCCCTATTTTGCGAAAAGGATATTTTCAAAAAGGAACCCAGACTGCTCTAAGTCACGTTTAACACAGCCACACGACATCACTTCCAAGATACTTCCCAGACTACATCCCGGCTGAGCTAAGAAAACCAGAGCTATCCTCTGAAGCTCTACCTCAAGTTCAAGAATGATCTTTTTCATAAACCCTCTCCAGTAGACAGTGCCTGTAACATTTCACTACACTTTTTGCAGGTCCGTTTCACTTGACTAAATTCCCTAAGGGCTGATACTGTGAACCAGTAGTGTTTGAATGTCTGGTCCTCAGCACAGTCTGGGTCACACCCCACCACTGCAGGAAAGGGACTCAATGGTGTGGATTCGTTTATTAAAGTAAATTTAAAATGTATTTTCTTTCTAGCCAGTTTGCAATCCCTCTTGAAACTGTTGAGGATCCCCTATCGTTTCACGAAACATTGGAAATGTCTGTTCCAAATAGCCTTGCTTCTAAAATATATTAGCTTCGGTCCTGTGTACCTTAGGGAGAGCCCCAGGCCTGAAATAAACTAGGTAAGACCTCAAATACGGCAAGGCAGTGAGCCTAACACAGATTTATTGAAACCTTAATTCCCTCTTCATACCTTTCCAGCAAATTACTCCTTTCTACAACATCCCAGGATATTAAAAAAAACCTGTTGTACATTGCATGACACTCTTTCATGAACATACCAGCACCGAGAAAGAGCAAAAATTAGGACATGGGTACTTGGCTGCATAATAGGACTAGGCAATCCCATAGCTCATTTGGCCCTCACAGTCTAACTAGGGGGAAACACGCCCTGCTGGGAGGCAAGGGTCTAAACTAGAAGAGCCCTGGGAGTCCCACGTTAAACCGAGGGGACTGAAACATGCCAGAAATTGGCAGAAGGATAAGCTTTTGTGCAGAGAAAAATTTCTTTGTTACATCCTAAACTCCTGAGCTCTCAGCTACAGCATTCAATGAAGCTTTCCTGGTGTACTATTAGGTCAGAGCGCACGCCAAAAGCAATGTTGCCAATAAGTTCAAATGGTAAAATTTGCAAATAATGTATTTTTAACAAATTAAAGCAGGTTCCAAGTTAGCTCTCCATCACATCACCATTACTGTCACCTGTATTCCAGTAAGTTTTCTTGAGTCTAAAAGAGGAGAGAAGACTCCCAGCAAGCACATCGAAAGTTGAACATCCAGTGAAAAACAGACAAGCTGGTGCGGTTATGGATATGTTAATGAGCTTGATGGACTATTTCTACAATGCATACATAGATCCAAACATCATATCATACCCCACACATATCAGATGTACAATCAGTGTCCATTAAAAATAAGTTATTTTTAAAAGGGGTAACATTGCACATAATGGCATCATGCAAGTTGACCGTGAAACTAAATATCTTAAATGATTGAGAAGGACTTAGGACAAATTAAACAAAACACATTTACAAACTGCCTGAAATAACTCTCTTAAACTATCTCTGTATGTGTATATATGTGTGTGTGTGTGTGCACATAAAATATTACAAATGGTGACATATAATTTTAAGCCATGATATTGTAGAATTTGACGTTTTATAGATGTCTGACCCAGACTCTAGGAATCAGAATTTTTGAAAATTTAGCTTTCTTCCAAAGCTAATCATGTAACCTCTATGTCTGGGACATCTGAGAAATTACAATAAGATTAATGTAACTCTCATAACAATCATCATGACTGAACAATCATCAGTGAGATGTGGAAGGGCAGCTCCACATTTCACTTCTTTCAACTGAACAACTATTTTTCATTGTTTTTGTGGGTCATTCCCTATTCATTAATTCATTTTACTCACTCTCCTTTTAAGACACATGAGAGAGTGGCTCCTTGCTGACACAGCATGCCTGCCTCCAGCAGGGATGAACTTGGCCTCCCCTCATCCTTGCCTCGGTAAGTCACAAGTTTAGTGACTGAAGTGAGAGTAAATAGGAGGTCTGAGTAAGATTCTTAAGATCTCTTCGATTAGTGAAGGATTTGAACAAGGTATGAACATTGCAACATCAGTTCAACAATTCATATTCTTTTGCTATTCCTTTACTCCTGTCCATGTTCTGCATAGTGGAAATAATTATTAGAAAAATCATCTCTAATACAAGTGGTATTAAAAATGTGCACATGGAAATTAGGAACAAATTGACATGTTCCTTGTGCATGTATACGCATTTAAGGATTTGAGATGGTCTCATTCTTTTCCTGGTTTTCTGCTCCTTTCTCTCTGTTGTAAATTAAATAACCTCAGTATAAATGGATATATTTTTCCACAGCCTTGACATATGCTGGATTCTAAACTGCCTTTGTTTCTTATGCACACTTCCCAAAATGTTGGACCAAACTCTCCACATGCTTGGGAGGCTTGAATAAGCTCAGTACACATAAAAGCAGCAGACCCCCTCCTGTCCAGAGCCTGCCCCTTCACTCTCTACTGGAGGGAGCATCCCACCCCACCCCACCCCATCCATCCCACCCCACCTCATCCCATTCCATCCCACCCCATCCCACCACATCTCATCCCATCCCACCCTGTCTCATTCCATTCAAATTTGTACCAAATTTGAGGGCTTGCTTGACTGGCCTTCTTCTCAGCACCAGATTTCCCATCCCACTCCTATACTCTGCCTGGGAAGCAGCCAGGCTTCCAAATTCCAGGTTGACCAAGTGGAAACCCTTGCTTGATGCCTGCCAACTCCTTCCAATAAATTGCCCTATTTACAGTAACTTTTCTCAACTTAGATAAATTCTCTCTTTCTGCAATCTAGCCTCCAGCAATACTTGCAAGCCCACATATCACTGCTACATGAAAGCTTAATGTTATCACATGCCTGGGCCAGCACCCTGGATCATTAGAAATTAATATCACCCCAATTATGCTTCAGTGTCAAGTTTTGGTTGATTAGATGGTGTGTGTCCATTATTTTACCATTATGCCTTAAACACTGACAATAGCACTTGGCATTTTCAGTAAATGGAGAAACCCGGGGTCACCCTCTGATATCTTGAAGGCTGAGAAGATCAACACCTCAGGACCCCCATAGGCATTTAGGGCCCAGAGGTGGGGAAGATTTAAAGCGCTGGAAGGAGCCAGAATTCAGCTAGGACGTCATCTACAAAGGAAGCGGCGTGTGAGAAGTCAGCAGTGGGGCACCCTAATTCTGACACCTTGGGTGTAGAGGGCTCACTCAACGCAAACTGGGTGCCCAGAGGTTTTCACCTGCCAGCGTGGCCATGATGAAGCACCATTAACTGAGGGGCTTAAGCAAAGAAAGGTGTGAAATGTGTGGTCTAACAGTGCTAGAGATGGAAGTCTGAAAGCAAGATGTCAGCAGGCTTGGCTCCTTATGTGGGCTGTGAGGTCGCCCTCTGGTCTAATCCCTTTCCCAGCTTCTGAGGGTTTTCTGCCAATCACTGGCATCCCTTGGCCTGCAGAAGCATCACCCTGATCTCTGCCTCCATCTTCAAGTGGCTCGTTCCTGTCTGCCTGCCTATCTTCAAGGTCCCCCTCCATCTTCACACAGCTTGTTCCTGTCTGTCTGTCTACCTTCAAGTTCTCTCTCCATTGTCACATGGCTCATCTCCATCAGGTCTATCTTCAAGGTCCCCCTCCATCTTCACAAGGCTCGTCCCAGTCTGTCTATCTTCAAGTTCCATCTTCACACAGCTTGTCCCCGTCTGCCTGTCTATCTTCAAGTTCCCCCTTTGCAAAATGACACATTTACATTGGATCAAGGGTCTGCCCTACTCTGGTGTGACCTCATCTCAACTAATTACATCTGCAGAAACCTAATTTCCAAATAAGGACATATTCTGAGGTTCTAGGGGTTAGGACTTCAACACATTAATTTGAGGAGATAAGAGTCAACCTGTAACACCTGTGGGGCACCTGAGACAGGGCCTGTCACACGCTGGGTTGGTACTCAATCCATGTGTGTTAAATAATTGAACACATGAATGAATAATCCTTCTGACTGCCAGGAAAGAAGCCTCTGACTCGGGGTGAGGTGGTCTTTTTGATCACCATTAACATCGAACCCTACTGAGGACAACAGCTGCCACTGTGAGCAGCTTGCTGAGGCTGTTGCTGAACGACTGAGGTCTCGTTGCTGTCTGATCCCTGCAGAAAGCTCTGAATTTGAAGTTGGGGCACTATAAATAGCAGTAAGTCTTATCCTTCAAAATGTCATATGTACTTTTCAAGAAGATTTTAGTGTCATATGAGAGTCCCCGAGTAATTCAATTTATAGGAAATGGAGACCAGAAAGAACTAATGCTGTAATAATTAATTATGTATGCAAATGGCAGACTAAATTTAGGTGCACAATTACATGTCTAATCATAGCTGGCAAAGGTCGGGAATGACACACGTGGCCTGAGGAGCATGTTCCCCACTCTGTTCAGGGTATGACGCTATAAAGTAACCTCACTCAAAACCACACAGGCTGACTGTGAAAGAGAAACCCCAGGAATGTGGTCCTGTGAGAGCCAGGCCTCCCTGGGCCTTCCTGCAGTCCATCTGTGACTATCCTACACATGGCGCAGAGGCCACACAAAACCACCGCACAGTGAGGAAGGGCCAGTGTGAAGGATATAGTGACTGCCTGTGCCGTCCCATGAGAGGACAGAATAACAAGGCTGTGTCAGCCTCCCAAGTAGCTGGGACAAGAGGCATGCACTAATTTTTAAACTTTAAAATGGGGTCTCACTGTGTTGCTCAAGCCAGTGTCAAACTCCTGGCTTCAAGCAATCTTCTCACCAAGAGCTGGGATTATGGAAATGAGCCCCCATACCTGGCCTGTTGGTGGTGTTCCTAAGAGTACCTACCAAAGTGGACCTGTGGACAGATACCCACTTGCCTGGTTTCCACGTTCAAAATATGTGTCTGTACCCCTATGTGTGTGCACGTGCATGTTGGGCACTATGAAGAGTAACGGCATCAAGGAACTCAGGAGTCCTAGTTTTGAGTCCTCCTCCTGCCACTGATGACAAAACAGAAAGAATGATTTACATTACACAAAGTGTGAGTGTGAAATGAAAGAGGTTTCATAAACTACAAAAAACAAATGACATTCATGAGACTTCACAGGTCTATAAACTTAATGATCGTGGGGTGAAAGTTGTAGCAACCTTGTTCATCTAGGTGGGGACATACTCATCCCTCCTAGTCCTGCCAACCCTCGGGGGAACCCACAGCATACATCCAAATGGCACAGCACTAGGGTTCTCTCGTGATTGCGTCCTGAGCCTCTCTGTGAGACTGGAATTATCCCAGGAACTTTCTAGACCAAGTTCTTCCTTAGTGGTCCACACTTAGCTTCTTCATGCCTGCTTCCTTACCTTTTTGGGAGACTCATTCTCACATGCAGTCCTAAAGGAAAGGGATCTGGTTTGCTCATTCACAGCTAGAGGTTAGAGACCAGGCAGTGGCTCTCCTAGGAGCATGTGCTGGTTGAAAGGGAACCTGCAAGGACCCATCTGGGGCACCAGGAGACACAATTGCTGGCATTTATCTACTGATCTACACACCCACACCCCGACATAACCTCAGATGTTATGTTAAGATGACACAAGCTGTACCGAAATATGGAAAACAGCAATGCAAGCCAGGATGAAGGGACAGTGAATTTTGTCATGACTCCTCAAGGTGTGACACTCTTTTCCCATTCCCGATGTTCCATTTGCTCACCCTTCCACACCAGATGTTTAGCCAACTCCACATAAAATGGACTCCCTGTGAACCCAGTATGGCTGTGCTCTAAATAGCTCAATTTGCAAAATGTGTAGCTGGTAGAGTTCAAATGTGGACAGATTAAAGGCTGTTCAAATGAGGTGGGATGTCTGACTTCTGCTCAACAGAGGCAAGGGCACCAATCTGCAAGTCGGGAGCCCAGATCGTGTTCTCTCCTTGACTTTCAATATCTACATGGTCTCACACAAACCCTTCATTGCTGCCAATCATACTTTTTATCAATAAAATGACTGAATTGAAAGGTATAGCTCTAATATTTCTTGATTCAAAGCTGACAAGCAGGTTAAATAAATACCTGTAGGCTGTTAATGAGAGAGAGAGGGTATGCTGGAAACTAAAGTCATATGAACTATTCCATGGCTTTAAATGAATGAGAAAATTTTATATTTTAGTTAACTGAATTATCATATAACTCCATGTATGGAGTTACTGTATAATTATCACTTCTCAAAGGATCATAATACAAAAGATAGGTATATAACAACACAATACATAATATAAATAAATATTTAAATAAATTTGAAATATAATACTACTCAGGGTCATTATAAATGCAAATTTCCATTTGCTAGTATATTTTGAAGTGCTAGTTAATGGAAATTTCTGATGAGCTCTCCCCTATACCTTATTTTTAAACCACATTTGTACACATGTGCGATTATTGTATGTACAAGTGAAGATAAATGAACATTTGAACTGTCCCCAAATGTGCTTCATTTCACTGATTTTGATTGGGCCTGAATGTGTTTTCTAAATCTGGGCAGGGCGTCCAAATATAAGCACATTAGATTCCACACCTGGTTCGCAACCAGGAGCACCAATTTCAGTCATTCTCAGTAGCTTGTCATTCTATAACTAAGAATCATGGTTCATCCTGATTAATGGGTTCAGGTTAATACAGTGCCCCCTGCCAACCTCCTATTTTAGTTGTCTTCAAACCCAAAGGTGCAAAGTAACCTTTAAATTTTTTCAACTCAGCCTGTACCAGGAGCAGACAGAATTTCCTCCAGCAGATCCAGGCCAGAGAGGTTTGATACAACAGGATTAGATTGAGCCTAGGAACAGCAGGATCAGAGAGAAGATTCCCAAACACTAGAACACAAGGAGAGTGGCTCGCCAGACACTTTTCTTTCCAGATTTCACTGAAAGAAAAACTAATAGGCTGGAGAGATGCCTTCTAGGAAAAGCTTAAACACTACTTTACTAAACACACCTACATATTGCATTCTAAATGTCATGCCAAGATGTGCAGAGTACTACCATGAACTTCTTGAGTAGTTAAATCAGTGGCTTAATACTTGAAGCTAAGTAACTTTAAACTATAATTGACTAAAACATCCTTTACTGCCAACATTGAGGCTTTACCATGGTATTGGAGGAAGTCAATAAAATTGATGTTGGCATGGAGAACAAGAACACATTTATTATAGGTGATAAAGACCTACTAGGCTTGCCTGTCACCATGCCAATGTGCATTTATCCCTGAGGCTTTGGGGGATCCCATAAGTGCCATGATTTTAATGACTAGTGGCGAATCATGGACTTTTACAAAGATGGAGTTTTACCATGGCTATTAACTGGAATCCTGAGATGTGCATAATCTTTAAAGAAAATTATCCAAAATTATGCCTTAAATTTGACATCTTCTCATTCTTATAAATAAAGTTTCGGTTCACTATCTCTTTCCCTGCCTCCTTCATGACTTCTTTGTAGTAAAGTTATGATCAACTTTTAAAAAATAATGTGAAACCCAAATCCATGTTGTAATTTCAGAGGATTAATGCATTTGTTGTTTCATACAAAAATGTGTATAAGTAATTTTCAAAGCACACTTTATAACATGTGTCTTAACTCCTCATACTTATCACAGAAACAAATAATACATCCCCCCATTCTGTCAAATCTTTACCTCTTTCCAATTCATCACCAAAATTTAAAAAATCTTTACCATGTGGTATTAAAAAACAAAACACAAAATATAAGTAAATAAATGTTCTACTTTAACCTCTTTAGTTATTTTTTTGTCATGAATTGATGCTTATGCCAACACTTCTTAAATTTGCCAATAACATAAAGGTGAAACAGAAGCCCTGTGGTTTCCACCCATAACATAAATTTGGTTAGTATTGACTCCAGTGATATTTTTTCCCAAGTCTAAGGTTAAATAAGTTGCTGCAATGTCAATTTATAAATTACTGTTAATACTGCATCAGCATTTGACACATTCCCATACATAAGAAATACTGAACAAAATTTCTCCACATCAGTCTGAAATCTTTTAAGCTACATTAGTCAGAGATTTCTCCAGGAATACCTGAAATTCTGAGTCTTCCAATTAAATCAGAATCATATATAGTTATAAAGAATTTGTAAAATCATATTTTCTATAGTTCATTAATTCAGCTTCTTTTTACTTTGTTTCTTGTCTTTGTTATTGATGAAGTTACTGAACTGCATTAAAAGTCTGTTCTATAATTTTCATATAAGTTACCTAATAAATAAATACAGAAAAGGCTGGTTACACCAATCAAAAAGCATTCAATGACATGGGTAGAAATCAAAACCTTATCTACAAGGCAAATCAAAATCACATTATTTGTACAGTAATCCAGATTAAATTTATCAAAAGTCTTGTTTTTTTTAAAAAAAAAGCTTATTGGCTCCCTTACGAATACAAGCAGTAAGATCTTACTAGACTTCTCTGTTTTATTTTTTAAACCTTTAAGCACTGGAAAAAAATACATGACCTACATTTTTATAATTGGTGAAAGGTGGGGGTCCAGTTTCAGTCTTCTACAAGTCTCCAGCCAGTTCACACAGCACATTTGTTAAATAGGGAGTCTTTTCCCCACTGAATGTTTTTGATTGTCTTATCAAAGATCAAATGATGGTAAGTAGCTGGGTTCAAAACTTAAGACATGAAACTATAAAAATACTAGAAGAAAGTGCAGAGAAAACACTTGAAGAAATTGGCCTGGGAGAATATTTTATGAGAAGGACCCCTGGGCAATTGAGGCAACACCAAAAATATGTTACTAGGATCTGATTAAACTAAAAAGCTTCTGCACAGCCAAGAACACAGTACGTAAAGCAAGCAGACAACCCTCAGAATGGGAAAAGATATTTGCAGGTTATGTCTCTGACAAAGTTTTAAAAACCAGAATCCACAGAGAATTCAAACGTGTTAGCAAGAAAAGAACAAGTGATGCCATCTCAGGGCGGGCAAGGGACTGGAGAAACTTCTCTGAAGAAGACAGGCGCACAGCCTACAGACACATGAAAAAATGCTCATCATCCTTAATCATCAGAGAAATGCAAATCAAAACCACTTTGAGATATCATCTAACTCCAGTAAGATTAGCTCACATCACAAAATCCCAAAACCAGAGATGTTGGCATGGATGTGGAGAAAGGGGAACACTTCTACACTGCTGGTGGGAATGCAAACTAATACGTTCCATTTGGAAAAATGTTTGGAGATCACTTAGGGATTAAAAATAGAAAAAATAAATAAATAAATAAATAATAAAAATAGACAAGCCCAGGAGTTGGAGGTTGCTGTGAGCTGTGTGAGGCCACGGCACTCTACAGAGGGCCATAAAGCGAGCCTCTGTCTCTACAAAAAAAAAAAAAAAAAATAGACCTGCCATTCGATCCTGCAATCCCTCTACTAGATATATATCCAAAAGACCAAAAATCACTTTATAACAAAGATATTTGCACCAGAATGTTTATTGAAGCCCAATTCACAATTGCAAAGTCATGGAAGAAGCCTAAGTGCCCATCAACTCATGAATGGATAAATAAATTGTGGTCTACATACACCATGGAATATTATGCAGCCTCAAAGAAAGATGGAGACTTTACCTCTTTTATGTTTACATGGATGGAGCTGGAACATATTCTTCTTAGCAAAGTATCTCAAGAATGGAAGAAAAAATATCCAATGTATTCAGCCCTACTATGAAACTGATTTATAAGCACCCACACTTCCATATGAATGCTACAACAAACTACAGCCCAAGATGAAGGGAAAGAGGAGGGGGAGGGCAGAGGAGGGTGGAGGATGGGTGTGAGGAGGGTGATTGGTGGGACTACACCTAGGGTGCATTTTACAAGGGTACATGTTAAATCTACTAAGTGTAGAATATAAATGTCTTAATACAATAACTAAGAAAGAGGGATGGAGGGAGTGGGGTGGGGCCTTAGTGTGTGTCACACTTCATGGGGGCAAGACATGATTGCAAGAGGGACTTTACCTAACAATTGCAATCAGTGTAACTGGCTTATTGTACCCTCAATGAATCCCCAACAATAAAAAAAAAAAAAAGAAAATGCAGTGAAGGCTATGTTAACCAGTTTGATGAAAGTATTTCAAATTGTATATAAAACCAGCATATTGTACCCCATAATTGCATTAATGTACACAGGTATGATTAATAAAAAAAGTACATAACCTACAAAAATTGATATCCAATCAATCATTTTAAAAGACTGGTATTAAATTAACCTCCTAGCAACAATAAAATATTATACCTGTAGGGGATTTGGATTCAGGTTCTGAGATTAATTTGGCAATCTCCTACTTGTAATGCACTACTAAAGGAAACAAATTTTATCCAGATCAGCGGTCGCTTCACTGAGCCTTCAAACTACTGCTTAGTGGGATCTTAAGAGAGTTATGCACATATATCAGATGAATTTTCAAAGGATCCCAGTGTGCACTGTGCATGTGTGTATAGTGGTGATGTGTTGCTGCATGTGAGCAGATGAACAAGTTTAGAGGCATTACCACATGTATCCTCGTCTTATGGGAAAAAGAGAGACAAGTTAGTACTTTTACATGTACTCCCATACTATTACTATTTTTAGTAGTAAAACATACTATTAAATTAGTGTACCTAAGGCCATATCTTAACTCTTAAGATAAAAGTGGAAAGGCAGAGCTGTGGACTTGAGAAATGGAGGCAGAGAACCTTCTCTATGGCACCCCACACATGACACTAATGTCTCTAAATGTTGTGATGAAGAGCTTGGGCTCTAAGGTCAGCTGCCTGCATTGAAGTTCTGGCTCCGCCGTTTACCCAATGTGTCCTTTGGGTCACTGTTCCAATCTCACCACACTTCAGTTTCTTCATCTATAAAAGGGCATTTATTTTTACTCAATCAACAAAGGTGTATTCAGTGTCTAATACATGCTGAGTGCTAGGCTCCATGCTGGCATGCAGCAATGAATAACACTTGGATTTCTTCCCTCTGAAGTTTTCGTGCTAATGGTCCTTGTGAGGATTATTAGATCCTGGATGCAAAGCTTTTGGCACTGTGATTGGAACAGAGCAGGCCCTCAATAAATGTCAGTTCCTAGAACAATTATCATGACTGGGTGTCAGGCACCATGCAAGACATGCAGGGTTACATGATATTTAATCCTCATAACAATTGGGGAACATAATTATGAACTTTGCTTTACCTTTTAGGAAACTAAGGCTTAATGAGATGATGTGTCTTCCCCATTCACCATTATTTTCCTCTATTAAAGACAGATATTGCATTTTCTGTATGTTCTATGTACATTTCAAATATTAACACAGTAAGTAATAATGCAATAAAATTCCTCCTCTTTTCACTCTGCCAAAGTAGCTGCTAGCCATTAATTTATATTTGTTATTATTTCTGTTAATAATTTCAGAAATTTTAAATGTGAATTTTTTAATTTTACTGTAATTCTCAATCCTTAATCCAATATCATAAACACATACAAACACACACAGAGACATACACACACACCCACCACCATCATAACATTTTTCTAAAAAATAAAAAAGATTCTTTAAATCATAGTACATCAAAAAGAAAAAGGCCAAAGAAATGGAAAGAAGCTGAAAATAAAAGGTGGGTACAGCTTTCCACAAGTAGTTCTCAAATGTAACCCTAAAGGAACAAGGAATAAAGGATACCAAGAGAACGATGAAAAGATTATACTGGTTGTTAATTAACTCTGTAATTATTTTTTCCACAGAATTTTGAAAGGGAGTAAGGAGTATCCAATAAAATCAAAGTTATCAACAAAAGAAAATCAATTTTTTAATATTGCTCTGAAATTATTTTTCTCTTTTATTATTGCTGAAAAACAATATTAACAGTCTTAACAATATCACTTTGGACCATACAGTTCTAATCTGATTTAGTTATTTCATTCCTTCTGCTGACTCTGAGATTGTTTTGCTCTTCCTTTTCTAATTCCTTGAGATGATTCATTGGATTGATGATTTGGGATCTTTTTACGTTTTTGACATAGGCATTTAAGGCTATGAATTTTCCCCTTAGGACTACTTTTGTTGAATCCCACAGTTTTTGGTAAGTTTTTCCCCCACTGTCATTTATGATTTCCACCTTAATTTCCTCCGTGATCCAATAATCATTTAAAAGTAGGTTGTTTAATTTCCATAACTTTGTGTAGAACCGAATAGAGCAGAACTAAATGAAATGAATAATAAAGAATTATACGGAAGATTAATGAGCCAAAAAATTGGTTCTGGGGCAGTGCCTGTGGCTCAAAGGAGTAGGGTACTGGCCCCATATGCCAGAGGTGGTGGGTTCAAACCCAGCCCCAGCCAGAAACTGGAAAAAAAAATGGTTCTGTGAAAAAATGAACAAAATCAACAGGCCTCTTGCTAGATTAATCAAAAACAGAAAAGAAAGTACCCTAACAACTTCAAACAGAAATAAAAAAGAAGATATTATAATATAAAAATACAAAATATCGTCTCTGCATAAAACTATAAAAACCTCTACACACAAAACTAGAAAATGTTGAGGAAATGGACAGATTTTAGGAAACACAAAACCTGCCTTAGCTCAAACAAGAAGAAATATAACTCTTAAACAGATAAATATCAAGTAACAAAATAAATGAAGTAATAAAAAACCTTGCAAAGAAAAAATGAAAAATATCCCAGACCAGATGGTTTCAGAGCTGAATTTTACCAGCCCTACAAAGAGGAATTGGTACATATACTAGAGAAATTATTTCATAATATCAAGAAGGAATCCTTACAAACTCTTTCCAGTCCTTGTTACCAATGCCAGGAAAAAATACAATAAAAAAAAAAAAAAACTACAGACCAATATGTCTTATAAACACAGAGAAGAACCTCTGTAAGTTGACCACCCAAGGGACTGTAACAAACTGGTCAACATATGGAGGTGTTTAATATAAAAAACGAGCCCTACATACTGATATGCACACATGGTGCATGTCCAGTCTATGAAAATTTGGTCAATTTAGGAGGTGGTCAATGTAAAGAGGTGGTCAACTATTCTCAATAAAATTCTAGCAAATCAAATTCAGCTGCACATCAAAAAAATCCACCTTGACCAAATGGGCTTCATTGCAGGGATGCAAGGATTGTTTAAAACATGCAAATCTATAAATGTGATTCACCACATAAACAGATGCAAAAATGTGTATCATTCCAATACACATAGAGAGAGTATTTGACGAAATTTGGTAGCCTTTTATGACAAGAACTCTTAACAAAATAGGCAAGATGGAATATACCTCAAAATTACGCAAGCTATATATAACAAATCCACAGCCAACCTCACACTGAACAGGGAAAAATTTAAAGCATGCCCACTTAGATCTGGAATTAGACAAGGTTGCCAATTGTTACCACTTCTATTCAACATAGCTCTGGAAAGTCCACCAGACAGGTGAAGGAGATCAACCGTATCTAAATGGGGATGAAAGAGGTCAAACTATCACTTTTTGCTGGCGATATGATCTTATATCTAGAAAACTCTAAAGATCCAGCAAGATATTCCTGGAATTGATAAATAAATTCAGCAGTCTCAAGTCACAAAATCAATGCACACAAATCAATAGCATTCCTATATACCAGCAACAGTCAAGCTGAGAATCAAATCAAACACTCAGTACCTTTCATAATAGCAACGAAGAAAATAAAATACCTAGGAATATATGTAACCAAGAAGGTCAAAGACTCTACAGAGAGAACTACAAGTTACTGAGGAAGAAAATCACAGAAGATGTAAACAAATGGAAAAATGCTCATGTCATGGCAGAATCAACATTGTTAAAATGTCTATACTCCCCAAAGTGGTCTACAATTTCAGTGCAATCTCCATTAAAATACCAACGTTGTTTTTCACAGATCTAGAAAAACTAATTCTATGCTTCACATGGAACCAAAAAATATCCTGAATAGCCAAAGCAACCTTAACCAGAAGGACACATTGAGAGGCATCACTTTACCAGACTTCAAGCTATATTACCAGACTGTAGTAACCAAAACAGCATGGTACTGGCACAAGAACAGACACATAGACCAATGGGTCAGAACGGAAAACCTAAACATTAAACCATCCTCATATTGCCATCTCATCTTGGATAAAGAAGGCAATAACAGAAACTGGGGGAAAGAATCCCTATTCAATAAATGGTGCTGGGGAAAATGGATAAGCACATGTAGAAAACTGAAACAAGATCTACACCTGTCACCACTCACAAAAATTCCTTCACAATGGATAAAAGACTTAAACCTAAGGGATCAAACTCTAAGATAGAAAATGTTGGAAAAACTCTTTTGGATATTGGCCTAGGCAAATAATTTACAAAGAAGCCTCTAAAGGCAATCACAACAACAATTAGGAAATGGGACCTGGTTGATTTAAAAAACTTTCCCCACAGCCAAGGAAACAATACAGAGAATAGACAGCCCACAGAATGGGAGAAAATATAAATAAGCTATCCATCAATAAAGCTCTAATAACTAGAATCTATAAAGAACTCAAAGAAAAAATCAAACAACTCCATAAAAATGTTGGCAACAGACATGAACAGATAGAACCTTTTAGAAAAAGATAGATTTTAAAAAGATAGATTAATGGCCAATAAACATATGAAAATATGTTCAGCATCTCTAATCATCAGAGAAATTCAAATCAAAATTACAATGAGATATCACCTAACTTCAGTGAGAATGGCTTTAATCAAAGCCATTTGATGCTGGCAAGAATATAGGAAGAAAGGAACTCTGGTGCCCTGTTGGTGGGACTATAAACTAGTACATACACTATGGAAAGCCATACAGAGCTATCTCTAAGAGGTAAAAGTACACCAACCATTTGATCCAGAAATCCCACTATTGAGTATGTACCCAAAGGGGAAAAAGTCATTTTATCAAAAAGACATGCTTGGATGTTTACTGCAGTACATTTCACAGTTACAAAAATGTGACTGTGAAACAGCCTAAGTGCCCATCAACATATAAGTGGATTAATAAAGTGTCGTGTGTATATACCATGGCATATTGCTCAACTATTTAAAAAAAAAAGTGAACTATATCCTTTGTTACAACCTGGAGAACCTTCTTCTAAGACTAAGTGAAGTATCACAAGAATAGAAAAACAAACAGCAACTGTATTCAACATGGAATTAGACCTAATTGGTTTTTTGTTTGTTTGTTTGTTTGAGACAGAGTTTCACTTTGTTGCCTTTGGTAGAGTGCCATGGCATTACAGCTCACAGCAACCTCCAACTTTTGGGCTTAAACGAGTCTCTTGTCTCAGCCTCCTGAGTAGCTGGGACTACAGGCACCGCCACAACGCCCAGCTACTTTTTTGTTGTTGCTGTTGTCATTGTTGCTCAGCTGGCCCGAGGCGGATTCGTACCCACCAGCCTCGGTGTATGTGGCTGGCGCTGTAACCACTGTGCTACAGGCACCAAGCCAGAATTGGACATCATTGATCAGAAAGAAAGCAGGTGGGAGGGAGCAGGAGAGTGAGGGTCAATTCACAGCTAACAGGTACGATGCACATTATCCAGGTGATGAGCACACTTAACAACTTTGACTCAAACCGTAGAAAAGCAATTCATGTAACCAAAACATTTGTACTCCTGTAATATTCTGGAATTTAAAAAATGCATATCACTTCGGCCAATACAAAGACAGTTTTTCCCTTTGATGACCATTTTCTGTCTGATCTCTCTTCTCACACTCTCTTGTTAACACTGCTCAGCCATCCTAGCCGCTCTGGTATTAATTATCTGAATATGCAAAGAAGCATGTTCACAGGCTGTTTTCTCTATCTGGAATTCTGTTTTCCAGAGAGTATCATGGATAATTCCCTTACTTCCATCAAGCACTACCTTTGCTGTTTAAAATTTAAGTTTGCAACCTCACCCCCCCACCAGAAATCCCGATGTCACCCATTGGCGTTATTTCCTTCCATCACTGCCATTTTCTATCACAATATATACTATACTTATCTATCAAGTTTATTTTTTATTCTGTGTCTGCTTGCCCAGCCCAGATGGAAAACAAGCTCAATAAAGGCACAGATTTTTTTTTTTTTGTCATCTTTTCAGTGATGTATGCTGGTGTATATAAATAATGACTAGTATAAACAAACCCAAAGCATTTGTTCAATAAATTTTAAATACCAATAATTTTTTTCATACTTTGTCCAACAGACACGGGTGATACTTAAAAGCAAAACAAGATAGTCCTGTGCTTCTGATTGGGCATTCTTAAAAGTAAAAAAGAGTTTACCGTCACTGTTATTCCCAGGATTGAAATGTGAGATGAATTAGAATAACCATGAGTGTTGTTCAAGTTTCAGGCACAATCTCAAATAATAACTTCATGGAAATTGTAAAGAGGAAGCCCAGAAGCCCAGAAACAATCATTAAAACAGCGAATACAAGTAACTAGAGAAAAGAAATGTCTCCACTGAAGATATCATTCAAAACATTGTTTTTCCAAAATATCATTAAATATGCTAACACCACAAACTGCCCAGTGCCAAATAAAACTATCAGGATAATTAGGCCAAACTTACAGAGAATTATTCCCTAGCCTAAATTCAATTTAAATAAATCACAACTAAAAGAAGAATGCTGACCTACTACTTATGCTTTTTTTAGGCTTTGTAAATTATTTTCTTGGGACAAATTAATGACTGATAAATGCATAAATAAATAGCATAAATATTTAGCACCATTTCCTGATCACCCTAAGAAAGAAAAGCCTATTTACCTATTCATAAATCAGTTAGGAAATAGAATTTGGAAGACAGGAGAAACATGCATATAAGAAAATAGTTCAAAATGATGATTATAAGGAATTTTAAAATCATATAGGGTACTTAAATTATTCTTAAATAAATAAATAATGAAACGGGAAAAGATTAAAAAAAAGCATATGAGGAAATGAATGTTTCAGGGTCAGGAGACGGTGACAAAAAAATCAGGTCCTCAAAGAGCAAAACACATCAATTGTAAGTCAGTAGAATACAAATGGACAGTCAAGTTAACCCCAAATAATCCCCACAGGAGACCTGAAAGGAAGGTTCTGTTCAGCTCACCTGTGGAAGCAGAAAACTAGCACAGGAAAACACACCAGAAATTCAAAAGCTCAAACTGAAACAAGTTAAATGGATGATGAGCTTCCCGGCATCTTCCAGGCCACTGTGAAAGTTCTGAGACAGACCATGTGATGGTCCATCATTTTACTTGCAAGAAACACACACTGTCTTTGTTTCCAGTCGCATGGCTTTTACGTTTCTTCAGTTTTGTGTATCTCAAAACTTTCATAATGACCCATGTATACTCACATTTCCAGGTATCTTCATCAAGATAAAGTCCAAAAATGCCAACTAAGAGCCTGAGAATGTAGAAAGGGCTTTCTGGTCCTCCAGATTGCATGAACTATTTAAGTAGCTATTACTTCACTTTCGGCAACATTAATGTTAACATAAAATTATACACGTAACTCCTCACCACTTGGCTGCTTTGTGACACACCTGTTAGGATCCAAAGTCTCAGCCTCCTTGGCAGGGGGAGGAAGGTGGAAGGAGGAAACCAGCACAGAGCAACAGAAACCACTTAAAAATCAACGCTGTTAATTATGGTTATCTCACAAAAGCTGTCATGTCAATTTATGACGCAGAGGCAAGTATCCATTAAATTACTAAGTGATGCCTCCAGTTCCAAGCAATTCCCTTAATTCAAATAAATAAATCTGGCCAAATCACTTCTATAAATTGTTTATCTGACAGAGGAGCAACTGTACTACTATAGCGAAAACAGAAGACGCCAAGACTGGACTCATTTCCAAAAACTACTTTATAAGCAAAAGACAGCAGGGAATTACAAGGATCAATAAATAGATTGAGAACAAATACTGGAATGTGACCCAAGGACATGCAGCTGAATTGGAGAGAGTCCTCTTCACTACCATGAAAAGCAAATGAAGAAAAAGGCCTAAAATTCATGAGTCTCCTGCCTAATATCTCAAATCAGAGCACAGTCTTCTCCACTCTCCCTTCTAGAATCCAAGACAATGAGGTCCCACTGTTGCTTTGTGCACTCAAATTTTAACAAAAACAAGAAATGTTTGCAACTTGTTCAAGTTAATCATTCTGAAGGCTGAAGTCCTTCATAAATGCATTTATTATTTATCTATCGATCTATTCATCTATTGATCAAAAAAGTTTTAAGGGTACATGTCAAATCTACTAAGTATAGAGTATAAACATCTTAACACTATAATTAAGAAAGTGCAGTGAAGGCTATGTTAGCTAGTTTGTTGTATTTCAAATTGTATATAAAACCAGCACAGTGTGTACACCCCACAAATGCATTAATGTACACAGCTATGGTTGATAAAAAAATAAAATGTTTGATAAAAAATAAAATTATAAACAAAATTTAAAAAAAAATTTTTTAACATGTGCTAAGCACTATACAACTGGGCAGTAATCGAATTCTTCACAGGTAGTCATAAAATTCTGTTAAATGGTCCTGGCTAAAAGGGGTGAAATTTGTCCTCTAAATATAGTCTGCATCTCTAGAAAAACTGCCATCTACATATGTGCCCACTCCCTGTGCCCTCAGGTCATAGCTGTCTATCCTTGCAGTTAATTGTAGAATATTTGTCCACCCCTCTAGGCAGTAAACTCCTCAAAGCAAGCACTTTATCCATTCATGGAACTCCCACCTACTCCTTCACTTAAAGTGCCAATGCGCGCCTGGTACACCATGCCTGCTTAGAATAGCTATGGAATGTGACACACGAAGGAGGAGCAATAAAGGGAGGGAAATCCCTATTTCTATAGCTGAGCATCCCTACAAATAAAGGAAATGAGTTCCTTAGTATAAATATCTTGCTTAAATTAAGAGCGCACCCTAACACTGTTCACGTTTCAGGAGTGAGAGAAGCATCCCAGATATCTGGGTGTTCCAGTGGAAAAACGACCATTTGCAGAAGCAGGAAAATCCTCAAGCCCTATATGGTCATGACTGTCATCCCACCCCCTGTCCCCTCATCACACCCAGCCTCACCACTACCACCATCTGCCTGGAGACCAGAGAGGCTGAGCTTAACTTTCATGTCTAAGAAGCCCAGGAGTTCCAATTCACTCCCTTTCTCTCAGACTACCATCCCATCTGGCTCTGCACAGCCTCTCCACCATCCACCAGGCCCCAACTCCTGAAGTCCTTCCACTGTATCCTCCAAAGCTCATGGCTATTAGTACAACTCCCTGCTAGCTCAGCTTCTCCCTCCAGGGCTGAGCTGTGGCTCTCCTCTGAGGACTCAGCTTCTTCTTAGCCCTATTTTAGGCTGTTTTTCCCCATACCATTAGCCATTTTCCTTCCTCCTGCATGGAGATTCACCGCTCCTCTGTGCCTCCTGAGAGCAGTATTCATGGTGAGCTGGCCTTTTCCAGCCCCTTGAAACCAGCAACAGCTTGTTTCTTATTGCAACCATCTGCTGATGACATCCCACCTGATCAGAGTTCTTTAACTTTTAGCCCATCATCAACCTCTCCAAGAACACTCAGAGTCATTCTTAGTAATCACCATTCCAGTTAATAGTGACTTTTCAGCTCCTTGATACTTTTCTCTGACCTTGTCCTCTTTTCTATCTCCGCTACTCAGACCAATGATTCTGTCTTGCAAATAAACTCATCATCACATGCACATTGCTCTCAGATCCCCTCCTCCTCGCTCCCTCACTCTTGACCTGATGATCATGATTTGTAACTGACTGTTCTTGTCACCTTTTTCATTTCCCTCCCCCTCCTGTCTTAAGACCTCATTTCCCACCTTCCCAATTGATGTTCGTAATTATTATCTCTTTATTTCACTCTTCCAGCAAAACTGGAGACCCAGATTTTTGTCACCTTCTCTGTGCATCCTGAATCCACAACCACACCAGTTGTCCTCCTTCTGAGTACCCAACCACTAACACAAGTGGACCTCAAGACAACAAAACTGCAGAGATGTGTTCTGATCACTCTACCACCCTTCCGGAGGACAATGCTGTTTCATTCTCCCCTAGTATTTCCAACACAGCCTCTTCTATCTGCATTCTCAGCTCAAGATTTGATTTTGCTTTTTCAATGAGAAAATAGGAGCACACAGAAGAAAGTGCCCTTAACTCCCACAAGTGCAGCTCTTCACCTACTAGCATCTGTGCGCTCCTACCCTCTGCCTTCCCTCCTATTATTACGAACCAATTTTCTCAGTTCCTATTTAAGATCAAGTCCTACACTTTTGCACAGGGGCCTATACCATTTCACCTACTCAAGAACATTGCTATAGCAATTCTTTTCCCTCTCTCCTACATCATTGATTTTCCTTCTCTATGGGAACATTACTATTCACCAGTTAATCATGCTATGATGTCTCAAATATGAAAAAATTTTAAAATCCCACATTCTTCTGATACAGAATTAATTTTTGACACCTAACTCCAAAGAGTTGACTCTATTCTTGCTAGTCATCAGCAACAGGGTTTCAGCCCATCCTAGCCTCACTTCAATTATGCCTCTACTCATGGATTTGCCCAAGAGTGACCTTTTGGGCAGGCCTTCCTTATCACCCTACTCAAAAGTGCAAGCCCTTTCTTGTCACTCTGTCCTTGTCCCTCTGCCTAATTGTTCTCTGAAGCACCCATTGCCATGTGACTTCCTGTAGATTTTCCTCATTTCTTCACTTGTTCTGCCCTTCTAAGTAGGATACATCCACAAGATCAGGATTATTTATCTATTTCATTCTCTGCCATTTTCTTTGCAACTAAATGGTATGCCAATGAATATGTAGTAAACAAATGTAGAAATGGATTTGGGAGAATTATAGCATATTGCTAAATTAACACTAAGGATTTGGACAGTCCTCTATATGAATAGCAGCTTTGAGTGCTTGAGAAAGTCATTGAACATTGCTGCAATTCAGTTTCCTTCACTGTAAAATGTGGATAATAAAATTTATGCCATAGAATCATTAAAATAATTGACAAAATGCTGCATGGAAAACAGAACTTTCCTTGGAACACAGCAAACAACTAACAAATCAGTGGCCACTTTTACATTATCCCACATCAAAAGGTACAAAGCAGTTTTAATTGAGTATATTCTGAACTGCTCCATTTGCCAATGGTTTTGATATCTCAAGACCCCAAAAGACATAGCTTCAGCTTATGTAATTTAGCATAGATACTGGAATAATCCCAATACCTTGATCCATATTGGAAATGTTTTACGCCGTCGCATACTTGCATCATCAGGTAACACTTACTAAACTTCTGCCTCATTGTTATGCAATTCCCATTGTGCCAGGACATGGGGACAATCACCCACCATCCTCTTACTTGTGGATGCACAAACCACCTGACAAAGCGCACTGGTCCCCAACATGAGACCTAAAGCAGAATATAATCATCTTGTCAAAATAAGTGAACTCTTCACTTCAGCACTGCATCACCATGGGGATTTATGGCATTATTTCTGATGCCATACTTAAGAACAAAGTGAAGTGAAAGTAACTGAAATACCTCCTAATGATCATAAGCTACATGAAATGCACAATGAAGAACTTTGGGAGTTAAAATGCTTTTTCATGTATAATTCATGGAAGAATAGCAGAATCAGAAAAGTTTAAAACTGGCAATGCAGCATCCTCATTTTATAAATGAGGTAAATGAGGAGATACACTGAGTTGATGCAAAGAGAACATTTCCCCATGGAAAGAAAAATAATTTTCATAGAGTAAATCCCCTATACCAGAGACAGACAGGCAGCCTAATGGAATAGAAAAGACACAAAAATAGCAACCCACACAGCACCCAACACAATAAATATTTGTGCAAGAACTGAACGAAGGGTACAGTGACCTGAATTCTGGTCATGGCTGTGCTCAAGTTCTCCTTGAATAAGCTACTTTACCTCTTTGGTCTCGTTTTCCTCATCTTTGTACTGAACATCAGAGTCAGTGGGGCCCACTAACCAAGGGCATGTTAGATGGTTAATTTGCAGTACTCAGAAGAGGAAAAGAAACAGTCAAGTTTTTTGTTCTAAGACTCCCAGGACTGTCCTGGGACATGGAAGCCTAAAAGTCACATTCTATTTTAATACACATAAGATAAACATTTGAAAAAAGAGTTAGTGTGCACAAATAATTGCCCATTTCTCCAAAGAAAATGCATAAACCAAGTAGCAGAAGTAAAATGCTCATTATTCTGAGTTACCATTATCTGTTAATATTTTTTAAATATATCTTAATTTTAAGATAGAATTTTTAATTATCACAGATTTTAATGACTCTCTGAATGTGTGCGTGCATGTGTGTGTATGCAACATCAATGAGAATCCAAAAATATAAAATAGTGAGGATCCCTTTTGCCACATTTGTAAAGCTAAGGGAAAATTCCATTTTCTCAGAACTTAAGGCTGCAATCCATGATTTTTCCAGAAAGAGCTTTACCAACTTTTTTTTTTAATTCAACTTCTGTGCATCATGTCCTCAAATACATCATCCACAGATGATGACTAACTCACAGCAGACCTGTCTCCTCTTGAGGGCTGGTTGAAATGTTGCCATCCTTCTTGACAGGTCTAAGTATGTCAGTTATTAATAATAATTTTTACTTAAGAATTTCTTAATGTTTGTAAAGGAAGACCCCCAAAAGTTTTACAAGTTAGACAGTCTTATTTTGCATATATATTTTAAGCATCAATAGAATGACACAATAAGTAATATTTCTCAAGAAATAGCTCAGTTATAAACAAATTAGTAGTAAGACCAGAAGTCCCACTTCTCACTCCATGACCTGCCTGTCCCATAACACTTCTAGCTAACTAATGATATTTAACTTAAAGCAGATCACAACATAGAACTCTTAGGAAGATATTTCTATATGTGGTATTTCTAGAAACATTACAGATTCTATGTGTTAAGCTATGTAAAATTTGGGAACTAGATTATCATACTGCACTAAGTAAATCTCGGGATATCCAACATGCCACCCACGGGCCATATGAAACTTCCAAATTTGAAAAGCCTCTTGATTATATATATGTAATTCATTCCCAAAAGTAAAATTCCCCTTCTACCTTAACCCAACATGGCTCTCACATATGCAAAATGTTCATTGTTTGAAAACACATCAAATGTCCATGATTTAGAACTAGAAAATCTGTTCGCATCTTTGAGAGCATAAGTCATGGATTTGCAATCAGGGTAGTGAAGTCCTTATTACAAATAAAAGTAAAATGGACAATAAAACAGTCCATCCCATAGTCAACTTACTATTCAAAGATTAAACAGGAGTTAAAGTTTATACTGTGGGTCTTCAACTGAGTTCCTTGCTGTACATTTTGCTACAGGCTCAATGAAGAGTCAAAAGTAGAGGAGTTACAAGTACAGACCCCTGGCATTTGGTACAGTAGGAACACAAAAGCACTGATAGATATTTGGCATGGGCATGGTGCCTGCTTATGATTTCCTGTGTTCTGACGATGGCAGATGTAAACAGTTACCAAGCAGTTACCAAAAATACCAAATGCAGTCACAAAGGACGCCAAGCATCTGGGAGTGCATCAACAATGCTCCCTCTAAATCTGCTGTTGTCCATTTAGTGCCAACATTTGATCCCAGACCACCACCACCCCAAAAAAGAAATTAAAAATGGCCTTTTTGAGGCATTGCTTGGCTATTTATATTGTTCATCTCCAGCATGTAAAGGGCTCTTCCCATCAGAGAAACCACCCAGCAGCCACCACAGGATGTCTCTTATTTTGACGACAGAAAGGTACATGCTGGGTCTGGAGGAGGGAGCCATTGATTTATTTTCACCACATTTCCCTGGCTGACAGCAATCTAAAAAAGAGGGAACAAGCCAAATCACTCATCTGCCTGCTTGGCTTGCCTGGTAGTCATGGGAGCCCATGCCGAAGCCATCTGTTCAGGTCCCAGTCTCTCCAAACGCACACAGAAAGATGATGTCAAGAGGGGTGTACTCCAGCCCTGTTAATGAGCCGCTCAGGGTGAACCAGACAACCTGCCCTGCTCAGCCCACCCATTTATCTACTTTCTTAGCAGCCAAGTCCAATTCAGTCATGGATTGGTTTGGTCACAATCACATATAAGTTGATTTCCCTAGACAAATGGTCAGTTGAACATCTCTGGCTTAGTCCCACGTGGGTAGGTAGATCCTGGAGATGAATGGAAATGCACATTGCAACCAGCCTACTAAATGCAGCCTGCCTCAGAAGGCATAGGGCTCAGGGCTTACCTGATGGTGCATCAGTGCACTGTCAAACTCAGGGCTCTCAAAGGCCCCTAAATCACTGCAGTCAGAAAACCTGTCTGAGCAAAGCACAGACACTCAGAAACAGCAGTGTCATGTATCTCTACTCAGCAAAATAAAACCAAACAGGATGCTCTGTTTTGCCTCAAGATCACCCTGTTGCACAAAGATTCATGATCTGTTGCAAAAAAATTGCCAGTCACTCCAGGTTGGATAGGGATAAAAGAAAGCATTAATATAAGGGTTCTATGACCAGAATTCTAACTTCATGTTACATGCACATTATTTATGGACTCAATTGGAAAGAATGTGTCTTTCTAAGATATCTCAGATTTTGGTTTTTGTACCCTAAAATGTCTTGCTTTTTTAGTTATCTTTGAGACAATCATGGGAAGGATGTCCTAGATTTTTTAAAATAACCCGTTATGATAAGGGAACTTCTGGGATCTAGGGCCATTTTGGCAGCTATTTTGGTGACGTTCCTCCATCCTCAAGAAAGCAGCTGTTTTCAATGCACAGTAAGACCAAAAGTGGCCAGGAAGCACCCTCTCTGGCAAGGATCCACGGTGATAGAACTATCATCACATCTTCTGGGTTTTTTTCCAGCCACATCCGCTCCCACCTAAACCTACTTTCCCACCAATGCATACTCATATTCCCTCAGAGACCTTCCTGTATTTCTTTACATAAAAAGTAATTTGCGGTGACTTGGAAATACTCTTCTATCTCTCAGGTCGTATAGCTGTACTTTCAGTGAGGCTCCCTGAAATCTACTGGATCACATTTGCCTTCATTTCACTATTTTATGATCATTTTAATTCAGACTATTTTCTTTAATCTTTTCTGCTGAAACTCCTATTAATTATATGTTGGACTTTGTAGATTTTCTAAATTACTTCTAGCTGACTTATCTCTGCATCTATTATCTACACATTGGTCTATTCTATATGCAACCAAAAGGCTTCTCAGTTAAAGCAGTCTTTTGTTAAGGTCAAGTAATTTTAGGAGACATAACCCAAAGCCCAGTCCTACAGTTAAAACATTTAGAAAAGTTAAAATACAGTTAAAACACTTAGAAAAGAGGTACCCAAGTAGCCTACCAAAAAAGAAGACCAACGAGATGTACTCTGCTTTGTGCTGAAGAACCAGAAAAAGCTCGAAAATAAGAAGCACCAGTTAGGATGTAAGGGAGTAGTACAGGCATGTCTTGTTTTATCATACTTTGCAAATATCATGTTTTTCACAAATTGCTGGTTTGTGGTGACCCTGCATCGAGCCAGTCAGTTGGCACCATCTTTTCAACAGCACGTGAGACTTTGTGTTCCTGTGTCACATTTTTATAGTGCTCGTAATATTTGAGTGATTTTTGATGTTACTATTGTAATTGTTTTAGGACACTTTGAAGTGTACTCGTATTAAATGGTGAACTTAACAAAGTTGTGTGCATTCTGACCACTACACTGACTGGTCCTACCTTTTCTCTCCCTTTCCTCAGGCCTCCCTATTTCCTGACACACAATGATATTGAAATTAGGCCAATTAATAACACTATAATGGCCTCTAAGTGTTCAAGTGAAAGGAAGATTCTCTCACTTCAAAAGCTAGAAATGATTAGCTTAGTGAAAAAGGCTCTTCAAAAGCAGAAACAGACCAAAAGCTAGGCCTCCTATGCCAGGTAGTCAACTTCTGAATGCAAAGGAAAAGTTCTTGAAGAAAATTAAAAGCACTACTCCAGTGAACATACGAATTATAAGAAAGTGAAACAATCTAATTAGCAATATAAAGTTTGAGTAGTCTAGACAGAATATCAAACGAGCTACAACAATCCCATACACTTTCAAAGCCTAATCCAGAGCAAGGTATTAACCCTCTTCAACTCTAAAAAGCCTGGGAGAAGTGAGGAAGAAGAAGAAGATAAATTGGAAGCTAGCAGAGTTTGGTTCATGAGGTTTAAGGAAAGAAGCCTCCTCTGTAACATAAAAGTGCAAGGTGAAGCAGCAAGTGCTGATGTAGAAGCTGAAGCAAGTTATCCAAAAGGTATGATCAATGACAAAAGTGGATCTACACTAAACAACTGATTGTCAAAGTACAGGAAATAGCCTTCTTTTGGAAGACAAAGCCATCTAGGACTTGTTTCACCTGGCCAGAACAAGTCAATGTCTAGCCTCGGAGCGTCAAAGGACAGGGTGACTCTCTTGCTAATACAGCTGGCCAGTGACTTTAAGTTGAAGCCAATGCTCATTTACCATTCAGAAAATCCTAGTGCCCTTAAGAATGATACTAAATCTACTCTGTCTGTTCTCTGTAAGTAGAACGATAAAGCCTGGATGAGAGCACACCTGCTTACAGCATAGTCTGCTGAATATTTTAAGCCCACTATTGAGAACTACTGCTCAGAAAAAAAAAAAAACAAATTCCTTTCACACTGTTACTGCTCATTGACAATGCACTTAGTTCCCTCAAGAATTCTCATGGACACATACAGGAGATGATTAATATTGTTTTCATGCCTGCTGACATAGCAGCCCATGGATCAAAGAGCCATTTTGATTTTTAAGTCTTATTATTTAAGAAATTTATTTCTTAAGGTGATAACTGCCTGAGATAGTGAGTCCTCAGTGTATCTAGGCAAAGCAAATTTTCTGGAAAGGATTCATCATTCTAGATGTCATGAGAACATTTGTGATTCCTGGAAGGAAGTCAAAATATCAACATTAACAAGCATGAGGAAGCAGGTGATTCCAGTCCTCATGAATGACTTTGTTGGGTTCAAGACCTCAGTGGAGGAAACAACTGCAGGATGGGGTAGAAACAGCGAGAGAACTAGAATTAAAAGTGGAGCCTGAAAAGGGGATGAAATTGATGAAATCTCAAACTGCTAAAAGCTCAAACTTGAATGAATGAGGATTTGCTTCTTATGGATGAGCAAACAAAGTGCTTTCGTGAGATGAAATCTACTCCTGATGATGATGTTGAGGGCACTGTGGAAATTACCACAAAGTGTTTTGAACGGCACATAAATTTAGTTGGTTGCGCAGCAGCAGGATGTGAGAGGATTGGGTCCAATTCTAAAAGAAGTTCTACTGGAGTTAAAATGCAATTAAACAGCATCACATGCTACAGAGAAATTTTTTGTGAAAGTAAGAGTCAACTGCTGCAGCCGACTTCCCTGCTGTCTTATTTTGAGCAATTGCTACAGCCACGGGAGCCTTGAACAACCACCACCCTCATCAGTCAGCAGCCTTGAGGGAAGACCCTGCACCAAAAATAAAAAAAGATGAGGACTTGCTAAAAACTCAGACAATTTAAGCATTTTGGGCAATAAAATACTTTTAATTAAGGTATGTACATTGGTTTTTGATGTAATGCTAGTGCACAGATAATAGACTACAGAATAGCAAATACATAACTTTTACATGCACAGGAAAACCCAGAAATTCCTGTGACTCCCTCTGTGGTGACTTTCACTTTCTTGCAGTGGTCTGGAAGTAAACTGGCAGGATGTCCAAGCTTTGCCTGTATACTAGAAGGAAGAAAGTTGAAAACAAGAGGATATTTTGAAAGTGTCTATAAGAAACATTTATTTTCTTGCATCTCTACTTCCAACATAACCTGTTTCATGATCACTCATTGCTCATTCCCTCAGGAACATGGAGAAATATTAGATGGAGAAAGGAAGACTGAGTCCCTCAGGACTCAAGGATGTCAGGGAGCAACTCTGAGATGCCCAGGCTTTTTCCACTGCTCAGCTTTGGGAAGTCAACAGCTGGGTTTATGCTTCCTTCCCTGAAGGAGACTGGAAAATCCTGCTCTAGAGAGACTGGAGGAAAATGGGCCCATACTGACTGACATTTGAGGAACCCCAGCCAAAAATGAGCCAGTTAGTCACAGACAAGTCACAAAAAAGCTGATCAATGGACAGATGTAACTTTCTCACAAAGCTTCCCAGCAGTGTTTGAGAATAAACACAATAAAAAAGCAAGGCTCATCATACACTGGAGAAAAGCCCCTACATGGAGAGAAAAGAGAGAGAGATGAATATTGCCAATAATCTATAATTGATTTCACCAAAGATATAAAATATTGCATCCAAGAATTATAAACAAGAGGTCATAAAGAGGAATAATAAAAGAACAGGGAATGTTCTTTGGAATTAAAAACATCAACATATAATTTTTTAATTCATTAAGAGGATTAGAAAATAAAAGCAAGAAAATATATTCCAAAGAACAAAAAGACAAAGATAAGGCTTATAAGAAAACAGAAAAATAGAAAAAGAGAAGTAATTTCAAAAATCCACATATCCAAAGTCTAACTTAATAGAAGATTCAGAAGAAAGATGAAACAAATAGTTTATATAGAAATTATCAAAGATACAGGACTTTTTAAATTTCTTGTAACTGGAAAACATAAATCTCAAAATGAAAAGTCCTTGAAAATGTCTAGCAAAATCAGTAAATGTCACATCATATACTTAAAAGTCCCAGGAGGTGAGGTGAGAGGAAAGGTGCCACATTTAGGAAAGAATTAGGAAAAAGCGGCATCCTAGTTCCCAAAATTCACATTAGAAGTCAGAAGACACCACAGCGATGCCTTCAAAATCATAAGTAAAAATAGTTTCATTCTAGAAGTCTGCACCTGGAAAAATTATCAACCCAATCACGAGAGTAGAAAAAGACATTTTCAGATATTCAATATGAGATTTCTTTATCCTCTCTCAAGAAATCCCCATAGTGAGAAATAATATGACATCCTAGAGACAGAGGGTCCCCTATAAAAAGGTTCAAGAAATTTCCAGAATGACGGCATGAACTACAAAACTCACAGTAAACAAGAATGTAAAAGGACCACACTATTTAAAGTGAAGTGAGCATCTATCACAATTCATTTCCATTTTTACTATCTTAGTAGGAAGTAACTGGAGATGAAAGTGAGGTCAAGGATATACCGAATGAGGAAGGAATCTACTAGGGTTTGGGTCAGAACCTAATAGCATTTCAAAGACACTTGGATATGTTCAGTCATTAAAAAAGAAAAAATATATACAGTATCTTCAGATTCCTGGTAGCCTCAGGAAAGTTCAACCCAATGAAATTCAGTTCATATACAATTCTGCCTGGCGGGGCCTTGGCCCTGGCTTTGTTTCCAGTTGCAATGTTTTTATATTTAGATTGTCCCTGTCTCTGTCTTTGTGCCATTTTAGCAAATCTCTTAGAGGGAAGCCATGTAGTTTGGAATTGGAAACAATTTCATTTGCTGTAAAAAATATATATATTTGTTTTTTCTTTGAGAGAAACTAAGAGAAGAAAGTATCACAGTTACGACCTTGCTTCTCCACAGAGCTATACTATATGTAGGGTTGTTAGCAATCCTTGACCTTCACATCCCTGCCCTGGAACAAACACACACTCATACTCCAAAGCAGGGTGGGTGTTCATCAGTCCCAGAAGGTTCACAAAATATGCATACTTTTACCCAAAAATTCTGAATTTATCCCAATATATCTTTTAATCTATGATCAGAGATTCCATATTACCTCACCTCTAACAAACATGTTTCTTGATGCTGATACAATAACTCATAACTAGGATGACCTTTATGTATGAAAAGAAATATTACACTAAAAAGTCTCCAACAAACAAAACTTAAAATCAATATGTGGATCAAGCAGACAGTAATAAAGATGCAACAACTAAAGACAAAGTAATCAATTAAATTACCATGATAAATGTACTTTTGTGGCATTCCGAGTTAGTAATAAAAAGGCCATCAAATGTACTCAAATAAGCTAGAGTCCCTCACACACATGTTAATAGTTTGAACATTAAAGAAATATTTATTATATCATACGAGGAAGACCCCCAGGCAATTGAAGCAACACCAAAAACACATTACTGGGATCTGATCAAAGTAAAAAGTTTCTGCGCAACCAACAATACAGTAAGTAAAGCAAGCAGACAGCCCTCAGAATGGGAGAAGATATTTGCAGGTTATGTCTCTGACAAAGTTTTAATAACCAGAATCCACAGAGAACTCAAACATATTAGCAAGAAAGAACAAATGATCCCATCTCAGGCGCACGGCCTACAGACATGAAAAAATGCATATCATCCTTAATCATCTGAGAAAGGCAAATCAAAACCACTTAGAGATATCATCTAACTCCAGTAAGATTAGCTCACATCACAAAATCCCAAAACCAGAGATGTTGGCATGGATGTGGAGAAAAGGGAACACTTCTGCACTGCTGGTGGGAATGCAAACTAATACGTTCCATTTGGAAAGATGTTTGGAGATCACTTACAGATCTAAAAATAGACTTGCCATTCGATCCTACAAATCCTCTACTAGGTATATAGCCAGAAGACCAAAAAATCACTTTATAACAAAGATGTTTGCATCAGAATGTTTATTGCAGCCCAATTCATAATTGCTAAGTCATGGAAGATGCCCAAGTGCCCATCAACCCGTGAATGGATCAATAAATTGTGGTATATGTACACCATGGAATATTATGCAGCCTCAAAGAAAGATGGAGACTTTACCTCTTTCGTGTTTTCATGGATGGAGCTGGAACATATTCTTCTTAGCAAAGTATCTCAAGAATGGAAGAAAAAGTATCCAATGTACTCAGCCCTACTATGAAACCAATTTATAGCTTTCCTATGAAAGCTATAACCCAACTATAGCCCAAGAAGAGGGGGAGGAAGGAGAGGGAGGGGAGGGGAAGGAGGCGGATGGGCAGAGGGAGGGTAATTGGTGGGAACACACCTACGGTGCATTTTACAAGGGCACATGTTAAATTTACTAAGTGTGGAGTATAAATGTCTTAACACAATAACTAAGAAAATGTGGTGAAGGCTATGTTTACCAGTTGGACGAAAATATTTCAAATGGTATATAAAACCAGCACATTGTACCCCATGATTGTATTACTGTGCACAGCTATGACTTAATAAAAAAAAGAAATATTTATTAATTATCTACTATGCACTCAACCCTGAAATAGATGCTACTATGTTTTTAAGTAAAATATATGCTATTAGGTTGTCTCGTGTAATTATGGTCCCTAAATATATGTAAAATTGAAACAGGATAAGGAAGAATAACCTAAGAAAGCTTCACAGAGGAGGCACTGCTTTTGCTGTAACTTAAAGGCAAAACTATGAGCAGTAAAAGTGGAAAAGAGAGATTCTCTCAGGTCGAGGAGAAACAAAACTTTTGATTCTGATGACCTGAAACAAAATCATTGTAATTAGAGAAACCACATATCAATTATGTCCAGATAATAAACAAATATTAAAAGCCACCTTACCAGAGCATACTACTGTTTCACTTTTACACATAAAGATATCCATTCTCAAAGAGTTTGAGTCAACTTGCCTAGAAAGAAGAAGGAAAGAAGAAAGGGAAGAAAATCCTGAAGTACCTACCACACCTTTAAGGAGCTGAGCATCAACAAGGACGGGTGTGATGGCAGAGGGCATGGGTCTAGTGAGTGGGGGCACGCATTGGAAAAGCTGGAGAGATAACTCAGGGTCCCTAAGAAGTTAGATGGTTGTAATCCAGAACTTCACAGAGAAGAGAAGATTTTTTTTTTTTTTTTTGTATAAGACTAGAAAAAAATAAAAGGATAATTCTTTTACTTATGTAAACACAAAATAAAAAGAAAACATTCCATTATGAGGAGACAAATGTATTTGGAAGCCCCTGTGTCATTCAAATATGACAGGCAGGAGATGTAAAATATGCAGCCATCATCCACCCTCTGCCCTTTCATTCATTCAGCACAAAGGCCTCAAAGTGTGGATTGTGTGTTTAAGATGAGGTGGGCTTTAAAGAATGCAAAGGCGTGTAGTTCCTGCCCTGGAAGTGCTGTAAGGTATAATTAAAGATTGTTCTTTTCCCCTTCCCCAGTCTACTCACGGTCCCTATTGTGAGCTCGAAGCATGAAGGCTGACAAAGCTGTTATTTGGAATATTTTTATGATTGAGAGGACTACCATCTTGAAGAATTTCTAAGGACATTTTTCTAGAACTTTTTAGATCCTTCTTATTAGAAATAAAAGACAGAAAACTGTCCTATACCTATGGCATTACTTTTCTTTTTACTTGAAATGGCAAAATGAGTAAAGTCATCAAGCAACAGTAGTTGACCTATTAAGCAGAAATGCCAGACAGGTGCCATGGAGAGAAGGGTGTGTGAAATATTTGGAAAGGACTCCCAAGACTATCTGCATTTGTGTGGGAGGCTCTTTTCTCTCCCTTGCCTCTGTTGTTAGTTTACTCAGAGCTCCTTGTGGCCTCTAGACTGAACCTGCTCAATTCAGGGTCCCAACATTAAAGAGCCATTGAAATTATTTTCAAATACAGAAGACAAGAAATTGCTTTGCATAGATCTCAGTGCTTCTCTGAATTTGCCATGAAATTCTACAGAAGTCACTTAAGATTCTGAGCCTCGTTATTCTAAACTTCAAACCAAAGAAAGAAAAATGGACAAAATTATCTCAACACTATGACTCTACCTGTATGCCGGTGATGGTGTCTATTTCAGTCATTCCTTTTAAGCGCACAGATACTGGCAATGACTGATTCTATAATATCTACTAAGAAATTACTTCATATAATTGTATATTAATGTATGATTTCATAAAATTTAAATGACTAACTCAGAAATAAAATCAATCCAGTAATCAGGATTAGTGATTGCTCAAAGAACAAAATAATATGGGATCCATCTTAACTTTACAATCATACCAAGCTAACGTTAGCAATCTAGCTAAAAATGGTGGTATCTTGTTCATGTTTGCACCCCACAAAATCCTAAACCCATCCATTAACACCAGTGTAGGACAAAATAGATCATTAGAAGCATTTTAGGAGACGTATTTCCACAGATTAAACAGGGAAAAAAGTCAAAATTGAGAGCTTTGTTGACTGTGTTTATTCTCTCAGCCTAAGGTATTTTCTTCCATAGGAAGGTAAAAGTATTTGAGTAAGAGTTGAAATTAGAAATCTGAGCTACTAATCTCCTATGTTTTCAACTACCATATTAATACAAAATCAATAAGTGTAATAATCAAAGCTCAGGGAAACATCCAAGATGGAGATTATCTATTTTGAAACTGTTGGCAAAACTTCTGTGAATGATACTGTTTTTGAGAGTAGGGACATTGAATTCGTCTCCTGGGTATCAGCAAATCCATTCATAAATCCACTCGGCCAAGTGCCATGCAAGGCCTGTCCATGCAGAGATAATAAGAGCTCAGAATCAAAGAGGAAAGGGTAATTGAATACACAAGCCATAAGAGTGGCTTGAAAGAGCGGGGATGTAGGGGTAGATTATGGGTGTAGGAGAGGGAGTGGTTGGTCCCTGAAGAGAATGAACAGAGACCACTCATTCCAGGCAGACAGGGCTGGTTGCAAAATAATAAGCAGAGATGGCTGAGGCATTCTGAGCACTGTGAGTTTCCATTTATAGCTCAAACATGAATTTTCTAGGGCAGATGTTGCAAGGCCTGCTCAGGGAGGACCTAGTCTGCCAAGCTAAGGCATCTGGATTGCACCACTGAAAGATTTTAAGCAGATGAATCACATCATCAGATTTTCTTTTAGAACGATAACTGTACCAGCTGCATAGAGAATGGATTAGAGGGGTGTGATATTGGAGACAGTCATATGTGATACTGTTGGCTTTCAAACTAAATTTAAGTGACCCCTTTCCTACAAATTCTACGGGTCAGGCCTTCTGCTAAATATAGCTCTCACATTCATACTGCCTCTTTAAAGGCATAGCAGAATCCAAACATATTTTGAAGGTTAATATGTTTTTTAATATCCTGTTAGATTTCTTGTTAGCAGGAAAAAGAAAAGTCACACAAGGCTGACATTAAGATATATATATATTTTTTTTCAAACAGCTGTTATGATCATTTTAACCCAATCTTTCTCTGATTATACTATTAAATACAACATGGCTAAGCTTTTGCAGGAAAAAAATATTCTACTAACCATATTCTCTGCCTAGTGTTTTTCATAGTCTGTCGCAGAAAGAATATAGAGTGCTTTTAAAGCTGATTATGTAATTCAAGCAGGATCTGTTCCATTCTTAGTTATCGGTAAAATTATTAAGTTAGCAGCAGCAATCCACATACGTTTTCATACTTCTACCCGAAAAGAAGGAATGAAATTCATCACTTGTCAAATGATCCTCCATGAATAAATTATGCTACAGCTATAATATTTTAAAATTTCCTCATACCTATTAAAAACTGTATTAGTCAAACCACTTAGATGTCAGAATGATTTCGAAAGACAGATATTGTCAAAATGCTGCAATTTCTGGTAAAGATTCCTCCAACTTTTTAAAGAACTGAATTAAAATTGAATCACTTCCCTAAAGAATCTTACTAAACTCCTGACATATTAGGATTGTAACACGTTGATTCCAGGTAAAGAATACCCAAGTTTACCCACATGGGCAGAAACATTAATTAGATGTGTAACAACACAAACAATGTCTGTTACTAGAGTAACTGTCTGAAAACTGTATTTTCAAAAATTAAACTGAAATTCTTCTAAATAGGATATAGTCCAAGAGCATTGATTTGTTCATTGATTTAGAGTCATACAGACAACCTGCCAGTTTAGCCCACTTTCACCGTTTTCTACTGTGAGCCCTTACTACATGTTAGGCTCTGGATGTACAAAGAATTTATAGTAAAGTAAGGGAGAGGCACATAAAAAGATCATTGCCATGTCCAGCACAAGGTCAAGGGCTTTGCAAGGTCAAATGGTAGGCCGGCCGCTCACATGAGGTTCAAAGATGACTTCTGGGAGGAGTTAAGTTCTGATACATGAGGAATAATTTTCCAGGTAAAGAAAGGTGTTTTATTCAGATGAACCTGTGTAGTCTGAGACACAAAAGCCTGGAGCCACATGGTGTAGGGACCGTGAGGTGTGGGACTGTGAAGGTGAGACTGTTGAGAGGTAAGCTCCATCTCTGATGTCCCAGAACCAGGGCGAGAGCCTGGCTCACGCCTCTGGAATGGGAGAAGGACAAATCGTCCTGAACTCAGGCAAGCTTCCTTATGAGATAACCTCTGGTTTATGGTTAATTCCACCACTAACTTGCTGTGAGCATCTGGGAAAAACCACGTAGTCTTTTCCCTTGTAAAAGATACCTTATCAACCAATTGAGATATATTGAAGAAGTAAAAAGGATAATAAATAAGAGAATGCTTTGAAGGGCACAAAAAACACAATATTATTTAAAGTACCATTATCTTAATAATTATTATTATTATGGTTAGCTTGTACCACCTCAGATGAACAAGAAATAGCAGGAGCATATCTTTTATGGTATTCATGGGCAGCATGTATAATTATTTTTAATCCAATAATGACTTTATGAAACAGGGCATTATACCGGCATGTCTTTTTTTTTTTTTCTTTTGATGAGACTCAGTGCCATCCTAAGGGGAAAATAATAAAGCAAACAAAAATTCTTTCCATCCTCCCAACTTGTGTTTTTTTCTTAGTCTTTCCCTCCTCCCGTTAAAGCATTCCTTTTCCCCATCCTTTTCTAAAGTAAAAAGTTGGAACACGTCTATGTCGTACTTCTGTATTGGTACAAATGTGCTATGGATGTCCCTTCTCCAAAGGCATTACCATTTTAAACCATGTGCCCATAGTGCCTCTATTATTAAGAAAATAGGAAAATTTCAAGAAGCCAGTATGAGTTTACTAACAATCCATCATACTAATCTAACCTTATTTACTGTTTTGAAACTCTTATTGGAGAAGTAAATTATGAGAATCCCACAAAGATAACACATTCTTCTTCCATTCAAGCTTCTGGCAGGATTTCTTTCGCTCTTCCGTGGGATCAGAGAGGAATGCTAATGGGGAGCACACCAATTAGGTGGATAGGCTCAATAGCCAATTAATAACCTTAAGCAAAGGGCATTTCTTATTGGTTTTTAGTGAATAAAATCCCGCAAACAATGGGGGTAGATGCTTTAGAATTCAAAAATCAAATTGTTGCATGAGGGAAACCTACTCTGCAGATGCTATAAATAGGTATATCCATAAAATGGAATACTATAAAGTTACATAAATTATATACCTACTATAAATGCGTTAGATAACATTAGGCATGTAACCATGTAGCTATGAACTTTTTATACTATGTATGTCACTATAAAACTATTTAACTATAAATTACTGTATAACTAAAGTTTAGAAAAGGCTAGCAATCTATCCCCAGGTCATACAGTTAGTAAGTGGCGAGATGTAGAGTCCAGATGCAACTGAATTCAAATCCTGGATTCTTAACCACTGTGCTACACTGCTCCCAAAGGCTGAACAGAACTATGTTTACTGACATGAATAGACATTGTAATACAGGATAGCACACAGAGCCATAGAGAAAGACAGTGTGAGCACATATGACCTCATGTACACACACGCGTTATACACACACACGTTATACATAATATATAAAAATACAGATGGCTCGTGGCAAAAGTGTTTAAGGTTATTAAATTTTAACACTGAATGTTTCTAGGTAATGGCATTATTTAGTTACTTTAAATTGTTATTTTTGTTTAAAATTTCTGTGTTTCTATATTTATTATACAGGTATGCTGTTTCTATAATTAAAATGCATCATACGAATAGCAGTGGTCAGAATTTCAGCATGAGTCAACAATGTGGCTTGGGTGCTGAAATCATCAGAGCAGCCCTGGTGCATGTCAGAGGGGACCATATGGCAATGTAGGGAGAGAACGCTTCCAGGTGTCTAGTGACACTGTGTTCAGCAGGATATCCCAAAGTAAAGGGACAGGAAGCCTGGAGACCATGTCCCATGAAGGAAAGCTGAGGAACTGAGCAGAACTTATAGAACCAAAAGGCAGGGAAGACAAAGTCAAGACGACCATGGCCATTCAAAATGAGAAGGTCAGAAGCAAGGTTCTTTAGTGTTATTCTAGAGAGCAGACAGAATAAATAGACCTCAGTACATACCTTGGTGCTTCCAGGCAGCAGGCCCATGGTTGACACCAGGGATTTATGACGACCCAAGGAAGAGTCACTGCCCTCAGAAACCTTATAGGTGAGTGTGTGATTCATGTTGTTACAAATAATTAAATAACTGTATTGTGGGGTGTCCAGAAGGAGAAGTCACAGCCTGGCTTGTCCTAGCTGTCATGGAAGACCCCTCTGAGGTGGTGCAGAGGGCACAAAATAGCTGACAGCTGAGGGATGGTCAGGAGTTGGTGTGGCAAGGAGGAGATCAAGTTGTTAAGGACAGAGGGTGGCTTTAGAAAGCATGCCAAGAGGGAGGCAGGGAGGGAGGCCTGTTGCAGAAATCAATGCCGTCCTTGCTTGCGGTTGCCTGGGAGCAATCGCCCCCAATGATGCTTGCACCCAAACTGCCCTGGCTGTGGAACACCTAAAGTAACCATGTTGCAAGATCCGGAGTGACAGAACACAGAGTTGGACACGGGTGAACCAGGGGCTGCTACAGAGTAAGTAGTCTACTTTTGACCCAAAATTGGAATCAGATGATTCTGTTTGGACATGGGTAGAAAGTTCTTTAGCAACACACACCAAAGGGAATAGACACATAGAAATATGAACAGGCCTGGTCTCCGGCAGCCAATATATATGTACTAAAATGTTTTAATGACTAAGAAAGAACAAGACGCAGTGATATCTCTGAGAACAAGTATGACTTTAAGTCAGCTTTTCTGAGTCATAAAATGCAATCTAATGGGGACATCACACATGAGGAGTGAGAGTGGACAAGAGAGCTACAGGGAAGCTTGGAAGTGGGCAAATGTAAAAGTATTCACTCATGCAAATTAATTCAAATGTCCCCTGTAGAAAGATGAGTTCTAAGAAATCAGTTACGGCTCACAAAAGTATCTAAAAATCAGATATTCCTTAAAAAATGTGTCACTATAGTCAAAACAGCATGTAGAATGCTAAGTAACTCTAGATTATTATTATTATTTTTTTTATTGTTGGGGATTCATTGAGGGTACAATAAGCCAGGTTACACTGATTGCAATTGTTAGGTAAAGTCCCTCTTGCAATCATGTCTTGCCCCCATAAAGTGTGACACACACCAAGGCCCCACCCTCCTCCCTCCATCCCTCTTTCTGCTTCCCCCCCCATAACCTTAATTGTCATTAATTGTCCTCATATCAAGATTGAGTACATAGGATTCATGCTTCTCCATTCTTGTGATGCTTTACTAAGAATAATGTCTTCCACGTCCATCCAGGTTAATACGAAGGATGTAAAGTCTCCATTTTTTTTAATGGCTGAATAGTATTCCATGGTGTACATATACCACAGCTTGTTAATCCATTCCTGGGTTGGTGGGCATTTAGGCTGTTTCCACATTTTGGCGATTGTAAATTGAGCTGCAATAAATAGTCTAATACAAGTGTCCTTAAGCTAGACCTCCCATTTGATCCTGCAATCCCATTACTGGGCATCTACCCAGAAGGTAACTCTAGATTATTAACAACTGTAGCATAGCCCAGGCTTTCGGAACAAGTTTCCCAAGAGATGGGCACCTTGAGGGCTGACACAGGGTGCAGCCTGGGGGAAACTGAATTTCATATAGTTTACAGAAAAAAAAATAATAAGCCCAGTAAGAAAAGAAAAGGAAAGAGAAGGCATGTCCCTTCATCCTTTAAAGCAAGGGATGGATTAAGGAAGACCATTAAGGACCGTGGGAGCAGTGCAAAGATTAGAAAGAAAAAATATAAGAAACAACAAAGGCTGGCAAGGCTGGGCATGAGGAAACCGCGAGGGATGGAGAAGAGCCTAGACCTGACAGTGCCCGAGGCAGTTTATTCTACAACAGGGTTCTCAAAACAGAGTGTCTGTGTGTTGTATCCACAACAGTCTGAAATACAAAATCTTTCTCAGTCCCACCTGGGATTTATTTAATCAGAAACTCTGAGTCCCACAATCTGTCCTTTAGTAAGTTCTCCAGGGCTCCGCGATGCATTTGCGTTTGGGAAGCAGTGCTCTATAAGATAACAGCCCATCAGACCCCATCAGACCTGAGAAGAACCCCCTCCCACCCAGGCTGGGGTAGTTACCTGGGAGGTTGCTAGAGGCCTTGTCAACGGGCCACTCTTCCTTACTTTTAGGTCAAAATCCTTTTCTCTCCTACTGTTTTTACCTACTCACTAATCTGCTCTTGCTGCAAACATAAACACAGGTTTCAATCTTCAACTCTGGCCATTCTGCCCTGTGGGGATCGTATGGCAAACAGGGAGACATTTTCCGTTGTCAAACCTGAGGAATGGGGTAACGCAACTGACATCTACCGAATAGAGAGCTGAGATGCTGCTAAACCTTCTACAATGCACAGGGCAGCTCCCCGCAGCAAAGAATTCTCCGGCTCCAAATGAGATCAGTGCTGCTGCTGGGAAACCAGAATCAGACCCGTGGCCCTGGGAAGGAGATCCACGCAGAAACCCCATCTCGGGGCTCCTCCTTTAAGCCAAATGGGCTCCACTACCACTTGCGGAATCCTGCCTCCCTTGATTCAGCCAGTTCATCCCTACTCTCTTTCCCTCCTTGCCCTCCATCTACTCGATGCCCTCAGCTGCATTCTCCTTGCCAACGATGAACATAACACCCATTTTATTGCTTAAAAATTCTCAAAATAGAATTGCTGTCCTGTTATTAGCAGCTCATTCTTTCTGACTTGAACATGTCGTACAAACATGTTAAGATAGCTTCTAGAGTAAAGCCAGGGAGTGGGAGAATAAAAACCTGCCAATTTTAGTCCCCAAAGACAATAAAGATGCATATCTCTCCAGAAACAGTTTGCACTTTCTACTTATCAATAGGGACTTCATATCCAGAAAGCTGAGGATTGAACTTTTCTGGCAAGAAAGTTAAAAGCCCTGACCATGTTTGGTTCCTTGGTTTTAACCTAAATATGACATATTATTAACCCATGAGTTTGGAAAAGTAGGACAAATGTGAAATATTACATGGAAAGTCGTGGTGCTACAAACCCACAAAGTATTTTGAAAATACTACTTTCACTAATTGGTAGTTCATAGAATTGATGGACTTTAATTTTCTCCTTCAGAATAAAAGCTGATACTAAAGGGGGGAGATGCACATGTGCACATGCACACACACACACACACATACACACACATACACACACACACCACACACAGCCACACACATACATACACCTACACACACATACCACACACATACACACATATACACACACATACACACACATACCACACACATACACACATATACACACACATACACACACATACCACACACATACACACACACACATACCACACACATACACACACATATACACATACACACATATACACACACACATACCTCACACATACACACACCACACACATACACACACACCACACACATACACATACACACACACACATACACACATGCACACACACACACACACTCTGAAGTATGTCCTGTTGTTTTCAAATCAAACCTGAGGATGAAAGCAGGAATGAATATGGACTCTAGTGACCATTAGCAATGAATCAACACCACGTTTACCAGAGCCTATATGACAGCACGCAGCAGGTAATTTCACCTCAGATAGTCACCTCTCCAAAGGGCATAAAGAAAGAAGCTACTGGCCTTACAAAATTTATCCTTTGAGCTCATTTGGAACTAAGGTAGATTCACCTCCCCACACGCCCAGCCCAGCTAGAAAGTCAGCTGTGCTTCATTTTACCAACTCTGCTTTCCTATCTTGTATAGTGACACATCCTCCTTGAAAAATTGCAGAACTTACTGGGACATGTATGTCCTCTTTGTACCTGGCAAAAATCAAGCGCCTGCCACAGGCTTTATGTACACAGAACACAGGGAGGGGTGAGCGGTTAGCTGACAAGTACTGTATTTCTTGACAACCCTCCAGGGATCTGGGGGGGGAAATGATGATATGAGAATTCAAAGGAAGCTGGTGGGAATAACAGAGTTTGCACTGATGAAATGAGTGGCCCAGGGTCCATCCATATTCGCACCAGTTTCCCTGGAGTTCCTGGTGGTCAGCATCACGGCCTTGCTCTCACCACGTCAGCTGCCCGGTCATTCCAACCTGACTCGCCCTGAGGAGCAATAGAATCTCTTCTTCTCGGGGTGGAGGCATCTGCCACACACCTTTGCCCCTTTTCTCTTCCACTGGTCAGCCCTGACCACCGACGGCTGTTCTCCTTCTCTGCCTGCTCCTTGCCCCTCTTCTCCCTGCCCACCTCTCTTCCAACTTCTGCCTCAGGAAAACCATTCTTCCCCTCTTATCAATCTTTCATTATGTTTCTTTAGGATGTGAATGAAAAAAGACCATCATTTTGTGAAAGTATAGTTAGTTATAAGTATAATAAAATTGTACACAATTTTAAAACCTAGAATTTCCTTTTGAAACAGCAAAAAACAAAAAAAAGTCATTTTCTTCCTCAACTTTCTCTAATTAAATGTGCTATTTTTCCCTCAAACATGTATTCAAATTACACTCTTTGTTCAATTTTATAGTGTCTCCTTTGTTTAAACTTGTATTTTTAACAGTTTTTCACTGTAAAACATGAGAGTATTTAAGCTGGACTAAACCGTTTCTGTGAGTATATTACTTATGAGAGACAAATTACTACAAAATTCAGTGGCTCAAGACAACAAATATTTATTATCTGGAAGCTTCTAAGGGTCAGAAATTCAGAAGTGGCTTGGCTGGCTGGTTCTGGCTCCGCCTGTCATGAGGGTGCAGTCGAGATTTGACTGGAACTGTGGCCACCACTTCCATGGGGCTGTCTCACACAGCTGTTGGCCAGAGGCGGCTGTTCCTCACCACATGGGTTTTCCACAAGCTGCCTGTGTATCCTCGGGACGTGGCAGCTGTCGGCCCCAGAGCAAACCATCCAGGAAAAGGGTAGAAGAGAGAGCTTCAGTGCCTTTTGTCATCTGTTCTGTGAGCCACACTCAGTCACTTCCACTTTGTTTCAGCTCCTTAGAAGTAAATCCCTAAATCCAAGCTATGCTGAAGGAAGAATTAGTGCCACCATTTAAGGTCCATGTCAAAGAATTTCTGAACATCAAACCACCACAGCGAACAAGACTTGAATGCAAGGACCACTCACAACATTATTTCCACAGGAAAAAGGGCGCTCTGCAATTTAACTGCAAGCAAGTGTTGGAAACGCAGCTTTTTGCCCCCATCTGCCATCTTGTATGAATATGGCTGGGAAGTTGCCCAATACTATGATGCATTATTGAACCTTTTAAACTTATTAAAGGTTCACAGATTTCACCATTATACAAACACTCAACCAGAATATTTATACCTATGCATCTATATCTGTCTATACACACAGAAAGATCACCAATATTAATTTGAAAAAGAAAGTATCTTTGGAATATTCATAGGGTTCTACAGTAAATAACAGGATTAGATGACTCATTGAAAAAATGAGGGAACTTTTGCTCATAAATCTTATCTACATTTACTCTTACATTAGAACAAGTCAATCCTTAGCCATTAGCGATCACATAGCCTAGAGCTTTTTTCTTTTTTTTTTTTTTTTTTTTGAGGCAGAGTCACACTTTGTTGCCCTGGGTAAAGCGCTGTGGTGTCACAGCTCATAACAACCTCAAACTCTTGGGCTTAAAAGATGCACTTGCCTCAGCCTCCTGAGTAGCTAAGAATACAGGTATCCACCTTAACACCTGGATATTTTTAGAAATGGTCTCACTCTTGCTCAGGCTGGTCGTGAACCCATGAGCTCAGGCAATCCACCCTCCTCGGCCTCCCAGAGTGCTAGGGTCACAGGCTTGCACCACAGCACCCAGCCTCAGGCTTCTTTCAAGATTATAAGATACAGTTAGTAAGAGAACAATGTGTCTTCAGGAGATAAAAGTTTCCGTCTCAAAATATCCTCTCTTATAATAGACTGCTCTAATTCCCACAAACGCTTCCCCTTTGTGTTTCTCCGCCGTCCTGAAAGGAAGATGTCTTGAACCAAAAGACTTCAGACTTACTTTTCCCCCTAAAAATATCACATGAAAGTATACAGTCCGAGTTACAAAGTCTTTTGTCCAAAATAATTGGAGTCCAGTGTCAAATTCACAAGGAAATGAAAACCATTACATCTAAAAAAGCAATATACCTGGTGAAAAGATATATGTGATTCATAGGGAAAAATATCAAACGTAGTTCATGAAAGCAGAGAGCCATGAAAAAAATACATTTCATTAGCTGATAATCTACGTGCTGTCTTTCTTGATCTCTTTGCTAACTCCCTTTCACCACTCAAGTCTTCACCATTGGTGATATTCAAGGTTCTGTGCATGGTCCTCTTCTCTCCTCTCAAGGGGGTTTCCCTGGAGATCTCATCAAACCCTGGGGCTTCAATATCAGCTAAATGTGCACACCCCCAAAGCTGTAGCCCCAACCTAGACCCCTCTCCCAAGCATCTGACATAGATACTTATCTCCCTGCTGAAAACCTTCACCTCAAACTCAAAATGTCCTACAGAAAGCATCATCATCTCCATAAACATTGCTCCTCAGTTTCCCCCGGTACAATTATGCTGAATTCAAGCTTCCCTCTCACAGCTCCCTTCTGCCCATGTTGAATTAATCCCTGATACTCCCACACTCTGCTTTCTTGCAAAGTAGATGGATCTCTTCAATCCACCCCCATTTGCTGCACCCCATCACCTCCCTCTTAGATTATTGATTGCAACAATCTACACTCCCTTTTTTACACCCCTAACTCCTCAAAGCCGTTCTTCACATCACAGCTACAGTTTTTCCGATTATATTAGTCTCATTTTAAAAGCCTTTTCTGACAACAATCACTCCATAGAGTCTAGCTTTGTTTTCATGCTTATGCAAGGCCTCCTATGAGTTTATTCTAATTTCTTCTCTAGACACCCTTCCACCAGCTTCCCACCTTCAGCCTTATACCCCCATCCATGTTCGGTATCTACTTCATCAGAATTGTTGAAAGAACCGTTTGCAGTTCCCTATAGATGGCACGTTGCATACACACCTCTGTGCCTTTCTCTTTGGAGAGAAAGTATTTTACTTCTCAATTATTTAGTAAAATAAAGTATACAGTCAAGTTACAAAGTCTCTTGTCCAAAATAATTGGAGTCCAGTGTCAAGTCCAGCATCGAGAGCTAGCTTAAGAGTTAGTGTAATTGTAAAATTTCCCGTTATCTCCACGACACCCAGCTGCAGCTGGTCATGCCCTTCTCTGTGCCATTGGAACCTATATTCCTATATACTATAGTAGACTTTTTCTCCCTGCAACAGATCTCTTTGCCTTTGTGACAGCCTTCAGAAAAAAAGAAAGCATCTTTTTCATCTTTGTATTCCCTGAATCTAAGACCCATTACATAGAAGAGACCAAATAAATGTTTGTTGAATGAGGGATGAATGATGAAAATGAAAATGAAAAGCAAAGCAGCACAAGAACAGAACGACGGACTAACATATTCTCTAACACAGATTCTAACAAAGGAAGAACGTACACAGATGGTGACAAAGGAACCAATGTGTAGGGCTTCTTAGGTCCCATAGGCAAAGTGCTCAATGGAATTCACACTTCATTGTATTTCACAGCACTGAAGACCTCTGTCTGGAGCTCCTGACATGTTCCAAAGAATGTGTCAGCGAGGTATGTCCAAACTAACACGGTGCTACTGTATAACGGAGGCCTTCTCCTGAGGGTAATTCCTGGAAAGTTAAGTATGTGCTGCTGGCTGGAAAGTTCAGGATTTTGACACAGCAGGAATCCTTGCCTAAGACCTGTTTAAACTCCTTCACTTACATGAGACAAGGTCTGTGAAATTGGTAGTCTGCAATCTGCACATCCTGCTAAACTGAGACAAATATGAGTTATTCTAGAGAAGGAACAGAATTTTGAGTAGCTCTACTCTCATTGTTACAAAGTTGTAATTTATGGACAGTACAGACTCCATTATATTATAGTTTATATCTTCGTAATCTGCGAAGCCTTGTGTAGTATGCTTTGAATATAAACAAATGTGAATGTATTTGCATAATCCTTACTTAAATTAATCTTTATAAAAATGATAGAAAGACCTTCACTGAAGCCCACTTTAAACCAAACACACCAATTCAATAAAATACTACAAGTATAAATTATCGTAGAACTAATTCAGGCCTAATATTTCTGTTCCGTCTGAGGTAACAAGCTACGTGCTGTTAAAACCTCATGCAGTTCTGCACAGAGAGAATAACAGTTGAGTTAGCACAATGTCCCCTTCTCTCCTGGACATCAATTATGTTGCCACTTAGAAGTCACTTACTCAGGATTATTATTTTTAGAACTTTTCACAGAACAGTTTTACTACCTGACGTTAGATCATAACAGATTTTTAAGTGGAGAACTGAGGAAAAAAGAAAGTGATGAACATTTCAAGAAAGGTCAAAGAAAGGAGACTTTAATGAGTCCTTGCTAAGAAGTAACGAAAACATCTCAGCCATCTCAGCTGAACATAAAGCCAGAGACCAAGGAATCATCATCTCTTCCTTAATACAACCCTTTGCTCCTTACTAAAAGTGAAACATTTTTAGACCCAATCATGCAACTTTAAACAAGATTGAAGAGTTCCTTTCAAGAGGAGAATAATTCTGAAGCAAATAGATAATAAATCTAGAGCTGCAGACATAGAACCATTGTACAATAGTTGCCCAATCTTTCAAAATACAGTATTCAAAAAACAGAAAGCTAATTCTTCCCTTTTGCTTATTACTATATGTATTACAAAAGTATAGTGAGAGTTCATGAGTCAACCAACCATGTAGAGTTTGTTAAGAGTTCATGAGTCAACCAACCATGTAGAGCTTCCCCACCAAAAAGCTAGATGTTACATAAAATCTGTCATTATTAATGGGAAACTCTGAAAATCTGCTAAATAGGTAGAGGTCTGGCACCAGTTCAAGCTTCAGTGCTTGAAGAAAGAGTGTGCACCTCTTTACCCTGAATATCCTGAGTCCCACTGTCCACCGTTCCACTGAGTCACACAACTGGGAGACAATCCAATTTCCAATGATAGAAGATTGATTAAATAAATGATTTTATTACTTTAAATGCCACTATTATTTATACTAAGCAGCTTCATATGATAGAATACTCAGCAACTGTTTTATTTATTTATTTTTATTTAGTTTTTTTTTTTTTTTGAGACAGACTCTCAAGCTGTCACCCTGGGTAGAGTGCCATGGAGTTATCATAGCTCACAGAAACCTCAAACATTTGGGTTCAAGCAAGCCTCTTGCCTCAGATTTTCTATTTTCAGTAGAGACAGGGTCTCACTCTTACTCAGGCTTATCACTAACTAGTGAGCTCCAGCAATCCACCAGGCTCAGCCTTCCAGAATGCCAGGAATAGCAACTGTTTTTCAAAATGAGCTAATTCTCAATATAGTGACAAGCATTTCTGAAATGGAGCAATAATTGAATACACTTTATTTAGTAAAACATAAAATTCCAGCAATGTACTCAATACTAATATGAAACCAATATATAAACAACTACATGCCCACACAAAAGAAAAACACAAGCATTATTTAGCAAAGGAAAGGGGAGAAGAGCAAGCGGGGAGACAGGAGGAGGGTGATTGGTGGAATCTCACCCAATGGGCACAAGGCGAGGATGTGCAGCAAGCTCCCAGGGCGAACAGCTCAACTACACTTGCACTTTACCTTAGAAATGAAAACATTGTAATCTAAACATTTGTACCCTCATATTAATCTGAAACAGAAAAATAAAATGACAGAACAACATGTAAAGTATAATTTCACTGTATAAAATACATATATGTGTGTGTGTATTTAAGAGAGGTAGAAAGAGACAGAAAGAGATTCATTTCTATGGATACTTCTTAAATATCTGGGAAGTTTCCATCTTGAACAGTTAAAAGAGACTACCTCTAGGAAGCGATAGAGAAACAGGGACCGGTGTGCCTTATAAATCATAAAAGCTGAGATGTTTGATTTTAACATGAACTACTTTCATCATAATGTTTAAAAAAAAAAAATGAAAGCATCTGAACTCTTAATCAGGGTAACTTCTCATATGCCATGGAGGCCACTGTTGCAGACCGCCATGATGCGAGATGTACATCTTAGTTATGTCCCTCCAGGGTAGACCCATTAAGAGCTCAGGAAGGAAGGCAGGAGCCGTACCGCATGCCCACTCCAGAGCTTCCTGAAGTGGGCCCCCAAAGGTCTACTCTGCGAGAGCGTCCAAGGGCACTAATGATATTTCTCTCAGAATACAGAGACGTTCTACCAACAGCAGTAGCCAAAGGCTAGTAATAAAAGAATGCACCATTTAATTCTGGCACTCTTATTTTCCCTGTATATAAATATAAAATACATATATATATTTTTTATTTTTTTAAGGCAATTCAATGTAGCAGTTAAAACAGCATGTTCGGTAGTCAGACTGTCCAAATTTGAATCCTGAGTCCACCTGCTATTAGCTGGAAAACTTCAATCATTTCCCTGTGCCTCACTTTCATAGCCTGTAAAATGCAGACAGTAATAGGAACATTGTGGGGTTTACATGAGTTGGCGCAGATGAAGTGCTTAGAATAGTGCCTGGAACATAATGTGTTCAATAAATGTTGCTTTTTGCTAGTGTTCTTATCTCTACACCTGTAGGCGAGGGAGGGGGATATCACTGAAGATGGGTTCACTGATTGTACTCACTTTATAAATGTCTGAGACTAGCCACGTTCAGAGAGAAACGTGCTTGTGAGCCCGGGAGGTCTGCTTTAATGCTCTCTCGTACGATGTGCACATCTGTAGGAGTTATACCGTAGTCACATGCTAAACAACTGTGTGAGCAGAGGTGTCAGGATGAAAGATTGTTCACCAAGAGCAACCTGATTATTTTCATTTTTTTTTAATTTCAGGTTAATGAGAGAGTACAAAACAACCAGGCCACAATATCTGAATGTGTTAGGTAGAGTCCACCTGGTAGCTGTGTCCCATGCCCAAAGGGTGTCCCTTACACCCCACATTGTGCCCATGATTATTTTCATTTTGACAGGAGTATCTCACACTAGGAAAATCTTATTTCTAAGGGGGGGAAAACTCAAACTTTAAAAAATCAGAAAGTGGTTATTTGCTTTGAAAATAATCATTTCATATAATTTTCAAAGCACTTAGTTTCCTCTAAATGGTCACTCCACATAAGGCAGTTGAGATAGAAATCAATAACAAGAATTTGATTCATGTATATATTTTCAGGAATACAGTAATTACATGAAATAAAGAATTATCAGTGCTGGCATTTCCACTTAATATCAGTTAAAAGGCAGCTCATAACTGCATGCAGGAAAACATGCAGCTTCCCGAAGGCAAAATAACACGATGCATTTGAAAGTCAGCAACAGGACACCTGAGAACACATAATGGTCTAGATAAAGGTACAAGCTGCTATTCCAAATAAAAACTTCGTTTTCAATCCTTCATACCCTAGTGAAATTCTTCCATTAAGTGAAACTTTTGCATCAAGCAGAATAGGAAAAAGAAAGTTCACTTTATTCATGTGTTAATTTTCTGAAAATCTAAACATAATGCCATTGGAAAACTATACAGAATATTAGAAAAGAATTAACCAAAATCAACTTTAAGTTAAACAAATACAGTCCTCAAATCATTTTTTTCTGTTTATAATTTTCCTAGGCCCTAAGTATAATAGAATGAAATGTTGTAATATATAGCCACATCGAATGAACAGACTGGATTTCAAATAAAAATATAACTTCAATGAAAAATAAAATATACTTACAACAAAGTTAAAGAGTGATAAATACCAGAAATGGCTAGAACACATAACAATAAGTCTTGATAACCCACATTCCCCTTCAGCCATTCTTACATCACTTTCACTAAGCAATTGTTCTACTAAGAAACAATTAATGCTACTTAAAACCATATCTTAACTTGCACCAAAAGGGGATACGAAAAGTACAAAATCTTTGTAACATAAAATTTCAAGAAGATTTTGCTGGGAACATTCTACAGATTTGAAAACCAACCTACAAAATAATTAAATGCCTTGTCCCAAGGACTGTAGTATTGTACCTACTCAAAGGCAAACAAACCCAAGTATTTTGGCTTAGATGGCAGCATCTTGATTAAAAATTTTGCCTGTCATGGGTAAAGTAGAGCAGGTTACGAAGGAATGACAGTTTGTCTACGTTTTTTGAAAATTAAGGAGATAATTTTAAGACAAATACGTAGTAAAATGGTAATCTGGGCAGTACTAGTTACTTAGTGAAACTATTACCTTAGAGGTAGTGTGAGGTGAAAATATAAATATTATGTTAGAGTTTATATAAATCAAAGGTAATACCTCCATAGTAAGCTGAGAAAAATTGGAGATAAGCATGCAAACATCTTCTGAAGTCAATATCAAGGGACAAGATGATCCGACCCCCTAGCTAACCACACACGCCTCTCAGAGAACACTGCTTAGATGGACTTCTGCTGTCGTGTGGTAATAATCCTTTATGTCCCCATGTGATAGCCAAGCTAGTTCCCATTATGTACTGCCCTTTAAATGCTGAAGTGTACACACACACATACTTAGGCCATAAATAGCAAAGATGATAATAGATTGCTACTGCATTTGATGGTAATTATAAAGTATCTACGAAACTGCATCATTACCTTAGAGAACTTATAATGGAAAAATAAAAGAGGGTGAGTTAAGACCTCCATGTAAAAATTACTAAGCAAATAGTATCTCAGTATCTTAAACATAAAGAGTAAATTATAAAGCACTGCAATATTAATTGATATGTTTCTTATAGGGCATCTCACTTCCACATAGACCATCGACATAGAGCAGTTTCTAAGAAAAGCAGACATCATCATCAATGGCATGTCCAGTGCTCAGCACTCTCCCCTGCAATTGTCTGTGGTCCAGGGGAGGAGGCGAGCCAAGGACAGACAGAACACTGCTGGCCTGGGTGAGACCGAGTCAGGGAAGACAGCATGGAGAAGGCAGGAAATTAACCTGGCTTCAAATACTGATACCCAAAATGTTCAAAGCATACAGGTTTCAAAATAGTTTAGAAATTGGTGCCAAAGATACCGTCTGGCCACAGAGGTTGTAGGCCTCACATGCAAGCAGAGCTATGTGCTGTGAATTTTCTGTTATGGCACACTTACCGCTGTGTACACAGAAACGTGCACAGAATCTACTTCCAGAAGTGCCGTTTTCTTGACCTAACTCTCCCTGCACCACTGGCTGCTCCTTCCTTACTTGCCTTCCTCGAAATTTGATGTTCCTCTGTCACCTGATTCCCCTCCCTCTAGCTTTATGCATTTTTCTCCTGGGCAATATTACTCATTCTTATGGCTTTAACTATGAATTCATGTAGAATTCATTTCCAAAATTTTATCTTTAGCTTTGAATACTATTTTGAACTCCAGACCCTTCCACACTTTCCTTCCTTATTATGGATTAGGGTGTGATTTGAACTGATGTAACTGAGAACCTAACAGCATTTGTTGGAACAAAAGATTTTTTTTCTTTTTTTAACCTCTCAAACAACAGTCCAATTGTGAGCAGTTAGGGCTGATGTGGGGACTTCATGGTGGCAGGAAGCCAGTTTCCTCCAGCTTCATTGTCTCTTGAAATGTCCTCTTCTAGATTTCCATGGCCACAGCCTTGGTTTGAGACTTCGTCTTCTCTTATTTGGACCACTGTCACTTCTTTCTGGGGCCATCATGGCTGACAGCTTCCTCACTACTTCAGGAAACTCATCTGATCTGATTGTTTCCAGAAGACTCTGCATTCATTGCCATGACAATTAAGGCCCCAGTTTCCCATTTCATCTACGGTTCTAGCCACTCCAGAACAGGAGGTCAGGTATTTCTCAAATACTTCACAGACTCATCCCTGTAAGTGCCCGGGGATTTTGCTGACACTGGAATTTCCTCCTCACCTCTATTCTACATTTTTTCTAGCTTATTATTATTCAAAGCTGAGGTTGAACATTATCTCATTTGCTAAATATTATCTCTTCTATGAGCTCTTCTAACTTTTGTCCACCAAACTCAATTCAGTAAATATTTAATGAGCATGAAGCAAGGTCAGGAATCAAGATATTGAGATAAATAAGAGTGCTCTGCCCTAAGAAGTTAAATATTTAGCAGATGAAATGGAAACTTTACTCATTATAATACTTTATCAACAAGGTAACTGCAATATGAAGGGAATGATTGGGGGCACTTAATCTTGCTGGCAGGCAAAATCAACCTCTCTGCCTCTACATACAATAGCACTTTGTTAACATGGCAGCTATGCACGCAATAAATCTCTGTTTCTCTTCCCCATCAAATCACAAGTCTGTTGAGAGTGGAAACCATGTTACCCACATTACTATTTTACTCAATGCCAAAGGAAGCAAGAAAAAGGATTTCATCTTGGCACTCATTTTTAAGGCCCATACAAGTATAAAAATTGGATTAAAATGATACTGAATCATTATTATTACATGTTAATTAAATACATGTGGGAAAGATTACTTTTGGAGGTGCTGAAAAAGAAAATGATTTACTTTCCATAGGAAAAATATTAATTAAAAATAGTGAAAAGAGTAAGAAAATTAAGGCATAAAGCTTTGTAATCTGCTATATATTGATTTAATAATACTTCATTGTGATCACATAAGATACAATAAAATGTTTTATTCTAAGAGATATGTACATGTGAAAAAATATTTAAATATCAGAGAAATTGAAATGTACAATAACTTTGGGCCAAGCTCTTTCAATCACAGGTAAAATTAACATACTCTAAAATTCAAATTAAATAGTTAACAGACTTATTTGGTTGACTACGACCTTCATTCATCATGGTTGCTAATTTATTTATAGAGAAAACATACTCATTCACTTCTTATTTGAAAGAAAACATTGATTTGGCAAGATATTAATATCCTCATTTTGCAAGAAATGATTCTGGGAGAGATTTAACAATTTTCTATATTACACATGATCAACTGGGAAATCAGAAATAGGTCTCCAGACTATTTGGATAAGATAACAAATGTTAAAAGAGCTCTGTAAACTGCAAAGAGCTATAAAGAGGTAGATTCTATACAGACTTGATTAGAACATTGTGTGTTCAAAAACACCACCACTAAATTGTTACAGAAGCCTCCTTTTCTGTAGTATGATACTTCCATTAAGATTAATATTTATTCTTATTCCAAAAGGAGAATCAAAAGGCATTTTCTTGAACTGAAGAAAACATATTATACTTTATTTTTCTAACGTGACATCTCTATCCTCTGCTCGTGACAGCCAACGGGAGCTCTTTATTTGCCCTGCTGCCTCATTGCATAGTCTGATCAGTGTGCTGTTTATGTGCTCCCACAAATTTCTAGGCGAGGTTCTTTACCCTGATACTTACATCAAACAGGGAGATGTTTCCATCTTTCAGGGGAATGGAACTCAAATGCCCTGCAGGATCCTGACATGAGTCTTTCAGTGAATCCTTTCTGGTAGAAAGGTCTTGACTAGAATTTAGTTGCATCTGAATAGATACCCTCAAAACACACTTTCAGCTTCCTTGTCTCCACCTGACCTGGAGACAGAGCTGGGTACCAACATTAGGTCATTTGGATAACCAGGTTCATAGTGGTAGCTGAAGGAAATTGTGTTACTGCTTCTTTATTATAAGGAAGATGCTGTAAGTGCCACTGGATTTGGTGCTAAACTTTTTAAATAAATTGCCAACTGCACCAATGGGCACTTCTGTAATGACGCACCAGCACTGACTTCCCTAGTAAATACTCAAATGATGCGGAGTAGTCTTACTGTAAAGCATGCTTAGGGTGCCAAGCTTGAGGTTAAGAGCAACTAGGGACACTTCACCGTGACACTATTCCCATGCTAATATTTTTCATGGTTTTGAAATCATATAACAGGCCAGCACATCATGGTGGACCCCCTTCAACATTAGACACTTGCTAGCATCTTCACAGTAACCCCACAGAAGTAGAGTTCTTCTACAAGCCAAATTTTTTCCAACAACTTCAGATTCCAGCCCTACCACTCTAACTCTTCACTATTTCATAGTTAAGAAGGTTTCCTATTTATTATGCCTGAGAAAAAGGGAATTGTGACAATTAAAAGACTTCTCAGCAGACATTTTTATAGGTTGCCAATATATACTGTCAATACTATTTTACTTATGGAGTATAATTAGGACTATCTGACCTAAGATTATAAAATGGCAGAAACAGGTTCTTGATAACAAAGCCTAAGGTAGTTTTCAACAAAAGGCACACATCTGCCATGGGAGCCACCTGCAGCACCACAGCCGTGGTCAGAAATCATGGTCCCTCCACTCAGTTCCCCTCCAGTTGAGCATCACCACACAACTGAGGGCAAAAATCAACCGTTCACAGCAGAAATGTCTGAACAAATCAGAGACACCCCCCCACACACACACCCTGTGACACAGATGAGTTGCTTTGTCCTTTGCTTAGTTGCAATGTCTGTATGGCCTAAGCTTCTAAATCTGACCTGTTCCCCTAACTCAGATGCAAAACTAGCTCAGCCCCAAGTAAAATTTATTTGTAAAAATTCATCTAAATTCCAACACTCTTACTCTTTTCTCTTTGTTCACAATCAGGACTCTTCACACCACTGGGTCTCTCCTTTCTGGCAATGCATTTTTCCATGATCTAATTATTAAGTAGGGCCATCTCTCTCACTCCATCATCCTTCAGTCACATGAGCTAGGAAGTCAGAAAGGAGAAACAAAGTTCTTAAGCACTATTGAGTCATTGCTCATCTCAGAATCTCAAAGTCAGGGTCCTCTAGTCAGATACACACATGTCCCATACACAACATTTTAGAACACCCTGGATCCCAGAAGGCATTGTCTGGACCCTCAGTTGAGGAATCCCAGGAAATATAAAAATCTGAAGTCAGAACTCCCATATTCAGGGTTCATCTTTGTCATTTAGTAACTGGGAAACCTCAAATGAATCAATTAAAATTCTTTGAGTCGGCTTTCTCACTTACAAAATGGTGATGATAATTCCTATGGGAGCCACCTCTCTGAGTTCTACCAATAAAATGTGTTATATGTACCTCAAACTTTTGAAGTTATATTTCCCTGTGCAGGTTAAAGTATGGCTTTTAATTAGAAACCTTGGCGTCATCTTTGATTCTTTGTTTTGTCTCCTAAAATCTGTTCCATGTTCCTACAATGTATCTCCAAGCAGCTCTCAGTTTCACCCACCTTGCTGAGAAGGTCCTCGTGTCTGAATTTCAAGCTCCACTTTTTTGGAGGCCTCCCACTTCCAACCTGTTATATACATACGTAGTTATATATGGAAATAGACATATGTATATATTTTTATACACATAAACATAAAATTTGTATGTGAATGTAATATACATTCATTAGTCCCCTGACTAAGTTTCTATGAGATAACCATGTTTCCAACAATAAACTATTGCTTGACCTAAATGATATCCTCCCTACTATCATTTATCCAACTAGCATAAAGTCAGCCAAGAAAGAAAATTTAGAGTGGAGAGAGAGAGGAGGAGGAGGAAGAAGGGGAAAAAATGGGCATAAATAGCCATTGCAGCCATTGCTAAGAAAATTTTATCTTCTCCAATAGAAGGATTTTAAAAGATAAATTAAGAAAATGTTGAATGTAATAGAGATAGGATCCGGTTTCCTTTTATTGGAGTTCATGAACTATTGACTCTCTAGCAAAGGAAGACTTGCCCACAAACTTCCACCTCCCGGACCCTGGGAAACACAGGAATTCACAGCTAAGAGCCCATTTATGAAAGACTGTGCAACATAAAAGAGTAAAACAGAGGTGATTAAAAAACTTAAAGGCACAATACAGTATACATGTTGTACCAGAGTCCAGGATGCCCAGCGATTGTTACATTTGTAAGCACTACGTGTTCTGTGATCAGTACTGTAAGCATCAACAACCATCACATGACACTGAGACACGGCATTGAGCACAGTCAAGACCAGGACCCACACTTGGATGTGATGCTCACCCGTGGACATCCGTCATCCACTGCAGGTGCTGTGCTTATACACGCTAGTCTCTTTCTTTCTCAGTGGTCAGCACTGATTCAAACATTGAAAACACTCGCCTTGCCAAGAAATAACCAGTTACTTCCATATTCTGTCTTCCTCCCAACAATAACTGTTAATAAGAATGCCTTAGCTTGTTCTTTCTTAAAACTTCACAATGTAGGAGGCGGAGCAAGATGGCAGCCGAGTAACAGCTTCCTTGCATCTGGGCACCGTGAGTCTGGGGAGATAGGACTGCAGGCATCTCTGGCTGGTGGGATCTGCCTATCATCACCCCTGAGAGGATACAGGGAGTCAGCGAGAGACTTCTGGACCCCAAGAGGAGGACTAAAACAGTGGAAAACTGGCAAGTGGTAGCGTGTGTTCAATCCGTCTAAACCGGCCTGCAACTGTAAGTTCAGTAGCAGCGAGACTGCAAACCAGAAAGGCCTTACCTGTGAACTGTTTTGGTGTCTTTGGACTTGGCACTCAGCTGAACTGCCTTGGGGAGAGCCTGAGCCGGAGTGTGGAGAACTTTGGCCTTTGTCTAGGGCCCCAGTCTGAGCGGCTGAGCCAGACGGAGCTAATAGTGTTTGGCTCTGGGTCACAGGCAGACATTGTGAGTGATCTGACCCGGCAAGCTCCGCCCTCAGGGTGGCAGAGCTGGAATTGGGTGGGAGCTGGTAACCCAGCGACCAAGTAGCCTAAGGGCGGGGTCTGAGCCACCTTGCAGCCCTAACCCTCGGGGGCAGAGGGAGACCAGTTTTGACACACAGGGTAAGTGGATAGCCACTTCAGCAGTGATTCCAGCGACAAGCACTTCCCTGAGAAAGCTTCTGCTCAGTAAGTGAACAAGTTCAAAGTGCCTTTTAAGTGGGCTGAAGAGAGATTTAGGGTGTCTACCTGCTGGGGTTTGAGAAACTAGCAGCCTCCAGTCGTATCAGAACTGTGATTAACATCTCATACCCCAGAAGACCACGTGTTGCCCAGACAATATTCAATAACATATACATACTGCTTTGTTTTTGGTTGTGTTTTTTCTTTTTTTTTTTTTTTTTTTGGTTTGGTTGTTTTTTTGTTTATTTTGATGTTGTGGATTGTTGTTTTGTTTTTTAAGTTCAACCTTTTCCATACAGATCCTTTTTTTTTCTCAATTTTTCTAGTTTAATTATAATTTCCCATTGCTGCCTATTTCAATAATTAGAACTTCATTTTTGTTAGTGTTTCTACCGCTATTATTTGGTTTTTCCAGCCAATTTTATCCCATAAAGTTTTCTGTTTGCTTGTTTTGGTTTGATTTATAGCATTTTTGTCTTTCCTCTCTACTTGGTGGAAGTGGGGTACTGTGTCTGATCGGGTTAGCAAAGAGCTGCTGACCTCAAGGGAACCACGCAACTGGGCACCCCCAGAAGGTAGTTTTTTTTTAAGTTTGTATCAAAATACCCTACTGTACACCTGTATTGCTCTGTCTCCCTCTTCCTGTGCCTCTCTTCTTTTTGTCAATATTCCTTTTACCCACCCCCTATCCTTTCTCTATTTTTCTTTTTTTTCCCTTATCACTCGGTCCTCCTTTCTTTCATCCCTTTTTTGCTCTTAAACCTTCGCACACTTCTGGTCCTGTAACCCTTAGTCCACAGGCACGAGAACTTAAAGAGCAAGAGGAAGTGAAAGGAAAATTAGGGCAAGGAAACAGATAAAAGAAATCACTCATGAGGAAGAATCAGCAGAAAACTCCAGGCAACATGAAGAACCAGTCTAGAACAACCCCGCCAAGGGACCATGAGGTAGCTAATGCAGAGGATTCGACCTATACAGAAATGTTAGGAATGACAGAAAGGGAATTTAGAATACACATGTTGAAAACAATGAAAGAAATGACGGAAACAATGAAGGAAACTGCTAATAAAGTGGAAAATAACCAAAAGGAAATCCAAAAACAGAATCAAATCAGAGATGAACAATATGAAGAATATAAAAAGGATATAGCAGAGCTGAAGGAAATGAAACAGTCAATCAGGGAACTTAAAGATGCAATGGAAAGTATCAGCAACAGGTTAGACCATGCAGAAGAAAGAATTTCAGAGGTAGAAGACAAAGTTTTTGAGATAACTCAGATAGTAAAAGAGGCAGAAAAGAAGAGAGAGAAAGCAGAACGTTCACTGTCAGAATTATGGGACTTTATGAAGCGTTCCAACATACGAGTTATAGGAATTCCAGAAGGGGAAGAAGAATGCCCCAGAGGAATGGAAGCCATACTAGAGAATATTATAAAAGAAAATTTCCCAAATATCACCAAAGATTCTGACACACTGCTTTCAGAGGGCTATCGGACCCCAGGTCGCCTCAACTCTAACCGAGCTTCTCCAAGACACATTGTGATGAACCTGTCCAAAGGCAAGACAAAAGAAAAGATTCTGCAAGCTGCCAGGAGTAAGCGCCAGTTGACCTACAGGGGCAAATCCATCAGATTGACCGCAGACTTCTCTAATGAAACTTTCCAAGCAAGAAGACAATGGTCATCTACCTTTAATCTACTTAAACAGAACAATTTCCAGCCCAGAATTCTGTACCCTGCTAAACTAAGCTTCAAAATTGACGGAGAAATCAAATCATTTACGGATATACAAACATTGAGGAAATTCGCCACAACAAGACCAGCTCTACAGGAAATACTTCAACCTGTTCTGCACACTGACCACCACAATGGATCAGCAGCAAAGTAAGAACTCAGAAATTAAAGGATAGAACCAAACCTCCACACTGATGCAAAAGATAAAACTAAGCAATGGACTCTCACAAAATAAGACGAATAGAATACTACCACACTTATCAATTATCTCAATAAATGTTAATGGCTTGAATTCCCCACTGAAGAGACATAGATTGGTTGACTGGATTAAAAAACACAAGCCATCCATTTGCTGTCTGCAAGAAACACACCTGGCTTCAAAAGACAAATTAAAGCTCCGAGTCAAGGGTTGGAAGACAATTTTTCAGGCAAATGGAATTCAGAAGAAAAGAGGAGTTGCAATCTTATTTTCAGATACATGTGGATTTAAAGCAACTAAAGTCAAAAAAGACAAAGATGGTCACTTTATATTGGTCAAGGGAAAAATACAACAAGAAGACATTTCAATTCTAAATATCTATGCACCCAATTTAAATGCTCCCAGATTCTTGAAACAGACCTTACTCAGTCTGAGCAATATGATATCTGATAATACCATAATAACAGGAGACCTTAACACTCCTCTTACAGAGCTGGACAGATCCTCTAAACAGAAATTAAACAAGGATATAAGAGACTTAAATGAGACCCTAGAACAACTGTGCTTGATAGACGCATATAGAACACTCCATCCCAAAGATAAAGAATATACATTCTTCTCATCACCCCATGGAACATTCTCCAAAATTGATCATATCCTGGGACACAAAACAAATATCAACAGAATCAAAAGAATTGAAATTTTACCTTGTATCTTCTCAGACCATAAGGCACTAAAGGTAGAACTCAACTCTAACAAAAATGCTCGACCCCACCCAAAGGCATGGAAACTAAACAATCCTCTGTTGAATAACAGATGGGTGAAGGAAGAAATAAAACAGGAAATCATTAACTTCCTTGAGCATAACAACAATGAAGACACAAGCTACCAAAACCTGTGGGATACTGCAAAAGCAGTTTTGAGAGGAAAATTCATCGCTTTACATGTCTACATTCGAAAAACAGAAAAGGGGGCACATCAACAATCTCACAAGAGATCTTATGGAATTGGAAAAAGAAGAACAATCTAAGCCTAAACTCAGTAGAAGAAAAGAAATATCCAAAATCAAATCAGAGATCAATGAAATTGAAAACAAAAGAATCATTCAGAAAATTAATGAAACAAGAAGTTGGTTTTTTGAAAAACTAAATAAAATAGATAAACCATTGGCCAGACTAACGAGGAATAGAAAAGTAAAATCTCTAGTAACCTCAATCGGAAATGATAAAGGGGAAATAACAACTGATCCCACAGAGATACAAGAGATCATCTCTGAATACTACCAGAAACTCTATGCCCAGAAATTTGACAATGTTAAAGAAATGGATCAATATTTGGAATCACACCCTCTCCCTAGACTCAGCCAGGAAGAAACAGAGCTCCTAAACAGACCAATTTCAAGCACTGAGATCAAAGAAACAATAAAAAATCTTCCAACCAAAAAACGCCCTGGTCCAGATGGCTTCACTCCAGAATTCTATCAAACCTTCAAGGAAGAGCTTATTCCTGTACTGCAGAAATTATTCCAAAAAATTGAGGAAGAAGGAATCTTCCCCAACACATTCTATGAAGCAAACATCACCCTGATACCAAAACCAGGAAAAGACCCAAACAAAAAGGAGAATTTCAGACCAATTTCACTCATGAACATAGACGCAAAAATTCTCAACAAAATCCTAGCCAATAGATTACAGCTTATCATCAAAAAAGTCATTCATCATGATCAAGTAGGCTTCATCCCAGGGATGCAAGGATGGTTTAACATACACAAGTCTATAAACGTTATCCACCATATTAACAGAGGCAAAAATAAAGATCACACGATCCTCTCAATAGATGCAGAAAAAGCATTTGATAAAATCCAGCATCCTTTTCTAATTAGAACACTGAAGAGTATAGGCATAGGTGGCACATTTCCAAAACTGATTGAAGCTATCTATGACAAACCTACAGCCAATATTTTACTGAATGGAGTAAAACTGAAAGCTTTTCCTCTTAGAACTGGAACCAGACAAAGTTGTCCTCTGTCACCTTTACTATTCAACGTAGTGCTGGAAGTTCTAGCCAATACAATTAGGCAAGACAAGGAAATAAAGGGAATCCAAATGGGAGCAGAGGAGGTCAAACTCTCCCTCTTTGCTGACGACATGATCTTATACTTAGAGAGAACCCCAAAGACTCAACCACAAGACTCCTAGAAGTCATCAAAAAACACAGTAATGTTTCAGGATATAAAATCAATGTCCACAAGTCAGTAGCCTTTGTGTACACCAATAACAGTCAAGATGAGAAGCTAATTAAGGACACAACTCCCTTCACCATAGTCTCAAAGAAAATGAAATACCTAGGAATATACCTAATGAAGGAGGTGAAGGACCTCTACAAAGAAAACTATGAAATCCTCAGAAAGGAAATAGCAGAGGATATTAACAAATGGAAGAACATACCATGCTCATGGATGGGAAGAATCAACATTGTTAAAATGTCTATACTTCCCAAAGCAATCTGCCTATTCAATGCCATTCCTATCAAAATACCAACATCGTACTTTCAAGATTTGGAAAAAATGATTCTGCGTTTTGTATGGAACCAGAAAAAAACCCGTATAGCTAAGGCAGTTCTCTATAACAAAAATAAAGCTGGGGGCATCAGCATACCAGATTTTAGTCTGTACTACAAAGCCATTGTGCTCAAGACAGCATGGTACTGGCACAAAAACAGAGACATAGACACTTGGAATCGAATTGAAAACTAAGAAATGAAACTAACATTTTACAACCACCTAATCTTTGATAAACCAAACAAGAACATACCTTGGGGGAAAGACTCCCTATTCAATAAATGGTATTGGGAGAACTGGATGTCTACATGTAAAAGACTGAAACTGGACCCACACCTTTCCCCACTCACAAAAATTGATTCAAGATGGATAAAGGACTTAAACTTAAGGCATGAAACAATAAAAATCCTCCAAGAAAGCATAGGAAAAACACTGGAAGATATTGGCCTGGGGAAAGACTTCATGAAGAAGACTGCCATGGCAATTGCAACAACAACAAAAATAAACAAATGGGACTTCATTAAACTGAAAAGCTTCTGTACAGCTAAGGAGACAATAACCAAAGCAAAGAGACAACCTACACAATGGGAAAGGATATTTGCATATTTTCAATCAGACAAAAGCTTGATAACTAGGATCTATAGAGAACTCAAATTAATCCACATGAAAAAAGCCAACAATCCCTTATATCAATGGGCAAGAGACATGAATAGAACTTTCTCTAAAGACGACAGATGAATGGCTAACAAACACATAAAAAAATGTTCACCATCTCTATATATTAGAGAAATGCAAATCAAAACAACCCTGAGATATCATCTAACCCCAGTGAGAATGGCCCACATCACAAAATCTCAAAACTGCAGATGCTGGCGTGGATGTGGAGAGAAGGGAACACTTTTACACTGCTGGTGGGACTGCAAACTAGTACAACCTTTCTGGAAGGAAGTATGGAGAAACCTCAAAGCACTCAAGCTAGACCTCCCATTTGATCCTGCAATCCCATTATTGGGCATCTACCCAGAAGGAAAGAAATCCTTTTATCATAAGGACACTTGTACTAGACTGTTTATTGCAGCTCAATTTACAATCGCCAAAATGTGGAAACAGCCTAAATGCCCACCAACCCAGGAATGGATTAACAAGCTGTGGTATATGTATACCATGGAATACTATTCAGCCATTAAAAAAAATGGAGACTTTACATCCTTCGTATTAACCTGGATGGACGTGGAAGACATTATTCTTAGTAAAGCATCACAAGAATGGAGAAGCATGAATCCTATGTACTCAATTTTGATATGAGGACAATTAATGACAATTAAGGTTATGGGGGGGGAAGCAGAAAGAGGGATGGAGGGAGGGGGGTGGGGCCTTGGTGTGTGTCACACTTTATGGGGGCAAGACATGATTGCAAGAGGGACTTTACCTAACAATTGCAATCAGTGTAACCTGGCTTATTGTACCCTCAATGAATCCCCAACAATAAAAAAAAAAAAAGCTATAACTGAAAAAAAAAAAAAACTTCACAATGTAATTGAAAATATAATATCACACAGGAATATCTTAAAACAGAAAAATACATATTTGTTTGGAAAATAAATTATAAAATTTTGCTTTTTTGAACTAGCAGAGTATATCATTTTTAGTACAAATGTCTTTAATAGCATTAATTTTTTTGTTAAATTTTGTCAAATTAAATTTATTGTGCAGCAATCACTATGAAATGTCCTACTTTATAATTCAGCCAATTTAAAAACTCACTGTTATAAAAAGGAAGAGTTTCAGAGTTGAGGGAAAAACAAAATAAAAGAAAGTAATCCCAAAATGTCTATACCGCAAAACTTTGCATCTTAAAACAGAAGTAAACATTTATCCTCTCAAGTAGTTTCTGTGGGTCAAGAATCATTTGGGAGCAACTTAGCTGAGTGCTTCTGGCCCAGGACCTCTCTCATGAGTTTGCCGCCAAGCTGCTGGTCACCAACATTTTGTAAACTGACAGAGGCCACCCACAGCAAACCGACAGCCAATATCACATTGAACGGAGTAAACATTTCCACTTAGACCTGGAACCAGACAAGGATGTCCACTGTCACCACTGCTATTCCAGACAGTGCTGGAAGTTCTAGTCATTGCAATCAGGCAAGAGGAGACCCAGGGTATTCAAATAGGGACAGAGGAGGTCAAATTCTCACTCTTTGAGGATGACATGAATTTCTACCCTGAAAACCCCAAGGACTCAACTACAAAGCTCTTAGAAGTGATCCAGTAATATAGTAATGTCTTAGGATACAAAATCAATGTCCATAAATCAGTAGCCTTCATATATGCCAATAATAGTCAAGCTGAGAATAAAACCAAAGGCACAATACCTTTTACAGTAGCTCCAAAAAAAAAAAAATGAAATACCTGGGAACATACCTAACAAAGGATGTGAAGGATCTGTATAAAGGGAACTGTGAAACCCTGAGAAAATAAACAGCAGAAGATGTTAACAAATAGCAGAAGAACATAGCAGGTTCAAGGGTAGGAAGAATCAACATAATTAAAATGTCCATACTACCCAAGGCAACGTATAAATTTAATGCAATACCCATCAAAGAACCAATATCACATTTTGAAGAACTAGAAAAAATAGTACTTGGTTTCATATGGAACCAGAAACAACTCTGACCAGTCAATACAATTTTAAGAAATAAAAATAAACCTTGAGGTATCACATTACCAAACTTCAGGTTATACTATAAGTCTATAGTGATCAAAACAGCATGGTACTGGCACAAAAAGAGAGATGTAGAGCTATGGAATAGAATAGAGAACCTAGAGATGAATCCAGATGCGTATCACCATCTTATCTTTTATAAACCAAACAAAACATGCACTAGGGAAAAGAATCCTTATTTCATAATGGTGCTGGGGGAACTGGTTAGCCACCTGTAAAAGACTGCAACTGGACCCACACCTCTCACCATACCATTGACAAAAATTGGCTCTTGCTGGATAAAAGATTTAAATTTAAGACATGAAACAATAAAAATTCTAGAATAGAGTGTGGGGAAAACACTTGACAAAATTGACCTGAATAAAGACTTTAGGAGGAAGACCCCCCTGAGCAATTGCAGCAACACCAAAAATAAATAAATGGGACATGATCAAGCTAAAAAGCTTCTGCACAGTTAAGGGTACCACAAGTAAAGCAAACAGACAGCCTTTGGAATCTGAGAAGATATTTGCATGCTATGAATCTGACCAACGGCTGATAAATTAAAATCTACAGAGAACTCAAATTAATCAACAAGAAAAGAGAAAACAACCCATTTATAAGTGGTCAAGAGACTTGAACAGAAACTTCTTTGAAGATGACAGATGAATGGCCAACAAACACATGAAAAAATGCTCATCATCAGAGATGATGCATCAGAGAAATGCAAATCAAGACTAGTCTGCCATATCACCTAACTCCAGTGAGATTAGCCCACATCACAAAGTTCTGAAACACCAGATGCTGGTGTAGATGTGAAGAGAAAGGAAAACTTTTGCACTGCTGGTGGGACTGCAAACTAATATAGCCTCTATCACAGTGGTTCTCAACCTTCCTAATGCTGCAACTCTTTAATACAGTCCAAAGGGGTTGCAACCCACAGGTTGAGAACTGTTACTCTATGGAAAGATGTGTGGAAAATTCCCAAAGAACTAAAGGTGGGCCTTCCATTTGATCCTGCAATCCCATTACTTTGTATCTGCTCAGAAGAACAAAAATTATTTTACCACAAATACATCTGCACCAGAATGTTTATTGCAGCTCAATTCATAATTGCCAAGATGTGGAAGCAACCCAAGTGCTCATCAACCCATGAATGGATTAACAAACTGTGGTATATATATACCATTACTATTCAGCCATAAGAATAAGAGGAGACCTTACATGTTGTGTGTCTACCTGGATGGAGTTGAAACACATTCTTCTTAGTAAAGTATCTCAAGAATTGAAAAAAAGTATCCAATGTACTCAATACTAATATGAAGCCAATATATAAACAACTACACACCCACATGAGAGAAAAAAACACAAATATAGTCTGCCGGTGGGGGGCAGCGGGCAGAGAGGGAAGAGCGGAAGAGGGAGGACAATTGGTGGGATCTCACCTAATATGTACAATGTGAGGGTGCTCAGCATGCCCCGTGTGAAGGACTCAACTGCAACTTGAACTTTACCTTAGAACTGAAAACAATGTAACGTAAACATCTGTACTCTCATATTAATCTTAAATTTCAAAAAAGAATGACTCCGTTGATGCACTGCTGTCAAGGTGGCTCGCTCTCATGGATGGCAAGATGGCCTGGGCATTGGCAGGAGGCCTCAGTTCCTTGCCATTGAAAACGCCACAGGGCTGCTTTAGTGTCCCAGGGTATCCTCAGCTGGCTTTCCCCAGAGCTTGTGATCCAATAGACAGCAAGACGGAAAAAAACACTGTCTTCATTACCTAGTCCCAGAAGTCACACTTCTGAACATTGTGTTGGTTGTACAGTTCAGTGCTATTCGCCGACAAAGGGAACCACACAGAAGGTATGAATAGCAAGAGGTGAGGATCCCAGAAGCCATCTTGAAGGTTGGCTACCACAAAGCCACCTCTAACTCTAAACCTCAGAATCCTCAGAGTGTGTGTGTGGGGGGGGGGGAGGGCATAAACGTGTTCTTTGGATTGAGAGAGACCTAGTTTCAAGAATTCAAGAACTATGGCTCCCAATTACTAAGGATGGCACTGAGGAACATGATCTAACCTTGAAGAACATGATTTAACCTTAAGCTTCAGGCTTCTCATTATCAAAACCAGGATGGCTACATTGTGGCAGACCCAGTGACACCCACCACCCAGTTGTTCCTTACATTCTCCATCCTGCTCACCAGGAGGGGAATCCCTATGACCAGAGCTTCGGCCAGTGGGCTGTGAGGATGTGTAGAACTTCCAGGCTGAGGCCTTAAAAACCCACACAGTGGGCGGTGCCTGTGGCTCAAGGAGTAGGGCGCTGGCTCATATACTGGGGGTGGCAGGTTCAAGCCCAGCCCCAGCCAAAACTGCAAAAAAAATAAAAAATAAAACCCGCACAGTATTCTCCTCTTTCCCTGTGGCAACAACTAAGGACCCCCTTGTTCTAGGTCAGTGTAATTATTAATACAACCAGCTGGTATTTCCTTGGCCTTGACTGCCAGGCAACCACGGAAGGAATTGCCTTGGAAAGTCACCTGGCACCAGAATGAACTTGGTATAACCAAAAAAATAATAAGCCTTTCTGTTAGTAGGCCACTGAGATTGGGGTCTGTTTGTTACCACCACTGTATAATCTAGTTTACTTACCTCAAGTAATATTTCATTTCAGAATTAAGTGAGAAAATACATGTTAAATTCCTAACAGTACCTAACTAAGATAGGGGTTTTAATGTGTCAGTTTCTGGCCACCTTCTCGACTCTGAGCCTGTTTCCTCAATAGCAAAAAACAAAAAAAAATAGAATAATATTCACCTCACAGAATTGCTTTCAAAATGAAAAGAAATAAAACACATAGAAGTTCTTACCATAAAGGAAGGAGTTAATAAGTATTCAGGGTTTTCCCTTATCTTCCCTGAAATGTGGTCATAGAGCGGGGTCAGGAGGTCTTTTTCCTCCTCTGTATTCAAAGCTTCAGAGTCCCAGAGAAGCTGACATCCTGAGCTTATTTGATAATCACAGCAAAACATATCATGTTTTCTACGTAAAACAAAATGTAGCTATATGACAAAGCTGATAATAGTTTGACTAGAAGATTTACCAGTTCTGAAAATAACACCGTGACTTCATTTCAGAATTACTCTAAATTAGTCATTATCTCCTTACATATAATGAAATTACAATTTGCCTTTTTTTTTAATGTTGATATCACAGACTCATAAATGTCACCTCATTCTGTCAGGTCTTTTGCTCCATCAAAAATCTATGCAAGATGTTACTTGGCCTGTGCCATCTCTAAATTCAATCACGTATAAGGCTGAAGTATAATTGGATCCTCTGGACCTAAATGAATTTGAGTAAGAGACAATAAGGGAATTATTTTCTTTAAGAAAATCCAGCCATTTGTGGGCCAATGTCACTACACTGTTTCACAGGACTTGTTCCAGAGAGATTTCATCATGAATGTATTATGAGCTGTCAATCAACAGAGGAGTGCAACTTCCCGTTTCCTCATGGAAAAACTCGTCCCTGTGTGTCTTTTCCATGTAAGCCATGGAATTGTTGACCCATGTTGAACCCAGGTCACACTGGTGTTCATGGAACGTGGCTCTGCAGCCACGTGGAGGCTCCCCGCAGTGGCCAATGTGGCCCCGTGCAGCACAGAGGAAGTAGGGCAGCCTGCACTCTCCTGCTCTCCTTCCCTTCCTCGGCAGAAGTGAGAAAACAAATTGCCCAGATCCATTCTGCTTCCCCCCCTGTAGGCAAAGATAAAGGGAAATGAGATGCACTGTGAGAATACAGGTGCCACATCTCAAACTAATCTCCGTTTGACAGCCCAGCTCTGCTCTCCTGTGTGTTTCCTGTGCTGCTGAATCAATGTGGGAGCAGTGCTGAGTCACGGTGACACAGTGTCCTGCTGCAGAGGTGATCCAATGAGGTGTTACAGTGTCGCTCTCTGTGGCCACGTGGCTCTTTACCTGTCCAAGGTTACTTACTTCTGCCTTGGAGTCTGGGTGTGTTTGAAGAACTGAGTCCAGACCCCATCAACTGCAGTGCCTGCCCTAACACGGCTGAGCAATACTAAACTCGCAAGTAGCATTTTATGTAAACATTACATATCACAAATATAAAAATGACAAAAAGTAATATGTAAAAGTACATTTATAATATTGAAATAGTACATTAATCGTATTGTATATAAAGTAATATACTTCCTGGAACAAGAAATCCCTGCATCAGGATCATTGCTTCTTGCCACCTTGTCTCAGGTCCTGTGATTTAAGTGCCGAGGGACAAAGGTACGACTATGAATTCAAAGTCCACAATTTGGTTTGTCTTAGTCTTCCCCAGCACTGAGTTTTTATTCTGTAACTTGGGAAGGACAATTCTATTGACACGTTAAAAAAATAAAAGAACTATACATGATTGTAGGAGGCACCTGTGAGAAATACTTTGGCAATAAGGGATCGGGGAAGGGATTTAACATCATTGGCTCTTGTTAGTGAGATGCATGAGAGCGTGAAAATACGTACATCTTTGGTGAGCAGTCTCCACACCTGCGGCGGAGGACGCCTGATGGGCGCTCCCCTGCTAAGATTGCTGCCGAGATGCTTGCTCCTACTGATTTTAACTGTGACTTCTTTAGACTTCTTTTTTTTCTTTTTTTTGTTTGAGACAGTCTCACTATGTTGCCCTTGATAGAGTGCCATGGTGTCACAGCTCACAGCAACCTCCAGCTCTTGGGCTTAAGCGATCCTCCTGCCTCAGCCTCCCAAGTAGCTGGTAATATAGGTGCCTGCCACAAAGCCCAGCTATTTTTTGTTGCAGTTTGGCCGAGGCAGGGTTTGAACCCACCACCCTCAGTATATAGAGCCAGCGCCCTACTCACGGAGCCACTGACGCCACCCAACTGTAACTACTAAGGTGCTTGGCACCTGAGACCTGAACAAGACCTACCCCGAGTAAGCTGGTGGAGGGGCCCGCGTCCAGTTGAGTGAGCTGGAGCTGGAGACACCGTGACGCAGGCCTGACACCTGATTACATTTGTTGGTTTGTTTGGAGACAGGTTCTATGTTACCCAAGCTGGTCTTGATCCTCTCACATAGCTGGGATTACAGGTATGCACTATCGCACTCAGCCATAATTACATTTTTAAGTAAATGTAATTGCATATAAAGTAATAGTACATTATAATGTTAATATTATATTTTTGTCTCCAGAGCTGTACTATGAGTTCTACATGGCCAGAGATTCCTATTTATTTATTTTTATATCCTTAACACCAAGCATAATTCTTGGTACACAGAAGATCCTCAGTTAATGTGAATGAACGAATAAATACCAAAGTATTTTAAAAATTTATAAAAAAGAGAATTCACTGTGTTACAGAGTGATCAGGAATTACTATCTTATTCACACTAATAAAGTTGGGACTACTCACACTTGAACCCTTTTTAACATCAGACTTTCTTAAAAGAGGAAACACATTTACTACGACACCTTCTCATTAATATGCCATAAGGTTCAGGATCCGTTAAATTCTTGAGATTAGAGAAGTAAGAAGACAACTTTCTAAATGGATCATCATTGTTTAATTATATTTATTAATATTAATTTATAATAATTATGTTCATAGTATTTCAACAAATAAAGCCATTTTAATGCTGTAGTGTAGCTTTTTACTTATTAAGCACTATTTTTCTACTTCATTCAAACGTAATAATATATTACTCTAAGATAAAACCTGCCCAACATCTAATCCAAAAATTCCTGCATACCATGTAGGTAGGGTTACCAGAGTTAGACAAAGTAAAATAAACAAACCTACAGGATATTCAGTTAAATTTGAATTTCAAGTAAATAATGAACAATTTTTTAGTATCTGGGTCATATTTATATTATAAAACTAGCTATTTATCTGATATTCAACTCTAAATAGGTGTCTTTTATTTTTATCTGGCAACTCCTCACATCCAACAAGAAAACTAGTAATAAAGATATGTTAGGAGGTGTTAGATGACCTGTGCCACTTGTAAGGGCTAGCTTTCCTCTACCCCAGAAGAAACTCAGGGCTTCAACCATCCCCAAGGCTCTGGAGCCTTAAAGAGACTTGTCCTTACCCATGTCCTGTGGCATTAGAATTTCCAATAGGAAACACGGTTTTACAAAGGCACAATCCAAGATCATGTCTCAAAATACTTTTTAATAAAGGGAAGATGATGTTCTCTACAGAACTAGCTACAAGATTTTGTCCTACTAAGTCTTAAAACATCTTTTTAATAATCACTGTTATCATCCCAACAATGCTGATATATTAATGCAATAGCCCCTTCCTATAACCCAGGGGCTATTGTAAGATTTTGCACGCTTTATTACTATGAATCCTCATAACACCCTATAAAACACATGCTATTACCACTACTGTACAAATAAGGAAACTGAGGCTTAGATAAATTTATAATTTGCCTAAGACCTCATTATGAGTGAAACTCAAACCCAGCTCCCTCTGACTCCAAAACTATAGGGTATCCCAAAAATCAGTTATAAAGTCACCATACATAGGAAAAATTGAAAAATGTAGCTTAAAAATTCTCCAAAAATTCTCTTCTAAAATGAAAGAAGTTTATAAAACCAAACTTTCACCACTCCCCACAATTCTTTCAGTATATATGAAATTGCCTACATGGTACTTTACTTTTCTAAGAAGTGAGCACATTTTTATAAAAGGCCACAAAACTTTTAACTATAAACACTGTAAGTTTTAACTAGTGAGGTACAGATAAGAGAAAAAATAATCTGCTTATTACTTCTGTTTCCCCATGTCCCAGAAAATGAAATAATTATAATACTCTAAGGCAGAGCAGAACATAACATTTGAGTCACATCAAATAACCTGATTGCTGCTAAAGTAAAATCTGAAAATGATTGAAGTAATTTTGATGATAAGCTTTTTGAAAGGAGGGAGAGGGGTGGGGCCTTGGTGTGTGCCACACCTTCTGGGGGCAAGACATGATTGCAAGAGGGACTTTACCTAACAAATGCAATCAGTGTAACCTGGCTTATTGTACCCTCAATGAATCCCCAACAATAAAAATAAAAAAAAGAAAGAAAAAAAAAAGCATTCAAAGGTACTACAATACTACTTCAAAGAAGGTCATTCAAAATTAAACATCACTCTTCAGTTTTGTTTATCAATAGTTGAGTATTAAATTGGTAAGTTTGATTTATGTCGTATATTTAACCAGTTTATAAATTTAAAACACTCTTATAATTGTTTCTGTTTGAAAAGATGGAATAAACACAAGTTTAAGCTGGTAGCGAGGTGCTAATTTCCACAGGGGTCCAATCAGATTGGGAAAAATATTGTAGGAATTTTAGAGAACAATGGCTCTCAATCCTGAAGGCACACTGGAATCACCTACCGAGCTCTCAAAACTACCTATGCTTAGGTTTCACCTCTGGGTATTTTTATACAATCAGCCTGAGGTGAGGCCAGAGAAGTTGAGACTATTAAACCTCTTCAAGTCATTGTAATATTTGGCCAAGATTGAGAACCACTCCTACACAGAGGGAACTCAAGTACTGGAAGGAAAGTTGGAAAGGATACTTCCGACTCTGAGAATCTAAGTTGAATTTTCTACATAACCCTTACTATAACCTTGTACCAAACAGATATGACGTTTCTTTAGATGTGCAAATTAGGAATGAATTGTTGCATTCATGTTTGTCCTAGGTGTAGCTTCCAAGTACAAAGAAGATGCTGCCATTATTAATGCTTCAGGTTCTGATTGTCTACTGAAGAGACATTAAAATTGAACAATTCAATCAATTCAATTATTAAATACCTACAACTGGCCAAACACCACTGTAGGTACTGAATCCTCAATAATGAGATAGCCAGAGCCCTGGATCTTACTGGAATTTACAATTTTATAGACATAAATGGTTGTAATATAAAAGGGAAGCATGTTCAAAGTCTAAGTACATGATAGTTCACGTAAGAGATTATTCCAGTTATGAAGAAGAAGATGTGCAGGCAAAAGTATTTTTTAATCAGCGCAAAAGTCCATGTCTTACACATATTTTTTGAAGGAGAATGAACACAGAAGTAAAATTGAAAAGTTGTAGGTCAGATTTTATACACACACAGAAAGGGTTCCAAAAAAAATGTATTCAGATTGTAAGAAAGGAAGAAACTGTATTAAAATTGTCATACTCAAGTCACATTTGACTTCTGCAATTACAAAATATGCAAGATACAACAAATGTCATCAATATATATTAAGTATTTCAACTTTAATTTAGTTTTTTCTTTATTTTTTGGCACCCTCTGTGTATGTATGTCTACGTGAGTGTGTATTTCACAGTAGAACCTCTGTAAAGTTGATCACCCAAGAGACTATAACTAACTGGTCAACATACAGAGGCAGTCAACATAAGGAACTAGGCCTACTAGACTGATAACGGACATGTGATTCATGTCTATGAAAATTACATCAACTCAAGAAGGTGGTCAATGTAGGGAGCTGGTTAACTACGCAGGTTCTACTGTGTAGGGGTGTGTGTATGTGTGTGTGTGTGTGTGTGTGTGTGTGTATGTATATCAGTAAGCAAATGCGTCACTAAACACTTACTGAAAGGAATTTTGTTATGCAAAACCAAACCAATTTCTTCCAGAGATTTTTTTAATCAAGGGCTAATGTGAAATTTTCATAAGTACTCAAGATAACATCAGTAGTTTATGTGATTTCCACTCAGTTCCCAAAAACTTGAAGCAATTTTATAAAAATACAAGCTTGCTAGTAAATTATGCTGATTCTGAAGCATAAAAAAATTTGCAATATGAGAGAACATTAATTAGTAACCCCCAATTGCTAAGTTCTATTGGAGGTAATTAAATTTCTACGTATGTGTTTAAACTACACAAAACAGTTGTAAAAGACAGAGAAATGTAAGGAAACTAGAGTTAAAGGTAGAAGTTGGTTAAATGAGCCATAACACCTGGCCGGTCATTTCAGCTGGCTCTTTCCAAATGGAACCTGGAAACGCGCAGAGCAATAGGAAAGGTCACTCACACTGGTGAAGGGTAATCCCCCTGCTGCCACAGGGACACCCCACAAATCAAATCTACATCCGTGTCGTCTTAGTTAATTTTCCCAACTAGATGCAGGATTGATCCAGGGGCAGGTGCTCAGCTGGAACCAGGACTAAGTTTTTGTGTTCTTGTCCCTAATTCTAGCTTAGTGTATGAATCACAGCAGTGATTCAAAGCCAGCATACAGTGTGATGCAAACAATAAAATGTTTCAGCTGAAGATAAAGCCTTTGGAGCATATTAATGACTGGAAATTCAGCTGCTCGACACAACTTGTAATTATTCAATGATAATGAGGTAAAAGACCAGGCAAGACTTTATAAATAATAATAGTAATAAAAATAATTTTGTCATATAAAACCCACCTTCTAAGTGAAGGATCATAATACTCGAAATTCAGAAAATAAGACTGCTTGTGTGGAAAACTACATTTTTAAGGATAAACTTGAGTTTCTATTTTAGGACTATGTTCTCCAAACTGCAGTAATGTTAAGACATTCACACAGGACAGCGCCCATAGCTAAGTGGGTAGGGCACCGGCCACATACACCCAGGCTGGTGGGTTCAAACCTGGCCCTGGCCAGCTAAAACAACGATGATCAACTGCAACAACAAAAATAGCCAAGTGTTGTGGCAGGTGCCTGTAGTCCTAGCTACTTGGGAGGCTGAGGCAAGAGAATCGCTTAAACCCAAGAGTTAGAGGTTGCTGTGAGCTGTGACACCACAGCACTCTACCCAGGATGACATAGTGAGACTCTGTCTCAAACCCAGCCCAGGCCTGCCAAACCACAATGACAACTATAACCAAAACATAGCTGGGCGTTGTGGCAGGCGCTTGTAATCCCAGCTACTTGGAAGGCCGAGGCAAGAGAATCATTTAAGCCCAAGAGTTTGAGGTTGCTATGAGCAATGACCCCACAGCACTCCACTGAAAGCAACAAAGTGATGTAAAAAAAAAAAAAAGAATCACTTGAACCCAAGAGTTTGAGGTTGCTGTGAGCTATGACCTTACAGCACTTTACCGAGGGCAACAAAGTGAAACTCTGTCTCAAAAAAAAAAAAAATGCAAGATAAGAACTTTCTTATTACAGTAGAAATCTATGAAATAAACTAGAAACTAATTATTCTATTGATTTAAACACTGGTAAGAAATCAAGAAGTGATTTTTTTTTCAGACAAGATACTTTATTTTGAGTCTCAAGCTACTGCCCCGGGTAGACTGCCATGGTGTCATCCTAGCTCACAGCAACCTCCAACTCTTGGGCTCAAGCAATCCACTTGCCTCAGTTTTCTTATTTTTAGTAAGATGGGGTCTTGTTCTAGCTCACTCTGGTCTTGAACTTGTGAGCTCAAATAATCCACCAGCCTCAGCCTCCCAGAGTGCTAGGATTATAAGCATGCGCCACCGCGCCCAGCCTCAAGAAGTGGTTCTTAAAAGGGATAGGTGATGAGGAGTTCACCAGCTTGAGGAAGTGCCCAACATCATCTTCCCCTCCTCTACTGCCAGGGAAAATAGCAGTTTAAGATGTCTTGTGTTTAGGGTATATTCTGACACTTTTTTTTCTAAATGTTGATGTAGAAGTGGTATCATCACAGTATATGTCTGGGATTCTGTATGTGCGTCCCAAATGGCAACCTGCTGGACATTTCATTGTGCAGCTTGCTATTTTATCCTTTACAAAGTTCTAAAGTTTTTCCATGTTTGTTTAATTAGATCCCAGTCACTTAAAATTGTTTGATGTTCCAGTTTCTGTCACTGCATAATAAATCACCCTAATAGTTTAGTAGTGTAAAACAACAACAAAAAAGACCTTAACCCGGTTTCTTTCCATCCAGAATAACCAATTCCTGGTTTCAAGAAAGTCCAACTTGGGCAGTGCCTGTGGTTCAATGGAGTAGGGCACCAGCTCCATATGCCGAAGGTGGCAGGTTCAAACCCAGCCCTGGCCAAATAAAAACTGCAAAAAAAAAAAAGAAAGCCCAATTTCAAATCAGCAAATAAAATGTCAATGAAAGCCATTTGCGGGCGGTACCTGTGGCTCAGTGAGTAGGGTGCCGGCCCCATATACTGAGGGTGGCAGGTTCAAACCCAGTCCCAGCCAAACTGTAACAACAACAACAACAACAACAACAACAACAAAAAGCCAGGCGTTGTGTCGGGTGCCTGTAGTCCCAGCTACTCATGAGGCTGAGATAAGAGAATCGCCTAAGCCCAAGAGCTGGAGGTTGCTGTGAGCTGTGATGCCACGGCACTCTACCAAGGGTGATAAAGTGAGACTCTGTCTCTACAAAAAAAAAAAAAAAAAGAAAGCCATTTGCCTTGGGGGTTTTTTCCACCTTACACCATAAAAAGATCAATAACAAATTAAAAACTATATATACGAAAACAAAAATCGTAACCAACGAACAGGATGTACTACTAATGTATTTTTTCTTTAAATGTATCTCCTTTCTTGGGTTCAAATCTGAAAATGAAAAAAAAATCTATTAATTATGAAACTTTAGTTTCCAGAGTCCATCTCTCACATTGATATTCAGATATTAAGGAATAAATCAGCTTTATTTTAAGGAATAAATCAATAAAAATGCCTGTCTGGGATTATGATTTCATTAACTATTAGAGTCTGAAAAGACCTTGTTTTGTGCTCCCTTTTCTCTCGCCCCCTCCCCCCGTGTCCTAAGGCATTCCCCAAGTTTTCAATTGTCAGCCACATCCTGATGGTGGTACCATGGCTTTATTCAGCGTGGGCCTCTCTTCTCAGTCGTAGAAACAACAGCCAGGTCTACGACTCTCTTAAAGATATTGCTTCTCACCCATAGCCACCAGTACATAATTCCATATAATTCTAAATAAATAAAGTAAATATTCAAGGAAATATGAAGTAAATTTAAGTGAAACTTTACTGCTCCTGGTATATTACATATTCAACAGGAAGTCAATTATTTAATCAGTTGATTGACATTTTGAATCAGTTCATTTTCACTTGCAAGTTCTCTATTTTCTGAGCACATTGGAATTGTGCGCTTTCCAAAGGTACTCCAAAGACAGAAGTCTGTTACTCATTGTAACTATCGAGCAATAAGTGCCCATCTCAAGCCCAGTGGGGCGACCTGTGAGAAAGGTGAGCTCCACTCATCTAATGCCTGGAGTGAGAAGTGAACTCATTGGGTCCAATCTCTCTGCCACCCAAGACGGATGCTCACTTGCGGAGCCCATAGCATTTCCTACAAGGAGCTTGAAAGAGGCAAATAAGCTAGACTTCAAATATCTAGGTTACTTCCCCCGCCCCCCCTCCAGGAGAATACATGAATGACAGAGACCAGAAGAATCAAATAAGAATAAAGGAAAGGGATAAACTTTTCATGACTAATGTATGTTATTAAAAAGACAGAACACACACTACTTATAACGTTCAGGTATGAGCAGTATCATGAATAGCAAAACTGACTGAAATACTTTGTAAAGTGGAGGGTTGAAAGGAAATAAAAAACCAACAGCAAAATAAAGAATTCAAAGTGGCAAACGAGATTTCTTTAGATCCAAGAAAACAAAGTAATACTTAGCAGAAGTATGTGCCTCACTCACTTATAACTCAGGTAAAAAGCATCAGAGAATGAGAATGACCAGTAAAGTTTGCCTCAAAGTTTTTGAGAAAATTATTGTTGGGTGTAAGCCATTAAGGAAGACAATAATTAAAATGAAGTGAAGGACATACCATAAATGCCTAGAAATATTTCAAAATATTTATTTGGTACACATGACTGACACTCTACCATACATACAGGAAAAACAGATGTTCTAATATTCTGGCACAGATATTTGAAAACATTCATTGAAAGCTCAAGAATAATATAAGGATTTCAAAACTATCTGTTTGCAGCCAGTCCCAATGCAGGCAAAAGACAAATGTTCTAGGCTCCTTTGGGTCCTAAAGGTTTACAAGTAATTTGCTGATTTGTCCTATAAAGTAAAAAAAGAAATTAGTAGAGACCAAGGCTTCCTCTAAATATGTCTACCTTCAACCTTTATTTGGACACAGTTTTAAAAAGCACAAGGATTTTCAGACCAGTGAAAGTACTCTGCATGATACTGTAATGGTAGATACATTATACATTTGTCCGAAGCCATGGAATGTGTAACACCAAAAGGGAACCCTAATATAAACTGTGGACTGTGGGATGATAACGTGTAAGTATCAGTTCATCTGCTGGAAGATGGTGCCTCTCTGCTATGGGACATTGATTATGGGGGAGGCAGTGCATGTGGGGCAAGGAATGTCCTGTACCCTCTTCTCAATTTCACTGTGAAGCTAAGACTACTCCAAAACAATCAAATCCCTTCCCTCCTTCTGGCCTCCCATCTCCCCTGCCCTCAGATAAGTAAGCAAGGAGACGATTTTATTAATCAGTTAGATGTAAGCATTCCACCTTGTATATCAAATCAGCACCCTGTACCCCATAAATGCATTAATGTACACAGTGACAATTTAATAAAGAGTTAAAAAAAACAATAACATCTTTACAACTAAAAAAAATGTATTTATGAACCCTATAGAACTAGCTATAGGTAAAACTTTTAAAATACTAAATTAATTTAAAATATTCATTTTAGCACCGATCACTTACCAAAGAATGTAGGAAAGAAGTATTGTTTCTGGGGAGGATATGGGGAAGAAAGAAGAAATATACCAACATCCGTGAGCTAGGTGCTGCATTAAGTGTATTACATACATATCCATGTACTAACCACAAATAGATGGAGGAAGTGTTCTCCCTGTATTACCAAAAATAAAGACACAGAGAAATTACAGCTAGGATTTTAATCTCTAACTCCACAGTTCATATACTACTGTCTTTTTTTAATAATAAAAATAACTATGTAAAAGTATTACCAAAGGAAAACAATAAGAACACAGGCATTCAGTGGCCTCTACACGGGGTCACATGAAACTAGTCCTCTAGAGCAACAGGAGTAGAGACACTTTGACCATCACAAGTCTAAAAGGGGGACATTCCTCTGTCTGGAATTGTACTAAAACTTCCAGCTGGAACATGGAGGAGGACATAAAAGATTGAAATTTTTCATTTGTCCTAAAGGACATTTTCTATTAAAGGGTAATGCCCAGGCAAATCAAATTCCAATTTTTAAATATTTTATTTTTAACATTATAACAGCATCATCAAAAACCTCTGCTAAAGTGATTATTTGTACTTAGAGTGCTACTTGAAATTTCAGGTTGAAGGTATGTAAATTAAGGGCATTAGAAAAATACGGTTATTTTCAAAGAAATCAGTGCTAACTCTGATACATTCATTCAGCAAGTCCACCTGGTGTCAAGCAGTATGTCTAACATTGAAGATAAAGAAACGGCAAGGAGACAACTCCATACTTGATTTTCTGTTTTATCTACTTATATGCCTAGGTAATGTGGAGAGGATTTATACACACACACATACAGAGAAAGAGAAAAAGAACGAGAATTCAATGGTCAACATTTACTATGATTCTCAATGTTAAATGTGCACACAGAGTAAGGCAAAAAGAACATCAACAACAAGCTACTTTTAGATCCCTGAGTGTTTTCCAAACTTCTTTCCAAAAGGAACGTATTAGCTTGCATTCCCACCAGCAGTGCAGAAGTGTTCCCTTTTCTCCACATCCACACTAATATCTGTAGTTTGGAGATCTTACTGGAGTTAGATGATATCTCAAAGTGGTTTTGATTTGCATTTCTCTGATGATTAAAGATGATGAGCATTTTTTCATGTGTCTGTAGACCATGCGCCTGTCTTCTTCAGACAAGCTTCTGTTCAAGTCTCTTGCTCACAATGAAATGGGATCACTTGTTCACCTGCCATTTGATCCTGCAATTCCTCTACTAGGTGTATATCCAAAAGACCAAAAGTCACCTTGCAATAAATAAATTTGCACCAGATTGTTCATTGCAGCTCAATTCATAATTGCCAAGTCATGGAAGAAGCCCAAGTGGCCATTAACCCATGAATGGATTAATAAATTGTGGTATATGTACACCAGGGAATACTATGCAGCATTAAAAAAAGATGGAGACTTTACTCCTTTATGTTTACATGGATGGAGATGGAAAATGTTCTTCTTAGTAAAGTTTCTCCAATGTATTCAGTACTACTATGAAACCAATTTATAATCATTTACACTTTCATAAGAAAGATGAATCACAACTATAGCCCAGGATGAAGAAGGGAAGAGGAGGGGGATGGGAAGGGAGGGGAGGTTTGATAGAGGGAGGGTAAACAGTGGGACCACACCTATGAAGCGTATTGCAAGGGTACAGGTCCAATCTATCAAGTATAGAACATAAATGTCTTAACACAATAATTGAGTAAATGAGGTAAAAGCTATTAGCCATTAGTTTGGTGTAAGAATTCCAAATTGTATAAAAAATTAACACATTGTACCCCATAAATGCATAAATGTATTCATGATCTACGTGTATATGACTTAATAAAAAGGAAAAAAATCAAACGAATGTGTTCAGTGTTAATAATTCTAACCTGTTCTAGTGTTTGAGGCTGGATTTGCTTATTTGTCTAACAAATAAGTTAGAAAGGTAAAGCAAAAGTCATCTTACATAATTGTACTCTTTTCTGGCAAGATAAATGAAAAGAAATTTTTATATCATAAAACAAAAAATTTACTTTGGAGATAAAAAATGCCATAATCCTTAAGAAAATAAATCCAGGATCCTCCCAAATTTTCACTCAAAAGCCAGCTAGGCCTCGGGTAGCCCTATTCTTGCTTCCTAAGATTCATCTTCCCCTTTGGGTATCTCACTAATGAAGGTTTCAAAAGAGGGAATATTGGCACCACTCTGAATTTAATACTTTGCTTCAAGAAAAGGTAAATTTCCCTTCTCTCAATTCCCTAGAAAATAGCCAAGGCAAGGCTAAAATATTTAAAAGCAAGATAACTAAATACAGTATTTGTGTATAATACAACAGAAATCAACACCGAATCTCATAGAACTAGATAAACTAATATGCAGTTTGTTTCTAGTTAAAATTTCAGTATGTGACTGCCTCCCATTTCATTTTCCAACCTGCCCAAAATTCCCAATATCTAGCAACCTAAATATCCTAACTCAAGAGAAGTATTAAAAAAGCATAAAGTTTCTTTACCTGTTATTTCAGGGTTAACTCCCTATTACCTCCCATTTTGGGGGTTCAACTTCATATCTGCAACTTTCCTCAGATCATTAACCTTGAGAATGCCTAATTGCCTTAGGAAAGGTGCTACCTATTTACAATGACAGGGCTTTAATCTATAGAATAATAAGGTGGTATGGGGGGGAGTTTTGTTTTGTTTTTATTTTTTGTGTTTTTGTTTTTCATTTGAGGTTTTTTATTTGTTCAGCAAAGCACAGTAAGCTGAAGGAGGAAAGGTTGTTCTGTTACAGCTTTAGATGACATTTATATCAAAGAATATTTAAGTTTTGTAAGAGAAAATTTAATAAGTGAACCAAAATAAATTTAAATATAGAAAGCCTAATTTATATTTCACAGTTATTCCTGACTCTCATTACATTTACTATAAAACTAAGTAGACAAATTAAATATATTAAAAGCCCATGCTTTGAAAATAAACAGATAAGAAAAATCAGAGCAATTTTTGAATCAAAGATAATATAGATGCATAAACTGAAAATATCATGAATCAAAAATGCCTAACAAACATCATACCTTACTCTAGCCTACCATAAATGTGCTCAGAACACTCAGATTTGCCTATAGTTGGGCAAAATCTAACACACAGCCTATTTTATAATACAGTGTTGACTATCTCAATTGAATACTTTATTGAAAGTGAAAAACAGAATGGTTGTGTGAGTGGTCAGAGTATGTTTTCTATTGAACATGTGTTGATTTCAGGCCATAAAGTCAAACTATTGTGAAGGACCATCAGTATATAAAATTTGTTTGCTCTGTTATCTGCACACAGTCTAAGTATTTGCTATTGTCAGAATGCTTGTGTTCCCCAAAAATTCCTATTGAGACCTAATCCTCAATGTAATAGTATTAAGAGGCAGAGCCTTTAAGAAATGAATAGTTCATGAGGGCTCTACTGTCAGGAATGGGATTAGTGCCCTCATAAAAGAGGCTAAAAGGAGCTTGTTCTTCCCTTCGTCTATGGGAAGGTGTAACACCATCTTTGAAGCAGTGAGTGAGCCCTCACCAGACACTGAATCTGCTGGTACCTTGATTTTGGACTTCACAGCCTCCAGAACCATGAGAAATTAATTTATGTTATCTATAAATACCCAGGCTAAAGTATTTTGTGATAGCAGGCTTAATGAACTTAGATGTTCTAGTTCCGTGAGGGCATTAATTTGTGAAAGTGCTGATACATTTCATAAGAGTATTAGTTTAATTTTTTTTAAGTTCTTCTACCAGTAGTGCCCAGCCTGTGGCCCAAAGGATGCATGCAGATTATTTGAGGCCTGTTTTGCTTATTTGTGGTATCCAATTACCACAAAATTACTTTCAGAATTTGTTTTTTTTGGCCAGGGCCAGGTTTGAACCCATCATTGGTATATGGGCCAGCACCCTACTCCTTTGACCTACAGTAGCCACCCTAGGGTTCACATTTTTAATATGTGGCCCAAGATAACTCTTTCTTCTTCCAACGTGAGAACAGGAAAACAAAAATGAATGATTGGACAACCTGAGGCTAAACTACAGTAAAAGGAAATCTATATTGTTGTTAAAAATTCCCACAGTATCCCTACAATAGTTTCACTTCTTTGAAATACCATAATATTTTTAGATTGTTCTTTAGTAAAACAAATTAAGAATGGTAAAAAATATCTTTTGGTTTTATTTTAATTCAAAACAAAATTTATGTCATGATATTTTTCAATAAACGTTCCTTGAAAAATTAGATGTCCATAGGCAGAAGAATGAAGTTGGACGGTATAAATAAATTCCAATAGATGGTATAACCTAAACATAAGGGCTGAAACTTCCAGAAGAAAGCTTAGGACTAAGTCTTCATCATCTGAGTCAGGAAATGATTTATTTGGTATAACACCAAATATGTTTGCAAAAGAATAAACTGATAAACTGGACTTCAGTAAAATTAAGAACTTTGTGCTTTAAGGGACAGCATCAAGAAAGTGAATAAATTATCCCCAGAATGAAAGAAAATACTTGTAAATCATATACTTAAAAACTTGTATCCAGAATACATAAAGGACTCTTATAACTCAAAAATAAAATGATAAAGAACCCAATTAAAAATAGGCAAATGATTTACATAGACATTTTTCCACGGGCAAGGCCAGAGCTCACATATGGGCAATAAGCACTTATAAGATATTTAATAACATTAGTCATTAGGGAAATGTAAACCAAAACTACAACGACATACAACCAGAGTGACTGTAATCAAAAAATGATAGCAAGTGTTACAAGGATGTGGAGAAATTAGAACCCCATGTATTACTGCGGGAAATGTAAAATAGTACAGATGCTATAGTAAAAAGTTTGGCTGCCCCTTAAAATGTGAAGCATAGATTATCATCTGATCCTTGAAATTTCACTGCTACTTACAAACCCAAGATAATGGAAACATATGTCTATGTAAAAATTTATACACAAATGCTTACCGTAGAATTATTTATATTAGGAAAAAATGGAAATAATCCAAATGTGCTTCAACTAAAGAATGGACAAAATATGGTAAACATACAGTAGAATGCAGTACAGTAATAAAACAGAATGAAACGCTGATAGATGTTCGAACCTGGAAAACGTTATGCTAAGTGAAAGAAGCCACATAAGAAATGATTTTGCTTACATGAAATATCAAGAATAAGAAAATCTGTGAGAAATAGAAACTACGTTGGTGGTTGCCGTGGTCTGGCAGTCATTCTCCATTCCCCCTTCCCTTTGCATCTTATTTTCTGCTTCTCATCTAATACCTGCAAGTATCCAGAGAAATCATGGCATCAGACAATACTGTGCCATTGAAGAACCAATAGTGTGACTTCAGTTTATCACGTATTTGGAGATTTTGATTCTTACTTCTAAGTTATCTATATGGTCTACTTATTGTGAGGAGTTTAAAGTTCTGGTTATACTGTACCAATCCATACATACCAATAACCAAGATACCTAACTAGTAAACTCCATGTAGGAAATAGATACATTTAAAAATTTCTTGTTTGGCAATTATATCCCACAATGCTGTAGAACACAATGCCTAAACTTTAATTTAAAATAATCTCAACAAAAACCCCTTGAAAGCCACTAAATGAATTTATACAAATATTAAATATTTTTTAATTTCAAAATCACAAGATTAAAAACAAGATATATTAATTATCTTTATACTGAACCTATTCTACTTCTGAGCTCTTTCTGTTTTCAAATTACCGTAAATATGAACAGTGCCTGGATGCCTTCTTGAGAGCAAGATTCTAATGGTCAACATACAGGGTAAGTGCACACTTAAGATTTGGCTACAAACTAAATGTCTCGCTCTCATACACACAACCCATAAATACATTCAACTTAATTAATGTTCACTCTTAAATTTGGAAAAACTTAAACCACGATTTAAACCTGTGAAAAATCTCTATTTAGCACCTTAAAAAATAGTATTTTGCCATAATATAATCCAGTAATTAGGAAATAAAAGCAATGTATATTTTTTCTTTTTTTTTTTTATTAAATCATAGCTGTGTACATTAATGCAATCATGGGGCACCATACACTGGTTTTATAGACCGTTTGACACATTTTCATCACACTGGTTAACATAGCCTTCCTGGCATTTTCTTAGCTATTGTGTTAAGACATTTATATTCTACATTTACTAAGTTTCACATGTACCCTTGTAAGATGCACCGCAGGTGCAATCCCACCAATCACCCTCCCTCCGCCCATCCTCCCCCTTCCCCTCCCCTCCCTTCCCTCTCCCCTTTCCCCTTATTCTTAGGTTATAACTGGGTTATAGCTTTCATACGAAAGCCATAAATTAGTTTCATAGTAGGGCTGAGTACATTGGATACTTTTTCTTCCATTCTTGAGATACTTTACTAAGAAGAATATGTTCCAGCTCCATCCACGTAAACATGAAAGAGGTAAAGTCTCCATCTTTCTTTAAGGCTGCATAATATTCCATGGTGTACATATACCACAATTTATTAATCCATTCGTGGATCGATGGGCACTTGGGCTTTTTCCATGACTTAGCAATTATATTACCAAAAAAAAAAAAATCACTTTCATTCAATATTCGAAGTTCCTTACACCTATAATAGGATATTTATTACCATAACATACTTCTATTGTTTTCCTTATTTTTCTTGTAATTCTGAAGTGAATAGAGATTAAGAATAGCTCCTATCAAAAGTAACTGGGACTACAATTGCCCACCACAGTACCCAGCTATTTTTTTTCTATTTTTCATAAAGACAGGGTGTCACCCGTGCTCAGGCTGGTCTCTAACTCCTGAGCTCAAGCAATCCTCCCACTTCAGCCTCCCAGAATGCTAGGATGACAGGTATGACCCACTTCTATTGGCCGAAAGGATGCATTTTTTTTTTTTTTTTGAGGCAGAGTCTCACTATGTTGCCCTGGGTAGAGTGCCACGGTGTCAGAGCTCACAGCAACCTCAAATTCTTGGGCTTAAGCAATTCTCTTGCCTCAGCCTCCCAAGTAGTTAGGACTACAGGTGCCTGCCACAAAGCCCAGCTATTTTTTTGGTTGCAGCTGTTATTGTTATTTAGCAGGTCCAGGCTGGCCTTGAACCCACCAGCCTTGGTGTATGTGGTCAGCACCCTATTCACTGAGCTGTGGGCGCCCAGCCTACAGAATGCATTTAAAATTGGGCAAAGATTTGTCTTACATTGAAACTGTAACACTGAAAGGAAAATCATAATTAAGCAAACACTGTTATCAAGATGCATAGAAATAATGTCTCCTGCTTTGGATAACAAAATTGAGAGGAAGGTTAAAAGTTACAGAGTGAACCGAATGACCCTAACTTGCTCTCCTTAGGCTCCCCAAATACAAGTTAGTGGATACCAGCAAAACCAGGAAGGAAAGTGTGTATGTGTCCACATGACACACACTGGACCATGATTCTAAAGTGGAATCTTTGTGTGCAAAGGGTATACATTTCATTTTTTTTACTCAAAGCTATGCTAATGCAAAACATTCAGACCCTTTAATTAGTGCTCTAGTATTTAGTATCATACAGATACCTAACACCTTTACCCTAATTTGAAAAAAGTTGGATTAAATCACTATTCACTCACCCACTGAAATGACAGAATTCAGGATTTGATGCCAGCTTACTCCCACCACAGTATGTGTACTACTGTTATCACCACCCAAAATGAACCTCTTCCATCTTCTTATACGGATTGTGCTTTTGGTTCTATAAATGTTGGTCTTGTAAATTGTGGTCTCTAATGAGGACCCTAGCTCTAAATCAAAGAAGACATTTCTAGTTACATTTTTGTTAAACGTGAACAGCCATTAATAATTTAATTACTCTTGTTTTAACAAAAGTTACCTTCCTTAGAATATCATTTTATAAATTTTGTGGCATTCTTAAACATTAAAACATCCAGAAGATAGATACTAACCCTCTGAAACACAGCTCAGATTTTGTAACAGAAAAGAATAAGAAACCAAAATTCACTTACAAAAGCCTGTGCTTTTTGGCAAATGGTTCCTTAACACATTACTCCACTAAGCAATGATCAAGGTCACTAAAACATATAGCAATTGTAGACCCAGAGCACACATTAGAATTCTTGTAGGAAAAAAAAAAAGTCATCCAAATTCTTAAGTTCCTTATATCCAAACAGCCTGTAGCAGTGTGAGTTCTTCTTGGTTGTGCTGTTTCATTAGAACACATTATCTTGCAGGGAAATAACATAAGTACTACAAAGCTGGTTGGATGGTACTACACCCTGAAAGCAGCAAAAGCCATTCTCTGCTTACTTAGAAAGCCAATAAAGGCATCAGGGCTAGTGAAGTATCTTCAGATTTTATAAGAAAAGTGAAACTGGGAAGTGAGCTCAAATCATACAAGACAATGTATAATACATGGCCTTCCGAGTATCAACTACATGTAATGGTCAACATCCTGAAGGGCAGCTGAGAGCTTATTTCCTGACTCACATTCTCAACAGATCATCTGTGTCTTCAAAGAGGGGGGAGAGGCCACTCCCCCACAAAACTCCCACAGTGACTCCCCCATCTCTCCTTTACACCCTTTATTTCACCTTTATTTCCAAGTTCCAAGGAAGATGTCCCTTCCTGGTCCACAATTTCTTGACATATGTCTTTATTTCTTCCAAATTACCAAGCAATTTCTATGTTCCATACCCAAAACCATCCTTTCATCTAAGCTCCTGTTTCCCATGTCCAACTGACAAAAGGACATTTTCATTTGATTGCTTTTTTATTACAAAAATCTCTCCTGCCTCCCAGTACACCTCCCAACTGTACTTGAGCAATTCCAAGCATGTCACTCCCCTCTCTGGAAAGGTTTTCTAGTTAACTGATTTTCACCACTTCTAGGCTAACTCCTCTGCCAGGCTTTTAGACTCCAAAATACAATGTCACTAATAATCCTCCAAAATATGATCCCATCAACTTTCCCACAAATCCCCAATCATGTACCTTCTACTCTACCCAGAAATAATTCCAGCCTTTGACTTTCACTCACATTTCTCTCCTTGCCAGGAGTATCCTTATCTCGCTGCCAACCAACTGAATCATGCATAGGAATCCACCCCAGGTCACAGTAGTCTGAAAGATTTCCCTTTCTTCCCCTCTTACCCTAAATGAGTCTTCCAGCAGACTCTTTCTCAGATCTAATGTTCTCCATACACGTAGATGAAGTACTTATGAGTCAAGGACCAAATCCTTATAGAATGTGAGAACATGTAACATACCACAAATTAGTTGTTTAATAAATGCTAAAGTTAATCATACAGGTGTGTATATTGTCTATCTTCTCAAAACCTCAGGATCCCTTTTAAGATAATTTGTAAATGACATATTTTTCTAAAGACTAAGTGCATCATTAGAACAGTAAAAATGGCTATATTAATAAAAAAGGAAGAATTACCTTGTAGAAATAGGTTTAAATGAGAACCTACTCATGCCATTTTGCCTGTCTTACAACAGCTTTTGCATCAGACTATCTTTGCCAATTATTTTTATACCAAACAACCTGGTTATCTAGAGATAGAGCCTTTCTCTGAGTTAGAAGACAGATTCGTTTCCTGACCAGAATTAAGATAAGGATCCCTGCAGAGCAAAGATTAGGCAGCTTTGCTAGAAACCCCTTAAAAGATTAGGAATTTCCCATAGTCAGAGAACCTCAGCTGTTACACAAATTCGCTGTGGGCAAACATACCTGGGCCATCCAGCATTGCCCAAGGGATCTGGGAGGTAGGGGGAACTGATGGAAACATGAACCTCATGCTGTAATAAACTCCTTTAACTTTCATCCAGGAGTCTCCTGTCTTCTGCCAGCATCTATGTAACTGCTACAGGCTAGCAAGCTAGCTACGTTCTGAGATCTTGATATTTCCTGACAAATTGTGTATGTTAACTAACAGTCAGTCTGTTCAATCAGGAGTTTTTAGTTTACAAAATAAAATAGATGCTACAACATCAAATTTTACACTTCAATGACGTGAATCTCAAGAAAAATATATTGAGTGAATAGAAGCAAACTCTCAAGTGTGAAGACTTTGTGATTTAATGGCATGACTTTCTATTACAGGCCAAACCAAGGTGAGAGAAATCAGAATGGTGGCCCCCTCCTAAAGGGGGCCTAAGTAGTAGTTGAATGGAAATGTAGGAAATTGGGGGTGAGAGCAGTGATAATGGGAATGTTCTATAACTTGATTAATGGAGTGGTTACAAGGATGCACTCAACTGGCAGAATACATCAAACTGTAAAGTTAAGAACTATGCATGTTAATGTATGTAAATTATAACTCAATAAAAAAGCATTAAAAATTCCAGATGCCTAAACACTGAATTTGTTGCAGTCCCTTTTAGTTTCAGGACAGAATAATACACAAAAACACTTAGACAAATACTAGTCACTTTCACACTGTTGAACATCCTTTTTAATGAAGCAACGGTAACATAGGAATTTAAGAGTGTGCATTCTGCACTTAGAATTACTTGGCTTTATACTCAGATATCTCGATTACTAGCTAGGTACTCTCCCACAACTTCCTTCACCTTTTCATGCTTTGGCTTCACAATAATTAACACAAGTATATGGAAGTTCCTACCTGTGGCTCCGAAGATTAAATTAGGTAATATACAGTGCCTACGATATAGAAAGCATTCTCTAAAGATGAGTTATTATTACTGACTTAGAGCTTAGCTAATTATAAGACAGGATTCAAAATAATTCAGCATATTTCTGTTAAGGCAAATGAGTAATATGTTTTTAAAAATCTAGTAAGTTTAATGTACATTTATCTATGGGAAAATTAGGTGGAATACTTATCTATAATAGCTCAAAAACAATTACATAATCTTATAAAGCAACAGATCCACAACACAGTTGTTTCACATGCTAATCTGAAATACAAAAAGAAAAACATAAAGTCAAATAAATGCCACTTTGGGTAAGTAGTTGATGTTCACACAGATGTCGCATTTATCTTCTGAGAAATGCATTGTTACTTTTTGCATATTTTCCTGTTACATGTAAAAGTTGAAAATCCAGTTGAACACTAATCCTGATCTTACCTGAATAACTTGATGACAAAACTTTTGAAAGATAGAACTAAAGAAATTAAGTAAAAGGACAAAATCTAGAGTAGGACAGTACAAATACAGGAAGAATGAGACAAAAATAAATAAATAAATTCTCAGTGATGGCAAATGTGCTACAGCAGAAAGCAAGGGGTCAGAGTTGCCCAGAATCCATGCGAAGAGGCGCACACATTTTTTTGAGTATTTTTTTATTTTTTCGAATTTATGAGAATACAATTTTAGGTTACACTGTTCTCACTTCCAGGGTAAAGTTCCATTTGTAGAAGAACCCCTCCCCCAAGGGATATACTATAGGTGCACACACTTATGTAAATTCAATGAAGTTCATGCGTCCTCTTTATTCTTGGCAGACCTAAATAGTTAATCTGAAAACGTGGCTTTTAATTGCACTACTTGATTCCTCAAACTAAACCAAAAACATCTGCCAGACAAAGAATTGCATATAATCACTTTGACTTACTTTATTACAAAGCCTTTTCCCCATTCCTAAGGATTTTCAGGTTCGAAATGAAGAAAATGAACTCTTTTTATCCCAGAGCAATGCTCCCAGAACTGCATATTTAAATTTTAATCTAGAAAGAGAAGTGTGTCAAAGTTTCCTGCTTGCTGTTAAAAGCTCAGCCCCTCAATATGAACAGTTTGGAGACAGCCAAGTTTTTACTCCAGGTTTCAAGAAGATGGGCATGTTCTGTTAGCAAATGGCCACAGGACTAGTTCAACAGGAGCTGTCCAAATAAAAAAGCTGAAGTCAGAAAATTCTGGACTCCTCCAAATTCCTTCGCAAATGCAGATAGACGGCTTCCACTTCCTGCCTCGCACCTGTCACTGCCTTATTTTGGACTTCACAACTTCTCACTGCTTCAGTTGCTTTCTCCATGTACTTGCTACCTTCAGTCTTGCCCTGCTCAAAGCTCTTTTCCATATTGTGGCAGTAGCAGTTGTCTAAAGGGTAAATGTGACCATGTCACAAAACAGAGCACATGATCTGTTCTTGACTACCTTGCACACCCACCGCGTGCCCCTCCCTACTAACACCCTCCTATTCCTGAGCTGGCTTCGATATTCCAAGTGCACACCACACTCCCTGACACCCTCAAAGCCTAAAGAATGCTTTTTTCCTTGACAACCTAACCACTTGGCTAACTCCTAGTCATTCTTCGTGTCTCAGTCTGAGTTTTATTCCCTCCAGAAAGCCTTCTGTGCCCTCTTCTTTGGCCCTGTAACACCTTGTCTACTCATAGCACATAATCACATCACCACAACTTATCTCAGCCTTATGTCTCCTGCAAATTCCTTAAGGAAAAACTGTCCTCCACCCCTGTATCTCTGACATTAATCAGCCATTAGAACACAGTAGCACTTCCTCAGTGTTATATTGCGTAAAAGAGGGAGATGATAGTCACTACTCAGGTGATGAAGAGCACATGGACCTAAAAGAAATACTTCATAAATTTCAGATGGAAAAAAAATCTTTGTCAACTTCATTTACAAGTGAGGTTTAAAAAAAAAAAGAATTTAAAACGTTTAAGTGACTTTTTTTCATAATACAAAATTGACAGAAGGAAAACAAGGCAGTGTAGACACCCCCTCCCAAATGCTTAGAAGTCTTTAGGAAAAAGCCATCTGGGAAATGCAACAGATATAATGAAATGTCATCTATTTCAGCACCAACCACACAACTCTATAAAATGTGTGAAGAGCTCTTCGTAGTGTCACGAGTAAAATGTATTTCTTCATCCAAAGCTCAAAGTTGCTACCTGTGTTTGTGAGGACAATTCCAAAGGTAGCTCTCTGAACGGTCATTTTCTGCACTGAGAAGAAACTGACACACCCGCAAAGGCAGCAGGTTGCTCCCCAAGGTCGTTCCCTCCCCGTCTTTGAGGATCTCTGCTTTTAGAATACAATTTACACTTACAGTCAACATAGGCAGAGAGATACAGGGAGTGGGAGTTCATTTAGAACCCAGCGGCGGGAAGAAGTCACAGGAACCTGGACGGGTAGAGCCGGGGCTGACCTGACATCGTCCTAATCGATACCTTGCTCACAACAGCTGAGGAGAGTGGGGCCCAGGAAGCTTCAGGAACCCGTCCCGGGTCTCCCAGCAGCTAAATGAGATCAGAAATCGACTCATCCTCTCCCACTCCTGAGTTGAGCAAAATCTCCCGCAACCCCAGCTCCTCCCTCCCGCCATTCCCCTTTCTCCTAAGGGGGTTCTGGGGTCAGGGCTGACGCTCAGGAGCGCAGCGGGCAGAGGCAGAGCCACCTGTGGCTTTCCCGGCCCCTCCGCCGGCGAGTGGCCGCAATCACGCGCCCCGCCAGCGTTCGCGCCGGCCGCCCACTGTCCTGGCCCCTGGCCGGGCGCGAGGGGCTCGGATTCCGGCCCGGCCACCGTGCCGGCCACTTTGCTCCAGCATCGCGGTTTCCGGCCGCTGTGGTTTCCGTAGCAACGGCAGCGCGGGTTGCGAAGCCCCGACACCCCTAGGGTCAGAGGTCGTCTCCGTGGCAACGGAAACTCCCGCGCTACGGTGGCTCCAACGGGCCGCTTCCGCCGCAGTGCGTAGCGGATCACTCGGTGCGCGGAGGCAGAGGGCGCGCTGGTGGCGGCCCCCGCGAGCGCAGGGCCACGGCTGGGCCTGGGACTCCGGCCTCGCGCCTCCTGCTTCCTTACCCCCTTTTCAGGCCCAAAGGAATCCTGAATCGGAGGCCAGCCTCAGCCACATCCCCAGGGTCTGGACACCTGGAAGCCGGACAGCTGCGGTGTTGGCCCGCGCCCGGCTGTGCGGAAGACGAATAATGACACACTTCTCTGGGAACCAGAGCTCAGACAAACTTTCTCATCCTTGACAGAAACTCGTGCCTCTCAGCCCGAAGCCACCGCGGCCCAGCATCCCCCAGCTTTTTAAGGGGCTCCAAAAAGGAAGAAAGGAAATAAATCACTGTGCTTGATGCAATTGCAGGGAGCTGCCAAGTTAGAAGAGGACTGCGTTTGAAACCGCGAAGGAACAAAATATGAAGGAAGGCTCCTGGCAAAGCAAGTGGAATTTGAAGTCCCCTCAAGAACACAAACTTGCCTCAAGCGATGTCCCTGTCCACGTTCTGAGACAAGAGCTCTTCAGAAGAAGAACAATTTACCCAACTGTTTTGCTGAACGGGTTCCTTTTTGAGGAGAAGAATATTAAAAGATCAGAAAAGAAAACGAAAAGGCCCTACCAGACATGAGTCTAGTAGTATTAGGTGGCCTAACATTTGCTATTTTAAGGCCCAGAGCGACAGAAGGAGACAATGGGATTGGCTTTTGAGCTTGTTATTTTTGTGGAAGGCTGAGGTATGAAGAATAGACGACAGGCCTCAAGTTTTGAGATTTAGAGAGAATATATAAAACATAGGCCAACAGTTTCTGGATTCCCCATTGTGAATGAGCAGGACATTAAAGCCACTTTTTTATCACTTAGAAGCCAAATTCTTGGTTGATGCTGTCAGAAAGGAGTAACTGTTAAGAGAACCTAGTCAAATGTATGATCCTGCAAGTTATAGTCCCATAGGTCACCTTTTCAGAGTCACCTATTTTTTAATACTCATTTTCTCAAAATGGATTAAAAGCCCACAATGTGCCATATACAGAATATGTATCAGGAGACAGTGATAAAGGCAGTAGTTCCTAGCAGTTGGGTACCTTTCTTCAATGATTTCAGTAGATGAAACAAACAAAAATTTAGGTGTTCCCTATAAAATACATCTGTGGTGTTCTTCCTTTTTTGCTTTTTATGTTTAGGAAGTTCCTAAAAATTCTTGCCTTTGTTCCCATTCATTCATCAGCCTACCTTTTATATTCTAGCCAACGTAAAAAAAAAAAATAGTACATAACTACTGGAGAAATATGCAAGAAAAAAATAAGAATATACCCTGTAGTTGGCCCTTCAAAAGCAGCAAAGCAAAAAACATTGTATCTCTAAAGGTATGTGGAAGAACTGAAAGTCTCCATAAAATTCCACGCTTTTCAGTGCCCAGTTTCATGGCATAACTAAATCTGGTATATGATTCACAAACTAAAATCCTGAGGCACACCACGCAGAGGTCCTCAAACTTTTTAAACGGGGCCAGTTCACTGTCCCTCAGACTGTTGGAGGGCCAGACTATAGTTTAATAAAACAACTATGAACAAATTCCTATGCACAGTGCACATATCTTATTTTGAAGTAAAAAAAAAACAAAACGGGAACAAATACAGTCATACCACCTCATGTGGCCCACGGGCCGTAGTTTGAGGACCCCTGGATTGGACAGGTGAATGTGTCAATTGGTATTTCCCTGTCATTGCAGGCGGTGGTACTGGGTTGGGCTCAAGATTTTATTAAAAATGAAGGTTCAGTGCAATGAGTTGTTTAAAACTGAATAGAGGAGCCTCTGCTATACTGTTCAACGTCCCAACTGTTTCTCCTTAAGGCAAAAGGAACTATTTTAAATAAATGCTTCCATTTTGAGACATCTACATGGTATTTATAGAAAACTTATGAGTCAATTTGAGTGAGGTATGATGCCAAAATGTGCAAAGGAGTGAAAACATTGGTTGTTGTCCTTGTTACCATATGTATAAAAACACTTCACAAAAGTCTCCAATGTTTGTATTGCTAAAACATGGAAGACTGGGTTCAAACATTTTAAAGGAATGGTTCATTGTGAGGAATGTGAAGTATAATAAGAAACTAGCTTTAGCACCTACAGAAAGCAATACATCATTTGAACAAATTTTCTGTTACAGATCCTGTCTATGAAGAGAACAGGCTATATACAGCCAGTCATCTTCATTGTTAAAACTAAGTTTAATTTATCATTCATTGAATTTTATTAACTTGAATACAAATTTCAAAGAAGAAAATTCCACTCTCCCAACAAGTCGGTATTTGGAAGCCTGTCTAAAATGCCATCTTTTGGTTCACAGAGTAGCACTGCTTTATAAAACTCATTTTGCTACCTCAGTAACGAAAGCTTCCTGGATGGATTCCAAGCCCAACTACATTGAATCCCACCCTAAAGCCAAGTATGTTCAAAGAATAAGCACCTTACACCTGTCTGGTGCTCCAGCCATACAGTCTGAATTGGGTGTCTTCACTTGACATACGTTCAATGGTTAGAAATGCAGAGATTGTGGCCTATTTGTGGCTCACCCAGCTCTACAGCAACACAGGGTGAGTCGGCAAGCCAAGAAAGAGAAGGAGTAAAAGCGCTAACTCTCTTTTTTCTTCCCTCTCTCCCCATTTTCTCACTTCAAAACACCATGACAGCCCTAGATGTAAAGCAAGTAGCTTTAAAAAACAACTTATATTTAAATGAGTAACAGCAGCATATCAGGTGATTTTGGCACCTAAAGCAACTTAGTTAAACACAAAAGCAGAGCAGAAAAGCAGACAAACAAGCAGGAAATAGAAAGTGATACCGGGTCCTAGCAAACCCTGCTTGTTACATATCAAAAGTTACATGACACAGAGAGAGAGCTTGGAAAAAGACACTCAATGTGCTCTGAAGACCTAGGTGTAGGCCAGGGGATCCGCTTGGTACTGTCACTTTCTACTCCACTAACACTCCTAATCAATAAAATTACCTTCTATTACAGTTTACTACATACCTTAAAATCCATGCTTTCCAAAATGCTATCAAAGCTTGAAGTTTGGGGGTATCCTGTGTGGAGGTTCCATGCATGTATATATGTGCAGGTCTATGGTTTCCTTTATTTTATATTAGCTATCTGAAGAGTCATCAATGCCATGACCTTAGTATTTACCTTTACTTCTTCCATTTTTTTGAGACAGAGTCTCACTTTATCACCCTTGGTAGAGTGCCATGGCATCACAGCTCACAGCGAGCTCCAACTCCTGGGCTTAAGCGATTCTCTTGCCTCAGCCTCCCAAGTACCTGGGACTACAGGCGCCCGCTACAAAGCCCGGCTATTTTTTGTTGCAGTCCCCACTGCTGTTTTAGCTGGCTGGGGCCGGGTTCGAACCCACCACCCTCAGTATATGGAGCCGGCACCCTACCCACTGAGCCACAGGCACTGCCTGACTTCTTCCTGTGTTCAACCACACTTCTTTCTTTAGTACCTTCTTTTAAAGTGCAGTGACCTAGATTACTTCCCAAACCAGCCTGTTATATATACATTGGTCAGCCCAAACCATCATGCTGGTTTAAAGAAACATATAAAGCCTCCTCCAGGCAAAATAAGTCTCTTGGACTTAGTATTCCCTATTTAATGATATGCCTAAAATACAGTCACCTTGCATGACTCATGCAGTGAAAGTTGAAGCAGGTAACATTTATTCTAAATTCATAGCTATTGCTCTGCTAGGAAAGTAGGACATTTAAGCAGGTGAGTATGTGTGTGTGTGTGTGTGTGTGTGTGTTCTCTAACAATAGTTGTGAGATACTGGGTGTTTTTTGTGAAGATACTAAATTTACTTTATATCCAGGACTTTTAAGTTATTGCGATTTATTTTTAAAAGCATATATTGTGCAAATACTTTTTTCTTGTTCTTCTCCAGTTAAATTTTACAATAAAACAAATTAACACCTCTCATTTAAGTACTCTGAAGGTAATTAAAAATTTTGGGGTAGATAAATAACTTTGCCCTTAGATTCACAACTCTATTATCTGCTTATTTTTACACCAACAGGATTGTATAGCAGGAACTCTGGATCAAACTACTCACACTTGTTGACAGTTTAAAGAATAGGGAATAATCAGTAAATTATTTCATAACTTGCAAAGACTGGGAAGAAAAGTAAATCTAATATTTATCTCTGAAATACTACAAAGTGCTTTATATGAAATTCACTGATACATGTTTTCTGCCAAGTTTCTTAGTTTGAAAGCAGTTAATTGTCCTCTTCTTAGGTAGAAGATAAACAGATAGTAGCTGATCTGTTCTTTTAGATTGTAACAGTTAAGAGGATTTTAGTCCTTTTTTAAATTTTAATTACCCAATTAACTTCTTAGTCATACTGCTATCTTGGGATCAAAAACCTGCAAATGATTTTCAACTTCATGTTAATAGCAGAAGGAGAATGGAACTCACTAAGTACAAGGCTGAAAGAGAATGGGAAGGCATAAGTTTGAGCCTCGTTTAACAGGTAAAAACTTTTAGAAGGTGAGACTTTTATATAGTGTGACACATTAATGTCCTATTTTTTAAAAATCTACTAAATGTTCTAACTCCCAAGTTGGAACTCTAATCCCTAGCAATCTAAAACTAAATTATCCTGTTAGAATAGTTGGTGATGTTGTTAGACACACTTTGAGTTAACCTATTAATTCACACCCAAGTACTTTTAGCATTTGTAAGCTGCAAAATAAATTGCTCTAAAAATAGTCATTTGATTAACACATTCTGAAACGCCTTAAAAGGAAAGAAAAAACTATTCCACAGAGATGAAAGTGGGTGGGGTGGGGGAGAGGTAATAAACAGAACTTGATTCGTGTATAGGGAGAAATTAGTGTTTCCAGTAAAATTATTTACCAAAAACAAACAAACAAAATAACTCCACAAAGTCCTGTAAAGGAACTTAACGTTCCTCCCTGAATTACTCCCCACTCTCCAGGACTATAGAAGGACTGGCTTCAAGATCCCCAGACAATTAAATGGTAGCATCTAAAAAAAATGCTTTTACAGTATTTTTTTTTTTTCAGGATGGAGTTAAGTCTCTTCATCGAAGGAAAAAAGAATGCTTTTTTGGGGTGGGGGACAGTTTTGGCAGGGGCTGGGTTCGAACCTGCCACCCCCGGTATATGGGCCGGCGCCCTACTCCTTGAGCCACAGGCGCTGCCCCAAAACCCATTATTTTTACTGTGTGAGGCGGTAACCCCTCCTCACGCATGAGGCTTGGTTTGTCCCACTTTGGGGAAGTCTTGCAAAAGGGGTCTCAGATTAGGTTGTGAGTTAGTGTTGCAGATAATGGGTTGGTTTTGTATGAACAAAGCGTCAGCAAATGTTAGATTTGCTGCCAGGGTTTGGGGCACATCTCACAGCTGAATTAGAAACGTGCATGGTAAGGTGACAGCTCTGCTTTCCCCTTAGGTAATTCTCAGGCTGATGGTATTCTTTCAGAGTTGCTAAGCGCTGAGGAGTTAAGGAGAGAGAAGGGTAAAAGGACAGGAGAAGGAGGAGGAAAGTGAGAGTGAGTGGAAAGGGTGTAGGAGCTAGAACTTGAGGATGGGGACTCCAGAACAGCGCACAGGGCCCACTGCAGCCAGAGGCTGCTCTGCTCCCAGAGCCTCAAACTGACACCCCAAAGTCCCAGCTGGAGGCCACATTTTCCGCCTGAGCACACGAGCTTCTGCCCTTTTGGACGGTCTAACAACTCGCAGTTTCCCTCCTGCTGCAGAAGTGATGGCCACAAAGGGTGCTCAGCCTCCACACCCACTGCCTCCATCCCCGCCCACCCACACCTCCTCGCGTGCCTCCCGCGGCTCGCACAGGCGGCAGCCCCTCGGAGCGCGCCACCCTGGCTAGGCTGCATTTGCACGGTTCGGAGGCTGGGAGGCAGCAGCCACTTGCTGCCCAGCGGCCGCCAGGGCTCTGGGTGCCAGTGCGGCCCCGGCCGAGCCCGGAGTGTCAGGGCGGCCGCGGAGAGCCGTGATCTACGGCACCGCAGTGCCAGCGTCAGGAGCCTCCAGCGCCCAGGCTGTCACTGCAGGACGACCGGTCCCCCCGCCCCCTCCTTCAAACGCAGCCCCAGACACAAACACTCGGCCCCCGGTCCCTGGCGACCCTGAACCGAGCCAGGGGACGCCACACACCCCCAGCTGCCAGCGAGCGCGGTTCCGGGAGAGGCAGCGCCCCACCTCCTCGCCGGCGCCCGCGCTGCCGCCACCATGCAGCCCTCCGGCCTTGTCCCCTGGGTCGCTCGCCCACAGCTCCGCGGCGGCCCCTAGGCGCCTCGGTCTGAGAGGCGAGGAAGTGAACCCCTGGGATCCGACTCCCCAAATCACCTGCATTTGCATTTCTTATGTAATGTACTGCAAGTTTCCCTGTTGGAGCCCTTTGGAACCGGGGCGGTGGATCACCAGGAGGCTTCAAGCTGGGACCTACGGCCTGGCTCGTCCCCTGGTGGGACCCGGAGGAAAGGGTTTTAACTCCGCTTTTCAAAGGGCGGGGGGGTTAAACCACATATATCGGAGGGGCTGGGCTTGTCTTAGTCTGGGGTTCCCTCCGGGCATAAACCCTGCTCAAGTCTCCCCGGTGGCAGGATGTGTCAGAGGCTGGCGGGGGGATGAGTTAACACTGGGTCAGCGAGAGCTAGACGCGAGAGGGAGGCGGGGGCTGACGAGGAGCGGGCCGCGAAGGAGGGGGCCGCTTTTACTTCGGTAAAGGTGATCGCGGTGGCGAATATTGTGCAAGCTAATCAGAAAGTCTAGAGCAGGTTCTTGGCACCAAGCTATGTCCCCGAACCTGCAGCATAAGTAAGGAGAGCTCGCGGCTCTTTTTCCTGGCAACTACGGAAGCTTCAGCCGCCTCGGGCACAACCTTAAGCCATAGCCCTATGATATTCCACCAAACATAGGCCACCAAATACATTTTTTTAAGAAAAGTTTCCTCCTCCCTCCTAGTAATGGATTGTGTCTCAGCCAAGAGATGCTGATAATGGTTTGGGGGTGCTCAGCCACTGAGCCAGCTGTTACTTGTTTATTCATGCAACACCTCTATATGCAACACTGTCCTCCTGGTTCCTTGCATGTTTCCCCTGCCTCCTGCATAGCAGAACTGCAGATCTAGCTGGATGAGCAACGGACAGGTTATTACCAGGAAAAACATAACATGAGGCATGTTTTGCTTACCAGTTGGGTTCTTGTTTTTCTTAAGACTCTTGCCACAAAGACACTGCAGCATATGCGTTCCTTTGCTGAAAATGTTCCAAAGAAACCACATTGATTTGGGCGAAAAGCAATCCAGCAGCTTAGACACCCTGAGAAAGAAGAGATCCTTGTGGTTGCATAATAATAATTTGAAATCAGTTCTCCTGAAGAGGGGCACCGGTTTTACCATAGGAAAAACGATAATATTCCGGATCTTCTCCCAGTTCTTTCCCCTCACGTGGTATATTTCTTTGAGACTTCTCAGCGATTGTTTTTTTTCGGCCAGGGTGAATGATTTATCCCCCCTTGGTCACCATCGGATTATTACCAAAAGGTTGGGGAAAAAATCCTTTTTCAGCATGAAGCCAAACAAAAAAGCAAAGAAATCCCAACTGAGACCAAAACTAATCAGGGAGAGCAGTAATGCACAAAAGATCCCCAAAGAGAAAACCATAGCCTTTTACTTGATCGCTAGGAAGATGGGTGGATCTGCAGAAGGCGAAGCAGGGTTCATCTTACTGAGAGGAGACTGCCATTGTGTAGCCCCTAGGAGAGAAGGGAAAAAGAAAAAAAAAAAAAGGAAAGAAAGAAAGAAAGGAAAAAAAAAAAGGAAAAGAAAAAAAAAAAACCACCACCACACACACACCCCAACACCACCTCCTCCGAGATTCAGTCTGACAGCCGAAGACAGAGCCTCCCTTCTCCCAGGGCCGGGTGTTTTGTTTTTTTTTTTTATAATCAATCGCCAGCGCTCAGTAGGATCGGATTGAACCTGCAGTTCTCAAAGACCACGAAGAAAAGATGCAAATCTAGGTGCCCCCTCCCCTCGTCAGTCTTGTAGTAGGTCGAGAGCGCCACGAATCCTCGTCGTCCTCCCGCTCACTCTTCCAGCTTGCAACAACCCTGAGCATGAGGAAAATCTCCCCTCCGGATTCCTCGCCCAGCCTCGGATGCGAGTTACAGGCATTAGAGGGAGGAGGAGGAGTTGAAGTTTGCATTGAAAAGACTGGCTTTCCATGACGTAGCCACGTGCTTTCAGACCCGTCACCAGTGAGATGCTCCAACCAGCCCAGGGAGGGCAGTGTCACTGCAGTCTCTGCCGGGGACGGCTCCCACCCGCCGCCCGCGTCCAGCCCCGCGCGGCGCGCGACCCTCTCCCCTCCCCCGGCACGAGTGGGCCTGCCGCTAGCTCTTGGAGCCCATCTACCAGCCTGCCGTTAAAAGTGAATTTGGAAAAGAAAATTAACAATTATAATGAGTAAACCTTACAAAATATATGTTGGGAGGTGGGGGTGTGTGGGGAGTGGAGCATACCTTGCCACACAGCCAAAATTAGTTCCATCTTTACATTTTCAAACGCAGCATGTAAAACATCTGAAACATTAAGGGAAACTCAAGTTCCTTTCATTCTTATTATTTGAGACCTACTGAAGGTGCTGTTTGAAAAATACAAACTAGGTAGGTGACAAATATTCATTACCAGAAACAGCCTGTTAAAGGGAAACCACTGAAATCTAGATGGCAAACTGTATTTTCGTGGAGAGAGTCATTTGTACGTGAGGAATTTTACTCCTTTTCTAGACAGACCACACATTATCTTTAAATGAATTTTTGTGCAGAAAGTACCCAGTTTAAATCATGCCCCGATGATGTGCCTGTTTCTGCAGCCATTAATTGAACTAACATGAAATTCACACCCATTTACTTCTCTTTCATGCATATCACCTGGACCTTCTAACGGAACAAAACAGGCACACTTTCTACTTTATTAAGATGTAACCCAGCTTCCTACTTACCACCCAAGATTAAATGCCTTAAGGCAGAGTTGTTGATTTATTTTATTGGGGGGGAAATACAATGTATGAAGTAGTACAAACTATTACAAAGAATAATACAACAAACTCCAGTGTGCTCACTATTCAAAATTAGTAAAAATGAGCATCTCATCATATTTGTGAGCGAAGCATTGAGAGAAATAAAATTGATCACTCTTGCTCTCTTTAGGTAAATGAATTAAAGTTGTGCCAGCTGATTTCCATTTTTGTAGGTAAATTAATATAAAAATTGTAACTCTAATTCAAAAATACATATTTAGAAGTGCCATGTTAATTTAAAAAAAATAATTAAAACAACTCTACTACATGATATATCAAACTATCTATAAATTACAAATGTAGATTTATATCATTAAGGATTAGTGGAAGGAGACTGGTTTTAAAGAAACCTAACTCCTGGGTTATCAGTTGTCAAAAAATGAAGATGTAATAAACAGCTTCCCCACTCCCAAAGGTTAGTAGTTAAAGAGTCATTTCAAGAAGCTAACATTTGTGTCCAATATCCTGAGCTTTTAGGAAACATCAATTTTATGTAAGATAGAAGAAGAATTTAAAAGAAGCAAATTCTATTAAAATTAAGAAGTTGGAAAGCTAAATAGTGATGGCCTTGATGTGTCAAAAAAAATCATGTCATGCAGCTTTAAAAATTACTAAGATTACTGCAATCTAAAGCAGTTCAGGAAATTTAAAAAAGAGGGAATACTAAAAGTATAAGAATTTAATACCAAATGACATACTAAGATGCAAACTGCAAAAAAAAAAAAAAAGAGTAAATTCTGTTTTTGAAAGAGGAAAAATGGGATAGCATTGCCAAATAATTAGGAAATAATTTTTGCTATCAATCAGAGGCAGATATCATATGCTGTTTCTATAACCTTCTGGTGTCCTGGGGGGGGGGTCAGACTATCCCAATGTATTACCACTGGGCAAATACCAGAGAAACAGTTGAATAAAAAATATTCTCCATTAAGGTCTTCTGAACTCACCAGGCTCTAGGTTCTGTAAAAGCTTGCTGAGTTCCCTGGGGTATTTTACAAATAGAGTAAAATTTGAGGAGATGTTCTGTAATTTCTGGATCTTTTTATATGCTAAATTTATATAAAGACAGTATTTCTCAAACCAGCTCTTATTAAATTCTCAAATTCAACTTTCTTCTCCATATTGTGACAGTGAATTTGTTCCCTATTAAAATAGAGAATGACTGCCGGGAAGCTGTGCTTTCCCTTGCTTTGTATTGGTGGAAAACTTGTCACTTCTTTGTCCTGTGACCTAAGGAACACATAAAAAGTGACTTCTATCTTTGAGACTCTATTATGCCAAGTACTGTGTTAGTTTCTTCTCAGACTTTATGCTATTTAGAAGCAATTTTTTTACATTGTATGATATTTCGGTATTTCTTCGTTTATTTTCCATATTTACTGACATGTTATTTCCTTATGTTGCACAGGCAATTATTCCCATTTTTAAACAAACTCCCCCCCAAAGCAATTATTTTTGTTTGAAAAATCTGATTAATACCAATTCAAGTTACTTTTGTTCCAAAGGACCCACAATTTTTGACGAGTTCTGAATGCCCCATTCAAACACTCAACCAATATTTATTAAGCGTCTACTCTGTGAAAGTAACTATGCAAGACTCCATGTTGAATAATAAGTCATGAAATCAAAGGAGGCTTTTGGCAACACAACCAAGGCCCAGGGTGGTCCAAGAATTAACCCAGGTTTAGGCACCTCCCGAGCCAAGATGATCCAAAGATGTTTATTACGCTGACCTGAGTTCCAGATCATTATTTAACTTTTGTTTAAGAAAATATGAAAGTATTTGCTTACTCATTGCCATGCGCCATTCAAATTAATATTAGATAACAAAAATGAAAATTATTTAAAAGGAAATGCATGTTTAAAATGCATGTAAGTAAAAAATGAGATAATAAGTACCTTACTGAAACTATAAGAATTGACAGTAAAATCTATAATGCATAGGTTAAAAAAATATGTAGGTCTATCTTTTCATAAGACTAAGGTAAAATAAATCCAGCCCTCATAATTAAATTCATTTAAAAATTAAACTTATCTTCAGCATCTCATGGTAAGAAAACTTAAAAGTTTGTGTAATGACCAGAATTTCATGACAAAAATGACAGAGATTTTTACTTTTATATAGGACATGTGAACATTCATGAGATTAGTCACCTAACATCTGTGAGAATGTCTTAGCATGCTTTTTCTATTTGTTCTCAATTGATGCTCTTCTAGTTAACTCCTCCTTTTGTTAATAAAACTCCACCACAGTTTTGGAAGAGCACGTGGCTACCCTGATAGACAATATCATTCCCAGCACCATTCTAGTTAAATATGGTGACCAGATTCTTCCCAATGAGATGTGAGCAGAAGGGACAGGTTCAACTCCCTCGACACATTCTTCAAAGCAAATTTCTGGCTTCCTCTTGTCTTTTCCATGCTCCCTATGAACTTAAAAGTAACAACCTGAGCAGCTTTGCCAGCATGGACAGGAAAACATACCAAGAATGGTGAAGTATCAAGAAGAAACCTGGGGACTTGGACAAAGCCATCAAACTATACTAACTGCCTACCTGACCCTGCATTGTCAGACAGAAAAAGAAACTTTTATCTGTGCGAGCCTGTCTCAGTACATTCCCACTGGACAACAAAATACCATGAACTGGGCAACAACAGAAATGCATTTCTTACAGTTCTGGAAGCTGGGAAATTCAAGATCAAGGTGTTGACAGTGTCTGATGGGCTTACTTCCTCACAGAGGGTGACTTCTAGCTGTGACCCAAAGTGAGTTCTCTTGGGTCTCTTTTATAAGGTCAATAACTCCATTCATGAGAACCGTCCCCTCCTGACCCAATCATTTCCCAAAGGGCACAGCCCCTCTCCATCCTAGCACATTGGGCATGTGGTTTCAACATAGGGATTTTGAGGGGACACCAACATTCAGACCATAGTATTGTGTGAATTTGTTCCAGCAGCTTATTCCTTCTACTATCTTATGGACTGGCCTTGCATTAATAACCATACACGTGTATTATTTATTCATTTAAAAAGAACAATGAGCATAAGTACATAACATAAACCATAGGCTCTCTCCAGTCTCCCACCCTTCTTTCCCATCCTGCTATTCAGTATAGCAGCTATTTTTCTCTCAGTTGTCTCTCGCAAACCACACTTGCTTATTATCTTCAGCCCTGGTGCAAACATCAGACCTTATGTCCCCTGTCTCCTTCTCTGCCCTGCTCCCTGCCCATCAAATGTGACCTATGGCACTTTAGAGCTCTTGACAATGGCAATAAAGCTTTCATCAGTGACAAAAGTACAAGAACAGAGAGGAAAGTGATTGAAAGAGTTGGTTGTAAAGGGACCAGGAATAGAAAAAGAAGACCAACATGTATGTGAGGACCTCAGTGTCTATATTTACCTTCTAAATCTCTTTTAAAAAGATGACCCCTTATGTAGTTTGTACACATTCCTTCTCCATAGTTGGTGTTAACAACTCTCTTCATCTTTTAAAGAATAATTCTAAATTTCACATTCCTGCACTAGTCCTTAGCATCCTGTTCTTCCTCTCCCTATGTTCCTATACTGACCTGTGGCATAGAAAACCTCTGCCCTCTCTCCTGGAGGGAACAGTCTGAGCAGGTGACTTCAATCTTTCTCTCCTCTCCTTCCCAACTTCTCAATAAAGGAGGCATGATGTCAGCAGCCCAGCCCCTTTCTTTCTCTTTTTCTTTGTGATCTGTCTGCCTGCAAGAGGTTTTCAGACTCCTCTGCTTCACATCCTCCATACAAGACGCATTGACTCAGGCTCAGAGCCCATGGCAACCCATCGGAAGCCGGTCTGGAGACCAGTGTCTCTCTGAACTCTACACGATTTGCAGCAGACATTATCAATGCCCCACAGTGTCCTTTTTCCCCTACCATATCGGTATGCCCTCGTCCACCTTCAGCTGTCAGTGTCTCCATCTCTAAGCTGGAGGGATTTTTATTCAAACCACACAAAGCCTCTCTTTCCAGGCACTCACAGCAAGGAGTAGAAATTAACACTCCCTGGGAGAATTTCTCCATCACCTCCATTAAATACTCCAGCCCCATTGCCTTTTGCAAGGGATAATAATGAAGTGCGTGTTTTACTCTGTGTACAGAGTTTCCCCGCTGGGCTAGTGGCCACACTATTGGCTTTCCCCCTTCCCTATATCCAATCTCCTCTCACCTGCTGTACCTCTCCCAGATAAACTACTTACACTAGAATCTTTGTCCTCTGGAAAAAATCAAGGCAAGACAGGATTGAAAAAAAGAAGGCGGAAGTTCTGGGTAAATGTGCCCACTCTACAGATCCAGACTCTTCCTTGGATAGTTATTGTAATTCCAGACGTGGGGGGAGCATCTGGGAACACTTATTCTTATCCACGGATCAAATTTTCACCTCCCAAACCCCTTTGGCAATATAACTAATATTTTTATTTCCGTCTTTCTAACTTATGTGGCCATTTTCTTAATTGAATCTGAACTTAGAAGAGGGAAAAGGCAGAATTATTCTCTTAAGACCCCCAAATACTAAAAAACAATATGAGAAAAAGTTCCCCTCTTTGTTCCTATTAGGTTCAGAAAATATGATAATAAAACAGAGGAGAAACTGCCAAGAGATGTAGAAAATATAATAATAAAATAGAGGGAACCTGCCAAGAGATACAGGTAAAAGCAGGTGAATTCTCTTGAGCCCTCAGAAATATGAGCTTTTTTCTCCAGGCAACAATCCAGGAGGAGGCTTCATTTCTCCTTGTAATAAGCTTTATTTCAACCCATAGAGGTATGCCTAACAAAAGCCCCAATTCCCTATTCAGCCCCAGAAACAGTTCAGAGGACCCCTCTTTCATCCTCTAAGGCAGGTGGAAGGATCCTTTCACAAGAAGGATTGTCTCTAAGCAATCTGAGGACCTTTTTATCAATGTCTCTAGAGTTTTGTAGCCCATGTCTCCTGTTAAACACATACTAAACCTTCTTTTATGTGATTTAAATTTCAAGATGAATTCAATATCTTCAATAAAACCAAATCAAAACAACAGTAACTTTTATAAACTACTTCAAACTACCTTTCTCCTCACTAACCCAACATTTTGTTATACCTTATTCTAGGAAAGTATCCCCTAAGTTGAAAATCATTATTGTCTATGATTCAAAGTATTCTAAGGGGCAACTACATTTTATGTACATAGAATCCAGTTTCTTAATTTCCATTGAATAGGATAACTGTGGATATATTATTTAAATTTATAGGAGAAATTTTTCCACTCAACTTTTCCATTTAGGGAAAGATGGATATATTCTAAACTTCACAAGATTGTTTAGCCTAGAAAATAGTTTACAAAATTTGGAAATAAATTTGCATAATAAGAATAATTTTATGTGCCTAAACAGAAGAGGTGCATCCCAACCCTGTTCCAAGCTCACCTGAAGAAGCCAGAAATAAATTTACCAGGATACCCTTTCCGTGTGGTGCAGAACAGCTTTCCCCAATGAGAAACCCTCCAAAGAACTTTGGATAGCAGACGAGACCATTATTCTCTGAAGTCAGTTGCCGGCCAGTGTGAAATTCACAGTCGGTTCTTGGCATCCTTGAGAATGGTTGCTTTGCTGCTGCAGGCAGAAATCCTAGCCGCTTCCCAACAACTCTTCAGAGCAGCCACTTCAGGCTGAGATCATGGCTGAAGAGTTTCCCTGACTGGCACTGTCCGACTTTCCCTCAGTTCTAAGTCTCTAACTCCTGGACTCAAACACGTTAAACCAGTGAATAGGAAGCTTCTAAAGTATTTCTGACTGATACCCCATCCAGGTGGCAGTAATATTTAAACCAAATCAATGTTCAAAACAACCTCTTCAACACTTTCCACACCTTATAGACAGCAGGTTGGTGTTTTCTCTGCCTAGTTTCTAAGCCATCACAGGTACTTTGTACCTTGTTTCTGTTTTCAATTTATTTCAGGTTAATTCGAGGGTACAAGCAACCAGGTTAAAATGTTTGGTTTCATTAGGTAGAGTTCCCTTGTGGTAATGTCCCACACACAAAAGGTGTGCCAACCCCCGCCCACCCCATGCCCATCCAGGGCGAGCACCCAAATCCTCTCCCCCCAACTTGAATTGAAATGAGTCTTTCTCCTATTTGGGCATGTACTGGATCATCTACGGGCTTCATATTACTATTGAGTACACTGAATATTTGCTTTTCCATTCTTATGATACTTTACTAAGAAGAAAATGTTTCATCTCCATCCAGGATATTACAAAAGATGTGAAGTCACCAACTTTTTTTAATGGTGCTTTGTTGATAAAGAATTTGCTTTGAGTTTGTGATGATTTACTTGACACTCAAACATGAGGTATGACCATGACACCTGTGTGTGTATTTTATCACACACTATTAAACATGTAAATAGAGATTTTTTTTTTCCTATAAGTACCCCAGCATGGGCTTCTAATAGACCATGTTTTGGACAGAATGAAGTTGAATCTGTAGCACTTTCCACTTTGAATTTAATGCAAATGACTTAATTGGATTTATGTATTATATTTCCTCAAAAAAAGAGGTTTACAAAACCAAATTCAACTATCACGTAAGAGAATAGATGAAATTATTTGACTTGTACACTGCTCCGTCCCAGAGGGAAAGAGAGGACAGAATACACCTGGACTGCAGGGACAGCCGGAATAGCAGGTGAGGTTGACATTCTGAGCCCTGGAGGTCAAGGGAGAAGCCAGGACTGAGGAAGAGGAGCAGAGAGGGCGTGAGAAAGAAAAGCCCTGATTTATCCATCTCTCCTCTGTTCTCCAGCTGCTGCCTACGACTGGGAGACACAAGACACGCAGCCAGATGATGCAGTCTTTGGGGTCTCTGAGGGCAAAGAACAGAAAAGGGTAGATAATGGATCTGCAGGGCTAACAGAGAAAAATATCACAGGGTGGGATACTCTAATTACCACAGGACGTGATGACGGTGATTTCATGAGATAGGTACCCATGCAATCTGCTTTTCACAAACAAGAAAATTGTGCCACAGAAAAGCAAAAGCTGAGTCACTTGCCCAATGTGTCACTCAGCCAGGAAGTAAACTTTTGTGGTATTGCCCTCCCTGACAGAACAAAACCCCACCTCAAATCAATCAATAAAATATACAACTCATGTGAAGCTTTAAAAAGCTTGAAATTATCCATTTTTTTAATCAATTGACCATTGGTATTATAGGAAACATCTTGTATTCTCCAGGAAATTTTTTGGTAGCTTAATTGGTGATCTTTAAGTTTTTCTAAAACATCTCCTTAAGTATTTTCCTCATAATTTTCTAACAAAATGTACAAAACTGAAATAATAACTTCTGTGCCATCTTTTCGTCAAAAACCAGTTTTCCCATGTATTCACCCACACATGCAAGCAAAAGTCTAAGCTCTTTTATTTCTGGTAACATTATAAGTTCAGATCCTATTAAAAATTATTTAAAATTCTTTCGACTCTTAATTCTGATTTCAAGTGATTTACCATTTTCCTCATAATACAAGAAATTTATGACAGTTGAAATCTATTTACCTCTTATCCTTTATACTTACATTGACATATAGTTTATCTTTACATATGTTTTAAACTTAAGATTGTAACTGTCATCGGTATTTATTTACACTTACCTTTTGGGGTGCTTTGTTCTTTACAGCACTGTTCTCTCAGATTTTCTTTGTCTAGAAAACATCTTTATATCACATCCATTTTTGAAAAATATTTTGGCTATCTATAGAACGCTACATTGAGGTTTTATTTTTCAATACTTTAAATATGATGATACTGTTGTCTTAATTTCCCTAGGTTTTTTTTTTTTTTGACAAGTCAGTAATATTCTTACTGCTTTCCCCTAGTGCCTTGTTTTCTGTGACTACTTTTGCGTTTTTATGGTTATGTTTGATTTTCTGCAGTTTTAATATGTGATTATATGTGATTCCCTTTGTATTTATTTGACTTTGGTTTTTTGAAACTGTACATTATTTCCATATTGCTATTAATTCCATCTATGGAAATTTTAATTTTAGTTCTGTTATGCTTCAGTCATAGAATTTCAGTTTTACTCTTTTCGTATAGACGCCAGGTCACTGTGGAAATTTTTTTTATCCCTCCTCAGGCGGCTAGGGTGCCAGCCACATACACCAGAGCTGGCAGGTTCGAATCCAGCCCAAGCCAAAAAATAGCTGGGTGTTGTGGTGGGCGCCTATAGTCTCAGCTACTTGGGAGGCTGAGGCTAGAGAATTACTTGGGCCCAGGAGCTTGAGGTTGCTGTGAGCTGTGATTTCCTAGTACTCTACCACGGCGACAGCTTGAGAGTCTGTCTCAAAAAAAAAAGAAAAGAAAGAAAAGAAAAAAAATTTTTAGCCCCTTTGTAGTATTGCCAGAAACATCATTTATCTATGAACAAGGCTAATAAAAGATGTGCAAAACTTCTACACACAATCCTATTTTTAAAAATTAAGATCCAAAAGGAAGAAGGTACAATTAACTCAGATATTTCCTATCTCATGGTGAAGATGATGATAGAATAATAATAGCTAAATCTTATTTACTAAGTACTAAGCACAGTGCTAAGTACTTTACATGCATCATTCACTAAAATTTAAACAACACTAAAAGTACTATTATTTTTCTCCCTGATAAATAACCAGAGTAGAGAGAGGTATATGAGTTTCCCCTGACATGATATGTCTCACTAGAGCAGAGACTCTACCCAGGGCTGAATCCCAAAGGTGGTACTCCTTTCTACTACTTTGAAAATAAATAAACATTTGGCTTTCAAAGGGTTTCCCTGCACATTAAAGTGTTCAGGTGTCAACAAAGCAGCTACTTAAATAAAGTAGCTATTTCTAATTAACTTGCAAAGATAAGCTTCAAAGACAAACTATATTGTTCAGATAACATGCCCAATGACATGCTAAATAAGTTATTTGTGATTCCTTAAAAACTGACTGCTCATCAATTAAAAAAAAATAATTATTGGGGAGCATATTCTCAGGTATCACATCCCTCCAACTCATCATATATCATTTTCTGCACATGAAGAATATTTATGTTAAACATACAGAAGGTACTAAATGGCTTTTAACCCAAAGCAGAATATAACACTGATCTATAACTAACCATATTTGAAAATCAATAGTCTATTTATTAAAAAAAAAAATTCAAATCTGTATCATACATGCCTGCCAATTTTATCTCCAACATCTAGCTGTCCAATTGATTAGAATTTGGCAAGCCTCTGGGAGTGTTAGAAAATCTGTTTCTGAGTCTCTAGAAGATTTCAGTTTTGTCTGCATGGAATCAACTGTATTAGTCTGCTTGGGCTGCCATAGCAAAATATCATAGACCAAGTGGCTTCAACAACAGAAATGTATTTTCTCACAGTTCTGGGGGCTGGGAAGTCCAAGACCAATGTTCCAGCCAATTTTGTCTCTGGTGAGGGTTCCCTTATAGATGGCTCACTGTGAGTTCGCATGGCCTTTCCTTGGTGCATGGGGGTGGGGAGGGAGAGCACTCTCTGGTGTTTTTTCTAATTGGAGTACTAATCTCATCACCAAGACCCCCACCTCATAATCTCATCTAATCCTAAATACCTCCCAAATACCTTTACTTGGGGAATTAGGGCATCAACATATGAATTTGAGAAAGGCAGACATTCAGTCCATAATATTAACCAATGAAAGCTTTAAAATTCAGATCATCTTTATTAATTCAGATTCTCCCTCTAATGTAACTTCTGTGCATACACACTTAACACACAATTTGAATTTAATTTTTCCTAAGTTGACCATTTTTTGCTGTCACCCTAAAAAACAAACAAACAAACAAAAAAAACACTGAAAGACATGGTGCTTCCTGCAGGAAGGGCTTGTGCAAATGTCTCCTTAAAACGACTGGCTTTGGGGAGATGTGGTCCAGGTTTGCACCACTTCCACAAAATAGGGCTGAGTAAAATCCTACATGGTTTGGCCTTAAAATAGTTTTTCTAAGGTCAACAAATTCTTCTACCTCTTATTCACATCCTCCATCCACAAAAGAATTACAGAAAGTAAGAAGGTTAACGAGGAAGTTGTCAGCAAAATGCTCCATCAACTCTTTACACTCGCCAATGTTGTCTATGATTTGTGGGGAAAAAAATGGAGAAATGTATCTTTATTTTAAGGTATTCTTCACAATAATTTATAAGCTATTTTAATTTTCTTTCTATTATAATCTCTATAGTTTTTATCTTGCTGTCTGATGACTGTATTTGTTATTACTCTCACTTAAATGTGTTGTACTCAGAGAATATGGTATGTTCAGACTTCTATTAGGGCTTGCTATATGGTCGATTTTTTTAAATAAACTTTTTATTAAGTATAACAAGCATACAGAAAAAGTCACAAATTATAATGCAAATTGCAGTGAACAATGAGAAATGGAACATTAACTTCATTCAACAATCTCCTCCTTACCCTCCTTTAATCACTCCTTCCCTCAAAGATAACTGCTATTCTGACTTCCACCGCTTCTTTATTAGTTTTGCCTTTTTCTAAAGTCAGTACAGATGGTCTAATTCAGTATATACTCTTTTTGTTGTTCTGGTTGCAGTTGGGGAGAGGGCTGGGTTTGAACCCACCACATTTGGCATATGGGGCCGGGGCCCTACCCACTGAGCCACAGGTGCCACCCCTAGTACATTCTCTTTTACTGGCTGCCTTCACTCAGCATTGTTTATGGGTACATGGTTGCATGAATCAGTTTCTGTATATAAAGATTATCTCTATATAAGATAATGTAGTTTGTAAACAAGGACAAATTAACTTCTGTTTTTCTTATTTGGATGCCGTTTATTTCTTTTTCTTGCCTAATTGCTCTGGCTAGGACTTCTAGTACTATACTAATTCTCTTTTCTTACTATTTGCTTAGAAGCTTTAGATTGAATTTTTATTACTTTGTAGTTTTCTTTCTTAAAAACATATATACTTGTATCAGTCAGAATATCAGATAGCACACTCAAATTCTGCTCTGTTTGAGATTTGAATTAAAGTATTTATGTGGGCATGTGGATAAACCATGGAGGGTAATGCTGAAGACCAGCAGGAGTAGCAGAATTATGACCAGCCTGCAGAAGAGGTAGAAAGAGTGCTGGAATCTTAACAAACCTGGACACAGAGAAGCCGGGTACGCTGACGTCACTCTCCTACCTCCCCTAATCTTCTAGGTGGCAGAAGCCTGAAGGGAAAACTTGGACCTAGAAAGGAGAACTGAAGATATTCAACACAATCCTTAACTTGAAGTTTTTCTAACCAATTTCATGGCCGTTTGTTATTTCCTTCCACCTTCTTATCACAAGAAGGATCTGAACACAGTTTAACAACTCATTGGAAAGTGCCTTCATCTCCCCAAGTATTGTCACTGTTTTTAAGAATTTTTTTTTTTTTTTTTAGAGACAGAGTCTCACTTTGTTGCCCTTGGTAGAGTGCTGTGATGTCACAGCTCACAGCAACCTCCAGCTCTTGGGCTTAGGAGATTCTCTTGCCTCAGCCTCCCAAGTAGCTGGGTCTACAGGCACTGCCACAATGCCCAGCTATTTTTTTGTTGCAGTTTGACCGGGGGCGGGTTTGAACCTGCCACCCTCAGCATATGGGGCCAACACCCTACTCACTGAGCTGCCCGTTTTGTCTAGCATCTGGGAGCCTGAGGCAGGAGGTAGGCAGTTCAGAGACCAACCTGAGCAAAGCAAGACCCCATCTATACTAAAAAATAGAAAAATTAGCAGGGTGTCATGCTGTGTGTCTGTAGTCCCAGCTACTTGGGGAGGGTGGGGAGGAGCTGAGGCAGAAGCAGCACTTGAACCTGGAAGTTTGAGGTTGCTGTGAGCTAAGCTGAGGCTACTACCTTCCAGCCTGAGAAGCAGAGTGAGACTCTGGCTCAAAAAATTAGAAAAAGGAAAAGGGTGGTGCCCGTTGTTCAGGGGTTAGGGCGCCAGCCACGCACACCTAGGCTGGCAGTTTTGAAACCAACCTGGGCCTGGTAAACAACAATGACAACTATAACAAAAAAATAGCCAGGCATTGTGATGGGAGGCTGAGGCAAGAGAATCGCTGAAGCTCAAGAGTTTGAAAATTGCTGTGAGCTGTGATGCAACAGCCCTCTACCGAGAGTGACATAGTGAGACTCTGTCTCAAAAAAAAAGAACTTTTTGAGACAGAGTCTCAAATGACCATTAACTGAATGGTCAGTAGTTCTTTGCTGGTATTCTTTATCAATTTCTAGCCTTGCTGTCTATATCTCACATCTGTTCCTCTGGCACTGTCTAATAATTCTTTCAGTAAATGACAATGCTTGGCAAATCCTCTTCATGTTTCCTTCGTCTTATTCTTGAATGATAGTTTGACTAGTTATAAAATTTTAGGTTGATTCTTTCTTATGTAAGTATTCTATTATTTTTTAAGCCTGTGTTCTCACGGATTGCCCACAATCTGTCTTCCCCTTGCAGGAAATGTTTTTACTTTTAAGATTTTTCACTTTCTTTATTAACAATCTGCAGTTTCACTACAGTGGGTGGAATTACCTCTTATGGAGACTGCATTCTGTCTTGTGTGTTCTCTTCTTCAACTCCTAAACTCTCAGTTAGGATCTCTTCAGGTATTTATTCTTAGCTGTTCTCTCCATTCTCATTCATTGGAAATTCTAAATTAGAAATATTCTAAAGCTTGCTTTGTGTTTTTGGCTTATGATTTTTTGCTCATGTTAAATACATGTGTATAAGTTATCTTTGTTGTTTCTCTAAAGGCTTTGTCATACTGTTTCACCAAGTAAATTGAATAGGGAGTGAATTAGACAGTTATTGCATGATAACAGCTAGGGAGTCATTTCCTTAGGTAATGCACAGATTAATAAAGTATCATTAGAAACTCCTTATCTTCTTTTTTAAAAAAATTAAGAAATGAATATAGTTAGGGAGCTGCTCAGATAAGCATTCTATTGAGTAATGTGTGGAATATTCTCAGTGACCTGTTGAATGTTCAGGGTTCTATTTTGCATGATCATTACAACTGTGAGATTTAGAATCTTGTTCTCTCAAAATAAGAGCAACTATTTCCATTTTTTTGTTTATGTCTCATGTTTTCTGTGAGTTACTGTGCCTTGCCCTTTCCCTTTGTATTTAAAATCAACTCACTATTAGATACTTAGAAGAATATAGAACAATAAAATTATGCATAGAAATCAATCATGGTTCAACTGGATCAATATGACTAAGCTTCAAATTTGAATTTTCAGGCAGCCAAGTGAAGAAAGAAAACATGATAGATTGGAAAAGTCTTGATGTAGTAAATAGTAAGCAAAGGAGATCATCAAGAAAATCAAATGTAGTCAAGAGCTAGAAGCAGAGTGAATGTTACCAAGTGAAGCTGAAAATACAGAGAAGAAAACTTTACTTCAGCAGACAGTAACGTGAGACCAGATGATCATTCACCACTCCATCTGAAGACATCTTCTTTTTTAAAAAGCATTTTCTAGGTGGTGCCCATTGTTCAGTGGGTAAGGCACTGGCCACCTACACCCAGGCTGGTGGGTTTGAACTGGCCTGGGCTTGCTAAACAGCAATGACAACTGCAACAACAACAAAAAAATAGCCAGGCGTTGTGGCAGGTGCCTGTAGTCCCAGATACTTGGGAGGCTGAGGCAAGAGAATCGCTTAAGCCCAAGAGTTTCAGGTTTCTGTGAGCTGTGACACCACAGCACTCTATGAAGGACAACAAAGTGTGACTCTGTGTCAAAAAAAAAAAAAAAACAGAACATTTTCTAAATGTTTAATTGATAATAATTATATGTACTTACCATGTACATTTTTGGAAATTTCTATACATTGTAGAATCACCTTCCTTTTAATAAATAAATAACAATATTTTAGTAATTTCTAAGCCAAGAATATTGGAAAGAAATGAGAATCATGCCCTGCCTATGGTGCCTCTTCTTTCATGAGGGCATTTGTCATCAGGAATAGCTACAGAAGGGCTGATATCTGTGACAGTATCCCAGAGATATGGGGCATTAATCAAAGAGTCCCCACCTAGCCAAGGGTTGTTGGCTCCAAGGACAAACCAAGTTCAAATAAAGACGGAAGACAGATCAGCTCAAGTCTCAGAACAGATGAAAGGAATCCTTGTTTCTAGGGCCCCTAAACAGAAAGAAACAAAAACCCTCTCCAGAGGAAGATAATGTATCTATTCCCTCAAAATATTTTTCAAATAATTTCACCACATGTGTCTTCCATCAGGAACCTCATTAACAGAGTATTTGAATATTTTCAGTAACTGTGGTGGAGGGCAGCAGGGACAAGCATGGGAAAGCATAAACTAACACTAAAATCTTCTTCGACATTACACCCACACTTCCACTCACATTTCTTGATCCAATGTAATTCTGTGACTGCACCCGAGCTTGACTGAATCAGGAAATGCAGCTTCTCCTATGAATGGAAATGTAGAAACTAATCACTAGTGATACAACTTGTCAGGTACTGAAACCTACTGAACACCAAACGTTTATTTCCCTTTCTTTTTGCAGTGCAGATCACACTCGGCCTCTCTCCAGGGATAGATCCAAAAGTTCCATTCAATCACTACTTAGTCCAGGATCTCTGAGTGATACACATCTACATCTGATCTTGATCTGGAGACTCCAGAACTACAGACAAGATACTTGCCCTCCACACACCCAAAAAAATATTAGGGAAGGATAAGACACACCTGTGCACTGTCCTGCCCTGAAAGAGCAAAGGTAGAAGTCGATAGTGAATAACAAGTCCAAAGTCCTGCTGTATATGTGATGAGGGGCTCATATTCTGCTTAGGATGTACCAGGCCATTGTTCCCTCAGCTCTTCGAGAAATCCTCCAGTTTTTCCATTATCATCTTTGGCCACAATTTGAAAGAGCATTGAAGAATGTGCCTTCCTGGAGAGATGAGTAGCTTCCTTCTGGTAGAAATATGGGTGCTTATGTGGCCAATACTTAACAAGCCACAGTTTAGATAGCCACAGTCTCTTTTAGTCTCACTAGTGGCTCTGTGCACAACAAAAATGTGGATAGCTCATCACCTATTTTATTCCAGTTACTTTTCTTATTCCATGTCCTACACCCAAAATAAATAAGTTACTTTTTCTCAGTGTATCACTTTAGAACCTTTCCAATCCAATTTTTCTGCAACCCTCATTCTCCCCAGCTTTTATTTATTTTTGGTGGGAAAGAGATTGGTGGATTACTTATAATTAAAAGAAAAAAACATAAATATTAACTCATCTAATTTTATTATCTACTTTAGGTTACATAAAATACCTAACGTGTTTTTTGTTTATTTTTGTTCATAATTTTTTGGAATGCGATCCTTCCTGAAGCATCTCCAGGATGAAATCCAGCTGTCTCTTGCAGGTCTCACAGTAAAAAATGGTTTCTCCCCTTCCATGTTTCTCATTGATTCTGCTGCAAACCAGCAAGAAAACACCAATAGGCAAAACAGATACCCATTGTGGAGATTTGCATTTGCCTGGGGCAGATATCAAGTTAGTAGCTTGAGCCTGAGATATGGGCAGAAGAGCTTATATCCCTTATCGCAGAGGAAGATCCTCTGTAGTGGTGATGGGAGGAAAATGTCTCACTCCCACCAATCTCTCAGAGGAGATTAAGGCCAGTGGCATTTTACTCTACAGAGAACTATTGGAGTTTAACATCTCCCTAGAAATCTGTGGAGGCAGGAGGCTCTCCCGATACAAGGCTCAGATTTCAGATTTCTGAAGGCTACCCTTAAGGTTAATAACAATAGGAGCTGATATACTCGGAGAAACTGCTAACATCTTTGTTCCCTCCCTCATCTTACCCTCTGGGCAAATAGACTTCAATAAAATCACAGTGGAGCAAACACTCTGGGCCATTGCCGGAAGCCCACAAATGGGCAATGGACCCCTGTGCTCCCACCTTTAATTCTACTCTATGTCTCATGTCTCTTTCTTTACCATCATTTCTAACTCTATATTTCTTCAGTTGGTCACCACCAGTTTCCACAGGTCTTAGTGGATCCTGCTTCTGGAGTGGAGACTCTGACACTTTGCAGAGAAGCCACTCTGCCTGGCTGCACTGCTCTTCTCCTACAATGTTCAGCTGTCTGTATGTAAGCTCTGAGCACATGTTTGGATAGCTGAGTCATCACATACTGGGGTGTTACCAGGCCCCCCAAAAAAGAAAGAAATGACAGAAGGAGGGAGAAGAAGATTAAGAAAATTCAATGATAAATTACTAAATTTATAATAATGCAAGAGGTCAGTAGCGCAACAGCAGTGAGGGGGCGAAGAGAGTGATGGCTCTGGCCTGTGTCTCTGTGCTTGTCAGATTACTTGGCTCAGGGCTCAGAAACTCCCTTGTGGAACACCTCAAAGAGTTCCCTTGCCTTCTGGTTTCTGGTGGGGTTCAGCCTGTTGGGAGCCTGTCAGGAGGCTGGAGGGAGGAAGGTCTGTGCATTTATTCACCAAGTTGCATCAAGTTGTATTCCTTAGCTAAAGGTCATTATTTGCTCTAGACAGTCAGTTCCACAAGAGTGTCTTGTTCTAAGTTTTGATAACAGCTCCCCATTGCCTCTTTTGAAGTGACTGCTGTTACTAGCTCCAGGTTCCAGCACTATTACTTATGGTTTCTCTCTGTCCTACTTGCAACTGTATAAATGCTCCCTCTATAAAACCCTCTTTGAATTTTCCTACTTGGCGTGTGCCATCTGTCTCTTCACTGGGACTCTGATAACTGTGATAAAATCAGATAGTATGAGCATGGAATTTTGAAGAAATAAAAAAGGCCCAATGGTCCCAAAGTGGTGATAAGAATTAAGGAGACACCTAGCCTGCCACCTGGCTCAAAGTATATGATGCAGAAGAAATGAGGGGAAATGGCTCCAATTGAAGAGCTGCAGGGAAAGCACGGTGCTGGGGGACAGAGGGCTTCTGTTAGAAGCCATGACTGGAAATAGTGGCAAACAGAAGATTCTAGAATGGAATGGAAAACAGGAGGAAATGAAAGAAGGCTTTCACACTTCTTAGATCTGACAGGGCAGAGCACAGAGCTATTCAATGGGACACGCCCTTCTCAGAAACAAGGGAAGAATGATCTCCAATGACATGCAGAGATCACCAGGACTCCTTCTCCTTGTTTTGAAAGGACAGGGGATATGGGACATCTTCTCAGTTTCATCAGGTCCAGCTGTGGCCACCAGGAGCCTTAGGGATGGGACTGCCAGAAGTCCGGGGGCACAGCCCTCACCTGGCAAAGCTGAAGAGGCAAGACAGCAGCCCCACTGGGTACTGAAGACACGTCCACTGTCCCTAGGGGTTAGGAAGGAAAAGCATCAGATCAAAGGGGATTATTTCCCATCTTAAAATGGAATGGTTTTTGCCTTGCTAGATTTTAACAGGCGTGGGACCTGTGACCAGCAACTTCTTCACTATCTCTTTTGGAATAGGAAGGGATGTCTGTCCTATGCCTGTCCCACCATTATACTTTGGAAACATGTAACTTATCTATGTTCCTATTTTCACAGCTGGAGAGGAATTTGCTTCAGGATGAATTGTACCTCTGATCTCATCTGGTTCAGATGATATGTAAATGAGAGTTTGGGCTTTAGAGTTAATACAAGAACAAATTAAGGCTTCTGTGGCTGTTGGAATGGAATGAATGTACTTTTCATGCAAGAATGACATGAATGGGGGTGGAGGAGTGAGAGGCAGAATGTTATGCATTAAATGTTTGTGTTCACACCCCCCCAAAATTCACATATTGAGACCCTAACACTCCAAGATATTTGGGGAGGTGATTGGGTTTAGATAAGGTCTAGGATGGGGCCCCTGTGATGGGATTAGTGTCCTTAAAAGGACAGAAAGAGTCTGTAGCTCACTTTCTCTCCACCACCTGAGGGCACAGTGAGAAAGCTGCCACCAACAAGATGGGAAGGGAGCCTCTGCTAGCACCTTGATCACCTAGTCCATTTATGACAGATAAATGTCTCTTGTTTAAGGGACACAGTCTATGTGTCATTGGCAGCTGAAGCTAACTGGGACAGAGAGAAGCTGTCCAACCACAGAGCAGGAATTCCATAAGGCACAGGGAAACGTTTGAGATGGAGGGGAAGGTTATACAAGAATATAGAGAGAAGAACCAAAGGAGATATCAGGTGGTACAAATGTCTGCAGAGGTTTGGACCACTGGAGATGACTGGAATAAATATGGTGGTGGGTTCTACCATTGTGTTATGACCACAAACATTCTACTGTTAATATTGTGACTGGACACTCAATTAATAAGGAGTTATTTTGTGACACAACAGAGCAGGACCACTCTGCAATCTTTAGTCAGTGGTCTAGCTACAAATGATGGCTGATGCAGACAGTATCTGAAAAATGATAGAAAGATAATTAAAATGGAAGTGACTGGGATGGTAAAGAGATCAGGACAAAGCAGGAGATGAAGACACGGAAGAAAGAGTGGATAATTGATGCCAAGATGTCCCAAGGTATAGGATGGGAGAGATTGGAAGCGTGAGTGATGATACAAGAGAGTATTTTGCTAAGATGACACAAGCATCTACTGAGAATTACTGAACCTACATTCAGTGTTGAGAATGGCAGGTAATTTGCTACACAAACTAGGTATTGGCAATGCATCAGTAATGGTACACTAAGTGGCAAGCTCTGTGCTGGGCAGGTCTGTATTCTCCTGAATGTGTTCCTTGTTCACTGTTTGACCAGCCCTGGGATGTCTGCTGCTTCTCTTGAATCATTATAAATGTTACTATGGTGTTTACCTGTGAGCACAGCCATGTAAGACTTTAGGTCTTCCATATAACCTGAACACTTAAAGTAAAAATGAAAAAAAAAAATGGAGGTGTATCAGGTCTCTGCCCCATATTAGTCTAGCAGAAAAATTCTCCATGCTGTGAAGACACTAAGGATGCTAAAGTTCCTGTAAGAAAAGGAGTCTTGGGCAGCGCCTGTGGCTCAGTCGGTAAGGCGCCGGCCCCATATACCAAGGGTGGCAGGTTCAAACCCGGCCCTGGCTGAACTGCAAACCAAAAAATAGCTGGGCGTTGTGGTGGGCGCCTGTAGTCCCAGCTACTCGGGAGGCTGAGGCAAGAGAATCGCTTCAGTCCAGGAGTTGGAGGTTGCTGTGAGCTGTGTGATGCCATGGCACTCTACCGAGGGCCATAAAATGAGACTCTGTCTCTACCAAAAAAAAAAAAAGAAAGAAAAAGAAAAGGAGTCTTTAAATGCTCAGAATCCAAAGATTGTGCCATGGTGCTTCTTGTAGACCATCACAGCTGTCCAGACTTTATCACCCAAGGAGGCTGCTAGTTACACCAGACCCCAATGAAGCATTAGCCACATAGCACAGAGAACAAAGACAAGAGGTCAAAATCCTAAACCTCAGAAGACCAAACCAAATGAAATGTGGGAAGCAGTGGTGTTCTTCTAAAGGATCTGAAAGTCAGAGACCAAGTTCAAAGTAAATCCAGACAAATCTCAGCCCTGAGTCTAAACTCCCAGGGAGACGGTGCTCAAACCAAAATGAATATAAACTGAGCAAGTCTCTTATGTGCAGGGCAAGGACAATGGTTAGGTTACGTTAGGTTACCAAGGGTTAGGTTACAAAATAAGAGAGGAAAAATAAATGGGAAGGAAGCAGAAAAATTATCCTAGCCAGTTTACAGCATCTTCTGCAGGCACAGATCCATGAGGAGCAAAAAGCAACTCCCCAAGATGCCCAGCAGGGAAAGAAAGGCAGTATTCCTACCCGTTTATAGAGGAAGAGCGGGTGGGAGAGCTCGCCAGTGTAGAGCTTACAAAGTGCCTGACTACTTGAACACAGAACAGCAGACTGTTTCCAGCTGATTTCTGGCACAAATGCTATTGATTTTTTTTTTAAGTGATAAACCTAATGTATTTTATTTTTTATTTCAGATTAATATAAAGGTACAAACAATTAGGTTACATTGCTTGTTAGGTAAAGTCCAAGTTGTAGTTAAGCCCATCACCCAGGTGTGCAGTCTACTCCTACATTGTGCCCATCAGGTGAGTACTCACCAGGCCTTTCCTTCCTTCCCTCTCCCGCACTCCTTCTGCCCTTCCCCCCTACTTGAATGTAATTGTATTTTTCTCTCATGTGGGCATTTAGTTATTCATCTACTGGCTTCATATTAGTCTTGAGTACATTGGATACTTGCTTTTCTATTCTTGTGATACTTAAGAGGATGTTCTCCAAATCCATCCAGGTAAATGCAAAAGATGTAAAGTCTCCATCTTTTTATGGCTGAATATTATTTCGTGGTAATCGTGTACCATAGTTTATCCATTTATGAGTTGATAGTCACTTGGGTTGTTTCCACATCTACTGCAAATGCCCTTATGGTAAAATGATTGTTTTTCTTCTGGGTAGATACCTAGAAATGGGATTGCAGGATCAGATGGAAGGTCTACATTTAGCTCTTTGAGGATTCTCCATCCTTCTTTCCAAAAAAAGCTGTATTAGTTTTCAATCCCATCAGCAGTGTATAAGTGTTCCCTTTTCCCCACACCCACGTCAGCATCTGCAGCTCTGGGACTTTGTGATGTGTACTATTGATATTCTATGGCTGGTGCAAAGGGAACTTATTCACAAACAGGGGCTTAGGGGATAATCATGCTCCCATATCACAACAACCTCAATGCAGCAAATACATACAGTCAGACTGTGATAGAACTTGATCAGTGCACATAACTGGGTGTACATTTCTTCTGAAAACATCTCCACCCAGAGAACAGACAGTGAAGCTGACCTGACAGAACAAAGCATTTTTGTATTACCCTTCATATTCAGAGATGCTAAGGTCAAAAATATGGGGCTCTGGTTTCCATCAGTGGTGAATCTGATCAGCCTGGTGGGTGGCTTGAACCTGGACAGGTAACGGTGTGCATGTGGGTATCTCTACAGACACTCAGGACTGGGGTGTGGTCTCACATCACCTTAATGTCTCCAAAGTGAATTTTATCTGCTTTGACATCCAAATACCAGGTTGTCACAAATCCCATTCTTACGCCCACTATCCTTGGGTATAGTCAATGAAACTGAATACCTTCTATGTCCTAAAGGTGGCTTCCTCCAAATGTTTGCGTCTAAGAAAGAAAGATTCCTGGTATCTGTCCCCTCCCACAGGTGCTCTGGGGCCCTTCTTAGTCTGACCTTCCAACTCCCCACCACCACCTCAGCAGCATAGAGCTGTCACTGGCTGCAGCCTCTGACAGTTCAGCTTCTGTCACAGCTGGTATCTCCATCTCTTCTGTTTCAGGATACCTGTGCCCAGAGCCCCCGCCACAGCACCCAGAGTCAGTATTAGGTTTCTCCCCAGTGATCAATCCTTGTGCCAGACAGGCATGTTACCTACTCACGGCAAAACCCACTCTCACCTGCTATCTTTCCTTGGCATTTGGGGATACCCACACCATCAGTTGCTTTTCCTTTCAGTCCCTGAAACACCAGTTCCTTTTCTCTAGAAGTCAACATGATTGCCTTGGACTTTTGAGACAGAAAGAAATGGTTTTCTTTCTTTCCTCTAAAAGAAAGGAAGATCCAGAGCTTAAAAACATAAAGGCATTCATCCCCTCTCTGAGAGTGTGATTGAAGGGAATAATCCCCATCTATCAGTCCTTCTGGATGAGTACCAGCTCCCCCATACCCAGCAGTAGAAAAGAACTTTTTTTTCTTTTTGACTGAAGGAGAAAAAAAAAAATGGACAGAGCTATCTTTTGCAGATCACCCCCCACTAGTTGTCTTAACTCAAGTAGCTGCATTACCAATGAGTGAGTTAAGTTTGATCACTGGTATGCAAACTCCAAGAATCTGTGGGCTAAGTTTGCACACCTGAGGCTGGAAGCTCAGCTACATGTGTGTCCTGCACGCATGTGTGATGAGTGAGGTGGCCTCTGCCCTGAGGAAAGAAGTGTCTAAACCAGGGAGCAGCCAAGGACTGTATCAGACTTCCAGGTCACCAGGGGGGATAGGGCGGGGCTATTGAGGTCAGGAGGCCCAGGCCCAGCTCTGGACAAAGGAGACAGCACTGGGGCAGCTAGTCTGCCTGTGTTTCAACAGTGACACCATGTGGCAGCAACGGCTGCAGGGACGCAGGAAACCATCAGACTTCTGGCTTCCTCTGTGCAAAGCAATTTTGACACTTCATGTCATGCGTGTGCGTGCATGTGTGAGTGTGTATGCACGCATGTGTGCTCTGGGCGTAGGAGTCAACTGGAGTAAAGTGCCAGGGACAGGGAATGGAAGATCTTCAAACACTGTGAAAGGAGGACCTGATTCATTCTATCTGAGGAATAATGAAATGTGAGTATCCCACTGGTGAGGCAGGGCACATGAGTGCAGAGCGAGGAAGAGTCTGATTTCACAGTACGTGGTGCCCCGTAGCCCTCCACCTCCCCAGACTCACAGAGTAAATACCACAAAGGAAAAAGTGTAGGTTTGGTCTGGGGCAGACATCAGTTCAAATCGCACTTCTTCCATTGGTTACTTGTGTGACCATGGACACATTTCCTTAACAATCTGAACTTCGGTTTCCTTTCCTGCCAAGGAGATGAGACACAGAGTCAGTGTGATAACTACAGTCATCAAGAGTCACTGTGCTGAGAGATTTCACATCTTTTCTCAGGACATGTTGATTTGTGGCTCTGGCTGTTAGCATTAGAGTTTCCAGCCCAGATTAGATTGGCTGTTCTCTGAATTATTTATAACAATAACAAATGTGGTGTAAACTACGTATTAGATCAGTATGGTACATTCATATTAGAAAATGCTAGACTGTCATTAAAAATGAAGGCTTTGTGAATTTGAACGCCATTAGAAAGTAAAAAGGGGAGAACATAAAACTCCATTCCCTGTGTGACTCAGCCAGGAGTGCGCTTTCCCGGAGTGTCCATCTGCATATATATGCGTCATGTATGGAATTCACAGAGATGCTGAAGTAGATGCTTAAAGGAGACATAACAGTGTAACCTGGCTTATTGTACCCTCAATGAATCCCCAACAATAATATATATATATATATATATAAAATAAAATAAATTTAAAAAAAGGAGACATAAAAATCTTAAGTCATTAGTAATCTGAAGTTCTCAGGAACTAGAACTGTGCCATAAACTTACGCATTGTCACTTTCTAGGTCAATGCTTTTCAATCTTTTTTATCTCATGGCACACTTGAAGCTATAGTTAAATTTCTGTGGCACACTTAAATTATGTTGATCAAAAAAAAGTGAAAAAAAAATTTTTCACAGCATACCTACAATCTCTCGAGGAGAGTGATTGAAAATCCCCGTTCTAGAGGAGGGAGACAAGATGGCAGACTGAAGCCAGCTTTCAACAGAGGCTCCCGTCCAGAAGGAGAGTTAAGGGACAGGAATTTAGTAAGTATCCTGGTGGACTTGAGCCACACCAAGAGAGAAGGTTGAAGAACGCACATCAACACCGCTAAGACAAGCTGTGATCACAAGGACGCAAACAAAAGGTACAAAATCCACCACCACGCGGAGGGGAGTCCCCCTCCCCCATGAGACCGGCTCAAGAGCCCCACAATTAAACAAACGGGCAGAAATTAAAGGTCCTCCCACTACACTCCATGGGAGAGACCTTCTAAAAACTGGACCTACCTCCCCTACTGGGGTGCCGTGGCATTCTCCTGCTGGGCATAAAACTGAATAAAACTTTAAAAATCCTTTGCCAGCAACCCTGAATCCCCAACACTCCCCTCCCGCCCACTGAGGTATGGAGGCCTGTCCCCCAGGAGTTCGGATCCTTGAGTGATTTCTCAAGGGGAGTGGACAGTCCCCAAGTTGCGACTGGTCAGCATTGACTCTGAGGCACGCGAGTGAGGAGAGGGCACTGGGCTGAGGGGGAGTCACGCCTCGGCGGCACTTCCCTGTGGTGCGGTGCAGCAGCCCTCCCCGTGCATCAATACAGCCAGACATAAAACTGAATGAAACTCTAGCTTCCCCCCCACTCTCACTCGGGGTGTGGGGGCCTGTCCCCCAGGAGTTCGGATCCTTGGGTGATTTCTCGAGGGGAGTGCACAGTGCCCGAGCCGCAACTGGTCAGCGCTGACTCTGAGACACGCGAGCGAGGAGAGGGCACCAGGCTGAGGGGGAGTCACGCCTCGGCGGCACTTCCCTGCAGTACGGTGCAGCAGCCCTCCCCAGGCAACATTACGGCCAGGCACAAAACTGAACAAAACTCTAGCTTCCCCGCTGAGCGCCCCTACTCTCACTCGGGGTCTGGAGGCCTATCCCCCAGGAGTTCAGATCCTTAGGTGATTTCTCGAGGGGAGTGCACAGTGCCCGAGCTGCGTCAGGTCAGCGCTGACTCTGAGACACGTGGGCGAGGAGAGGGCACTCTGCTGAGGGGAAATCAAGCCTTGGTGGCACTTCCCTGCGGTGCGGTGCAGCAGCCCTCCCCGGACAACAATACGGCTGGGCATAAAACTGAATGAAACTCTAGCTTCCCCCCAACTCCCACTCGGGGTCTGGGGGCCTGTCCCCCAAGAGTTCGGATTCTTGGGGGATCTCTCAAGGGGTGTGGACCCAGCATAAACTGCGGCTGCTCAGTGCTGACTCTGGGGCGCGAGACAGAGGAGAAAAGGGTCAGCTGAGTGCCCACACCAGAGTAGCAGTTCCCTGGAGGCAGAGCAACAGCCGATTTTTTCTTTAACGGCAGAACGGCTCACTTCTGGATATTCTGAGGCCACACCCCCTGTCTCTCTGGGCAACCAGAGGAGGCCACCGGTGAGCGGGGGATTTCCTGACACTGCTCACAAACCCGGGAAGCTTCCAGGGCGGGGCTGACCCAGAGAGGTGATCGGATGCAAACCTTCAGTGGCAAAGAAGACACAAACCTCCAGCAGCAAAGATGTTTGAACTCAGAACAGCCCGTCTTCTGTAGGCGATTTCGGCAGGAACAGACAGAACCCCGCAAAGTTGTCTGTTCTGTTCTGTTCTGTTCTGTTAACAGCATCCATCAGGGACGGGGCTAAGCCTGAGTGAACACCTCCTTCCCATCACCTGCATCAAGCGCTCAAAGATGTCAGGCCCCATCTCCTCCTGCTAAATAGCAGCAGTCTGCGGGGGCCTGGAAGACTTCCTTGCGATTCAGGCAGGTACAAACCCCTGGAGTGTCTGTTCACTGCAGGCAACTGGGTTAGCCATCTGCAGAGATACCAGTGACTGGGTCCGACGGAGGGGCAAAGTCGGGAAGGAGACGTCAACCTTCCCAGACTGCTCTGTTTGCTGGGTGGCTCCTCCTGACTCCACGCTGCACTGGGGTGAGCCGTGTCAGAGGAGTCACCAGGCCCCTGTGATCCAGTTCCCAGAGACCTCTTGAACTCTCTCACCCGAGACAGGTGCCGATTGAGACAGTTGATTTGGACCTTTTGAACTGGGCTAATAGACTGAGGACTTTTCAGGCGGTGCCCTGGGTGTGCGGTTGTAGTAAGGTTTGATTCTCCTTTTCCAACTGGGGCCAGAGGGGGGCAGGCAGGGTGACTTAATTGCTGATTTTTCCACACAGCTGAGACTTCAAGCCAGAGTAGAAGTTGCAATAGGATTGAACAGAAACCAGCTGAAAATAAGACAGAACCACTTAGCTCCACCACACAAGACAGGGCCCCAGTTTCTCAGTCCACAACACTGTACGGGCCCTTGATAAAGCCCCAGGGGAAAAATCAAAGGGAGTAAAATAACCATGGGGCGGAATCAGCGGAAAAACTCTGGTAACATGAATAACCAGAATAGATCAACCCCCCCAAGAAAAGATACGGCAGATGTGACTGAAGATCCCATTCATAAACAACTGGCTGAGATGTCAGAAATCGAATTCAGAATTTGGATTGCAGACAAGATTAATAAAATGGAATTAGAAATTTGAGGAGAAATTCAAAAGTTGTCTCAAGAATTTAACGAATTTAAAGACAAAACCACCAAAGACTTAGACACACTGAAGCAAGAATTTACAGCCCTCAAAGATATGAAAAATACAGTAGAATCCCTCAGCAACAGAATGGAGCAAGCAGAAGAAAGGATTTCTGACATTGAAGATAAAGTCTTCGAATGCTCCCAATCTCTCAAAGAGGAAGAGAAATGGAGAGCAAAAACGGATCACTCACTCAGAGAGCTCTCAGATAATTCGAAAAAAAGCAATATACGAATTATTGGGATTTCTGAGAATGATGAAGTGGCCTCGAAGGGCACAGAAGCCCTTCTGCATGAAATTATGAAAGAAAATTTTCCAGACATGCCTAGAGAATCTGAAATTCAGATAGCAGACAGCTTCAGAACCCCAGCACGATTCAACCCCAATAAGTCATCCCCCAGACATATCATAATTAGCTTCACTAAAGTTAACATGAAAGAGAAGATTCTCAAAGCAGCCCGGCGAAAGAAAACTATTACGTACAAAGGTAAGAATATTAGAATAACTGGAGATCTCACTGCTGAAAATTTTCAAGCCAGAAGAGGGTGGTAATCAACTTTTAATCTCCTAAAGCAAAATAACTTTCAACCCAGGATCTTGTATCCAGCTAAACTGAGTTTCATCTATGATGGAGAAATTAAATACTTCAATGACATTCATATGTTGAAAAAATTTGCCATAAGTAAACCAGCTCTTCAGGATATTCTCAGACCTATCCTCCACAATGACCAACCCAATCCTATACCACAAAAGTAAACTCACTCAGAAACTTCGGATCAAACTCCAACTTCCACACTGGTGAAAGGATTAAAAATGTCCACTGGACCTTTGAAAAACTCGATACCCAAAATTCCACCAGACTTATCAATACTCTCCATCAATGTGAATGGCTTAAACTGTCCTCTAAAGAGGCATAGGTTAGCTGACTGGATACAAAAACTCAAGCCAGATATTTGTTGCATACAAGAGTCACATCTTAACTTAAAAGACAAATACAGACTCAGGGTGAAAGGATGGTCATCCATATTTCAGGCAAATGGTAATCAGAAAAAAGCAGGTGTTGCAATTTTATTTGCAGATACAGTAGGCTTTAAACCATCAAAAGTAAGGAAGAACAAGAATGGTCACTTTATATTTGTTAAGGGTAATACTCAACATGATGAGATCTCAATTATTAATATCTATGCACCCAACCAGAATGCACCTCAATTTATAAGAGAAACTCTAACAGACATGAGTAACTTGATTTCCTCCAGCTCCATAATCGTCGGAGATTTCAACACTCCTTTGGCAGTGTTGGATCGATCCTCCAGCAAGAAGCCGAGCAAAGAAATCTTAGATTTAAACCTAACCATCCAATATTTAGATTTAGCAGACATCTATAGAACATTTCATCCCAAGAAAACTGAATACACATACTTCTCATCAGCCCACGGAACTTACTCCAAAATTGACCACATTTTAGGTCACAAGTCTAACCTCAGTAAATTTAAAGGAATAGAAATTATTCCTTGCATCTTCTCGGACCATCATGGAATAAAACTTGAAGTGAGTAACAACAGGAATCTGCATACCCATACAAAAATATGGACGTTAAATAACCTTATGCTGAATGATAGCTGGGTCAGAGATGAGATTAAGAAAGAAATCGCCAATTTTTTGGAACAAAACAACAATGAAGACACAAACTATCAGAACCTATGGGGCACCGCAAAGGCAGTTCTAAGAGGGAAATTTATAGCACTGCAAGCCTTCCTCAAGAGAACGGAAAGAGAGGAAGTTAACAACTTAATGGGACATCTCACGCAACTGGAAAAGGAAGAACATTCCAACCCCAAACCCAGTAGAAGAAAAGAAATAACCAAAATTAGAGCAGAATTAAATGAAATTGAAAACAAAAGAATAATACAACAGATCAATAAATCAAAAAGCTGGTTTTTTGAAAAGGTCAACAAAATAGATAAACCTCTGGCCAACCTAATCAGAAAAAAAAGAGTAAAATCTCTAATATCATCAATCAGGAACAACAAAGACAAAATAACAACGGACTCATCAGAAATCCAAAAAATCCTTAATGAATATTACAAGAAACTTTATTCTCAGAAATATGAAAATCTGAAGGAAATTGACTGATACCTGGAAGCACGCCACCTTCCAAGACTTAACCAGAATCAAGTGGAAATGTTGAACAGACCCATATCAAGTTCAGAAATAGCATCAACTATACAAAACCTCCCTAAAAAGAAAAGCCCGGGACCAGATGGTTTCACGTCTGAATTCTACCAAACCTTTAAAGAGGAATTAGTACCTATATTACTCAACCTGTTCCAAAAGGTAGAAAAAGAAGGAAGACTACCCAACACGTTCTATGAAGCAAACATCACCCTGATCCCCAAACCAGGAAAAGACCCAACAAGAAAAGAAAATTATAGACCAATATCACTAATGAATATAGATGCAAAATTATTCAACAAGATCCTAACAAACAGAATCCAGCAAGACATCAAACAAATTATACATCATGACCAAGTTGGTTTTATCCCAGGTTGTCAAGGCTGGTTCAATATACATAAATCTATAAATGTAATTCAGCACATAAACAAATTAAAAAACAAAGACCATATGATTCTCTCAATTGATGCAGAAAAAGCTTTTGACAATATCCAGCATCCCTTCATGATCAGAACACTCAAGAAAATTGGTCTAGAAGGGACTTTTCTTAAACTGATAGAGGCCATCTACAGCAAACCCACAGCCAATATCATATTGAATGGAGTTAAATTGGAATCATTTCCACTCAGGTCAGGAACCAGACAAGGCTGCCCATTGTCTCCATTGCTTTTCAACATTGTAATGGAAGTTTTAGCCACTGCAATTAGGGAAGAAAAGGCGATCAAGGGTACCCATATAGGGTCAGAAGAGATCAAACTTTCGCTCTTCGTAGATGATATGATTGTGTATCTGGAAAACACTAGGGACTCTACCACAAAACTCCTAGAAGTGATCAAGGAATACAGCAGCGTCTCAGGTTACAAAATCAACATCCATAAATCGGTAGCCTTTATATACACCAACAACAGTCAAGTTGAAAAAGCAGTTAAGGACTCTATCCCATTCACAGTAGTGCCAAAGAAGATGAAATATTTGGGAATTTACCTAACAAAAGACGTGAAAGATCTCTATAAAGAGAACTATGAAACTCTAAGAAAAGAAATAGCTGAAAATGTTAACAAATGGAAAAACATACCATGCTCATGGCTGGGAAGAATCAACATTATCAAAATGTCCATACTACCCAAAGCAATATATAATTTCAACGCACTCCCTATTAAAGTTCCACTGTCATATTTTAAAGATCTTGAAAAAACAATACTTCGTTTTATATGGAATCAGAAAAAACCTCGAATAGCCAAGACATTACTCAGAAATAAAAACAAAACAGGAGGAATCACACCACCAGACCTCAGACTTTACTACAAATCGATAGTGATCAAAACAGCATGGTATTGGCACAAAAACAGAGAAGTAAATATCTGGAACAGAATAGAGAACCAAGAGATGAATCCAGCTACTTACCGCTATTTGATTTTTGACAAGCCAATTAAAAACATTCAGTGGGGAAAAGATTCCCTATTTAACAAATGGTGCTGGCTGAACTGGCTGGCAACCTGCAGAAGACTGAAATTGGACCCACACCTTTCACCATTAACTAAGATAGACTCTCATTGGATTAAAGATTTAAACTTAAGACACGAAACTATAAAAATACTAGAGGAGAATGCAGGGAAAACCCTTGAAGAAATTGGTCTGGGTGAGTATTTCATGAGGAGAACCCCCCGGGCAATTGAAGCAGCTTCAAAAATACACTACTGGGACTTGATCAAACTAAAAAGCTTCTGCACAGCTAAGAACACTGTAAGTAAAGCAAACAAACAGCCCTCAGAATGGGAGAAGATATTTGCAGGGTATATCCCTGACAAAGGTTTAATAACCAGAATCCACAGAGAACTCAAACGCATCAGCAAGAAAAAAACAAGGGATCCCATCGCAGGCTGGGCAAGGGATTTGAAGAGAAACTTCTCTGAAGAAGACAGGCGCACGGCCTTCAGACATATGAAAAAATGCTCATCATCTTTAATCATCAGAGAAATGCAAATCAAAACTACTTTGAGATATCATCTACCTCCAGTGAGACTAGCCTATATCACAAAATCTCAAGACCAGAGATGTTGGTGTGGATGCGGGGAAAAGGGAACACTTCTGCACTGCTGGTGGGAATGCAAATTAATACATTCCTTTTGGAAAGATATATGGAGAACACTCAGAGATCTAAAAATAGATCTGCCATTCAATCCTGTAATTCCTCTGCTGGGCATATACCCAGAAGACCAAAAATCACAACATAACAAAGATATTTGTACCAGAATGTTTATTGCAGCCCAATTCATAATTGCTAAGTCATGGAAAAAGCCCAAGTGCCCATCGATCCACGAATGGATTAATAAATTGTGGTATATGTATACCATGGAATACTATGCAGCCTTAAAGAAAGATGGAGACTTTACCTCTTTCATGTTTACATGGATGGAGCTGGAACATATTCTTCTTAGTAAAGTATCTCAAGAATGGAAGAAAAAGTACCCAATGTACTCAGCCCTACTATGAAACTAATTTGGGGCTCTCACATGAAAGCTATAACCCAGTTACAACCTAACAATAGGGGGAAGTGGGAAAGGGGGGTGGTGGGTAGAGGGAGGGGGATCGGTGGGATCACACCTGTGGTGCATCTTACGGGGGTATTTGCCAAACTTGGTAAATGTAGAATGTAAATGTTTTGGCACAGTAACTGAGATAACGCCGGAAAGGCTATGTTAACCATTGTGATAAAAATGTGTCAAATGGTCTATGAAGCGAGTGTATGATGCCCCATGATCATATCAATGTATACAGTTATGATTTAATAAAAAAAATAAATAAAATAAATAAAAAAAAAGAAAATCCCTGTTCTAGAGAGTGCCTAACACTGTTGGATGAATGCACACCCAGAGCCAGGCGAAGCTGGAGAGGCTGTGCCCACCACAAGTTATCTCACCATCTCAGTCCCCCCTACTGGAAAGATGTGGATGTTCTGCTCACCATTGGTAAGTCATGCCCCTTGCAGCATTGCCTACACAGGATTTAGCTACTGTGATGGACATTTTTCTGCTGTTAGGATCCCCATGTAGCTCATTGTTACTACAGTGATATTATCTAGAAGCACCTGCCATCTGGCATATATAAAAACATGAATTATAATGCAAGGGGCTCAAGTTTCCTTTTTCCACAAGTATCCCAAATAAAATATCCAAACATAGCATGTATATTAATTTTTTTTTTTTTTAAATAGTGTCTTGCTCTGTTGCTCAGGCTGGACTGCAGTGGCCTAATGACAACTCACTATAACCTTGTACTCCTGAGCTCAGCGACTCTCCTGCCTCAGCCTCAGAGAACATTGGCTGGGAAACAGATGCTTGTTTGACACTGAATCTGAGCCCCGAATCGTTGTGCTGTATTACTAATATGCTAGTGCCTTTGTTTAAACTACTCATAGGCCTGCAGCTTATGATTAAACGTCTTATATTTTACTTTTTCCCTACAAAATAACTCTTGACTCAGCAAGGAGCAATGATTAGACGTATGGCTTTAAGCCAGATTGCTTGAGTTTGAATTCGGTCACTTATAAGAGTAAATATAATATTATAATTGGTATTGAGTTTGAGAACTTCTCAGTAGAATTTAATAATTTCAGAGGAAGTCAGCAAGGATTAGAAGAAAACAAAACAAAACAATAGCAATAGCACCAGGACAACAGAATCTGTTTCCTGGACAGCCTTCAGCGGGTGCTCTGGGAAAGGCCCCAGTCCTGGAAGGCCCGTCGAGCAGTGATTCTCCGACCCCTCGGGGCAGAGCAAAATGCTCCAACCTGGACTCAGCCTCGGTGAAGACTGACGTGTGGCTTCAGTGGGTGAGTGACAAGGGCAAAAACCATATTTGTTTATACTCAACACCTTAGCACTGATCTATAAAATGATTTGTTTGCTGATAAATTAAGTTCCATATGTAAGGGGCAATAATTCTTCCTTGTTACAGTGTGGGCAGTCAAGAGCAAAAGTTTCCTCTTCATTCGTCCATCATCACATTATAGTAGCATTTTCTTGCAATAATAATTGTCATTTGATTAACTTCAGTGTAACAAGCTGAAAACACAGTAATTAATGGTGACAAAGCTTTGAGAAAATGCAAATGCTATACTGAATTAATAACAAATGCCTTTTTGTTATCAAAGATACAAATAATTGATTTTTTGTCTTTTTAATACCATATTCCAGTGTCATCAAATAAATATTTCTACCTAGAGATTAAGAAAAGGGTAAAATGATAGTATTAGATTTTAAAACCTCAGTTCAGGCTGTATCAAATACATATGCTGAGCACTTTAAATCAATGTATATCAAACTTTTCTCAATTACAGTGGAAACTTTTCATTGATATTTTAAAAAATCCTATGAACCATGCACAAGAAAGCATAAAACAGATAAGAGAGATTTTCTATGTACTGGGACTGGCCTGAGGGTGGCCTGTGTTCTTCATCTCAAGGCTCTCAGAGCTCCAAAGGCAACTCCTAGTTTTCTTCGGCTCTGTTGACTATGCTGAACATCCTCAAAATATTTATATGATGTTCAAAATACTTCCCCAGCCAGCATCCTTTATTTTTTTCTCTCCAAAGTTTCTAAAACTTCCTACTAAACCAACAAAAATGAATTACTTGTTCTAAAATGGAGCAGGAACTAATTTTCTTGCTAATTTAATTTTCTCCAAAATGATTTTAGGTTGGTATAAAGGTACCCATTGAACAGCTAAAGAAAAATATAACTTGCCTAAGGTTACCTAGAAATTGTGGAACTGAATCCTAAACCCGGGTCTTTCTCATTTCAAAGCCTTAAGCAACTTCATTAAGATACCCCACTGTACAATTCCAACGCAGAGTAAAGGAACAGTGTGTCTTCCTCAGACAGCCCATCTGATCACGGGCAAATGTGTGCTTTTCATTAGGATTTCTGAAGCACTGAAAAGTGTGAAGAAACACAACTAGCATTGCTGGAGATTTTAGTTTGATGGTGGTTTTTCCTACAGTAGCTACTGGTTGTCTAAATGAGCAAGGCTACTTTGTTTTCAAAGGTAATAAGTCAAAAGGAAAAAAATGTTTCCTTATAAATAACTCTAAGTTTTTTAATAAAAATTTTCATACCACTTATCATTGTTAATTTTTTAACACATGGTAGGGGGAGCAAGATGGCAGACAAGAAACAGCTTTTCAGAGCCTCACTCTGTGGCCCTGGGTAGAGTGCTGTAGCATCACAGCTCACAGCAACTTCAAACTCTTAGGTTTTGTGCAATCCTCTTGCCTCAGCCTCCGGAGCAGCTGGGACGACCAGTGACTGCCACAACACCAGGATAGTTTTTCTATTTTTCAGTAGAGTCAGGGTCTTGCTTTTGCTCAGGCTGGTCTCCAACTCCTGAGCTCAAGCAATCCACCTTCCTCAGCCTCCCAGAGAGCTAGGATTGCGTGAGCCACCATGCCTGTCTACCACTTATGACCTTAATCCTCCATCCTCATTGTGCCGAACTGTATCTTTTCCTTTCTTGTCCCTCCAGACCTTTAGGAGTCAGAGGATTATTAGGATACTTCCACATAAAACCAATATGAAACTCAAAAGTCTGGAAATTTTGTATACTGGTGACAGTCCCATGCAAAGCTCCGAAGAATTTCCTTCATATCCTAATTCTGCAGCTTTCAGTCTGACCCAACAGCTATTACAGAACTGTTTACTAGAAAGTTATTCTATTCCCAGCAAAGGGATATGAAATCATGCCTTAGCCGTAGAAAAGGCCACTATGTCAAGTGAGTGGGAAACGTTAGCATCAATGTATAAATAGTTGTGAAGACATTTTGTCCAGTGTTGAAGCTGTGTAAGTGTAATACACTACAAACCATATGTCCTTATTTATTGTATTTGTAAGGCTGTGTTACTTCTTGGTGAATTCTCATGAGACTTCCCTGTACTTCCCAGAGTTTACATTTGTTACTGTCATTGTTTTTATTGTTTTTAGCATGTATTTTTATACATCCATTATCTATAGCTCTTAATTGTCACATCATTCACAAAGATAGGCATAGTATTCTGAGAAGTGGTCTTTGGCTAGACAGTTCTGAAATGAACTGGAATAATACAACTCAAGGTTGTCTAGTCCAATAATACTAAAAATGAAACCAATAGCTTTCACTTAGGCTGTGCAAGTCATCACTCTAAGTTTTACAGATACTTGATTCCCTGAATTCTCATGATGAGTCTAGAAGTTAAGTACTATTACTGTAGAAACAGGCAGCGTGTTTAAGTAGTTTGTCTTAGGTCACCCAGCTAATGAGTGAAATTTGGCTTTGATTCAAGTAAGGGTGAATGGGAAAAAAGATATTGCTCTCTCCAGAAAAAGAGTACCCATTTAATCCACCTTAAAAAAAATTGCATCAGGGAGAGAAGAGGAGAGGAAAAGGGGGTAGAGGGAGGACAATTGGCAGGATCTCGTCACATGTGCACAATGTGAGGGTGTTCAGCACACCCCTCGGTGAAGGGCTCAACGATAACTTGAATTTCACCTTAGAAATGAAAACAATGTAATCTAAACATTTGTACCCTCACATTAATCTGAAATTTTTGCAAATGTATCTATCATCTTCTTTAGTGCTGTATCGTTAATCAAGAGAGGCTACCACATCAAATAATAGCAAAATCTCAACAGCTTAAAATTAAAAGTTTTGTTTCTCACTTCCATGTCCATGGTGAATTGGTTGGGTGCGCCATCTTCAGTGTCCTGTGCCAGAGGAGAAAGAGCTATCTCAGTTACACTGTAGACCTTAAGTGTTCTGACTGCAGGTGACATGCATTGTTCTCAAGGAAGTCACATGATCATGAGTAACTGCAGTTTAGGTGCCCAGAAAAGGTGATCTAAATGGAAATACTTGGTGAACATCACTGTTGACCCTCACAGGCCCCCACATCTATTTTCCAAGGGAAAGGAAGGAAAAAAAATAAATAAAGACTTACAGGCATACGCCTTCTGACTCAGTTTGCACAAAGTTAATGAGGATTATACTACTGGATCCCATGGAGCAGTTAGTGAGAAAGGTTAAACTCAACAGTTATTAAATGCAGGATGGATCCTGCTTGCACAATGAAATGAGTTTCTGATCTCATCCTTTGATGACTCACAAACCCTCCCTCTGCCCACAGTAAGCACGTTTTCAGGTGGCAACTTAGAGCTTTCCTTGGAGTCCTGCCCTACTCACTCTGCTGCCTTCTAACACAAGTGACACCTGAGTAAATTCTGATTGACTGACTCATTCTCCTCTATTCATTTAGTCACTCTCTAGCTCAACTCATTGATTTCTGTCAGAAATATTTTTTGAGTAAGTGCTTTGGCACTGACTTCATGTTAAACATCTGGAGATACAAAGACATAAAAAGCAGGGATTGTTCTTTAAAAGAGTTCACAGTCTCCAAAGGCAAACTAAATATAACAGATTTAACCTGCACCCACAGATTTTCTGACAGTGGAGGCAGGAGGAAGGTTGGTGAATCCCACGGTGCTAACCAGAATTCCAGCCTTTCCTACTGGTTGTGGCCAAAACCAACTCTACGAAGCTGTAGAATCTGTCCTTCCTTCACTTTGGCAATCTAAAGCCTTCCCGAAATCTTAGCCCATCCTGTCCATACAGAAAGTTTCTCAACAGGAATATTTATCAGGTTTTCTACATGTAGTGTATACCTTAAGGAAAAGGCAATTGAAATTTTTTAGGTTGAGTTGTTAAAACTAAAAAAGAAAAGAAACAATTCCATTGAAAGTATAGATGATATGCTAGAAAGAAGAGGGGAACATGAGGCAGAGACTAGTAGGGCGCTGTTGTAAGAGACTGAGTTTGGAGGGGCAGAAAGAGTTGGGACTGAGTCTCCCGCCCACACATGCTGTCTGGCCTCATGGGGGTGCTGTCATCATTACACTGCACGCCAGGTGTGGGCATCTGGGACTGACTCCAGGTGTGGGCATCTGGGATCGCACTCCAGGTGTGGGCATCTGGGACTGACTCCAGGTGTGGGCATCTGGGGCCGCACTCCAGGTGTGGGCATCTGGGGCCGCACTCCAGGTGTGGGCACCTGGGGCCGCACTCCAGGTGTGGGCACCTGGGACTGCACTCCAGGTGTGGGCTTCTGGGGCTGCACTCCAGGTGTGGGCATCTGGGGCCGCACTCCAGGTGTGGGCACCTGGGACCGCACTCCAGGTGTGGGCATCTGGGACTGCACTCCAGGTGTGGGCATCTGGGACTGCACTCCAGGTGTGGGCTTCTGGGGCTGCACTCCAGGTGTGGGCATCTGGGGCTGCACTCCAGGTGTGGGCATCTGGGGCCGCACTCCAGGTGTAGGCATCTGGGACTGCACTCCAGGTGTGGGCTTCTGGGGCTGCACTCCAGGTGTGGGCATCTGGGGCTGCACTCCAGGTGTGGGCATCTTGGGCCACACTCAAGGCTGATGTCAGGGACACCAAAGCAAAATTAAGGTGATCCTCGAGTGGTTGCCTGCTCTGGTGTGTTGAACAGGGGTAGAATCAATGCATCCCTGGTTTCTTTTGTAAGGTCTTAGACGAAACCAGATGTACAGCTTGGGTGGGTAAAATCTGGCAGGCAGGTCCTGTCCACCGAGCGAGGAGGCAGACGCAGCAGCAGACTCTGCAGTGCCCGTGCCACATGCCTCTGCACCCTTCCATTTCTAATAATGCTGCCCATGTTCTAGGCAGCCTGTCCAACAAATAGTGGAATGCAAGACACTAAGTGATTTTAATTATCTTGTAGCTACATTGACAACAATTAAAAGAAACAAGGGAAAGAATCTTTTCTTTTCTTTTTTCTTTTTTTTTTTTTTTTTTTGTAGTTTTTGGCCGGGGCTGGGTTTGAACCCACTACCTCTGGCATATGGGGTTGGTGCATTACTCCTTTGAGCCACAGGTGCCACCCAAAAGTAATCTGAATAATGTATTTTATTTAACCCCATATATCTCATACATTTTTCAATATACAATCAATATAAATATAATTAGAGCTGTATTTTTCTTATTTTAAGTACTATTTATTTGAATCCTAGAGGGAGTTTCATGCTCACAGCACATCTCAGGTTGAAATTAGGCATTTTTCAGGCCTTCTGCAGATACACAAGGCTGGTGATAACTGAATTTGATGGCATTTGAGGGCTCTTTATTCACTTGCCTTGAAATTGTTATTTATAACATTTTATAAAATGATAGTAAGTCAGAAATGAAGACAAATCATATTACTCAAAACATTTGTCTTTTACCATAACAGGTAAACAACACTTCTAATCTTTCTTGACATTCACATTATCCCATATTTAGTCTTGCATCAATGTATAATACCTAGATCTATATAGTTTTTATATTTTTTAACAAACATACTCACATAATATAGTTTTATGAAGTGATGGAATGCTTCCAATTTTAACTAACGTTTCTTTTTATTAAGTATTCAAGCATATGCTAGAATATATTTGATTCATTTAATTTTACACGTGATCTCTCAATTGTCAGTCTTTATTGTAATTTTTTCTAGCCTTATTTGAGAGATTAATGAACACGATTTAGGGCTACTCTCAAATTCAATTCATGAATGGTTGTTCAGGAGTTTATAAAGTTTAATTCTGGGTTTCATAAGAAGGTCAGTATAAAAAATATTACAATTTACCCATTTGATTATTTCCCTAGAAATAACTACAATCTGCCTCTGACCTTCATTCAGGGAGCTCACTTCTGCTCAAACCATCCATTTATAGGCTCTGAAGTGTTATAGAAATCGTCCTCTTTTTCTCTTTATTTGGCTGAACTTCTCATTTTAGGAACTGCAATTCTACTTCCATGGTCTCCCCAGCTCTTTCTGAAAATTACAGTGGGGCATCTCACATGCATTCCCAAACAATTTCATCAACTTGTCAAGTTCAACATATTTTTTTCCTTATATTGAGACAGAAGATAAACATGTCTTCCAGCTATTTTCATGACACCTGCACTAACTGGGAACGCTACCACCACGCCTGGTGCTGTCACCCTGTTACTGTTTCACTGTTACATTCAAGTGACTCCCTCTCCCAGATGAGACTCTCTACCAAAGTCTCACTGCACTGAGACAACTCCATACTACTTTTAAAATTGCCATCCTCTTCCAATTTCAAGAGTAAATGTTTGGCTGAAACACATTTTTGAAGGATTAGGTACATGGGAAATACTATTATGAGCATTTTTGATGTACAAGGCAGTATCCAGAGCCCAGATGCTGCAATGGTCATGCCACACGCCTGTTGTGCCCTTTCCTGGTCTAGAGGAGGAGTTTGGGATATGCTGAGGATGAGGCATGGTCCAGACAGAGACCTCTGCAGGGCAAAAGAACTCAGCAAAGTTTTTAGCAGTAATACTGGTCTGGATTAACAAATTAGAAACATGTGGAGCTCAAATGCATGGCTTATAGGGCATTTGCTGACTTCTGAGCCATGTGAAAGGCAGCACAGAGCTCTTATCCCATTCAACATATTTTCCAACTTTTGAACTCTGTGGAATGGGAGGCTAAAAACTAAGCTGGAAACCACTCAAGAGCAGAAATGGCTTTCTTCCTAAAGTTTGGGAGGGCCACTCTCTACAACTGGAATCAAGGCAAAAGTAGATCGAGTCTTGCTGGATGGACTCCAATCCAGCACCTGCCGCCTCAATTCCTGGTGGGACTGAGGTGATCAAGCTTTCCCCCTACCGCCCTAACAGAGGAACGAGAATCTTCTCTTGTAGAATATGATGTCATCTGGTGCCTCCGAATTTCTCTTATATACAATGTTAGATGTACAAAAGAAATTACTAGACATGGAAAAAGGTAAGTTTATATGAGTGATAATCAATAAGAAAAGGAAGACATCAGACAGCCCCACATTTGCCCTGGATAGTGGAGCTGCCAGTTAGTGAGTTGAAACTGAGCAGAGGCAGAGGTGGAGGCATCGGTATCAGCATATGCTGGACCAGATACAAGACCCAGGACAAGGAAGAGCAGGAAGGGAGCAGACAGCCAATGGATTCCAAAGCCTACAGGACACCCAGAGGAAGGGAAGCTACTTACAGGGTCTGAGAAAGGCTGGCAAATAGAAGGAGAACCACTATTGTGTGGAGCCAACAACAAAGCCAGAGAGTATTTGGAGAAGGAAGACGAGACCACTGCAAAGAGGTCAAGCGAGGCAGGGCAAAGAGACACTTGTGCAGCTGTGGGGGAGTAGAGACTGGGGACTTCAGCATCCAAGCTGAGCTGCGAAAGGTTCTCATCTTCAATTAACATATTTGGAGGAATGGTTAAATTACAAACATGTGAAAGCAAACCCACCAGAAGTTCAGACAACCCACTGGAGTATCAAATGTTCCTTTATGTTGCTTTAGATATTTTCTTGACCTTCATTGACATTTCTTTAATTACATTACATGTCTTCCCTTCAAGAACTAATAGTGTCACTATTTGATTCTCATAAAAAGTAAATGAATTGAAATTTTAAAGGCACAGATACAAGATCGTTACCAGTGAGACAACTTTGAGCCAGCTGTTAGTTAAGCTTTTACTTTGTGTTTTTGAAATATATAATATTTGCTTTAATAGACAATTTCTGCTTCTCTAACATTACCCTTTACATGAGTGCTCAGAAATCTTTTTCTGTAAAGGGCCAGCTACTAAATATTTCAGGCTTTGGGAGCCACATACCATCACATAGTCTTTTTTAATAATTCATTAAAATTTTACAAACCAATTCTTAGCTTGCAGGCTCTACAAGAACAGACTGTGGGACAGATTTAATCTGTGGACCACAGTTTGCCCATTCCTCCTTCCACCTTGAAATATTTATGGTGTAATATGTGCTTCATTTTACTTATTGTGCTCTATCTTCTTCATATAAATGAATTTATATATAATTTTTATATATTTAAATATGGCATTTACATAGACAATGATTCTTTATATCTAAGTTGTTTATATCGAAAGTTATTATTATGATATGTTACAAACGTTTCCTTTTATTTGTTTCTTCAAGAGTTGATCAAGATCACCCAAGTGAAATCTAAATACTAGGAGCTCACTCTGAAAATCATTCTGGTTTAGATGTTTCCTATGAGAGTCTTGAAAATCAAAATTATATTTCAAACTAAGAATTCTTAGAAATTTGCAGTTGTTGGCTACAGAAACCAATTTATAATCACTCACACTTTCATATGAAGAATAGATCACAACTATGGCCCAGGATGGAGGAGGGAGGTGGGGGGTGGGGGGGAGGGGGACGTCAGATCGAGGGAGGGTGAATGGTGGGATCACACCTATGGTGCATAATGCAAGGGTACATGTTGGATATATGAAGTATAGAGTATAAATGTCTTAACACAATAATTAAGTAAACGAGATGAGGTATATATTAACCAGTATTTAAGCATTCCTAATTTTATATGAAATCAGCACATTGTACCCAATAAATGCATTAATGTATACATGATCTATGTATTTATGATTTAATAAAAAAAAAACATGATAACATCTAATTGTAAAATATCTTTGGCTGGGTTATCTACTTCTCTATCAGGAAATCGGATGACTCCATAGTGATTTATTTGTAGATATGTCTGTGTTTCTCAATGAACAGCAAGGGAAGGACCAGTCTGTTTCACTGTCCAGCCCAAGAGACAGCAGCATCTGAAACAAAAGGAGCACAGCCAAAGCACAGTTGGTTTTAACATAATAAAACACAAAAGACTTGGACTTATTCCTCAATTCCAGGAGGAAGGTTCTTTGCTGTAGGAGGACTGCAAAAGACAGGACAGACTGTGCATGAGTCCAGTCACCAGTTGAAATCTGGTCTTCAAAACTAACAGATGGGCCCAGCCCAGGGCCCCCAAGGCTGCGCTCGCAGTACACACTGTGAAAAGCTCCAGCGAACAAAACGTTTCCTGAGCACTGGCAACTTTCTGTGTGTCGACCTGTGTCTAGAGAGTCACTTGTGGCCAAGTAAGTTAACAAAAGTAGTAAAACAATCAGTAACTATCAAAGAGTCATGGCAGAAAGTGGAGGACAAGCAGAAAAGAGCTCCAATGGCTAAATTAAAATAAAGGAGGTGCTCAAATTGTGGAAATCAGAGGATTGCAGGACCAAGAAAAACTTTAACTATATTCTCTTATTTCCAGGAAAGACTGTTTTTTAATTTTACTCTTGGAATTTTCCAAAGAAAATTCTTCTGGTTTCTTTGTAAATGTGTTAGAGCTCTTCTCAATCCCAATTAGTCATGCTGGGACTCGAGTTTTATCTTTCTTTGTATATCTGGCTGTATATTTTTCTACATTAAAGGATAGTTTTGGTTTTGTCCAAAGTGCTCTACTGAAATGCTCTTTGGAGACAACTGCAAATGTAAATCAGAATTGTTGGTGCTGTAAACAATAATCCAAGCCTTTTTAAAAACGCTTAGTGGAAACAGCACATACTGTTTGACATGAACTTCTTCACCATGAACTCAACACAGAATCCCATTGCTCTAAAAACGTGGGAAGGCATTAGGGTAGTATAGCATACTAAATATCTTCATTCCTTATGCAGCTTAGATGTCTGTGGAGCTCACTTGGCTCTTTGAGATTCTGACCACTTCATCCCTCACGATTTGGGAGTTGTAGTCCCATAATCACTTTTGCTGCTTTTACTGAAGTTCCCGCCTCACTGACATCCCACGTTGGGCTGTTCTCTTATCCCTGTGCTGATCCAGATATAAAAAGAAGCCCCTTTTCTTTCACTTCCCTGCCCAAACAATCTATACAATGCATTGAGGGTAGAGTTTGCTTATTTCAAAAAGGGGGTCGGGGGAGAAGAGCTTATTGTGTAGAAATGCAACCAACCTAAAATTGGAAATTAAACATCCTTATTGTTAAAGTTGTCTTGCTTTCTTGCTCCTGGGATTACTCATTGGCTACCTTCTAGGCAATCCCAGCCTCCAGCCACACTCTCTCCCTGACCCCTGACCCTACATGTTTTGTCCCTCTGTCTTTCTCTACTTTTGTGCTCCATAAATTTGGAACTATCTTCTGGAAACTAAAACTTTAAGCCATTTTTCACTTAATCCTGGACGTTGGGTCTACTTTTGGATATCCAAAACATTGTTAATATTTCTAGTTAAGGGAAGGATATTCTAACATGGATCTCACCCAAGAACAATATAGAAGGATTGAAATTTTAGGCTATTTTTGCTTCTCTTTTCCATTTCTACAAAGGCAAAAGCAGTACAGAAGTACATTTTTCCTCTGAAATGAATTATTCTCCCTTACATCTAGTAGATATAACAACAGTAAATTTGGGCTTGGAATAACAATCTTCCTTTACTATGTTAAAACCGAAACTAAACAAACAAAAAACAGAGGGAGGGGCTCCAGTTGAGCTTACCCAGTTTAGGCTGTGGGCTAGTGTTTCATATATGGGTGTATACCAACTCTTTTTTTTTTTTCCTTTTTTTTTTTTTTTTATTGTTGGGGATTCATTGAGGGTACAATAAGCCAGGTTACACTGATTGCAATTGTTAGGTAAAGTCCCTCTTGCAATCATGTCTTGCCCCCATAAAGTGTGACACACACCAAGGCCCCACCCCCCTCCCTCTGTCCCTCTTTTATTTATATAAAGACATGCGAGGGCTATGCTATGCTGTTCACTGTGATAGTCACTAGTTACATGTGGGTGGCTATTTAGATTTGCATTTTAATTCATTAAAAGTAAACAAAATTAAAAGTATTTTCTCAGTGACACTAGATACGTTTCAGCTACTCAATAGCCAAATGTAGCTAACGTCTACTCTGATGGATAGTACAGAATCATAGCAGAAATTTCTATCAGAGTTGTTCTAATAGGAAAGATTGAAAAAACCATGACCAAGGAGATTCAAGTTTGAAACAATGAGGCTAAACAGTCTCAGAGATCCACCGTAAACCAAGTATCTTTGAATTTTAGTATGCCCACCAGGAAATTCTGAGTTCTTCACTGCTTCTGGAACTCTTGAAGAAATACCTACTGATCACCTTGTTAGCGGACAGAAATGTCTTTATTAAAGTTGAGGGAGGTGGAGTAAATTTCATCACAGTGAGCAAGGACACGTATCGTGATAGGACTCACTCACTGACTGCCTTTTAATAAACTGGCTCTTAATCTGAGCCCAGTTAAATTCAACAATCTCACTCAGTTCTTACTCTAGTTGATGTAATGTAGATTACAAAGTAGCACGTGAGTGCTGCGTGTTTATTCTCTGATCAGAGTAATTTGTATGAGGTAATTAAAGAAATTATTAAGGGACCTCCAGAGAAATCTTAGAATAGGAGCTTTTGATATTTTATCCATGGCTTTGAATGCAGGAACCTTCCCACACATGAAAAAGTGTCACACATTAAAGGGGAAAATTTAATTAATTAAAATATATTCATAATGTCTATCATACATCACACTTTATGTATACTGTCTATTAAGAGCTCAACAATCTCGTGAAGCAGAGAGATCAAGGCATGCTTGTTGAGTAAGCAAGGAGTGTGTTTCTACTGACAATGAGCTTGGAAATGAAGGGGTGAGATTGTTATGATGGGGCAGGACAGTGTCAAATGTGTAGTCGCTGACAAATCTGGGGGTCATGAGACCATCTTGTTTCTAGTGAGCAGTGGGTTTGAGGTGACTGCCTTTCCTTGTGTGCTGGCATGACCTGATCTTCAGTGAGTAGTAGCGACTTGGCATTCCTGTGCTCCCTGCCTGCCTGACTGGCTCACACTCTGAGAGGCAGCATGGTGGGGTGAAGAGAAGATTTGGGAGCACGACTCTGCACCTGTTAGGGATGTGGCCTGGAAGAACAATCTCATCTCTCCAATGCCATCACCTCATGTGTCACATGGGATTAATAACACTGCTTTCATTCGATTGATTGTTGCCTTTGCTGTTTTTATTTTGATGTAATCGCATTTATTTATTTTTGCTTTTGTTGACTGTGTTTTTAGGGTCATAGTCAAAAACACATTGCCCAAACCGCTGTCCTGGAGCTTCCCCTGTAGTTTCTTCCAATAGTTTTAGAGTTTCGGGTCTTACATTTAAGTCTGTCACCCATTTTGAGTTGATTTTTGCGTGTGGTGCATGACAAGGGTCTGATTCAATTCTTCAACATGTGGATATACAGTTTTCCTGAAACCGTTTATTGACGAGACTATCCTTCTCCATCATGTATTCTTGGCATTTTTTGTTGAAAATTGATTGACCATAAATGCATAGACTTATTTCTAAGCTTTATATTTAGTTCTTTTGGTCTATATGCCTGTTTTTATGCTGGAACCATGCTGTTTTGATCACTTAGTTCTACAAAACTATATATTTTGAAATCGGGAACTTTGATGCCCCCAACTTTGTTCTTCTTGCTAAAGATTGCTTTGACTATTTAGAGTCTTTTGTGGTTACATATGAATTTTAGAGTTTTTATTCTATTTATGTAAAAAAAAATGCCATTAGAATTTTGATGGGAATTTTATTGAATCTGTACACTTTTTTTGGTAGTATGGACAATTTACAATATTAAGTATTCCAATCCATAAACAAGGGATGTCTTCCCTTTTGTTTATGAATTCTTTAATTTCTTTAATCAAAGTTTTATAGATTCAGCATAGAAGTCTGTTACTTGCTTAGTCAAGTTTATTCCTAAGTGATTTATTCTTTTCGATGCTATTATAAATGGAATTCTTTTTATAAGTTTCTTTTCATATAATTCATTATAAGTGTATAAAATGCAACTGATATTTGCACATTGATTTGGTATCCTACAACTTTACTGAATTTCTTCTAACTGGCTTTTATGGGGTCTCTAGGGTTTTGTATATATAAGATCATATCACCTGCAAACAGAATGATTTTTACGTCTTTCTTTTCAATTTAGATACCTTTTGTTTCTTTTGTCCCTCTAATTTATCTCTAGAATTTCCATTGCTGTGTTCAAGAGAAGTGCCCACTCTTCCCTGTTCCTAATCTTAGAAAAAACCCTTTCAAATTTTCATCATCGAATATGATGTTAGCTGTGGGCTTTTTATATATGGCCTTTATTGTGTTTGAGGTAATTTTCCTCTATTCCTACTTAGTTGAGGATTTTTATCAGAAAAGGGCATAAGTATTATCAGATGCTTTTCTGCATCTATTAAGATGATTATGTGATTTTTGTCCTTCATTGCACATGTTAAGATGACTATTGTTTAAAAATCAAAAAGCAACAACTGCTGGTGAGAATATGGAGAAAAAAAGAATGCTTACCCAGTGTTGGTTGGAATGCAAAATGGTGTAGCCCATGTAAGGTGTTCAAAAAATTAAAAATAGAACTGTCATATGTCCAGCAATCCCACATCTGGGAATTTATGCAAAAGAATTGAAGTTGGGATCTCCAAGAGATATTAACACTCCAATGGCTGTGGCAGTGCTATTTTTAATAGTCAAGATGTGAGAACAACCTAAATGTCCATCAGCAGATGAATGGATGAAGAAAACATGGTATATACATATATAACAAGATGTTGTTTAGCCTTAAAAAAGAAGGAAATCCTAAAATACGTGGCAATGGATAAACGTTGAGGACAATATGCTAAGTGAAATAAGCCATAGAAGGGCACATGCTGCAGAATTCCTCCTACATGAGGCACCTAAAATAGTCAAACTCACAGAAGCAGAAAGAGCCTCACCGAGAGACTGGTGCATGTGGAAGAGGGGTGGAAACGCAGCCAGGAGAAACAGGCAGAGATGGGACTGCACATAGAGGGCTGTTCTGGTTTGCACACAATTTTAAGCATTTGAGAGACTGAATCGGTTAGAGTGCTTTCAGCTTCCAGTAGCAGAGGCTCCAGCAAAGAGTGGCTGGAACATAGATATTTGCTCAGAAATAGGGCAATTCCAGAGTTGGTTATTCAGTACCACAAGGTTGTCCTTAAGGCTCTAGAGCCTTCTATCTTTTCGGCCTGCCATGCTCAACAGGTCAGCATGTTCCCTTGTGATCCAAATAGGGCAGCAGCAGTTTCCAAGTTGCACACAGAGAGAATATGTCCATTCCTTCAAAGCTTCTCTAATTATTGTAACCAAGTACTTCCCAGAAATCCCCTAGAAGACTTACCTTAAGAGAATTTGGCCAGAGTTGGTCACATTTCCATGAATAAATCAATCTCTGGAAAGGAGAAAAATGATCATTAGACCATGGTAATTAGCCCAATCATGATACACCCCATGGAGCCAGGAAGGGAATGCCTTCAGTGCATGGATACATTCAAACAAATCAGGACCTCCCAGCAAGGAATGATGAAAGGGAATGGAGTTAGCTGAACAACCCCAGAGTCGTTGCAGGTGTCTACACTGGTGAGGGGAATTGTCAGATTTGTAATCTAGAAAGCTCCTCTGGTGATAAGGAGGATAGGTTAGAGAGACAGGCTGTGGTGGTGGTAGAGAATGCTGTTGGAAAGCCAATGAAGTGGGAGAGAAGCCTGGAAGGCCAACCTGGGAAGTGAGGAATGAAAGACTGACATTACCAACAGTTAGAAAGTACAATATACAATATTATGTGACAAGTGTATATGAGAAGGAAAAGAAAGTAGGATGCCGTCAGTCAACTCCCAGAATGCATTGAATTTCTGTTAATCATTTTTTATTTCTTAAATTGAGCCTTATTAATTTATATATATATATATAAGAATTGAAAATTATAATTTCTCAGGGAGGGCTTTAACTGCGTCACACAAGCTTTTATGTATAGGATATCTATTACCAATTCTAAGTGATTTCTAATTCCCATTAAAAGGTCTTTTATACTTCATACGTTATTTAAAAGTGCACATTTATATCTTCAAATGCATAATGCCTATTGACTATCTTTTATTACTATATTTTAACTAAGTTGCATTGAAGTAAGATAACATATTCTATATAATAAGTTTCTTAAGCTATATTGAGATTTAGTCTATGGTATAATATGATTCTCTTTTTATAAAAGAAAGTTTAAACATGTATTTGAAAAAAATGTGCATTTTCTGGTTGTTGAATAGAGTTCTATATTTATTCATTACGTCAAGATATTTTGTCATTCGTATTGTTTAAATATGCTGCATCCTGCCTAATTTTTTCTTTATCTATCAGTTGCTTAGAGAAGTGTTTCAAGACATTCTACTAAACCCGTCATTTTATAAATTTCTTGCTTTACCAGTTTTTACTCTGTATGTTTTGAGGCTGTATTATGTAAGAGTTTGGAATTATTATATATTCTTGAAGATTGAAAACTTTTTATTCTTTGGCCTATGTCATGTGATATTCCAATCTGTTTTAATTAGTATTCGCCTGATAAATCTTTTTCTGTGTTCTTACTTTTCAAAATTAGTCTTCTATTATAGGTGCAAATTCTGAAAATAATGCATAGATGATTTCTTTTCTTTTGAGACAAAGTCTCACTCTGTCACCCTGGGTAGAGTGCTATAGCGTCATTGTAGCTCATAGCAACCTCAAATGCATGGGCTTGAGCAACTTGCATCAGCCTCCCACATAGCTGGGACTATAGGTATGTGTCACCATGCCCAGCTAGTTTTGCTATTTTTAGTATAGACAGTGTCTCATTCTTGCTTAAGCTGGTCTCAAACTCCTGAGTTCAAGCAATCCACCTGCCTCAGCCTCCCAAAGTATTAGGATTAAAGGCCTGAGCCACTGTGCTCAGCCAGATGATTTATTTTTAAATCTTGTACACAATTTCTTTTTTTCAACAGTTTTTAAATACATTTAAAATATTTTCACCAAAATAAATTGCTCTGAATTTGACAGAGAGAGAGAGAATTACTTGGGTTCCCTACATCTTTGTCATTTTTGTTCAAATCTTACACTGTGCAGTATGGTAGCCACTGGCCACATAGGGCTTTTGAACATTTGATATGTGGATAATTATAATTAAAATTTACTTCAAGTGTAAAAATACACAAAAGACTTCAAAGACTTAGTACAAAAATGAAAGAATATAAAATATTTTATTAATATTTCTGGGATAATTGCATATTAGAATGATATTTGGTATACATTGGTTTAAATAAAACATTTTTCAAATTAAATTCATGTGGCTATTAGAAATATCAAGATTAGAGAGGTGCTTCACACCCATAGGTCACATTATTTTTCTATTGGACCACAGTTCTAGACAATCCTGACACCAGTCTGTATTTTTGCCCATGGGTTCTGGATGATGACCTTGTATCATTGTAATAAATTCCACCTTTTTTCTTTAGTTTAGCTCCTGTCGCTTTTTGTTATTTGCCATCAAAAGAATCATAACAAATATTTTGCTGAAAAGGCATTTCATCATATGTATAGTATATTGATAACAAGTTTCTTAATACATTGGATCCCGAGATGTGAGTTTTCAAGAAACAACTGTATCTACCAGATAAGAAAATCAAATTCAGGGGCAGAGGCAACATGGCTGACTGGAGCCAGCTTTCCACAGAGGCTCCCATCCAGAAGGAGAGTTAAAGTACAGAAGTTTAGCAAGTAAGCTGATGGTTTGGAGCTGAGCCAAGAGAGAAGGTTGAAGAATGCACATCAACCCTGCTGAGGTGAGCTACGACCCCAAGGATACAAACAATAGGTACAAAATCCATCACCAAGGGACAGAAGTCTCCTCCCCCATGAGAACAGCTTGTATTATACTTTCTACAAACAAGCTAGCAGAGTTCAAACATCCTCCCATTTTATCCCACGGGAGAAACCCTATAAAAACTGGAACTTCTTCACCTACTAGGGTGTCATGGCACTGTCCTGCCAGGCATAAAACTGTATAAAACTGTATATATTCTCTACCTGCAATTCTGAACTCCCAGCACTCCTCTCCACTCTCACCTTGAGGTCTGGAAGCCTGTCCTCCATGGGGTCCAGATTCTTGAGCATTTTCTCAAGAGGTGTGAACAGGGCATGGGCTGTTACAGGTCTGTGCTGATTCTGCAACATGGGGGTAAGGAGAAAATGGTAGATTGAAGGAACCGTATGGGGAAAGGGAAAGGCAGTGGCCCCCTCCCTAGCACAAAGCAGCAGCTGCAGTGGGAGCAATAGAGCTCACACCCCTGGGGATGTTTTGGAAGGACACTCCCTGTCTCTCTGGGAAACCAGAGGAAGCCAATCATCTTCTCAAGTGGCAGACACTGGCAGAAAAGGTCTGGGACAGTAACGCAGGCCCCATGAGCAAAGCGTATGCCTGAGGCAGTACAGGCCTGGGCGGAGCACAGCAGGACAGAGAACTGAAGACCTGTACACAGAGATGGCATACTCCCAGGGTGGGGCTGTGCCAGGAGGACTTTAGTGAGCCTAAGAAGCACCCAGCCCTCATGCGATCATAGCTGAGACAAAGACAGGTGGGCGTAGGCTAGAACTCCAAGCAGAGTGTGAGTTCTAACCACACCTGCCCCAACACAGACTGCAGGGGAGATAGAAACACCAGCTTAGGGCAACTGCACAGACCAGGGCTGAGTCACAGTTTCTGTGAACTCAAATAGCTCCTGGTATGCAGGGGAATAAAGCCAGGACAGAATCACAAATTCTGCTCAAATATAAGTGTCAGCAACATCAAACAGGGGTAGGGCTGGAACTGAGTGAACCACCCCAGCTTTCATTAACCACCCGAGGTTGTCAGGCCTCAGCTTCCCCTGCCAGATGGTGGCAGAGTGTGGAAGCCTGGTTGAGGAGACATAAGATCTCTCTGTGACTTAAGCAACTTCAAACCCCTAGAGCATCTGCTCATTGGAGGGAACTGGGTCATAGCCCTGCAGGGTTACCAGTGACAGGGTGTGACAGAGGTGCAAGGCAGGGAAGGAAGCATCAAAGTTCCCAGACTAATTCATTTGCTGGGAGGTCCTTCTGACTCCATGGAGCACAGAACGAGTCACACTGGAGCTGCCAGCAGACCCCTGTTATTTAGTTGCCAGAGACCTTTTGAACTCCCTCACTTGAGACCAGGTGCTGACTGGGACAAATGATTTAAATTTCTCAAACTGGACTAATCACCCGAGGACTATCCAAAGTGGTACCCTGGTTGTGTGACTGTGGGAAGGTTTGATTTTCCATTTCCAGCTGTTGTCTGTGTGGGGCAGGGTGACATAATTGCTAGTATTTCTCCACAGCTGAGGAATCAACCCAATTCACTAAGATAGGACAGAGACCAGCTGAAAACCAGACAGAGCCACTTAGCCCCACCACACCAAGTAAGTCCCCAGTGTTTCAGGGTATAGCACTGTACAGGTCCTTTGCAAAGCTCTAGGGGAAAAGGTGCAGACACACAGCTCTTGGGCAAAGAGCTGGTTGATCACTACTCCAGGACCCACCCACTCCCAACCCAACTTCACCTTATCTACTCATGTAGCCAAATGGTGTAAAATAATCATGGGGCGGAGTCAGTGGAAAAACTCCAGTAACATGAATAACCAGAGTAGATCAACTCTTCGAAGGATGAATACACCAGACACAACTGAAGAGCTCACGCATAGACAAATAGCTGAGATGTCAGAAATCGAATTCAGAGTTTGGGATTGAAAATAAGATTAATAGAAGGGAGGTAAAGTTGGAATTAGAAATTCAAGGAGAAATTCAAAAGTTGTCTCAAGAATTGAATGAATTCAAAGACAAAATCATCAAAGATTTTGACACATTGAGACAAGAATTTGCAGCCCTCAAAGATCTGAAAACTACAGTAGAATCCCTCAGTAACAGAGTGGAGCAAGCAGAAGAAAGGATTTCTGACATTGAAGACAAAGCTTTTGAATGCTCCCAAACTCTCAAAGAGGAAGAGAAATGTAGAGCAAAAACAGATCATTCTCTCAGAGAGTTCTGGGATAATTCAAAGAAAACTAATATTCACTTTATAGGGATTCCTGAAGGCGAGGAAGTTTCCTTCGCAAAGCACAGAGACCCTTCTTCATGAGATTATGAAGGAGAACTTTCCAGACATGCCAAGAGATTCTGAAATTCAGACAGCAGACAGTTTCAGAACCCCAGCATGACTCAACCTGAAGAAGACAGCTCCCAGACACATCATAATTAACTTTACTAAAGTTAATATGAAAGAGAAAATTATGAAAGCAGCCAGACATAAGAAAACCATAACCTACAGGGAGAAGAATATTAGAATGACTGCAGATCTCTCTGCTGAAACCTTTCCAGCCAGAAGAGGGTGGTCATTGACTTTTAATCTCCTAACACAAAATAACTTACCCAGGATACTGTATCCAGCTAAACTGAGTTTCATTTATGATAGAGAAATTAAATACATTAATGACATTCACATGTTGAAGAAATTTACCATAACTAAAACAGCTCTCCAGGATATTCTCAGACCCACCCTCCAAAATGACCAGTACAATCCCCCACCACAAAAGTAAACTCACTCAGAAACTTTTGATCAAACTCCAACTTCCACAGTGGCCAAAGGATTAAAAATGTCCACTGGATTTTTGAAAAACTCGATACCCAAAATTCTACCAGGCTTATCAATATTCTCCATTAATGTGAATGGCTTAAATTGTCCTCTAAAGAGGCACAGGTTGGCTGACTGGATACAAAAACTCAGGCCAGATATCTGCTATTTACAAGAATCTCACCTTACCTTAAAAGATAAATATAGAGTCAGGGTGAAGGGATGGTCGTTTATATTTCAGGCAAATGGAAATCAGAAAAAAGCAGGAGTTGCAATTCTATTTGCATATACAATAGGCTTTAAACCAACAAAAGTAAGGAAGGATGAGAACGGTCACTTCATATTTGTTAAGGGTAATACTCAATATGATGAGATTTCAATTATTAATATTTATGCACCCAACCAGAATGTGCCTCAATTTATAAGAGAAACTCTAACAGACATGAGCAACTTGATTTCCTCCAGCTACATAATAGTCGGAGATTTTAATACTCCTTTTTCAGTGTTGGATAGATCCTCCAATAAGAAGATGAGCAAAGAAATTTTAGATTTAAAATTAACCATTCAACATTTGGACTTAACAGACATCTACAAACATTTCATCCTAACAAAATTGAATACACATTCTTCTCATCAGCCCATGGAACGTACTCCAAAATTGATCACATTTTAGGTCACAAGTCTAACCTCAGTAAATTTAAAGGAATAGAAATTATTACTTGCATCTTCTCAGACCATCATGGAATAAAATTTGAACTCAGTAACAACAGGAATCTGCATACTCATACAAAAACATGGAAGTTAAATAACCTATGCTGAATGATAGCTGGGTCATAGATGAGATTAAGAAGGAAATTGCCAAATTTTTGGAACAAAATGACAATGAAGACATGAATTATCAGAACCTCAGGGATACTGCAAAGGCAGTTCTAAGAGGGAAATTTATAGCACTGCAAGCCTTCCTCAAGAGAACAGAAAGAGAGGAAGTTAACGACTTAAAGGAACATCTCAAGCAACTAGAAAAGGAAGAACATACCAACCCCAAACCCAGTAGAAGAAAAGAAATAACCAAACTTAGAGCAGAATTAAATGAAATTGAAAACAAAAGAATTATACAACAGATCAATAAATCAAAAGTTGGTTTTTGGAAAAGGTCAATAAAATAGATAAAACTTTGGCCAACCTAATCAGGAAAAAAAGAGTAAAATCTCTAATTTCATCAATCAGAAATGACAAAGAGGAAATAACAACAGACTCCTCAGAAATTAAAAAAATCCTTAATGAATATTACAAGAAACTTTATTCTCAGAAATATGAAAATCTGAAGGAAATTAACCAATACTTGGAAGCATGTCACCTTCCAAGACTTATCAGAATCAAGTGAAATTGTTGAACAGGTCTATATCAAGTTCTGAAATAGCATCAACTATACAAAATCTCCCTTAAAAGAAAAGCCTGATGTGAAACTTGGTAAATGGTCTGTGAAGCTAGTGAATGATGCCCCCATGATCATATCAATGTACACAGCTATGATTTAATAAAAAAATAAAATAAAATAAATAAATAAAGCTGCCCTTGACCACCAAGGGAAAAAATAAATAAATAAATAAAGTCTGTTGTAAAAAAAAAAGAAAGAAAGAAAAGCGTGGACCAGATGGCTTCACATCAGAATTCTACCAAACCTTTAAAGAGAAACTACTACTTATATTACTCAGCCTTTTCCAAAATGTAGAAAAAGAAGGAATACAACCCAACACATTCTATGAAGCAAATATCACCTTGATCCCCAAACCAGGAAAAGACGCAACAAGAAAAGAAAATTATAGACCAATATCTCGAATGAATATTGATGTGAAAATAGTCAGCAAGATCCTAAAACAGAATCCAGCAACACATCAAACAAATTATACACCATGACCAAGTGGGTTTTATGCACTTGGATAAAATCACAAAGAGCATTTGATTCTCTCAATTGATGCAGAAAAAGCCTTTGATAATATCCAGCATCCCTTCATGATCAGAACACTTAAGAAAATTGGTATAGAAGGGACATTTCTTAAACTGATAGAGACCATCTACAGCAAACCCACAGCCAATTTCTTACTGAATGGAGTTAAATTGAAATCATTTCCACTCATATCAGGAAGCAAGCAAGGTTGCCCCTTGTCTCCACTGCTTTTTAACATTGTAATAGAAGTCTTAGTCATCACAACTAGGAAAGAAAAGGCAATCAAGGGTATCCATATAGGGTAAGAAGAGATCAAACTTTCACTCTTCGCAGATGATATGATTGTATATCTGGAAAACACCAGGGATTCTACTACAAAACTCTTACAAGTGATCAAGGAATACAGCAGCATCTCATACAAAATCAATGCTCATAAATCTGTAGCCTCTATACATACCAACAATAGTCAAACTGAAAAAATAGTCAAGGACTCTATTCCATTCACAGTAGTGCCAAAGAAGATGAAATATTTGGGAGTTTACCTAAAAAAGATGTGAAAGATCTCTATAAAGATAACTATGAAACTCTAAGAAAAGAAATAGCTAAAGATGTTAACAAATGGAAAAACATACCATGCTCATGGCTGGGAAGAATCAACATTGTTAAAATTTCCATACTACCCAAAGTGATATACAATTTTAATGCAATCTCTATTAAAGCTCCACTATTATACTTTATTTTGTTTATTTCTCAAACAAAATAATACTTCATTTTATATGGAATCAGAAAAAAACTCAAATAGCCAAGACATTATTCATAAATAAAAACAAAGCAGGAGGAATTACACTACCAAACCTCAGACTATACTATAAATCAATCGTGATCAAAACAGCATGGTACTGGCACAAAAACAGAGAGGTAGATGTATGGAGCAGAATAGGAACCAAGACATGAACCCAGCTACTTACCGTTATTTGATCTTTGACAAACCAATTAAAAACATTCAGTGGGGAAAAGATTCCCCATTTAACAAATGGTGCTGGGTGAATTGGCTGGTGATCTGTAGAAGACTGAAACTGGACCCACACCTCTCACCATTAACTAAGATAGACTCTCACTGGATTAAAAATTTAAGCTTAAGACATGAAACTATAAAAATTCTAGAAGAAACTATAGGGAAAACTCTTAAAGAAATTGGCCTGGGTAAATATTTTATGAGGAAGACCCCCCTGGGCAATTGAAGCAACATCAAAAATACACTACGGGGACGTAATCAAACTAAAAATCTTCTGCGCAGCCAAGAACACAGTAAGTAAATCAAGCAGACAGCCCTCAGAATAGGAAAAGATATTTGCAGGTTATATCTCCAAGAAAGGTTTAATAACCGGAATCCATAGAGAACTCAAACGTATAAGCAAAAAAAGAACAAATGATCCCATCCCAGGGTGGGCAAGAGATTTGAAGAAAAATTTCTCTGAAGAAGACAGGTGCTCAGCCTACAGACACATGAAAAAATGCTCATCATCCTTATCATCAGAGAAATACAAATCAAAACTACTTTGAGATATCATCTAACTCCAGTAAGATTAGCCCACTGTCAAAATCCCAAAACTAGAGATGTTGGCGTGGATGTAGAGAAAAGGGAAGACTTCTACATTGCTAATGGGAATGCAAACTAATTCGTTCCTTTTGGAAAGATGTTTGGAAAACACTTAGAGATCTAAAAATAGACCTGCCATTCAATCCTACAATTCCTCTACTAGGTATATATCCAGAAGACCAAAAATCACATTATAATAAATATATATGTACCAGAATGTTTATTGCAGCCCAATTCATAATTGCTAAATCATGGAAGAAGCCCAAGTGCCCATCGACCCATGAATGGATCAATAAATTGTGGTATATGTACACCATGGAATATTATGCAGCCTTAAACAAAGATTGTGACTTTATCTCTTACATGTTTACATGGATGGAGCTGGAACATATTCTTCTTAGCAAAGTATCTCAAGAATGGAAGAAAAAGTATCCAATGTACTCAATCTTACTATGAAACCAATTGATAGCTTTCTTATGAAAGCTATAACCCAATTATAGCCCAAGAAGAAGGGGAAAGGGAAGGGAGAGAGAAGGGAAGGAGCGGAGGGGAGAGGGAGGGGGGGGAGGGAAGGGGCATGGGTGGAGGGAGAGTAATTGGTGGGACCACACCTATGGTGCATCTTACAAGGGTACATGTGAAATTTACTAGGTGTAGAATATAAATGTCTTAACACAATAACTAAGAAAATGCCGTGAAGGCTATGTTAACCAGTTTGATGAAAACAGTTCAAATTGTATATAAAACCAGCACATTGTACCCCCTGATTGCATTAATGTACACAGCTATGATTTAATAAAAAAGAAAAAGAAAAAAGAAAATCAAATTCAAATGTCTAGACATTTTTGCTAGAACATGAAGAACAAAATTTTTGAAGTAGATCCATTTGTGAATGATTGCTAATTTAAATTTCTCTTAAATTCAAGTACTAAAAGACAAATCTTACAAGAATTTTCCTAAGTGCTCCAGAGAAAAGAGGCTAATACCCCTTAATTCTGGGAACTGATGCTTAATAAATTTCACCCAAACTCACTTTCCTGTAGATTTGCTATGGGCATTATCATATTACAGATTTTGCAACATCCTGAAGTAAAAATATCACAGGGCGGCACCTGTGGCTCAAAGGAATAGGGCACTGGCCTCATATACCAGAGGTGGTAGGTTCAAGCCTGGCCCCAGCCAAAAACTGCAAATATACATACATATATATATATGTATGTCACATATATATATACATATATATATGTATGTCACATTACTTTGGTTGAATTATGAAAGTTTCTGAAACGCATCTGTCCATAGAAACCCCTTTCATTTTCTATTAATAACAACCAAAATCTCAAATAAACTTAGAAAATTTATCAATTTTAAATGTTTTCAAAACTTCAATAATAAAGTCACCAAGAAAGTATTTCTAGAGACTTTCTTTCAAACATAGTTAAGTCAGCAAATATTCAGAGGCTGACATATGCTCTCAGTAATTTTTTTGACTCAAATTATTGGTAAGTCACTTAATCATGTTAATAGTTGTTCAAATGGTTTGTAGCTGAACTAATGAAAAAGTGAAGTGTTATTCTTCAATATAATAACTGACTATTAGGACAGGGCAAAATTATTTTTTACCAGTAGTGATGGATATAAGCAAATCCATCTACCCTCTCTTTTCCCAAATGATAAGTGACAGACTTCTTTTACAGGGTAAAGGTTTGGAGCAGGGATGATCCACGAAGGAGGATGATATATGAAACTGTGACTTTTTCAATTTTGAATTTTGGATATTATAAATGCTGTTGATATGGTTTAGATGTTTGGTCCTGCTGAATCTCATGTTGAAATTGGATCCCTGGTATTGAGTTGGGGGGCAGGCATCTAGTGGGAAGTGTTTAGTTCAGGAGGATGGATCTTTCCTAAATGGCTCTGTGCCCTCCCCATGATAATGAGTGAGTTTATATGACTAACTGCTAACATTTCTCTCTAATTTTGTCTTCCATTTCCTTTTATAAAAATATTTGTTGCTGTTTTATACAGCATTTGGATTCCACGTATTAGATGAATGTCCCTCCCAGTTTGACACTAATTCCAATATATAGGGTTAAATTGAGACTTGTTTATATTCAGTTTTACACAAAGGAAAACCATTCTTAGAGATTATGTTAGAAGACCTTCTAGAGTAATAATTTTAATTAAACATTATTATGTTCTAGTTTTTTATAAAAAATCTTATTAGGTCAATTTGGTGAATGCTAAAGTTTTTTAGGACAGATAGGCAGAATTATAAAATAACAAAAGATATATGTCAAATTGGATCAATTAAGCCCACTCAGGGCTTTTTAATCAGCCCATGCTCACAGTACCTTCTGTCTCTAACATGGCAATTAGGAATGATAACCTAAGTGAGCCTTCCTCACTTTGTCATTATTAGCCTACAAAACAACTCTGTGAGGTAGTTATAATCATTTCCATTCAGGTAATACACTTGACATTCACAGGGTTTTAACAACTTTGCGATGATGAAACATTAATAGAGGGTGGCAAGGTCAGGATGGTGGCAAATCTATCTGCCCCTTCTTTCTCAGTTATTATGCTCTAACTTGTATTATCTCTGACCTTGTGCTTTGAACTCTAGTTGACCCAACCAAACACAATGGGGCCAATCTCCCACTGAACAACATATTTTTCTATCAAGTAAGTGTGTAACTGTGGGGACAATATCCAGGAGTTGAGGGACCAAGGTGCCAAGCTCAGCATTTGGGCCATTTTTCCTCTAGTGGCATCCAAAAATTCGGGAGGTTGTAAATTAAAGGCACAAATTGAGCAGAGCTGTCAAGAGATTCAAAAGACAAAAGGATTATTGGCAATGAACAATCCATAAAGAAAATTAAGTAATTCCTTTTATAATAGCATCCAAAGGAATTAAATAGCTAGGTATAAATTTAACCAAGAAAGCAAAAGACTTGTGTACTGAAACCTGCAAAAGAAATATAAAAAAGCCCAAAGGGAAAGACATCTGACCTTCATAAGACAATAGTGTTAAGAAGTCTGCACTACACAAAGTGATGTACAGATTCAACAAATACCTATAAAAATTCCAATGGCTTTTATTGTACAAATGGAAAAACTTATTCCCAAATTTATGTGGAATTACAGGAGGCTTTAAGTAGCCAAACAAGTTTGGAAAAAAACCAACAAAAAAAATTGGAGGACCCACATTTCCCAAATTCAAAATTTAGTACAAAGTTACAATAATTAAGATAGTGTAATACCATCATAAGTACAGACACATAGACCAGAGAAATAGAATTGAGAATCCAGAAATAAATCCATATCTTTATGGCCAATTGGATTTCAACAAGGGTACCAAGACCATTCAAGGGATAAAAATCATTGTTTCAACAAATGGTGTTGGTACAATTGAATATCAACACACAAAAGGGTGAAGCTAGACTCCTATCCTCTTTCACAGGGGTCCTCAAACTTTTTAAGCAGGGAGCCAGTTCACTGTCCCTCAGACTGTTGGAGGGCCAGACTATAGTTTAAAAAAAAAAAACTATGGACAAATTCCTATGCACACTGCACATATCTTATTTTGAAGTAAAAAAAAAACAAAACGGGAACAAATACAATCACATCGCCTCATGTGGCCCACGGGCCATAGTTTGAGGACCCCTGCTCTATCATATCTTGCACCATATTAAAAAAAACTCAAATGGATCAATCCCATAAATATCAACTTAAGAGCCAAAACAATAAAACTCTTAGAAGAAAACATAGGAATAAATTTTTATGTCCTTAGCAATGGGTTCTTAGACATGACATAAAAACACAAGCAAGGGAAAAAAAATAGATAAATTAAACTGAAAGAGACATAAAAAGAATGTGAAAGACAATGTAATTAAGGGAATAAAATATTTGCAAACTATGTATCTGATATTGGATATCTGCCCCAAAGAAAAGAAGTCATTTTATCAAAAAGACACCTGCACTCAAATATTTAACAAAGCACAATTCACAATGGCAAAACTATGGCTTCCAGATATGCCCACCAAGTCTGAAGTGAATAAGGAAAATGTAGTGTATACATAACACCATGGAATAATACTCAGCCATAAAACTGGATGAAATAATGTCATTTGCAGCAACTTGGATGGAGACCATGATTGTAAGTAATGTATATCAGGAGTGGAAAAACAAGCACCACACGCCCTCTATAATAACTGGAAACCAAGCAGTGGACACAAAAAGAGGTGTAAAGATATGTACAAAATTATGAAGGGGGAGGGCAGAGGAGGAGAGGGGTAAAAACTTAGCTATCAGGTACAATGAACACTATTCAGGCACATTAAAACCCTGACTTAAGCATCATGAAAGATACCCATGTAACAAAACATTTGCACCCCCTTAAATATATTGAAATAGAAAAAAGTAAACAATTTTAAATAAAGAAAAAAATAGAAAATTTCTGAGACCTGAAACCAAATCATTGCCATTTTGACAGAGTCCTGCCTTCTTCTTGACATTTTGGTCCCTTCCGATCGTATTCTAGTATTTTCAGGTCTTGGCCTCCAATTTTGCCCCCTCTGTTGAGATCTTCCAAATGCAGCCACTTTCACTGAAGCCTGCAGGTCTGCTTCCAGCAGCCCCGGGAAGTGACTTCATGCCATGCAGTCTGAATCTCCCAGCAGTGTGAGACGACGTGACTGGCCCTTTCTTTGAGTGGAATCAGACAGACTTACACCCGTCTGTCTTACCCCCTCTTCTGTATGTCAGTCTCCTCCAGGAGGCTATGAGCTCCCCTTCAAAAGAAACTGTGTCCCACTCAAGTTTGCATTTAGCAGAATCCCTGGCACAAGGCCTGGCACACAACAGACATTCAAAAAATGAGGAATGATTTGCCTTGAAAATGTATTTCATGAAAAGTACACCAGTGTCAAGAGAACAGAAGGGTGCAGAGACCTGCCCAGGGGAGGGGATAGTTTAATGCTTCTTATTCTTAACAAAAGGAATTTTTTTACATCTATGTGAAAGATGTTAATTTTTTGTTTTTCTTTCCTTTGATTTTGCCCTATACTTGACTTCAAATAGCTCTCTGCTAAGTTCTAACCAAAGTACTTTTCGCTATAATTATCTGATTACCAGAGAGATTAACAAGCCTTTTCAACTTGGCTCATAAATCACAAATTTCTACAAGTGGGAGGTTTGCAAATAAGAGGCAAACTCATGTTGCTTAGTCACTCCATTGTCCACTTGAATCAGTTTTCGAATCTAACAGCATTTCATGTTCACAGGCATATAAAAGTATTGATTTTTTTTGAGATGAACATTATGTTCTAATGACTAAAAGTGATAAATATTGAATGAAAGACAAGCCCAATATTTCAAAGAATATGAATCTTTGTGTTCTCCCAAACAAAAATACATTTCTATTTTATCACCACAGAACAATTTGAAAAATTTAAGCTACTGAAAGAACTAAGTAACATTATGTCTGATAAAAGAACTTGGGAATTATCATACCCAATAGGGTTTATGACTTACAAAAGTTCATATTAAAAAAAACTGTTGAGTGGGTGACAAATTCAGTTTACAAACCAAGAGGGGATATTCCATGGGGATGACCAGTGTCAAAATCAGGTTGAGAATTATAGGAAGGCTTCCAAGGCCTGTAACCAAAGATTCTTTACGTGAAAAAGCAGACAATAGGAATTTAAAACACAGGAAGCAGTGGCTGATGCCACTGATGTAATATTACTTTGTGAATCCCTTTTCAGTAGTCCAGGCTGAATTGTATCTTACCACCTATCTCACACCAACAAATCCTGCAGTGAGGCAGTCAGAAAAGTTTATGTAATGCCATTATCACTGTATGAATAACGTAAGGTGTAAAGAGAGATAAGTACAAAGAAATAAAATCCATCACTCAATAAACATTTAATGACTATCTTTCATGTGCCAGGCAGGGTTTTAGGTGCATGGCAAACACCAGTGAACCAATCAAAGACTCCCTACAACAGTGGAATGTACTTGCTAAAGATAAACAGAGAGTGATGGATGCGAGAGGAAGGAAGTGAAGGAGAGCGGGAGAATGGAAAGGATGGGGGGGGAGGGAGAAAGGAAGGAAGGGAGGGAGGAAGGAAGGAAGAAAAGAGGGAGGGAGGGAGGAAAGAGGACAGGAGGACTAGGACCAATGATTGAAGGATTGCTAGGGCATAAAAAATTCAGAAATTGAGTAAAATAAAGATGTTAAAAACCACAAAAGAATTATGGGTTAGCAATAAATGCTAATGGGAAATAATAAATAAAGGCTGGAAAAAGAAAAGTTGGAGAATTTGACATATATTAGACCACTAGGAGAGGAAAAAATTCAGTAAAGGGAACAAAGAAGTGTAATTGCACAAAAGAGTATAAGAACTTTTGTGCTGTATCTATCAGGGTGAACCAGAGAGGCAGGACCAGTAGGAGACATATATAAAGAGAGATTTATTGAAAGGAATTGGCGTGTGTGCTGGTGGGAGCTTGCTAAGCAAGACTGAAATCAATAGCACAGGCAGGAGGGAAGACGCTGGTAGAAGCTCCAAGCCACAAGATTCCTTTTTGCTCAGAGAAGCTGAGACTCTCCTTCAATGGCCTTTCAACTGATTGAATCAGCCCACTTGGGTTATCTAGGTTCTAAGATAATGCTCCTTTACTTAAAGTTGATTATTAATGAACTTCATTAATAATGAACTTTAAATACATCCACGAAATACCTTCACAGCAACACCAAGGTTTATATTTGAGTGAGTAGCTGAGAAGCATAGCCTAGCAATATCAAAATGCAAAACTGATCATCACAGGTATGAAAATCAAAACAGAGGTTCTTACTTCATCAGTAGCTGCAAGAGAAAGTGAGACAGCCTTGGAAACAAGAGAATGAAGCTTACTCCCCGGTGAAGTGAAATAGTGGGCTTGTTAGTAGATGTCTACTGTGCCCAACAGAAATCTACTTGTTATCTTTATAAGCTTTGAGGTTATTATGAAACAGGAACCATAACACCCACAAACCTATCATTCGTGACACATAAACCACAATGGCAAGTGGCCAGTCGTGGCTTTCCGACACGTGCTGAAGCCTGTTCTGGCTGCTCTGATCACACACCTGGTTTCCTGCCTGACTTCCTTTGCTGTACCCTTCCTCCCCCAAGAGTGGCCTTACCCTCTCTTTCCCTATCTCACTCACACATGACAAACACCTTAACCTGTCTCAGCTCTTACTGGACTTATCCCTTTCCTATTTTTAATAGTATTTCTCATACAGATACCATCTCCTTTTCTAGACTGTAAGCTCTCCAAAGACAAGCACCAAGTCTTCTATCTCAAGGACTGCATTGAGTAGTGACCCAAAATAAATTTTGATAAATAAATGAATGAGTTTTGAAAGAATTACTAGAAGTGATACGTTTAAACAATGACTAAGATTTCAACATTAAAAACTCAAGATGTCTCTAAATAATTAAGGGTTATATCTCCTGACAACTCAAGAGTTACATTTAAACTATTTTTAGCTTTTCAAAATGCCTTGCTCTCTTATCAACATTAATGTTTCAATTCAGTGATACAATAAATGTTTGACCAACCAAAAAATGAAAAGGCTATGAAGTAGAAGTGCTACAAAATTAATTCAAAACTGTGACTTTCTTATATACTTTTTAGAAATAATTACATATGTTTAAGGAAAACTTGGCAGCTTTTAACCATGTCATTGGCATACTACCACTACTATCCATAGTAAATAACACGATTTCTCATTAAAGTTACCACTAAATCCATATTACATTAACATTTTTACTGTCATTTTCACCCTCAAAATGGACATCAGTGGGCACCATTAGTGCAAATGGGATAGTGTTTGTATATCTGGGGTACTTAGAGGAAGTGGGAAAATAGAAAAAGGAGAGATATCCTTTTGCAGCGGTTTCCCTATGGAGTTCCATATGGCTCTGAGACTCACTGCAAAACTCCTTGTTGGAACAGAACTTCAAAGCCACTATATATTCATTACATATACATATCTACATATTTTTATTACAAAAGCAATGCATACCCTTTGTAGAAAGTGAAAGTAGACCTTCCCTTTGATCCAACAATCCTACTATTAAATATCTATTCAAAAGAAAAAAAAAATCATTTTATCATAAAGACATTTGCACTCCAATGTTTGTAGCAGCCCAATTTACAATCACAAGGATGGGAAACAACCCAAGTGCCCTTCAACACATGAGTGGATTAATAAACTATGGTATAGGCAGCGCCTGTAGCTCATGGGTAGGGTGCAGGCCACATACATAGAGGCTGGTGGGTTTGAACTCTTTTGGGGCCAGCTAAAAACAATGACAACTACAAAAGAGTATAAGAACTTTTGTGGCAGGCACCTGTGGTCTCAGCTACTTGGAAGGCTGAGGCAAGAGAATCACTTAAACCCGAGAGTTTGAGGTTGCTTTGAGCTGTGACACTACAGCACTCTACACAATACTATAAATAAATAAATAAATCCCAGAAAAAAAAAAAAATGGAAAACCCATCACAGGTAGGAGTCTATTTCCCTCTTTTGACCAACTGGCCCTTCTGTTCCACCCTCAACTTTTCCTTAGTGACAGCTGTATAAAAACTCTTTTTGCCTAAACACTGTTCCATCCCTTAACCTCTCAAACTTGCCTGAGTTTTAACTGTGCGGTTAAGCAAACCTTTCCTGAATGCTTGAGGGATGGGAGGAGTAACTGGAACTTCTACCATTAGCTGTTACACTTAGAACAAGCCCTAAGCCCACCCCGAAGCCTCCCTGCCCTTCTCCTGTGAGCTTCTCCTGCAGGAGAAAGCAGCTCAGGTCCACACCAAAGACATCTCTAAACTTACATTCAGCTTTCTGTACATATTTACTAATTTCATATTAAGCTCAGTTTATATTCACAAATAAATCCTGGCTGAGAAAAGAAAATCTAAAAGTTCCAAACTGTAGACGATGAATGGCAAACCTGTGGGCCTGGCTGCTGAGAAGAGGGGGCGTCGGTGCAGGGGAGTCTGGTGGAGGGAGAGGAAAGGTTGGTAAGGGCAGAAGAGGACCACAGGGAGGGTGGAGCCCAAACACCTATTCCGAGCTGCTGGGCAGGGAAGGAGGCTGCAAGGGCAAGTCGAGATTGCAGAGATGTGAGACGCTTCTTCATTATTTTCCTGGGAATGGCCCTAAACGCCCTCATGCCCACATCTGACATCCCTATATTTTAGAGCACAGAAATGGAAAACTTTAAGAAAAAGAAAAGTGGACCTGGGCAGATGGCCTTTTATAATCTGTCTCCTGAGGGAGGCTCTTTGCACACTGGGTCAGCAATCTGGCTGAGCCCTGAGGAAACTGGCCGACTGAAGTGAACACCACATCGAGAGCAATTGCTCTCCTGGGGCGTCTCAGATTCTCTATACGAGTAGGAGTTTACATACCTCTCAGGAGGGGAAACAAGAATAGCAGACAGAAAACTCAGCACTGCAATTTCCCATTGAGAACACTGATAATGACTGGCTTTTTTTTGTTAAAATTTAATTTGAAACAATCTGAATTTTAGAGGAAAGTTGCAAGAACAGTACGATCTTTTCCTGAATCAAATATTTGAGTTGCCGGTTAGCTGCCCTGTTATCACTGAACCCTTCAGGGTATATTTCCTATAAATAAAGGCATTCCCTCACATCTCCACAATCCCATCCTGAGAAGTAGAAAGTCCATGTTAGTACATTACTATGCCCTAATCCCCCCCATCCAAGTGTTGCAGGCGATTGTCCTTACCTGACTCAATGAGGACCCTCACATTGCAGTTGGGCGCCACGTGCCTTTAAGCTTCTTTAGTCCAATATAGTTTGTTGGCCCCTTTTTGAACTTTCACAATCTTGAACACAGCTAGTGGTTCTGAAGACTTGGATTTGTCTCATGTCACCACGTGATTGGACTTAGGTTATGTGCTGGTGGCAGAAATTCCACAAAAGCGTTGCTCTCCTAATAAAGTCGCACTTGATTTTGTCCCATTACTAACTGTGGTCACGTGGATCTTTTGATTAGGATGGTGATTTCCAGGCTTCTACACCAAAAGCTTACTCTTCTTCCTCTTTATAATCAATAAATATATGTGGGAAGTTACTTCTAAACATGTATTAATAAGCTATTTATAAAACTTTTGATTCATGTATTTATGCATAATTAATATGGATTCATTAATTATAATGGACCATAAGCCACTACTCTATTTATTTTGTTGCTCAAATTGTGCCCAGTTTGAATATTGGGAACCCCTTCAAGCTGGCTTCCACAACCTTTTGAAATGTCTTCATTAATCCTGGGACACGGTGCTCTCTGGCTTTCTGGTACACCTTGTCTTTTTTCTCCTCTGTGTCTCTTCTGAGTCATGGAGGTTTTTAAGTACAGCCATATATCATTTATTTTCTCTGCTATGTGGTACTTTATCATATAAAACATGACAACAATTTATCTTTTTTCCCATCAAGGATCATTTAGGCTTACTTTATTTTTTAATATTTCAAACAACATGGTAAAGAAAATCCACATACACACTTCCTGACGCAGGACCAAGAGTTTCTCTCAAGTGTGGTCTGAGGATGGAATTTCTATCAAACAGACTGTGTGAATATCTAACTTTACCAGCTAGGACCTAATTGCATTCAACAGTATTACAGCAATGTACATTTTTTTATATCAGTAATATTTAAAATATCCCATTACTTCACCTCCTCAATAACACTTCATACTAACAGCCTTCTTTTCTTTTCCAACTCAATGGACATAAAATAGTATCTCATTGTTGTCTTAGCTAGAATTTCCCGATTACTAGTAGGATGGATCCTCTTTTCGTAAGTTTGACATTTATATTTCCTTTTCTGCATGATGTCTACTGTGTATTGCTAAATTTTCTTCTTTAAACATGTTTATCTTTATTTATGAGTATTACAGAGATATGCATATTTTGGTTACATAATTTGCATTTTACGTTAAAGTTATAAATGTGCCCTTCACCCAGAATATGTGCATTGTACCAGTCGGGTGTGAACTTGCCCTACCCTCCTCCTTCCCCCTCCCACCTACTTGATTTCCATTGAGTTTTACTTCCTTATGTGCACATCAGTGTTGACTGAGTAGTTCCAATTTAGTACTGACTGTATGTCATATTTGCTTTTCCATTCTTGAGGTATTTTACTTAGGAGAATGGTCTCCAGTTCTTTCCAGGTTAATATAAAAGGTACAAGATCACCATTTATTTTTATGGCTTAATAGTACTCCATGGTATACATATACCACATTTTATTAATCGATTCATGTATTGATGGCCACTTGGGTTGTTTTCATATCTTTGCAATTGTGCATTGTGCTGCTATAACATTTGAGTGCAAGTGTTCTTTTGATAAAACATCTCTTATTCCTTTGGGTAAATGCCTAGAAGCAGGACTACTAAATAAAAAGATTGGCCTACTTATAGTACTTTGAAATATCTCTATACTTCTTTCCACAGAGGTTGTACCAGTTTGCAATGGGGGGCAAAACATGATTGCAAGAGGGACATTGCCTAACAATTGCAATCAATGTAACCTGGTTTATTGTACCCTCAATGAATCCCCAACAATAAAAAATAATAATAATAATAATAAAATAAATAAATATAAAAAAAAGAGTTCCTTTCTCTCCACATCTACACCAGTATCTGTTATTTAGGGACTTTGTGATATGAGCTACTCTCACTGGAGTTATGTGATATCTCATTGTGGCTTTGTTATGAATGTCCCTGATGATTAGAGATGAGCACTTTTTCATGTATTTTTTGGCCACTAGATTATCTGTGTTTGAAATAGCTATACTGCCCACAGTGATCTACAGATTCAATGCAATTCCCATTAAAATTCCAATGTTATTTTTCATAGATCTAGAAAAAAAAAAACAGGTCCATGCTTGTATGGGACCAGAAAAGACCCCAAATAGTCAATGCAACTTTATGTAACAAGAACAAATCAGGAGGCATCACTTTACCAGATATCAAACTATACTACAAGCCTATAGTAACTGAAACAGCATGGTACTGGCACAAAAACAGAGACCTAGACCTTTGGATCAAAACTGAGCACCCAGAGATGAAACTATCCTCATGTGCCATCTGTTCTTTGATAAATCACAGAAAAACACACAATGGAGAAAAGAATCCCAAATGAATAAATGATGCTGGGAGAGCCACATGTGAAAGACTGAATTATGGTCCACAACTCTTAGCACTTGCAAAAATTAATTTACAATGGATAAAAGACTTGAACCCAAGGCATAAAAAGAAGAATTCTAGAAGCAAGTGTTGGAAAATATCTTATAGATATTGGCTCAGGGACAGAATTTATGAAGAGGACCCCAAAGGCAATCAGAGCAACAACAAAAATAAATAAATGGGACATGATCAAATAAAAAAGTTTCTTCACAGCCAAGGACACAATCAATACAGTAACTAGATAACCTACAGAATGGGAAAAAATATTTCTATGCTACACATCTGATAAAGGGCTGATAATTGAATCTACAAAGAACTCAAGCAAAACAGCAAGAAAAAAAATCAAACAACCCCATTAAAAAGTGGGCAAAAGACATGAATAGAAACTTTTCAAATGAAGATAGTTTATTGACCAACAAATGCATGAAAAAAAAAACGCTAACTTTTCTATTGAGTTCAATTCGACACTTTCTTACTGGTTTATAGGTCTTACATTTTCTGAATACTAATTTGTTACTGATTTTATATATTGTAAATATTTTCTGCCACCTTTGAGTTTCATCTTTCATTTTCTTTATGGTGTTTTGATGAACTTAAGTTCTTGATTTTTGTGTAGTTAAATTTATCTTTTTCTTCAATGTTAGTACTTTTTGCATTATGTTTAAGAAACCCTTCTTTCAGCACATCTTAAAAACATTTTCCTATATTTTCTCCTAAAAGTTTTTACATTTAAACATTTAATCCATCAGGAATTTAATTTTGTGTAGGTATAGAGTAGTAATCTATTTTCAGCTTTGTTATTTAAATAGCCAAGTGTCTAACAAATTCTTTTCCTTTGCAATCTACAGTGCTTGCACTACTGTAAAGAAACCGAGACATATGTATGATGTTTTCCATTCCATAGTCAATTTGTTGACGCCTGATCATAAACATATGGAACTGATTACCATTGTCCTCTTATAAAAAAATCTTGATATTTGCAATTTCCTCCATCTTACTCTATAAAGGTATCTTAAGTAATCTTCAACCTACGCCCTTGAATCTAAATTTTAGAATCAGCTTGTCAACTTTCTCAACAAATTCCATTGGGATTTTGATTAGAATTTTATTAGATCTCTACCTCCATTAATATCCTTGATATTGAATCTTCTAATCCATGAATGTGTTTATTCTCCATTTATTTATACCTTTTGAAGTGTTTCCAACACAGTTTAATAATTTTGTCCATACAAATCATGCATATAATTTTGCTGGACCTATGCCAATATACCTTACATTTTTGCTGCTTTAAAAATAGTGTAGGTCTTGGGCAGTACCTGTGGTTCAAAGGAGTAGGGCACTGGTCCCATATGCCAGAGGTGGCAGGTTCAAACCCAGCCCTGGCCAAAAACTGCAAAATATATATGTATTGTAGTCCCACCAATATATATATATAGTGTAGTTCCACCATGGTGGCTCATGCCTATAATCCCAACACTTTGGGAGGCCAAGGTAGGTCACTTGAGTCCAGGAGCTCAAGACCAACCTGGATAACATAGCAAGACTCCATCTCTACAAAAAATATTTTAAAATTAGCTAAATGCTGTGGCACAAAACTGTAGTACTATCCTAGTCCTAGCTACTTGGGAGGCTAAGTTGAGAGGATTGCTGGAGCCCTAGAGCTCAAGGCTGCAGTGAGCCTATGATAGCACTACTGCTACAGAACTACAGAGCTAGACTCGTCTCTTAAAAAAAAAAAAAGAGGTATCTATTTTTTGTTTTTGCTTTAATTAATCTTTTCATTTTAAGATAATTATAGATTTACACGCCATTGTATGACATAATACAGAGAAATGTAGCATATGCCTCACCCAGCTTTCCCAAGAGGACCAGCTGACATCTGCAGTCCCCAATCAGTCCATGGCCTTTTAAGAACCGGGCTCCACAGCAGAAGGTGAGCAGCAGGCCAGCCAGGGAAGCTTCACCTGTAGTTCCAGCCACTGTCCATGACTTGCATCACGGCCTAAGCTCTGCCTCCTGGCACATCAGCATTAGATCCTCACAGGAACACTACCCTACTGTAAACTGCATGTGCAAAGGATACGGGTTGCACACTCTTTATGAGAATCTACTGTCCCCACCAAACCCCATCTGTGTAAAAACTCTTCCATGAAACCAGTGCCTGGTGCAAAAAAGGTTGGGGACCGCTGGCTTACATGATTATTGTACATCACAACCAGGAAACTGACCTTGATGAAATTCATCAGTCTCATCCAGATTTCACCAGTTTTACACGCAGTTGTGTTTGTGTGTATCTAGAACTACACAGTTTTACCACATACGTCGATTCTCATGACCACACATCCCAGATACAGAACAACTCCATCCCCACAGGAGTCCCTCATGCCACCCTTCTACAGCCTCAGCCCCTCCCTAAGCCCAACTTCCCCTGCTGTCCTCCATCTATGCAATGCTGTATGTCAAAACAATTATCTAGATAGAAGGCTACATTATGATACTTTGGGGGGATGGATTTTGAACTCAGCCTAATTCCCTTGAGATCCATCCAAGTTGCTGCGCATAAGCACATAACAGTAATTTCTTCCTTTTTACTGTTGACTACGGTTCTGTGACATGGATGTACACGTTCAATAATCCACTCATTGGAGGGCATTTTAGTTGCTCCCAGTTTGGAGCTGTTATGAATAAAGTTGCTCTGAACATTGATGCACATGTTTTTGTGTGAACAGAAATTTTCATTCCTTTGGGATAAATGCCCAAGAGTACAACTTGTATCATAAATATTATGTTTAGCTTCATAAGAAACAAATTAACGTCCAGACTATGTCTGTATCATCTCACATGGTATTCGTGAGATCAATCCAGCTTGGTTATGTTGTATTATACTTACATATTACTTGATCATTTTGGATAACTTCTTATTGATATATTAAAATTTTACCCTTAATGTTTTTAAACATTTTATAAATTGATATTTTATTTTCTGTAACTGATGTCATTAATATGCACTTATATTTGGCTGACCTTAATCTATAGAAAAACTGGAGGCCAGAATAGAGGATCTTTGTCCTGAAAAGGATTTGCATTTTGTTTCTTCAGGGAGCCAGAGATGTTACCTGCCTGGGACCCTATCAGCTCCTTCCTAGTGTCCCCAGGTGAATTAAGACTCCAATCCTGTACCCCAAATTGTACTTACTTCACATAATAGTCTCCCAATTAAAAGTAGACATCTTTAGGACAAAGGTAGGCAGAAGGAATAAAGAGGAAAGAGTAGGGCAAAGTAGCTCAGAAGTCTGGAGTGGCTTGGAACAGTGAGATAGCACAGACCTCAGAGGCAGACCGCAAAGTTCCCCCTAAATTCACACTGCATCCTGCGTAGGAAGAGTTCAAATAAGAAAACAAACAGCATGGGAGTAAAAGAAAGTTTCCAAAGGCAAAGAGGTAATGTCTTCCAATTTTCCCCTGAGGTCACACCTGGAAAAAGTTCTTTCTGGCAGCTTACAGACTTTTGGAAGACTCTTTGTATACAAGATGTTGTTTTGCTAAAATTCTGGCCAGTCTAACCTGAGTCTTGTCAGTTAAATAGTGCCTTGGCCACTTTAAGCAATGAAGGCTTATAGGTAATATCCCCCCAAGATCAATGGAAACTAGAACATTCTCTATTTGGGGCATTTGTATCACAACTTTTCTGTTGTCTCACATAATTACGATACCATTATAACCCTTAAGAACTTTAACACAACGCCTGCTTCTGGTATTCCACAGTAAAGATAATTCATAGCTTTTTTTTTTAACTGGTCCTCTACTGAGGGTTGTTTGAGTTATCTCCAGTATTTTATAAATTATTACAAGATGTAATGTTTTGTTTTTATAGCTAAATAATTCCTAAAAGAATATAGAAGTTTAATTTTGGGTAAGGCTGTACATTCAAGTCCTCCAGCAAGTAACCTACACTGAATTCTGGCAGGAGGGTAGAGGAGGTACGTTTATTGAGAATGTTCCTTGAAATGTGGTGATGCATTTTGGCTGCGTAGGTGAAGTCAGTGGGTACAGACAAAATGTGGAATAAAACATGTAATTTACAAATCAAAAGCAAAGCCAGCCTCTGGTCACCCTAAATGAAATGTAATTTAGATGGCATACTGCTGATTTTTGAAAGAACAAATCTTGGAATCTTCTCCATTTTCTTATATTGTAACATTTATCGGCCTCCATTTCTGTTCCTTTCAGTTCTTTTTAATCAAATGAAGCTTTTGAATATCTGAGTCAGTAACAGGTCAAGTGGCAGATTTTTATATTCATCATTTGCTCAGTGAAACGGAACTTTTAAAAGACAGTCAATAAATCACTCTGTCACTTGAAAAGTGAGCTCAAAAAAAGATAATAGGAGTGGTAAGACAAATTATAAAATGCCAAATATATTCACTGCAATTCATTCATAAAACAGAAGAGGACTGATTTCAATCTTTGAAGCATAATTCCAATATAACCTTCCTTTTCTTTCAGTGAAGGAGCTGAGAGAAGCAACCTCAGCTCCCATGTCTCTAAATATAGAAAAATCGGTTTAACTCAGAAACACAGGGCTGTAAAATTGGTAGCATTTTTTAAGCTTCCACATGTACAATCTGTTTCTAATATACAAGATGAAGACTGAGTAGCAAAGCTACACTGCCAACTCTCATGTGCCCAGGGCAGGGTCTCTTTCCTCTCCCAGCCTGGCCACCCCTCTGACAGCCCTGGAGTAGCAGATTTGCTCAAGGAAAAACCCAGACCCGGAAGTCTGTCAACGGAGTTTCCAGTCCTCGCTTGGACACTTTTGGGCTACATGAATTTCAATAATTTAAATTCTGAATCTTCTTTGTACCATTATTAAAATTTGCATCTCTAACTCCTAAGGTAGCATGTGGATTAAATTAAATGGTTCTCAAACCATTAAAAAATCCAGCTGTTGAAGCCTAACTTTAAACCAATTAAATCAGAATCTTGAGAAGGGGACCTGGATATCAGAAGTGTTTTATTCACCTCTCCGGGTGATTCCACTATGCTGCGAAGTTTTAAAAATATGTACTGAATATGTAAATATCTAGTCCACTGCCTGTCCCTTAGCAGACTTTCAGTAAGTGGTGGCTGTAATTGTTAATGTCCTGTTGAATTTCATCATGTCTTCTTGTCTGTCGGGTCTTTCCATTTCTTATCTGAGTGTCTCCAGACTGTTAGAGTAAAATTAGAGTAAATTTGACTTTAGAGCCTGTCTGCCCCAACTTCGTCCTGTTTTTCCTTTGAAATCCTCTTTTTTTTTATCGCCCTGTTTCCCATCTACTCCTTTAATAAGACAGCATTCTAATACCCCTAAAATTAAAGCTTCCAGGATAGGGTAGAAAACAACTCTAGGCAGAATTTCGCACTCCATGGAGTCGGAGGAAGCTGTGTTAGAGAGCCAAGTGTCATCCTCGACCTCTCAACAATACCCCCATTCATCACTTACTGTGCCAGGCTACCAGTGGGAGGAAACATTCCCAAATCTAACTACCCAATGGTACAACATGGCTGTTCCTGGTTACTTTTTTAGACAGTTACATTTTTTTCAGTTCCTGTTTGTCCAGCTCAGTAAAAATCGCTCTAGTTAATTTCAAGTCACCACTGTCATGGATGCCATGGTATGTGACCAAACGCACACAGCAAGCATCTGACTTGAAGAGCTTCCATCTTCAGGGCTGCCAGACTGATTTGTTTGCTTTTTACTGAAATTAAAATATAAGTTAATCCCCCGCGGCTCCGTGCCGGCCTGAGGAGCTACCCGGCCGCTGGCTGAGACCGGCGGGTGCTCCGGAGCCGGGAAGCGCTCCCGGCTGTCTCGCTGCAGCTTGGAGCCGTTCTCCTGGCCGAGGACTAGGTGGGCGCCAGGACGCGGCCGCAGCATGTCCCTGTAAAATTTGAAACAAGTCTGTACTCATGAAGAGTGACTGCATACAATCACTCTTGACACAATATGTCAAGAAAGAAAAAAGATCTAATAGAAAGCTGTTTCATTCTGGGCAGCTGGTAAAAGTCTGTGCTCCAATGGTTCCATATTCAAAGTTAGCTTTTGGAACACTAGTAAGAAAATACAGTTGTGACCTGCGTTATACACCAATGATAGTCACTGCTGATTTTGTCAGATCTATAAAAGCCAGAGACAGTGAATTTACCACAAACCAAGGTGATTGCCCACTGATTGTCCAGTTGCTGCTAATGATGCACGTCTTTTATCTGATGCTGCTGTATAGTCCGTCCTTACGCAAATGGAATAGACATTAACTGTGGTTGTCCTCAGAGGTGGGCAATGGCAGAAGGTTATGGCGCTTGCTTAATAAACAAGCCACAGCTTGTTCAAGATATGGTGAAACAAGTAAGAAATCAAGTGGGAAACCCCAGATTTTCAGTTTCTATTAAAATAAGGATCCATAGGAGGCGGAGCAAGATGGCAGCCGAGTAACAGCTTCCTTGCCTCTGGGCACCATGAGTCTGGGGAGATAGGACTCCAGGCATCTCTGGCTGGTGGGAACTGCCTATCATCACTCCTATGAAGATACAGGGAGTCAGCGAGAGACTTCTGGACCCCAAGAGGAGGACTAAAACAGTGGAAAACCGGCAAGTGGTCACGTGTGTTCAATCCGTCTAAACCCGCCCACAACTGTAAGTTCAGTAGCAGAGAGACTGCAAACCAGAAAGGCCTTACCTGTGAACTGTTTTGATGTCCTTGGACTTGGCACTGAGTTGAACTGCCTTGGGGAAGGCCTGAGCGGGAGTGCGGAGAAATTTGGCCGTTGTCTAGGGCCCCAGTCTGAGCCGCTGAGCCAGACGGAGCTAATAGTGTTTGGCGGTGGGTCACACGGATCCATTGTCACTGATCTGCCCCAGCAAGCTCCGCCCTCAGGGTCGCAGAGCTAGAAACGGTGGGAGCTGGTAACCCAGCAATCAAGTAGCCTAAGGGTGGGGTTTGAGCCGCCTTGCAGCCCTAACCCTCAGGGGCAGAGTGAGACCGGTTTTGGCACACTGAGTAAGTGGATAGCCACTTCAGCAGCGATTCCAGCGAGAAAGCTGGGAAAGCTTCTGCTCAGCAAGTTTACAAGTTCAAAGTGCCTTTTAAGTAGGCTGAAGAGAGATTTAGGGTGTCTACCTGCTGGGGTTTGAGAAATTAGCAGCCTCCAGTCGTATCAGAACTGTGACTAACATCTCATACCCCAGAAGACCACGTGTTGCCCAGACAATATTCAATAACATATACAAACTGCTTTGTTTTTGGTTGTGTATTTTTTTCTTCTTTTTTTTTTGGTTTGGTTGTTTTTTTTGTTTGTTTATTTTGACGTTGCTGATGTTCTTTTGTTTTTTTAATTTCAATCTTTTCCACACAGATCCCTTTTTCTTTCTCAATTTTCCTAGTTTAATTATAATTTCCCATTGCTGCCTTTTTTAATAACTTCAACTTCATTTTTGCTAGTGTTTCTACCGATATAATTTGGTTTTTCACCCAATTTTATCCCTGTAAAGTTTTCTGTTTGCTTCTTTTGGTTTGATTTATAGCATTTTTGTCTTTCCTCTCTACTTGGTGGAGGTGGGGTACGGTGTCTGATCAGGTTAGCAAAGAGCTGCTGACCTCAAGGGAACCACGCAACTGGGCACCCCCAGAAGGTGGGGGTTTTTTAAGGTTGTGTCAAAGTACCCTATTGCACACCTATATTGCCCTGTCTCACTCTTTCTGTGCCTCTCTTCTTTTTGTCAATGTTCCTTATACCCACCCCCTCTCCTTTATCTTTCTTTTTTTCTTATCACTCAGTCCTCCTTTCTTCCATCCCATTTTTTTCCTCTTCAACCTTCTCACCCTTCTGGTCCTGTAACCCTTAGTCCACAGGCACAAGAACTTAAAGAGCAAGAGGAAGTGAAAGGAAAATTAGGGCAAGGAAACAGATAAAAGAAATCACTCATGAGGAAGAATCAGCAGAAAACTCCAGGCAACATGAAGAACCAGTCTAGAACAACCCCACCAAGGGACCATGAGGTAGCTACAGCAGATGATTCCACCAGTATAGAAATGTTAGGAATGACAGAAAGGGAATTTAGAATACACATGTTGAAAACAATGAAAGAAATGATGGAAACAATGAAGGAAATTGCTAATAAAGTGGAAAATAACCAAAAGGAAATCCAAAAACAGAATCAAATAAGAGATGAACGATATGAAGAATATAAAAAGGATATAGCAGACCTGAAGGAACTGAAACAGTCAATTAGGGAACTTAAAGATACAATGGAAAGTATCAGCAACAGGTTAGACCATGCAGAAGAAAGAATTTCAGAGGTAGAAGACAAAGTTCTTGAGATAACTCAGACAGTAAAAGAGGCAGAAAAGAAGAGAGAGAAAGCAGAACGTTCACTGTCAGAATTATGGGCCTTTATGAAGCGTTCCAACATACGAGTTATAGGAATTCCAGAAGGGGAAGAAGAATGCCCCAGAGGAATGGAAGCCATACTAGAGAATATTATAAAAGAAAATTTCCCAAACATCACCAAAGAGTCTGACACACTGCTTTCAGAGGGATATCGGACCCCAGGTCGCCTCAACTCTAACCGAGCTTCTCCAAGACACATTGTGATGAACCTGTCCAAAGTCAAGACAAAAGAAAAGATTCTGCAAGCTGCCAGGAGTAAGCGCCAGTTGACCTACAGGGGCAAATCCATCAGAGTTACCGCAGACTTCTCTAATGAAACTTTCCAAGCAAGAAGACAATGGTCATCTACCTTTAACCTACTTAAACAGAACAATTTTCAGCCCAGAATTCTGTACCCTGCTAAGCTAAGCTTCAGAATTGACGGAGAAATCAAATCATTTACGGATATACAAACATTGAGGAAATTCGCCACAACAAGACCAGCTCTACAGGAAATACTTCAACCTGTTCTGCACACTGACCACCACAATGGATCAGCAGCAAAGGAAGAACTCAGAAATCAAAGGACAAAACCTAACCTCCACACTGATGCAAAAGATAAAACTAAGCAATGGACTCTCACCAAATAAGACGAATAGAATACTACCACACTTATCAATTATCTCAATCAATGTTAATGGCTTGAATTCCCCACTGAAGAGACATAGATTGGCTGACTGGATTAAAAAACACAAGCCATCCATTTGCTGTCTGCAAGAAACACACCTGGCCTCAAAAGACAAATTAAAGCTCCGAGTCAAGGGTTGGAAGACAATTTTTCAGGCAAATGGAATTCAGAAGAAAAGAGGAGTTGCAATCTTATTTTCAGATACATGTGGATTTAAAGCAACTAAAGTCAAAAAAGACAAAGATGGTCACTTTATATTGGTCAAGGGAAAACTACAACAAGAAAACATTTCCATTCTAAATATTTATGCACCCAATTTAAATGCTCCCAGATTCTTGAAGCAGACCTTACTCAGTCTGAGCAATATGATATCTGATAATACCATCATAACAGGGGACTTTAACACACCTCTTACAGAGCTGGACAGATCCTCTAAACAGAAATTAAACAAAGATGTAAGAGATTTAAATGAGACCCTAGAACAACTATGCTTGATAGATGCATATAGAACACTCCACCCCAAAGATAAAGAATATACATTCTTCTCATCACCCCATGGAACATTCTCCAAAATTGATCATATCCTGGGACACAAAATAAATATCAACAGAATCAAAAGAATTGAAATTTTACCTTGTATCTTTTCAGACCATAAGGCACTAAAGGTGGAACTCAACTCTAACAAAAATGCTCAAGCCCACCCAAAGGCATGGAAATTAAACAATCTTCTGTTGAATAACAGATGGGTGAAGGAAGAAATAAAACAGGAAATCAATAACTTCCTTGAGCATAACAACAATGAAGACACAAGCTACCAAAACCTGTGGGATACTGCAAAAGCAGTTTTGAGAAGAAAATTCATCGCTTTAGATGCCTACATTCGAAAAACAGAAAGAGAGCACATCAACAATCTCACAAGAGATCTTATGGAATTGGAAAAAGAAGAACAATCTAAGCCTAAACTCAGTAGAAGAAAAGAAATATCCAAAATCAAATCAGAGATCAATGAAATTGAAAACAAAAGAATCATTCAGAAAATTAATGAAACAAGGAGTTGGTTTTTTGAAAAAATAAATAAAATAGATAAACCATTAGCCAGACTAACTAGAAATAGAAAAGTAAAATCTCTAATAACCTCAATCAGAAATGATAAAGGGGAAATAACAACTGATCCCACAGAGATACAAGAGATCATCTCTGAATACTACCAGAAACTCTATGCCCAGAAATTTGACAATGTGAAGGAAATGGATCAATATTTGGAATCACACCCTCTCCCTAGACTTAGCCAGGAAGAAATAGACCTCCTGAACAGACCAATTTCAAGCACTGAGATCAAAGAAACAATAAAAAAGCTTCCAACTAAAAAATGCCCTGGTCCAGATGGCTTCACTGCAGAATTCTATCAAACCTTCAAGGAAGAGCTTATTCCTGTACTGCAGAAATTATTCCAAAAAACTGAGGAAGAAGGAATCTTCCCCAACACATTCTATGAAGCAAACATCACCCTGATACCAAAACCAGGAAAAGACCCAAACAAAAAGGAGAATTTCAGACCAATCTCACTCATGAACATAGACGCAAAAATTCTCAACAAAATCCTAGCCAATAGATTACAGCTTATCATCAAAAAAGTCATTCATCATGATCAAGTAGGCTTCATCCCAGGGATGCAAGGCTGGTTTAACATATGCAAGTCTATAAACATTATCCACCATATTAACAGAGGCAAAAATAAAGATCACATGATCCTCTCAATAGATGCAGAAAAAGCATTTGATAAAATCCAGCATCCTTTTCTAATTAGAACTCTGAAGAATATAGGCATAGGTGGCACATTTCTAAAACTGATTGAAGCTATCTATGACAAACCCACAGCCAATATTTTACTGAATGGAGTAAAACTCAAAGCTTTTCCTCTTAGAACTGGAACCAGACAAGGTTGTCCTCTGTCACCTTTACTATTCAACGTAGTGCTGGAAGTTCTAGCCAATACAATTAGGCAAGACAAGGAAATCAAGGGAATCCAAATGGGAGCAGAGGAGGTCAAACTCTCCCTCTTTGCTGACGACATGATCTTATACTTAGAGAACCCCAAAGACTCAACCACAAGACTCCTAGAAGTCATCAAAAAAATACAGTAATGTTTCAGGATATAAAATCAATGTCCACAAGTCAGTAGCCTTTGTATACACCAATAACAGTCAAGATGAGAAGCTAATTAAGGACACAACTCCCTTCACCATAGTTTCAAAGAAAATGAAATACCTAGGAATATACCTAACGAAGGAGGTGAAGGACCTCTATAAAGAAAACTATGAAATCCTCAGAAAGGAAATAGCAGAGGATATTAACAAATGGAAGAACATACCATGCTCATGGATGGGAAGAATCAACATTGTTAAAATGTCTATACTTCCCAAAGCTATCTACCTATTCAATGCCATTCCTATCAAAGTACCTACATCGTACTTTCAAGATTTGGAAAAAATGATTCTGCGTTTTGTATGGAACCGGAAAAAACCCCGTATAGCTAAGGCAGTTCTTAGTAACAAAAATAAAGCTGGGGGCGTCAGCATACCAGATTTTAGTCTGTACTACAAAGCCATAGTGGTCAAGACAGCATGGTACTGGCACAAAAACAGAAACATAGACACTTGGAATCGAATTGAACACCAAGAAATGAAACTAACATCTTACAACCACCTAATCTTTGATAAACCAAACAAGAACTTACCTTGGGGGAAAGACTCCCTATTCAATAAATGGTGTTGGGAGAATTGGATGTCTACATGTAAAAGACTGAAACTGGACCCACACCTTTCCCCACTCACAAAAATTGATTCAAGATGAATAAAGGACTTAAATTTAAGACATGAAACAATAAAAATCCTCAAAGAAAGCATAGGAAAAACACTGGAAGATATTGGCCTGGGGGAAGACTTCATGAAGAAGACTGCCATGGCAATTGCAACAACATCAAAAATAAACAAATGGGACTTCATGAAACTGAAAAGCTTCTGTACAGCTAAGGAGACAATAACCAAAGTAAAGAGACAACCTACACAATGGGAAAGGATATTTGCATATTTTCAATCAGACAAAAGCTTGATAACCAGGATCTATAGAGAACTCAAATTAATCCACATGAAAAAAGCCAACAATCCCTTATATCAATGGGCAAGAGACATGAATAGAACTTTCTCTAAAGATGACAGACGAATGGCTAACAAACATATGAAAAAATGTTCATCATCTCTATATATTAGAGAAATGCAAATCAAAACAACCCTGAGATATCATCTAACCCCAGTGAGAATGGCCCACATCACAAAATCTCAAAACTGCAGATGCTGGCGTGGATGTGGAGAGAAGGGAACACTTTTACACTGCTGGTGGGACTGCAAACTAGTACAACCTTTCTGGAAGGAAGTATGGAGAAACCTCAAAGCACTCAACCTAGACCTCCCATTCGATCCTGCAATCCCATTACTGGGCATCTACCCAGAAGGAAAAAAATCCTTTTATCATAAGGACACTTGTACTAGACTGTTTATGGCAGCTCAATTTACCATTGCCATAATGTGGAAACAGCCTAAATGCCCACCAACCCAGGAATGGATTAACAAGCTGTGGTATATGTATACCATGGAATACTATTCAGCTATTAAAAAAAATGGAGACTTTACATCCTTCGTATTAACCTGGATGGAAGTGGAAGACATTATTCTTAGTAAAGCATCACAAAAATGGAGAAGCATGAATCCTATGTTCTCAATCTTGATATGAGGACAATTAATGACAATTAAGTTTATGGGGGGGGAAGCAGAAAGAGGGATGGAGGGAGGAGGGTGGCCTTAGTGTGTGTCACACTTTATGGGGGCAAGACATGATTGCAAGAGGGACTTTACCTAACAATTGCAATCAGTGTAACCTGGCTTATTGTACCCTCAATGAATCCCCAACAATAAAAAATAAAAAAATAAAAAAATAAGGATCCATGATGACCTTTCAAGAACTATAGATCTTTGTCGAAAAGCTGAAGCTACAGGAGTTTCCTGGATCACAGTTCATGGAACAGCTACTGAAGAAAGACATCAGCCAGTGCACTATGATGCCATTAAAATAATTAAGGAGAACATGTCTATACCTGTCATTGCTAATGGAGACATCAGAAGCTTAAAAGAAGCAGAAAGTGTGTGGCAGAATACTGGGACAGATGGTGTGATGGTTGCAAGAGGACTCTTAGCAAACCCGGCCATGTTTGCTGGATATGAGGAAACCCCACTGAAGTGTATCTGGGACTGGGTTGACATTGCTCTGGAACTTGGAACTCCTTACATGTGTTTCCATCAACATTTAATGTCTATGATGGAAAAGATAACTTCTAGGCAGGAAAAAAGAGTATTTAATGCTCTGTCAAGCACATCAGCAGTCTTAGATTACCTTACAGACCATTATGGCATTTAATAAATATTTTAAACCAGAGGTGGTCACATCTAGGTTTTTACTTTATATCAGTGGCTTTTAAACTTTAGTAAAAAAACAGTCTCTGGGAACATTTTGAAAAATCAGTCCTAAACCCCATCCTCAGAGATAGTTTTAAAGAAGACTCCAGGTAGTCCAAACATGACAAAACTGCTCTGAATCCTGTTATGGATTGGGGGATGGAGGGATGAAAATTTCTTTTCCTACTGGAATCATGTTTTTAACATTTTCAATTAAAGCTTATTTAATACTAAAAAAAAAAGAAAAGAAAATATAAGTTAATTAAGATTAGATAAGTGATGAGTCTGCCCTTAGTCAGGGAAGTGTTGCTCCAGGAAAACAAGTGGTAGTCTTGCTACAGGCGAAAGCCACCCTCACTTTTACATTGACGCGCATTATAAGGATGTGTCAACCATTCTGAGTAGATTTCTGACACAAGGATGAAAAATTTTCCACAAGACTTGTTAAATCGGGTTAGGATTTAAAACTGACAGATGAAAAATGGAACCATCTGAGTAAGCCAAACATCTGAACGGAACAGTTTTAAATCTCAGCGTCTGCCTCTGTAAAGTCTCTAAATTCTTCTGATGGTTGGTAGCTAAGATTGATAAAACTAATCAACAGAGAAGCTGCAGTAATGTTGAGCCATTTCTGAGTTCATGAAAGTAAGATTTTGAGGGAAGATGTCCCATGTTCAGTGTTCTTCTTTCTGGGTGTGTTTGGTGTTCAATTACCCTACTGAGTATCTGCAGCCTGTCAGTCATTCCCGAATCTCCCTTCACTTCTCAATTCCCTGCGACAAATAAATACCACGAGGAATTGAATTTTACCCCAATGTCTAAAGTACCTCTGTTTTGATCACCTTTTCTTCACCCCATTGTTGCGGGAAGGAATCCCACACTAAGACGATGGCCGAACATGCAACAACATTGGAGATTTCTAGCTGCTGTTGGCCACATGTCCTCACAGCCTGGGAGAGAGGAGCAGCCGTACCAAGGGCCTCTCGGGATCGTACTCTGGAATAGACACAACAACCAGAGACTGCAGGAGGCAGGCTTTGTAGTGACAACAGGATGAGGTGACCCCCGGTGTCCCAAGAGAGGGACGCAGGAAACTATGTCCAGCCGCCCATGTACCTGAGCGGCCAGCCCCACGCAGAGCAGGCCCAGGCCCCAGGGAGGAGATGCCCCCTTCCCAGCCGCAGGCAGGAGCTGCAGTGAGGGCATGAGAAGCTCCAGTAGCTGTGGCAGCAGCAGGCAACAGCCCCCCCCACAGTGCCACTGCTGCCACCACAGCCAGCCCTTCATGGCCTGTCCTGCCCTCCAGGGCAGCAGTGCCTGAAGGGAAGAAACACGCAGTCTCATCCGCTTCCCTCTTCCCACCTGCAGGGAGCGTCACCTCGGCCCCCAACTTCTCTCCTTGATAGGACAGGATACTGAGGGGTGTGGCTAGGGGCAGGGAGCAGGAACCCAGACACCGGCTGTAGGATCTAATATCTAACGGGGATGTTCCCTAGTTGGAACAGCTAGTGCAGAGCCCCTAGTGACCTTACAGGGACCTGGGCCCATGGGACCCAAAGCTGCGTAAACTTGCAAATTTCCACCCCACTGGGTTCTTTGGGAAGGTTCATGGGGAAGGCAGGTGGCAACAGCCAATCCTCCTCACTTTGTGAACCTATATGAGGGGAGTGAGGGGAGTGAAGGGGGGAGGGATGGGAGAGATGAGAGTGATGGGAGTGATGGGAGTGAAGGGAGGGATGAGAGTGATGGGAGTGAAGGGAGGGATGGGAGTGATGGGAGTGAAGGGAGGGATGAGAGTGATGGGAGTGAAGGGAGGGATGAGAGTGATGGGAGTGAAGGGAGGGATGAGAGTGATGGGAGTGAAGGGAGGGATGGGAGTGAAGGGAAGTGGCTGTAAATACAGATGAAGCTTCTCTCACACCTGCCACTGACCTCCTCTGTGCAGCCCAGTTGCTGACAGGACACAGCTGGTAATGGTCCAAGGCCCAGCGGTTGGGAACCACAGGCTAGAGGACTGTTCGTGGCAGCAGAGGGGGTAGAGGAACTTACAGTTGGTTGGGCCACTTTAGCCCTTCCTAGTTTTCCTCAAATGTCAAGGTGTTTATAATAACGGACCTTATTTTTAGGCCTTCCACCACTACCTTATACACTAAGGAGTGGCTCATCACTAGGTGGGATAATGAAAAGGCCGGATAACCAGCAGTCAGGAAGGCTAAACAGATGTTACCTTGTTCCATTGTGTATTTTGCCTGTTAATTTGTAAATTCCACTTGGATAAATGCTGTATCTCTCTGGTTTTCCTTCATCTCTCTGGCTCCACACAGAGCATGGCACAAAAAAATACGTATTTGATAAGATTTCATTAATGAATTAAAACCGTTTTCATCAGCTCCCTAAGATCCACTTGCACATCAAATTTCTTTGAATCTCTGATTCTAGGGCTGGGAGCAGGGAGTCAATCACTTCAACCTCATGTTGGCAGATTTAAAACACGACGCTAACTTCACAACCTTGTCATCTTCAACTTAGCAATATACACTAATCCTGTCCAACTTCCTAGGGCTCTGACATATATACCATCTACCAATTTCTGTTTCTTAATGTTGTACTATAAATGTTCATTGAAAGCGTGTAGGACTTGGTCAGAAATAAGAACAAAAAGAGCCAACCACCGGCCAGTGGAAGCATGGTGGTCATTACAGTGGACTTACACATTGCCATGGACCCTTTTCTTCGTGTTCATTACAAAGCTCATGAGTGGTCCACACAATTGCACTGCTCTCCTCAACACAGTAATTCTGGAAAATGAGTCACCCTTCTTTTTGCCTCCCCCTTACTTCTTTTTTATAATTCAAAGCCAAAGCCCACTCTCAAAACAGTATTTCCTGAATGTTGACTCAAGAACAAAATGTAATGACAATTGTTTCGAGTCAAATTAGCAATATCTACCCAAAGAAGAAATACAATAATTAACACCAATGTCCAGATGGCTTTTATGATTAATAAGTTGGATTAAATCATGTCTAAACTCCATAAACTTCCTTTCTATATGTTGAAATGTGAAATTATTTTGCCTAATTATAATACCAAATACTAAAGTAGACATAAGCCCAGAAGCTACTTCAAGGTGATTTTAGTGAGAAAAAAAACTATCTAAAATTAACTATTTCAACTGAGATAAGAAAATACTTCATTCTTCATAATATTCTTCCTAATAATCCTGAATAGAAAGAAGTCAGAAGGCTTAAATTTGAATGCTTCACTTTCTAAGATAGTTAAGCCTGGAGGTTACTTCATTCCTTCCAAGCATAACTGTCTTCCCCTGTGTAAAAGAGGGGTCTAACACCTGCTCTGCTAGTCATTCTGAAAAATAAATAAGATAATAGTCATGGAAACAATTTGAAAAGTACAAAATGTTATCCTCGAATGCCAGATACTATTAGGCCAAAGGGTCTTTGATTTTCCTGTTGATAAGTGATATAAAAACTAAAATTTTGCTGTTATTACTGAAGCTGCTCTCTATAATTTCAACATTCACACATGGGCTGCCTGGAATTTAATCCCAGGCTCCAAACCCAGACTTTAAGAGCAACTCATCTATGGAGGAAAGATTGAGAGCAAGGCCTCTAGACCAATTGCCTGGATTAGACTCTTGTTCCGCCACCTCTTTGCTATGTAACCAAGAACACAGCCTTTAATCTCTCATGATCTAATCCTCAGTTTTCTCTACCATAAAATCTGAATAATACCAGAATCTCACTCCTAGGGATATTAAAGGGGCTCACACATGCTGTGCATCTGGACAGTGCCTAACACATATGAAATGCTCAATTTTTTGCCTGGGATGAGTGGTACCACCTGCAGCCACTCTCCAGCTTCCCAACCTGCTTCTCCCCCAGTGTTTACGGTCACAAACCTGCAACAACCATCCTGCTTCCTCCTCATCCTCACACTGACGTCCAATCGCTTACCTGTCAAGACAAAGCCCTATATTTATTTCTCATCTCTCAGCTTCTTTGCTTGCTCTAGACCACCTCTTTCTCGACCGAATGAATCACAAATGAATCACTCACAGTGAATGAATGGTGACAACAGCCTGCTAACTACGCTCTCTGCCTCCCCTCTTCTGCTTCTCCTCTCTCCCTAATCCACTTTCCATTTTCTTCTAAGTGACTTCTCAAAAATGAAAATATACTCTTCTCACTTCCTGATAAAGCTCTAAACCCTCCAGTGGTTCCACATAATCTCCAGGACACAATCCAAACTCTGCAACATAGTAACACAGCTACTAGAATAAACTTTCAGAGGCTGGCTTCTGCCTAAGCCCCAGACCAGATTTAATCTTCAACGCACACCACACCCAGTCATGCTTAAGATTTTCAGGTTCTCAAAGGAGCCTTAAATTCCCTTGATGCTTCCAACTCAACTGTTTTCTTGTTGGGGGTGGAGGGGCCCACTTCCCCAACCCCAATTGACCTGGTCTGATTACTCGGCTGAGCTAGAAGGTTCAACTGAGGCATGGCAGTAATCAAAAGCAAAAGTGAGTGGAAACTGAAAATAAAACTGGGGTGGCACCGGCAGAAAGCCTGGGTAGAGAGTTAAAGTAGCCTGCACAAGTTCAAGGTAACAGAGAGAGATTTTATTTAGGAAGAACAGAGTTTAGAGCACTGTCAAAGAGAGTGGGTCCTTCTCACGAAGGAGAACAGGTGAGAGAGACACACACAGCGCAGTGTGGGGATGTGACACCCCTTCCTCTCAGTCTGAAACAGCCCGTCTTTCAGTGGCCTCTTTGCACCCCCAGGCATCATTGCCCTTGTCTACGGGCTGAGTGGTGAACGACCCTATGGGCCCTCCTGGCTTCCCTGTTCCACAGGCCAGGTTTCCTCCCACCCCCTTGAAGCCCCTTTCTTGGTCTCTTCTCATTTCTTGCCTAGAATACTTGCCTAACATGTTTCTAATCTCATAATTTTGCTTAATATCTCAACTCAATCATTTATTCCAGAAGACCTTCATGACCCATAGGTATAAGCATAACATCCCCTGTGTTGTGTTGATACATCCCCCTATTTCTCTGCTACCATCTCTGTTAGCAGGATTACATTTATAACGTCTGTCTTAACCTCTATAGTATGAGTTCCATGAAAACCTTGGCTATTTTATTGACTTCAATATCCCAAGTTTGTAGCACAGTGCTTGGCATATAGATACTTAGGATGGAACTATGAATCAAATAATACCACAGCTCTTCAGGATTTAAATCCTCTCCCTATCCTCCTATACTCTCCATTAACAGATACAAACAATTCCAAGAAATGAACATCTGCAAATCTATCACAATTCTACAATGTTTTGCTTTCTGGACACTGATGAAAGATGTAAAAATGTTCACTACTACTTGGGTAATAAATACTTGGAAAAACATACCAGGTAATACCTTCTTAAGTATACATGTATGTAACATTACTAAATATCTGAAAAATACGTGAATAAAAAACTGATGTCAAAGAAAGCCAAACAAATGTATTAGAAAATTTTAAAACAATCAGACCAAAAATTAAAGCAATTAGACAGAATTCAGGAAGAATAATGTCAATTGTTTATATCACTAGTCACATTATTTTAACCTGCTATGAGTTTTCCTATTATAAAGCAAACATAATATAATTTAGTAAATCCCAAAAGCACTGTCCTAGGTTTTAAAAGCACCAGGAGCTATTTACCTTAGTTTTCTAGGCATATTTTTATGCAATTTTACTTTACAAGTATGTCTAGGTTTAAAATAATACTTACAAATGATATTTGCTGCAAATCTTTTTATTTACTGGCTGAACTATAGTTATTAGAACACATTTTGCTTACCTATAACTTTATTTCAAAAGTTGTAGAATTACATGTATGTTAGTTAGGTAATAAAGGTGGCTTTTTTTTTACTGCTCTTATTACTTTTACATTCCAAGCAAGACAAAAATCTAAGTTAAACAAAGTAAACTAGAAAGATGTGTTTTTAATGATGTGTTACTTTAATAATCTTCTCAAGTATTATGAAAAGACCAGTCTAATAGCCTATTCTGCCTTTGCAGTTTTCGTTTTAACTTATGACATACAAGTAAGTGTTGAAAGATGTCTTTTTCCTTAGGTCTGACCTGAGTGTTTGGAGTGAGCCCTCTGACCATCCATTGAGTGACTATCATTATCTCTTCTGTGTATCCTGTAGAAGAATGTTTACAGCATTGAAAACTCTCAAGAGCCATTTAATCTAAATGTTACTCATCTCCAGTTTTTGTTTAATAGATGAAAAAAATGAGGTTCAGGTAGATCGAGTAATTTGACCAAGGACAAAACAACCCCTAAGTGAATTCAAACCCACTTCTGAACAACTTGCCTTCATTTTCGTGACGGTAACACTGTATTTTATGAGACAATTCTCTGAAGGTTTCATTGTGAAAAGAAGCGAGATACAAATTTAATAAGTCTGTGTATTTTTAAAAGTAAGCTTCCAGGGCGGCGCCTGTGGCTCAGCGGGTAGGGCCCCGGCCCCATATGCCGAGGGTGGCAGGTTCAAACCCAGCCCCGGCCAAAACTGCAACAACAACAACAAAAAAATAGCCGGGTGTTGTGGCGGGCGCCTGTAGTCCCAGCTACTTGGGAGACTGAGTCAAGAGAATCACTTAAGCCCAAGGATTTGGAGGTTGCTGTGAGCTGTGTGACGCCACGGCACTCTACCGTGGGCGATAAGGTGAGACTCTGTCTCTACAAAAAAATAAATAAATAAATAAAGTAAGCTTCCAAACATCTCTAATTATATGTACATTTGGTTTGGCATTCTTTTGTTAAGCTTAAATTTAGAAACTGATAACCAATAACTTCAACTCACCAACAACAGTATTTGAAATGGAAAAATATTACTGCCCAATGACCATCTTTAAATGTCAGAATTGGTCAGGTCTATTCTGCAAATGTCTTTTCTGCTAAGAAACTACCTTGGGAAAAATACTTTTCAGGAAAATCACTACATCACTATGTAGTTTATGTACTGGCAAAATTTGTTTTGAGCAGGAAATTGCCAGTTTTAAGTGATTGGCAATGTTAATAAAAAACAGATAAATCGCATATATATTCTGATAACTTTTTCAGAAATTATCATGAAGACAGTTAACAAGGAATCTCGTAGGGCATTGTGGATTCAAAGATATGAAATGGGTGAATACAAACCCAGCTTATTTTAATAAGCTATGGAGCCATAAAACTCTAAGCTCTGATCTACAAAAATATGTCAGCACACTTCATGAATACACAGAGGTATCATAACTGCCAGAAGAAACAGGATGAAAACATCCAATCTTATTTTTTATTGTGTACGTTTTTGTTAAAACACAGACTTTGGGGAAAGACATTGTTTCATTAATAGGAAAAACATATTTTTTCTAATTAAGATTATTGCTGTTAGCATTGCCAAGGCATTTAAATATTATCTAATACAGTAATTCATAATCTTTTTTGAATCATAAATCCTTTGAGGAAGATGAAAGCTTTGAATCTAATATTCACAAAAATGTATATATATATATACAAAAATGTGCATAAAATTGCAGATGATTCATAGACTTTAGGAGTATCTTGGAGTTTCTTAGATCTTTAAATATATTTATGTACATATAGATAATATAGATATGTATTAATGAAAATAATATCTGTATAATGAAGACATATTTTATATATATGTGTGTGTGTGTGAGTATGCCTCTTCTGTAACAACTTGGATATGAAGGGATCGCGTTCTTACATTATAATTTATTATAAAATTAAACTTACAGAAAATAAGTTAAAATTTATTATCTAACTAGTAAGGTTTTACTAGTCTCTGGTAGATAATGTAATAATATAATAAAAAATACTAAGCAAAGATTTTAATAACAGGCAAACTTAGAATATATTAGAATTTGGGGAAACTTTCATTTATCATAATACATCAAATTACTGTGAAGCAAGAAAATATAAAAACATTACAGAAAAATTCAGTTGGCTCATTTTACCAACAATGATTTGAGGATGCTCATTAGTTTTCAACACTGTGCTTGGCTGTAACATTTGAACCTGTCCAACCATAGGAGGAAGGAACCATTATCTCATTCCATTCTCTCACTCAGCCGGAAGCATTTCTGTATCTTCCGCAAAACATGGGTTGTCCCAAGTGCAGAAGCACTCTTCAAACTCTGCCTTGTTTTTAATAGCATGTGCCACTGTAGGGTACCAAGAATTCCTTCCAAAAAGGGAAAGTTTCAAGAAAAGAGAATTATCATAGCAAGCATATTTATAGGAAGAAATACTGCTTCTTATAGGAGCTGGTTAATCTTGATTCAGCTGTCCATCTTCCCCATGACAACTCCTTCATGAGGTATTCAGCCAAGAGGCCAACTGGAAACACACAGCTGTGTGCACGTGCACACACACACACACACACTACAAGGTTGCAGAATTTCAGTTTTGCACAGAATGCATACTGCATATAATGGTCTGCTGAAGCCAGTGCTCTTACTGCAAAAAGCAGCTGCTCCATGTTTTTACAGGGAAATTAAATTCTTTTGTACCCCCACCCCCACCCCCCCGTTACTTAGAAGCAAACACTTAACCTGGACTCTTTCTGGTCTTCTGCTTCTGTTTGAATGATAAGATAAGCGTGGTAGGCTGGTAGATAAAGAGTCTAATTCTAAACCCAGATTACAAATAAAAGGATTGTTCATATTTTATTCATATTACTGAAGAAAAGCTTTAACCAGGTTACAGCTTTGTTAAAGTGCAACATTACAGAGTCTGTCAAAACTCAGTAGGGAGAAGCAGTTGAGTTACTTAATCCTCACACATGTGTCTTTTCTGTGAATTTCTCCAGCAGTGGTACCTACATCCCTGTTGAGAGGTCCTATAACATTTGTGTATTTGAAATTGTGTAATTTACTCAACCAGATTATACAAAACCTTTATGGTCAGAAATTACCTCATATACTTCTTTTTACCTCATGCACACTAGGTCCTCAGTAATGTGCTGATACTTTTGTTGAAATGAAAGTCAAATATGCTATTTGCATGTAAATGAATTTGCAAATAGTATGTAGATCATGGTCTATTTAACATTCTCAAGGAGGTGGCACAGAACTGACACTATGCAATTATTTTAAGAATAAATGAAAGTGCACGGAAAATACTTAGTGTAGTGCATCCAGGTACGTAGCAAGGACTCGATCAGTTATTTTGTTGTTCTTTTTGTGTTCCCCTCACCAATTTCAGCTCTTCGTAAATTATAGGAATTCCATAAATATTTGGCTGAACAGACAAGGCAATGGTTGGCGAGAGTTGTATCAGCTTTGCCAATGTGTTTTTGTAAAGCAATTGCTTACCCATAAATAGTTAACAAACATCAGTAACGTTTACTTAAGAGTTTTTTGTGCATATTAAAACTACAACAGAGAAAGTCTTCTTGGCTATACGCTCCGTTCTAGCACAGCATTCTCCCTATTTCTGAAGCTACGTATCTTATATTCTAAAAAGAATGTAAGCTGCATACATTCTAACAAGAAATATTCCTCTTGTTTCTGATAGCTGGATATTAAAGACTAAAGCCTAACAGTGGCTTATCTCCTACAACCTTACAAAGGCCCCTTTCAGAGTTTTGACTGGAGACTCTGAGCACCTACTTGGTGAGATAGCACAAGCTAGCTCTGTTTTGATATCAGCCAACTTCTACCCTATCCTACGAAAACACAGTATTAGATTTAAATCTCAACTATGAAGAGATACAAACAGCTGTGGTGCCCAGCCCCCACCCTTCAGTTCTTTTCCATTACAGAACTTCAAAAGTCAACCTCAGAATGTCCCCGAGTGGACGGCCCCAGACACGGGTTCCAACCAAATTGTCTCAGGCAGTGAAATATATATATACACACACACACACACAAAAGTGTGCATAAAATTACAGGTGATTCATAGACTTTAGGAGTATCTTGGAGCTTCTTAGATCTTTAAATATATTTATGTACATATAGATAATATAGATACATATTTATGAAAATATGTATAATAATAGCTAGCAACCTGTAGAAGACTGAAACTGGACCTCCACCTTTCACCATTAACAAAAATTGATTCTCACTGGATAAAAGATTTAAACTTAAGACATGAAACATAAAAATACTAGAAAAGAGTGCGGGGAAAATACTTGAAGAAATTGGCCTGGGAGAATATTTTATGAGGAGGACCCCCCCTGGGCAATTGAAGCAACACCAAAAATACATTACTGGGATCTGATCAAACTAAAAAGCTTTTGCACAGCCAAGAGCACAGTAAGTAAAGCAAACAGAAAACCTTCGGAATGGGAGAAGATTTTTGCAGGTTATGCTTCCGACAAAGATCTGATAACTAGAATCTACAGAGAACTCAAACTAATCAATAAGAAAAGAATAATAACCACATTTCTATGTGGGCAAGAGACTTGAACAGAAACTTCTCTGATGAAGTTTGAAAAAATGAAAAAATGCTCATCACCCTTAATCATCAGAGAAATGGAAATCAAAACCACTTTGAGATACCATTTAACTGCAGTAAGACTAGCCCACATCACAAAATCCCAAAACTACAGATGTTGGCATGGATGTGGAGGGAAGGAAACGCTTCTACACTGCTGGTGGGAATGCCAGCTAATATGACCTGTTTGGAGAACACTCAAGGAACTAAAAGTAGACCTACTGTTCGATCCTGCAATTCCTCTACTAAGTATATACCCAGATGATCAAAAATTATTTTACAACAAAGGCATTTTCACCAGAATGTTTACTGCAGCCCAATTCATAATAGCCAAGACATGGAAACTGCTCAAGTGCCCATCAACCCATGAATGGATTAACAAATTGTGGTATATGTACACCATGGAATACTATGCAGCCATTAAAAAAAGATGGAGACTTCACATCTTTTATGTTTACCTGGATGGAGCTGGAACATATTCTTCTTAGTAAAGTATCTCAAGAATGGGGGAAAAAGTATCCAATGTACTCAATACTACTATGAAATCAATACATAATCACCTACACACCCATATGAATGGCAAAACATAACTATAGTCCAGAAAGTAGAAGGGAAGAGGAGAGAGAGGGGAGGGGAGGGTGGATATGGGAGGAGGGAGGGCATTAAGGGGACCTCACCTAATGTGCACAATGCAATGGTACACTTCAAAACTATTAAGAAGTGAGTATAATTGTGATGGATGTGTTACTTAGTTCAATGTAAGCATTTGACATTGTATATCAAAGCAGTATCCTAAACCCCATAAATGCATCAATGTACAAAGTTATGATTTAATAAAAAAAAATTTAAAAATAAGTAAAGACTAAAGCCTACTCTTTATAATCATTAATAAATATTGATAGAAATCTTAGTAGGAAAGATGTGACCGAGGAGCTTCTACCTAAAATTCATTCTTGAGTCCCACTAATCTACCCGATATAATTCTAGCTGGACCTTCATCAGGTAGCCCTTACTCAACCCTACCTCCTCTTCACAAGCATCTGCTCCCTTTCAAGACTGAACTGCTGTGGTTTTGCACCTTAACCATACCAGGTCTCAGTAAGTGTCAGTACTTTTGTTGAAATGTAAGCCACACGTGTGGTTTGCATCAGTGCATGTACCTGTTGACATCTCCACAATCTCCTTTGGCCTAGAAAGCCCAGATCTTTCTCTCCCGTCCATCCCCTTCCTCTAGGTGAGTCCTAGTTAATTTTGCAAGATTTAGGCCCAGCATGTCCTTCTGCAAGTGGGACAAAATTCTACTTCCCAAATTCTACTTCCTCCAGCCTAGCCTAGAACTAAAGCAGAAGTGGGTATCAAAGTGATAGTCTCCTAGAAAGAAAAACTAAAGAAAGATTTTCTTTTGACTCTAAATGGTGGAAGTTCTTAGCTTTGAAACAATTAAGAAAGGCAGTTTCTTGCACAGCACTTCCTTAATACTGGCCTCTGTTGTAGCCAAGTTTTAGGAGGGAGAAAGAGTCAAGAATTCAGTACTGAAGCCAGAGACTAGGAAGCCTTCCATGGCCTGAACATGCTGCATACCAAGACCAAGGGAGAATCTACTTTTCTTGGGTAAATTTGGTGGTCCTGGTTCTATAGAAAAAGGATTCAGGGAGGAGACAAGATGGCTGACTGAAGCCAGCTTTCCACAGAGGCTCCCGTCCAGAAGGAGAGTTAAAGGACAAAAATTCATCAAGTAACCTCGTGGATTTGAGCTGCACTAAGAGAGAAGTTTGTAGAACGCACGTCAACCCCGCTGAGGCGAGCGGTGACCACAAGGATACAAACAAAAGGTACAAAATCTATCACCAAGCGGATGGGGGTCCCCTCCCCCATGAGAATGGCTCAGAGTGCCCCACAAACAACTGGGCAGAGTTCAAAGGTCCTCCCACTACACTCCACAGGAGAGACCCTCTAAAAACTGGACCTACCTCCCCTACTAGGGTGGTGCCACGGCATCCTCCTGCCAGGCATAAAACTGTATAAACTGTATATAGTCTCTACTTGGAATTCTGAGCTCCCAGCACTCCCCTTCACTCACACTGGGGTCTGGAGGCCAGTCCCAGTCGGTCGGCGGAGAGGGGACTGCACCGGTGTGGCAGTTCCCTGAGGCACAGTGCAATGGCCGTCTTTTCGTGACAATACGGCCAGGCATAAAACTGTGTAGAGCTGTGTGTGTTCTCTGCCCGCAGCCCCAGGCTTCTAGCACTCCTCACGCTCCCCTCTGCTCTTGCTCCAAGGTCTGGAGGCCTGTCCCCCAGGGGTCCAGACTCTTGGGCGACTGCTCGAGGGGTGTAGACAGTGCTGGGCTGCAGCCGGTTGGTGCAGACTCTGGAGTATGGGAGCGGAGAGAGTATGGTTGGCCGGAGCGGAGATGCACCGGAGCGACGGTTGCCTGAGCCATAAGGCAGCAGCCCTCTTTTGCTAGCAATACGGCTCACTACAGAATATTCTGAAGCCACACCCCCTGTCTCCCTGGGCAACCAGAAACTCTGAGTTTGCCTGAGGCAACTCCAACTTGCAAACCAGGGAAACTCCCAGGGCGGGGCTGACCCAGAGGTCCGCTTTACTAAACCTAAGACGCACCTGGCCCTCAGGGGATCGTCAGCCTATAGACAATACAAGAGGAAAGACAGGCTGATTTGAAACTCAATTCAGCTCAATTCAAGCTGATTTGGAACTCAATTCAGCTTCTCTTCTGCAGGGGAAACGCATTGTTCTGTTCTGTGAGTAACATTAATCAGGGGTGACACTGGACCTGAATGAAAACCCCTCAACCTTCATCAAGCACCCGAGGTTGTCAGGTCTTACCTCCTCCTGCTGGAGAGAGGCGGAGCGCAGTGGCCTGGCAGACTTCCTTGTGATTCAGGCAGGTACAAACTCCTGGAGTACCGATTCACTACAGGCAACTGGGTCAGCCAACTGCAGGGCTATCAGTGACTGGATGTGAAGTGGTGCAAGGTGGGGAAGGAGGCAGCAACCTTCCCAGACTGATCTATTGGCTGGGTGGCTTCTCTTGACTCCACGCAGCACTGGAGCAAGCCACACCAGAGTAGTCATCAGACCCCTGTGATCCAGAGACCTCTTAAACTCTCTCACCCAAGACAGGTGCAGACTGAGACAATTGATTTGGACATTTCTGAACTGAACCAATCACCTGAGGACAAATCAGGTGGTGCCCTGGGTGCATGGAAGGTTTGATTTTTCTTTTCCAATTGTTTGCCGGTGGGGGGTGGGGTGACTTAATTGCTGATACTTCTCCACAGCTGAGACTTTAATCCAAAGTATCTGTTTCACTAGGGTGGAACAGAAACCAGCTGAAAACAAGACAGAACCACTTAGCCCCACCACACCAGACAGGGCCCCAGTTTCTCAGGCTACAACACTGTAGCTCCATTGAATTCTTTCACGTTTGATTTAGTTCTTCATGAGGGCTCCATGAGATTAATATCATTACTCCCATTTTACAGAAATAAGCCAGAAACACAGAACAGTTTAGTGGCAACAGAGCAGGCCTTTAATTGGGTCTGTCTGCTTTCCAGCTCTCAAAGGGAATGCGAAAGGATGCTATCTAAACAGCAAATCACCACAGAGAAGTGACCTGACTCAGAGGGGCAGAATAATGCAACTATAACACAGTCTCTGCAACCTGGAGTTACCACTTTGAGGTCTTGAGCAAGCACTTCACTTCTCAGAGTTTCAAAGGAGGAATGTCTGCAAATGGAGATATGATCTGCCCCATAGGGGAGAGATTAAAGGTGGCAGCCAAGTAACAGCTTCCCTGCAACGGGGAACAGCGAGTCTGGGGAGTCAAGACTCCAGGCATCTCTGGCCGGTGGGATCTGCCTATTATAATCCCTGTGAGGATACAGGGAGCCAGCAAAGGACTTCCGGACCCCAAGAGGAGGACAAAAACAGTGGAAAACTGGCAAGTGGTTGCGTGTGTTCGATCGACCTAATCATGCCTGCAACCGTAAGTACAAGCAGCAGTGAGACTGCAAACTGGAAAGGCCTTACCTGTGAACTGTTTCGGTGTTCTTGGACTTGGCACTCAGTTGAACTGCCTTGGGGAGAGCTTAAGCAGGAGTGTGGAGAACTTTGGGTATTGTCTGGGGCCCCAGACTGAGCCACTGAGCTGGCGCAGGAAGCCATTGTGAAAGAACTGCCCTGGCAAGCTCTGCCCTCAGGGTCTCAGAGCAAGGGCTGGGTGGGTCAAAGTAACCTACTGACTGAGCAGCCTAAAGGCAGGGACTGAGCTGCCTTACAGCCTTAATCCTTAGGGGCAGAGTGAGATGGTTTTGGCACACTGGAGCCTTGGGCTGTTGCAATGGGTAGAGTGCCTTGATATCACAGCTCACAGCAACCTCAAACTCCTGGGTTTGGCACTGCCCAGACCTCCATAAGAGCTGTGCAGCAACCCCTGACCAGTGACCCACACCCACTGGGCCTCCGCATTCCCTGACCAGGAACTGCGGGAGCCACACAACCCTGCGTCCTCCCTCCTGTGTCCTCCCAGCTTTTACACTAGCCCGTTCATCTGGACAGGGACTCTGGTAGCTGCGTGCCCTTTGGAGCCCTCCCTGCCTCTGTGCAGAGCTCTTCTCCTGGCCAGAGACTGCTGGAGCCTTGGGCTCTCTGTGCCAAAGTTACTGGGTGCCAGGCACTCCCAGAACCGTGCACACCACCCCCAGCCCTGTCGCTGGATCCAGGTGTGTCACAAACTGGAGCTGCTTCCACAACCAGAACTCCCTAGCTAGAGCAGCCCCAGAGGAACTACACAGGGTCACTCCCTACAAAGATCCAGCAACAATACAGTGATCCCGCTGGGGTCTAATCTTGGAGAGACACCTCCCCAACTCTGAGGACAGCCAGAGGCAATGGTGAAAAACAATCATGAGGTGAAATCAACAGAAAAACTCTAGCAATATGAATAATCAGAGTAGATCAGCTCCCCCAAGGATCAATGGGGCAGAAACAGCACAAGACCCCATGCACAAACAAATAGCTGAGATGTCAGAAATTGAATTCAGGATCTGGATAGCAAATAAGATTGAATTAGAATTCCAAAAGTTATCTCAAGAATTCAACGGATTCAAAGACCAAATGACCAAAGATTTCAACACATTGAGACAAGAAGTTGCATCCCTCAAAGATCTGAGAAACACAGTAAAATCCCTCAATAACAGAATGGAGCAAGCAGAAGAAAGGATTTCTGACATTGAAGACAAAGCTTTCGAATGCTCCCAAACCCTCAAAGAAGAAGAGAAATGGAGAGCAAAAACAGACCACTCTCTCAGAGAGCTCTCGGATAATTTGAAGAAAACCAATATTCGTCTTATAGGGATCCCCGAAAGTGATGAAGCTCACTGAGAGTCACTTCTCACAAGGCACAGAGTCTCTTCTCCATGAGATTATGAAGGAGAACTTTCCAGACATGCCAAGAGATTCCGAAATTCAGATAGCAGACAGTTTCAGAACTCCAGCATGACTCAACCCAAATAAGACATCCCCCAGACACATCATAATCAATTTCACTGAAGTTAATATGAAGGAGAAAATTCTGAAAGCTGCCAGATGTAAGAAAATCATTACCTACAAGGGGAAAAATATCAGAATAACTGCAGATCTCTCTGCTGAAACCTTTCAAGCTAGAAGTGGATGGTCATCGACTTTTAATCTCCTAAAACAAAAGAACTTTCAACCCAGGATCCTGTACCCAGCTAAACCAAGCTTCATTTATGATGGAGAAATTAAATACTTCAACGACATTCACATGTTGAAGAAATTTGCCACAACTAAACCAGCTCTCCAGGACATTCTTAGACCTATCCTCCATAAAGAACAGCGTAATTCTTCACCACAAAAGTAAACCCACCCAAAAAATTTTTGATCAAATTCCAACTTCCACAGCCGCAAAAGGATTAAAAATGTCCACCGGTCTCTCGAAAGGCTTATCAATACTCTCAAATAATGTGAATGGTTTGAATTGTCCTCTAAAGAGGCATAGGTTGGCGGACTGGATACAAAAACTCAAGCCAGATATCTGCTGCATACAAGAATCGCATCTTACATTAAAAGACAGATATAGACTCAAGGTGAAGGGATGGTCATCTATATTCCAGGCAAATGGAAAGCAGAAAAAAGCAGGTGTTGCAATCCTGTTCGCAGACGCAATAGGCTTTAAACCAACCAAAATAATTAAGGATAAGGATGGACACTTCATATTTGTTAAAGGTAATACTCAATATGATGAGATCTCAATTATTAATATTTATGCACCCAACCACAACGCACCTCAATTTATAAGAGAAACTCTAACAGACATCAGCAACTTGATTTCCTCCACTTCCATTGGAGATTTTAACACCCCCTTAGCAGTCCTGGATAGATCCTCCAAAAAGAAGCTAAGCAAAGAAATTTTAGATTTAAACTCAACCATTCAACAGCTGGACTTAACAGACATCTACAGAACATTTCATCCCAAAAAAACTGAATACACATTCTTCTCATCAGCCCACGGAACATACTCCAAAATCGACCACATCCTAGGCCACAAATCTAACCTCAGCAAATTTAAAAAAATAGAAATTATTCCTTGCATCTTCTCAGACCATCATGGAATAAAAGTTGAACTAAATAACAAAAGGAACCTTCATACCCATACAAAAACATGGAAGCTAAACAACCTTATGCTGAAGGATACATGGGTTATAGACAAGATTAAGAAGGAAATCACCGCCGGGCGCGGTGGCTCACGCCTGTAATCCCAGCACTGTGGGAGGCTGAGGAGGGACAATCGCTTGAGCTCAGGAGTTCGAGACTCGCCTGAGCGACAGTGAGACCCCCAACTCGTGAAAAAAATGGAAAAACCCAGCCGGGCGCCGCAGCGAGCGCCTGTAATCCCAGCGGCTTCCGGAGGCTGAGGCAGCGGGGTGCCCGCAGCCCGAGTCTGAGGTTGTGGTGAGCTACCACACCCACTGCACTCTGCTCAGGGGCATAGGGTGGGACCCTGTCTCAACAAAAAAAAAAAAGGAAATCATCATATTTTTGGAACAAAACAACAATCAAGACACGAATTACCAGAACCTCTGCAAAGGTAGTCCTAAAAGGGAAATTTATAGCACTGCAAACCTTCCTCAAGAAAACGGAAAGAGAGGAAGTCAATAACTTAATGAAACATCTCAAGCAACTGGAGAAAGAAGAACACTTCAACCCCAAACACAGCAGAAGAAAAGAAATAACCAAAATCAGAGCAGAATTAAATGAAATTGAAAACAAAAGACAACAGATCAATAAATCCAAAAGCTGGTTTTTTGAAAAGATCAATAAAATAGATAAACCTTTGGCCAACCTAACCAGGAAAAAAAGAGTAAAATCTCTAATTTCAGCAATCAGAAATGGTAATGATGAAATAACAACAGACCCCTCAGAAATTCAAAAACTCCTTAACAAATACTACAAGAAACTCCACTCTCACGAATATGAAAATCTGAAAGAAATCGACCAATACCTGGAAGCACGCCACCTACCAAGACTTAGCCAGAACAAAGTGGAAATGTTGAACTATATCAAGTTCTGAAATAGCATCAACTATACAAAATCTCCCTAAAAAGAAAATCGCCCAGGACCAGATGGCTTTACGTCAGAATTCTACCAAACATTTAAAGAACAACTAGTACCTATACTACTAAACCTCTTCCAAAATATAGAAAAAGAAGGAATATTACCCAGCACATTCTACGAAGCAAACATCACCTTGATCCCCAAACCAGGGAAAGACCCAACAAGAAAAGAAAATTATAGACCAATATCACTAATGAATATTGATGCTAAAATACTCAATAAGATCCTAACAACCAGAATCCAACAACACATCAAAAAAGTTATACACCATGACCAAGTCGGATTTATCCCAGGGTCTCAAGGCTGGTTCAATATACGTAAATCTATAAATGTAATTCAACACATAAACAAACTTAAAAATAAAGACCATATGATTCTTTCAATTGATGCAGAAAAAGCTTTTGATAATATCCAGCATCCCTTCATGATCAGAGCACTTAAGAAAATTGGTATAGAAGGGACATTTCTTAAACTAATAGAGGCCATCTACAGCAAACCCACAGCCAATATCGTATTGAATGGAGTTAAATTGAAATCATTTCCACTCAGATCAGGAACCAGGCAAGGTTGCCCATTGTCTCCATTGCTCTTTAACATTGTAATGGAAGTTTTAGCCATTGCAATTGGGAAAGAAAAGGCGATCAAGGGTATCCACATAGGGTCAGAAGAGATCAAACTTTCACTCTTCGCTGATGATATGATCGTATATCTGGAAAACACTAGGGATTCTACTACAAAACTTTTAGAAGTGATCAAGGAATATAGCAATGTCTCAGGCTACAAAATCAACACCCATAAATCTGTAGCCTTTATATATACCAACAATAACCAAGCTGAAAAAACAGTCAAGGACTCTATTCCTTTCACAGTAGTGCCAAAGAAGATAAAATATTTGGGAGTATACCTAGCAAAGGATGTGAAAGATCTCTACAAAGAGAACTATGAAACTCTAAGAAAAGAAATAGCCGAAGATGTTAACAGATGGAAAAACATACTATGCTCATGGCTAGGAAGAATCAACATTGTTAAAATGTCCATACTGCCCAAAGCAATATATAATTTTAATGCAATTCCTATTAAAGCTTCATTGTCATACTTTAAAGATTGAAAAAATAATACTTCGTTTTATATGGAATCAGAAAAAAACCTCGAATAGCCAAAACATTACTGAGCAATAAAAACAAAGCAGGAGGAATCACGCTACCAGACCTCAGACTGTACTATAAATCCATAGTGATCAAAACAGCATGGTACTGGCACAAAAGCAGAGAAGTAGATGTCTGGAACAGAATAGAGAACCAAGAGATGGATCCAGCTACTTACCGTTATTTGATCTTTGACAAGCCAATTAAAAACATTCAGTGGAGAAAAGATTCCCTATTTAACAAATGGTGCTGGGTGAACTGGCTGGCACCCTGTAGAAGATTGAAACTGGACCCACACCTTTCACCATTAACTAAGATAGACTCTCACTGGATAAAAGATTTAAACTTAAGACATGAAACTATAAAAATACTTGAAGAAAGTGCAGGTAAAACTCTTGAAGGAATCGGCCTGGGTGAATATTTTATGAGGAGGACTCCCCAGGCAATTGAAGCAGTTTCAAAAATACACTACTGGGACCTGATCAAACTAAAAAGCTTCTGCACAGCCAAGAACATAGTGAGTAAAGCAAGCAGACAGCCCTCAAAATGGGAGAAAATATTTGCAGGTTATACCTCCAATAAAGGTCTAATAACCAGAATCCACAGAGAACTCAAATTTATTAGCAAGAAAAGAACATGTGACCCCATTTCAGGGTGGGAAAGGGACTTGAAGAGAAACTTCTCTAAAGAAGACCGACGCAAAATCTACAAACACATGAAAAAAAGCTCATCATACTTAATCATCAGAGAAATGCAAATCAAAACTACTCTGAGATATCACCTAACCCCAGTAAGAGTAGCCCACATAACAAAATCCCAAAACCAGAAATGTTGGCGTGGATGTGGAGGAAAGGGCACACTTCTACACTGCTGGTGGGAATGCAAACTAATACGTTCCTTCTGGAAGAATGTTTGGAGAACACTTAGAGACCTAAAAATAGACCTGCCATTCGATCCTATAATTCCTTTACTAAGTTTATACCCAGAAGACCAAAAGCCACAATATAACAAAGACATCTGTACCAGAATGTTTATTGCAGCCCAATTCATAATTGCTAAGTCATGGAAGAAGCCCAAGTGCCCATCGACCCACGAATGGACTAGCAAATTGTGGTACATGTATGCCATGGAATACTATGCAGCCTTAAAGAAAGATGGAGACTTTACCTCTTTCATGTTTACATGGATGGAGCTGGAACATACTCTTCTTAGCAAAGTATCTCAGGAATGGAAGAAAAAGTATCCAATGTACTCAGCCCTACTATGAAGCTAAATTATAGCTTTCACATGAAGGCTATAACCCAACTATAGCACAAGACTATGGGGAAAGGGCCAAGGAAGGGGAAGGGAGGGGTGAGGTTTTGGTGGAGGGAGAGTAATGGGTGGGGCCACATCTATGGTGCATCTTAGAATGGGTACAGGCGATTGCACTAATGTACACAGCTATGATTTAACAATAAAAAAAAAGAAGGAAAAAAAAAAGATCTGCCCCATAATGTTGTTATAAGGATTAAATTAGTGTGTAATACATAACAAGCTTAGAGGTATTAACACATAAGGGTCTACCATTATAATTATTGGAAATAATCCTGCCAGAAATGTGTTAGTTATAACGACAGGGCAGGGTCACTATAAGCAAAGCCAAGTCCCTCTACCCAGTAAGAGAGAAGGAGCACTGAGTTAGGGCCCCAGCTGGCAAGGAGAGAAACAGAGCTACCTTCTGCTTGAGAGAGCTTTCCTCTAAAATGAAGATAACTCCTCTGGTGGTACCACCTTAGACACTGTGACCCGTGGAGAAGAGCTGGCACATCAGTGGAAATAGTTTTATCAAGTTATGGAGAGGAGCAAAAATGAGAAAGTGGTGTAAAAAGACAAGCCACTTTGAAGATTTGAAGATAACATAAGCAGAGGCGCTAAGAAAGGGCTGAGACATGCACCTGCTGTGGGCCCGGGTCGAAGGAGTGAGACACGCACCTGCTGTGCGCCCAGGTCAGCTTCCCCGCCCTTGATGTATCTACACTCTAGGCCTAGACACTTGGAGAGTGTCAACTCATCACCTCTTACTATTAATTTACTAAATGGAGTTAGCTGGGCTTTGAGAGTCATTTTTCCAATATTTAATTTCGAGGAATTCATCAACAAAGTTGGAAAAATACATGAGAGGGGACACAACAAGGCAAAAACTCTGCTTCTTGAAAATAACATGAAATCTAGACTACCAGCTTGCTTAACGTTACTCTCATCATAGAATACAATTAAGAGATGATGTTACAATTTTGAAAATTTTAAATGCCCATTAACACATCCTTGTAGATCATTTCCAATGGTCAAGAAATTTGTACATTTATGACATATGGAATAAAATTAATTTTTTAAGGTTTCAGATTGTAAGAGAATGTAACAATATCTGTGGTGGAATGCCTTCATCCTCTGTGGGTGCTGAGGAATATACCAGTGTATATAATGTCTGTAAATATTCAGTTTCCTGGAATACAGTCCGTGAAGTGCACTGAAATATAAATGTGATTACTCTGCAGTCTGTGCCTTCACAACAATAAGAAAAGAATGCTGCCCTGTGTAATATTTTCTATTTTAAATCTTCAAACCACCATTTCCTACTGAAAGTTACTAAAGTTAGTTACTGAAAGTCTCTAAAGTTAGTTCTCAAGGTAGTTTTTTCTACTAATGAACTTGATCTCCACTTTAAAGCTCCATTCTGTCCAGTTTCAGAAAATATTAGCTTGGTGAGTTCTCCATTAAAATTGAAATTCACTTGTGTCAGTTTCCTATGGCTGCTATAACAAATCACCACAAGTATAGTGACTTACCACAAATTTATTATTTTACAGTGCTACAGGTCAGAAATCCAAAGTCGACTTCACAGGGCTAAAATTAAGGTGTCTGTGGGGTGTGTCGCTTCTGAAGGTTTTAAAGGAGAATTCGTTCCACTGCCTTTTCCAGCTTTTGGAAGTTGCCACATTCCTTTGTTCTTGGCCCTTTCCCCCATCTTCAAAGTTAGCAACCACGTCATTCCAACCCCAGCTTCTATGTTACATCCACTGTCACCCTTTCTCTCAGAACAGTGGTTCTCAACCTGCCTAATGCCACAGTCCTTTGATACAGTTGCTGTGGGTCGCAACCCACATGTTGAGAACCACTAGATCTTAGAAGGTCAATCCACATAGCCCAGGAAGATCTCCCATCTCAAGATCCTCAACTTCATCATATCAGCAAAGTCCCTTTTGTCATGTAATGGAACATGTCCACAGGGTCTGGAGATTAGGACATGGACACCTGTGGGGGGCCATTATTGACCAAATCAGTTAATTCATATTTTCTTCTTTCCTTCATTGCCAGGTATATACAGCTAATGATTCAAGGTCCAATCAGAGAAAGAGCATTTAAATTAAAACACAGTGGGAAGGGAGAGGTCAAAGCCTACTTCTGTTTTGAGGTGCAATGAACACCATTTGGGTGGTGGGCACACAAATGGCCCTGACCTAAGCATTATAAAAGCTATACATCCGTGTAACAAAAACATTTACACCCCCGTGATAGTTTGAAATAAAAAAGTGGGAGAGAAGCTGTGCTGAATACTTGGTAACATTACCGCGCCACGTTTCTCCCTTGATGTAAAGACCTATTTCTTTCATAGACCTGCTGATGTCACAGGTCTGTACTTTCAGTAGAACAACAGTTTTGTAGCTTACCTGGTCAGTTTCAACACAGAATGTACTGAAGGGAAAGTCCTGTCCCAGCCTCCTCAACAACTTTGGTGTTTCAGAAGTCCAGACCTACTGAATTTATCACACAGCAGCTTGGAAGCCTCATCGCAACATACTCATGTGCGCACGCACACACACTTTCTCTCCTAGACCCCTCCTCGTCATGTGTGAGGCTCAGGTGGGTCTTACCCACTAATAGGACACACCTGCAACGTTAAATGCACTAGGCTGTGGGCAGCCTAATAGGATCCTTTCAATTCAGTCTGTTGATAACTTTAATGATACTTTGGGGGATTTATAACCTAGACTCGAAGATGCCTACTATATCAGAATAAATATCTGTAAATTTGCTTCCAGTTTGTTTGTACTCTCTTCCTTGTAGAAGTTGAAGAAATTGTCTATGAATCTGGTTGTAAGGCCAGACAAATTTGTTTGGGCATTCTCCCCCACAGTGCCACCAGAAGTCGCTATGTTTTCTTACTTGGCCATAACTGTACATAGTGATGTCACGATTACGTAACTGCTGCTTGGTGCCTTCCCTCTACTGTCTCCCTGGGTATAAAGGTGCACAGAACCTCCTGTTTGCACAGACCTCCTATGTAGCTCACCTGCTGCCGTGAGCTGGGTGAAGGTGAACCTCCTACGTGGTTCACCAGCCACCATGAGCTAAACAAAGACGTGTTGCACCTGCCTTCATTGCCTAAGTTACAGTCTGGTCTGTCCAAATCAGAACACTTGAGTTACACTGGGCTTTTTCTCAATATGTAAGAATGTGGACTGGAAGATCTGGATGTGGCTGCAGGCACGTGTCCCCAGAGGGCCCAGAGATGCAGTGATGAGCTCAGATGGAGGCTTCTCTGCTCTATCCCTGCAGGTCACTTTCTGCCCACCTCCCCACAGGTGACCTCAATTTTTTTCTAGCTTTTGTACCACAATCCCTCACCCCCACAAAGTAGCTCATCTGTGCAGAGGCCAAGCTCCACTGCCCTGAGAACCTGCATTCCTGGCATGAACTTCTCTGTCTGGAGGCGCCAGCCCTCGACAGCTTTTCCATTTAATGGCAAAGCCACTTTATGCCTTTCAGCCAGCCATCTCTCAGTGGTTTCCTGGGAGTCTAAGAAACTGTGAGATGATCTCGTCTGTGTCACAGGAGACTCTGGGACCATCTGAGTTTCCCTCGGGCTGGACCATTGTAGGTCACCTCTGTTCTTCTGTGTGGCTGTGCATGGGCATGGTGCCAGGGACACCAGCATTCTCCACTGGATGGAGGCATGCTCCACCCCACGCGTCTGCTGCCAAATCCCCCAGCTCATCTGAAGTTTTGTTCTCCCCATCCTGGGCTTAGCCTGAGGCAGCGCCCTTTCTCAGAGACCCTCACTTCCATGACGAGGCGTAGGAAACTGCATTTTAAGCAAACTCTCCAAGTTACTCTGAGGCAAATAGTACATAGCCACCCAGTGCACATTCACATTTCAGAAACAAAGATTTCAGGTCATACGTGTCCCTACATTTTCATGTTTTTTGTTTTTCTGGTAGCGCAGTATTTTCCTGGACTAAGGACAAACAGTGACTAACAAAACTATTTTTTACCTAAAATACATGAGCTCATCCTTTGAGTAAGCCAAGTGTACATCCTCCACTGTTAAATGTAATTACTAGAGTGGCGTCTATTAACCACGAACAAGCCAAAGCCATTATCAATACTAAATTGCTAAAATCATTAACATCACTGAGAATAGAGAAGAGAAATAAATGGGCCTTTTTAGTCAAGGAATAAATAAGGAAAATGGTTTCGCTTGCCAGGGAAATAGAAGCTGTGCCTTATGTCAAATAGGCTTGGCAATGAACCACTGAAATGTGCAGAACCAAAGTTTTCCAGTGACAGTCAGAAATTAGCAAGCTGGTGGTTATCTTCTGTTGTCCAGTTAATAATAGGGCTGAGAGCAGCTCTGATAAATAGGGTCACCAGACCAACAGTATCACCATCACCTGTGATCTTGTTAGAAAATGCAATTTCCCAGGCCCTTCTCAGACCTACTGGGAAAGTAACTTTGGCAATCTGTGTCTTACCAAGCTTAAACAAGAACCTTTTGGTGATTCTGCTGCAGGCTAACGCTTGAGAGCCCCTAGTATAGAGAGAAGCCAGGAGCAAGTTATTTCTGTACCAGGCAGTGACTGAAGTAAAAAAAGCTGAGATGAAGTGGTTACAGGAAAGGATGTAAGAAACACTGGGGAAAAAATCTCCAACCACAAATCAGATTTACATTAAAGAATCTGGTTATTTTCAGACAGCTGAATCAGATGCTCAGACCTTTTACAGCATCCTACACCCACTTCTGGTCTATATCTTCTTCCCACTGGAAAAATCCTTCAGTTCAATTTAATTAGCATTGCAGTTTACAATGTGTGTTCATACACATTATCTCATTTGATCCTCATAGTAATATATGCAATGGGCAGGGATTATTCCCATTTTATAAATGAGACAACTGAAATGGAGCGATTAAGGGATTTACATGAAACCACACAACTATTAATTAGCAGAGCCAGAACTTGAATTCCAGACCTTTGCTAATCTGTGCTGTCTTTCTATGGACTTAAGTTAGCTAATTTGGGAAATTCCTTCTAAAGGATTTATTTCAGAACTTTGCAGCCTCAGCACTATGGACATCTGGGGCTGGTTAATTCTTTGCTGTAGGGAGCTACATTTGTCATTAAGCAAAGTTTGACTGGTCCAGACATCCAAACACCAAATGACAGGAGCAGCCTCCTCCCCACCCTCATGACATTTTGTGTATACAAAATGTTCCTGAATTTTTATAAACTAAATAATTGATATGGGGTTGGGATGTTTATAAGCAAAACAACAAAGATTACTTCTCTTTTCACATGTACTATTTTTAATAAAAAATGTATAAAGGCCCTCGCTAAGATTCAAAGTAAATATCACAATTAACAGAATTATTAAGACCTGATCTTATTGTGAATAAAATTTGCTTTAGAATTTGAGTCTGGATGATTTTCTGGCTTAATTTTGTCTAAACTGAGCGGCTAATTAATGAGATTCATTCAAGTAGGCAAATTGATTTTTTTCCTTATCAAAATATTGTTTCATGACTGTTTCCTCTCTTATACTTTACCCTTAAAGTGATACTCAGTAGGTCAGTCTCCTGAAGATAGATTTTGAAGCATTTTGACATTGCTGTATATGAGAAGAATTGATGAGGAAACAGTTGCTTTATTTATTTTTCCCACCTTAATAAAGAAAAAAACCCGCAATGTATAATGAGACCAAAATTATTTCACTTTGATGGCACTAACGGAGATACAACAAATCATTTCTATTTTATGTCATCCTTTTTGAATTTAACATTTTGAAAACTAAACATCCACATTCTAATAACCAATAATTATGTAATTATACTCTGTGTAAGTTTAGATGATTGAAAGGGTAATAGCACAAGACAAATGTTTTAAAATTAATTGAATGTTTTTTATGGAAAATAACAAAATTACTCAAAGCTAAAGTAAAAAAATTGCAAAATTCTCTTAAATGAACTCAGCATATATTCCATTTAAGTAGGATATAAACATGAAATGGAAAACTCAAGCACCTGCTCATGGCTTATGCATTTCATAGAAGATCTATTTTTGCCTCTGTATAGTGGTCAGTTTGATCTTAAGATTTTTAATAAAATAAAGCAAAAGTTAATTTTCAACATTTATTTCATAATTTCTCTTCTTCAAATTGTTCATCCCCAGTTGCTGAGCAATGCCAGTGTCTGCGTCAATCCCACCGTCAGCTTCTGACCCACTGGAGATGTCTGATTCGTGTATATGCACAGCAGTGCTGTCTTTTTAAAATAACTATGTTTTCCTGGCAGTCTTCATTGGTCTGTATTAAAGGGAGTATCACAAATTGTTGATGAAGCCTGAAGCCTCATAACATTTTCTGATGAGCCAAAGAGATTACTGAGCCCTCTTATTTACATGCAAGCACCAGTTTCACAACCATTATTTCCTCATTAACAGTTTGGTTGCTTTTTTTTTCTCTTGAAGTTCTGTCCCTTCACCTACCCACCAATTGACCAATTGGTTTGCTACCGTTTAGTTATAGAAAGTGAATCTAATTCCCTAAAACTTATAGATCAGGAAAGGGAACTTGAGCATTATTATCTGGGTGACTGAAAACAAACAAACCAACGTTTCAGTTGTATAATAAATAGAAAAGAAACCAGACTTCATGATTATTTGATACCAAAATAAATTAAAGAAATTTGGACATTACCCAAAGCATGAGTGTATGTATGTATATATATATATATATATATATACACATAATATATATGTATATATTTGTTTATTTTGAGACGGGGTCTTGCTCTGTCATCTGGGCTAGAGTATAATGGCATGACCATACCTCACCACAAACTCAAACTGCTTACAGGATCCTGGGTCAGCTTCATGAGTAGCTGGGACTAGAGGCTCGTGCCACACCACACTTGTGCCACACCACACCACACCACACCTTAATTTTTTATTTTTTGTAGATATCTGTGTTGCTCAAGCTGGTCTCTTAACTTCTGACCTCAAGCAATTCTCCCACCTCAAACTTCCAAAGTGCTGGGCTTGCTGGCTTGAGCTACCATTCCTGGATTGTATCTTATCTTGAATTAACCATCTGTGCTTTCTAGTCAATCTAAATTAAATAAATCAAGCGTAATCTACAAGTCTTCACAATAGCTTGAACATCCTCAGACTCCATCATCTGGATGTTTGAGGGGAAATGGTTTTTGCTGTAAATTATCTGTATGGTTTCCACCTGGATTGTAGACCACCTGAGGCGGGCAGCATAGCAGTCTCCTCTCTAACACGAGAATTCAACAAGAGGACAGTTCCAGCCATATCTTTAGCACTTGCTAAAGTGACATGGAAATCCTCATACTATTTAGCAAATATTTCAAAGACAACCATAGAAATGTTTAAAGGGAAAACTGAGTTGGAAAATTACCTCCTTCCCTCCTCTGTTTCCTCAACACATTTATTGACTACCGTGGGTTTTCCAACTGTGTACATGATGATGGACACAAAAGTGACTGAAACAGCATTTATCCTCAAATATTTCATGCCTGAGTGGGAAAGAGAAACACTAGGCATCGTAGATGATTATGATTGTCTTTAAAGATGCCCAGATATCTTTTAAAGCAGAGTCGGCCGTCCCTAAAGTACTCTTAACAGAGGGTGATTGAGGAAAGTTGGGTTTGAGCAGAGAAGTAGGGAAAGATATCAGATCAATGGCATGTTAAAAAACTGTATAATTAGCCTTGAGGCTTTCACAGTAGTGATTAGAAAGTGGTGACATTTACACAGATTGGCATGCTCAGTTCACATTTCAAAAAGGGGAAATACGTATAAAGACAGCCTTGAACCTGAGGTGTGTTTAAATACCTTAATTTTATTCCGTCCATATTTAAAGCCCAAGTCAGCCTTGTTATGTGCCAAGCTTCTGTGTTTATGAACTCCCAAGGCTATTTATTTTAAAAGCCTTATTTTTGAAATAGCTGATATTCTCATGTTAGTTTCTCAAGCTTGTAAAGAGCTCCCTTCATTTACACATCGTTTCTCTACATTTTTCTGCTCCCTGAGGTCAATAATAATGGCTCAATGTGAAACCTTCACAAAACACTTTAAATCGTCCTTGAAATGAAAATCTCAATTATTGTGATTAAATAATCCCTCCACAGAAAAATGGAGAATAATTTGAGGCTAATGTAAGCAAAACAATATCCAAAAATATGGTTTTCTTTTACATCTCTTCAACTCCCTTTAATATTTCCTGACATTGTAGCATTTTTCTGAGTGAAATATGGACACCTCCTTTGTCTCTTTTTAGAACAAATGGGGCACAGTACCATAACAGCTCCCCAAAGAGAGCAAGCCTTGGATGAGAGTCAAACTGAACCAGAAGAAATAGGCAGAAAAACCCCCAAAGGAGGAGGCTGAAAGTTGCCAATCATATGAGAGTTTTAAGAGAAAATAAATAATATTTTTTCAACATGAGAACATAGACTACTATTGTCATTACATAGTGACATATGTAATACATACACACATTTGTATGTATGTTTTCTCTACCAATAGTATACATACATACAGTGTACATTCATATATACATACATAGAGTATACATACATATATACATAGAGTATGCATACATATATACATACATAGAGTATACATATATATGTACATAGAGTATACATACATACATAGAGTATACATACATATATACATACATAGAGTATACATACACATATACATACATAGAGTATACATACATATATACATAGAGTATACATACATACATAGAGTATACATGCATACATAGAGTATACATACACATATACATACATAGAGTATACATACATATATACATACATAGAGTATACATACATACATAGAGTATACATACATATATACATACATAGAGTATACATACACATATACATACATAGAGTATGCATACATATATACATATATAGAGTATACATACATATATGCATACATAGAGTATACATACATATATGCATACATAGAGTATACATACATACATAGAGTATACATACATACATAAAGTACATAAACATATACATACATAGAGTGTACATACATATATACATACATAGAGTAAACATACATATCATATAGTGTACCTACGTATATACATACATAGAGTATATATACATACATAGAATATACATACATATATATACAATGAGTATACATATAATATAGTGTGTGTACATATATACATACATAGAGTGTACATACATATATACATACATATGTGGGATATGTGTACATTCATACACACACATATATATCACTATCATATCATTTACTAGTTGAACAGAGAAAAGTTTACTTCTTTTATTAAATAGTGGAGTTATTTCATGCAATGACCATCAATGCTTTGTAAACACAATGGTAAGATATTGCCTCAATATCCTCTTAGATATTTTTAAATCTCCCTCTCACATGGAACTTTCCATAGTATATCTCAACCCAAAGAATTTGCTTAAATCTTAGGAAAATATAGCTGTCAGTTTTAATTTAAAATTCTTTGAAGATTAAAATTTTATTTCAGAAGTTGTGCTTATCTATTTCCTTTTGCTGTGCTGATGCTACCCTGAGAAGAGCTTGAAGGAGTTTCCACGGAGGCATCCAACTGGAAAAAAAGAAAAAAGAAAAGAAAAGAAGCTCTCTAAAGATGGTGGTTGCCCAGGCAGCATTTCATTCTCCCGTTCTTCCTCCCTGAGAGATCCATAAGGAGTTCATTTGTGCACCTTCTTTAGGCAGCCAGGGCACGCAGGGGACAGTGACTCCACTCTTGTCCTGAATGTACTGCTAATCTAATTCTCCTTGCCAGCAACTGGCTCAGGATTCTGAACTTTAGGGGACAGGAGGGAACAGTCTGCTGCAGTATCATGCCACCAGCCTGGGGTTGAAGCCAGCACCAAGGATGTCAGAGCAGAGAGACGGAAAGAGCCTGTGTCCCTGGTGACATCCATAAACCAAAGAACCAAACCCTGAAAGCCACCTTGTTTCAGAGGTTCTGTGATGGTGACATCGTAAGTTTCCTGAGTCGGGATTTCTGTTTCTTAAAGCTGAAAGCGTCCTAAAACACACAGAAATTATTAAGAATTCACTTAAATTGCATTCAAATTACTCTACTCCAATTAAATGTTTTTGTTTTTTAAATAATGGGTTTTGTAAGTGAAGTAACTATCTTACGCCATTAATTAGGAGATAGTAGGGAAGAAACAACTTCCCCAAGATAAACTGTTAACTTTTCTATTGATTCAAAAGTTTAAAATATTTGGTCTTTAGATTAATAATTAATTAATTAATAATTAAGGAAAGAAGAAAAGCAGAAACTACAAAAGAATAGTTTGGAAACATATCACATCTGCAGGATATTTGGGTTCCTGAAAGCATGGAGCAACATGGAATTTTAACAAACTGAACTGTTTTTAATGGCTGGCTGGCTGCACAAAGTGTGCAGTATTTCCAATATTTAAAAAAAATACTTTAACTTTAATCCATCAATTCCATGGCTAGTACTTATTCTACAAATATCCTGCACACATAAAAATAACATGAGTACAAGGTTGCTCATTAATGCCTAGTTTGTATATAATAAAAAGATTGGAATCAACCCCAGTGTTCCTCATTAGAAGCTTTTAAAACAGGGGTTCTCAGCCAAGAGTTATTTGGTTTTGGCTGTCACAACTGGGGAGGGGACACTCCTGACATGGAGCAGACCAAAGCCAGAGGTGCATCCTACACTGCATGCACAACCTCCACAAGAACAGAAAGAAAACACCCCCAAATATCAGTAGTGCTGAGAGTGAGAAATCCTGGGCTAAACAGTTACTCACCCAATGGAATAGTATGTAGTCACGAAAAAAATAGAGTAAGAATACTCCCTATATACAGACATAAAACAATTATTAGAGTGCGTAAAGTGAAAAAAAAGGTGAGATTAGTTTATATGCTAGCTTTTGTGTGAAAATAAAGAAAATACATATATATTTTTTCTGTCTGCATAAAGAAACCCTGAAAAGATACACGTGGAATTAATGATTACCAAATGGGGATTGATTGAATGGGGGTTAGGGTTAAGTGGAGACGTAAGTGAAAGGAGCATATCTCACTGTAAATCCTTAATATGCGGTTCTAATTTGGAACCATGTTTCTCTAATACCTATTCAAATCAATACATAAAGATTTAGAACACAAAATAAACATGACATGTGAAGTCCTTGAGAATAAAGGGATTATATATTGTTTTCCTTCATGTTCTAGTTATCTGGCATTATGCTTACCCTTAAATGGACACTTAACTGTTCATTAGAAGAACTACATTTAATTTTTCACATTACGAAGTACCTACTTACATACATTCAGGAGCATCGGGCTTGTTAAAACATGAATGAAAAATATGCCTGGTAGCCTTTGACCTCATGGAAGTTATAGTCAGAAACAAACACATAAAATAGTTAAAGAACAATCCCATTCTTGGGGCTACAATGAAGAAAATGAATTTTCCTCTATAGATTTTTCAGAAAAATGAAAGTGAGCTAAATTAAGCTGTGAGCCAATTTATCAACTGCTCTTTTCATAGAACGTGCAAATTTGTTCTTTGTAAATTAACAAAGATATCTGACTTTGATTCATAGGTTTACTACTTATATTTTAGTTAGTGTACTGAAACATGGAATTAAAACAGTGACATCACAACGAACTCCACTAGAGAAGGCAAAACAAGCCGCCACTGATTCACGTTCAGTTTAACATCATCCCAGCTGAGAAAATGTCACTCAGCACTGAGGGGCTGCTGCCCCCAAGAGGCCAACCAGAAAACTCCAACATATAACTCCACATTTAATTTCAAGAGCTAAGGGATTGAGAGGAGTAAGACATGGGTCGGAATTTTGTTTTATAAGAGAATGAGACCCAAACCACTAATTTTAGAAGAAAAAAGGAAGAGAATGTTGTTTGGAAATCCTAAGAGTAGAGGCGGGTTTGTAGGAAAGGAAAGATAAGAGCGTGAGGTCTCACTTATTTGCATCCGATGAACATCAAGGGCAGCTGCTTTGGACAGAATTCTTAACTTGAAAGTTTTACTTTTTTCTTATTTCCGTCCTCTATTTCTCCATAACTGCTAGTGGTTGGAAGTCATTATACATGCCTAAATTGTTCTCTGCTTATTTCAATTATTTGGGGGGAAAGCTGTGAGATTTTATTCTTCCCAGAGAAACCCCTATCCAAATCAACTGTTAAATGTAGTGGAAACGAATGTGTGAAGACAGATTCTCTGCCCCACAGAACGCTCTCCGGAGTAGCAGGTGGAAGGCAGACAGTCCGGGGCCCAGAGGTGTCCGTTAGATGTCTTATCCAGCAGAAGACTGCCAAGGGCCCCTTCAAAGCGCTTCACTCTCCAAACCCTTGGGATCTCCTTCATAACCTTAAACTTCTACCTCACCAGCAATCTTATGAACTCATGGAGAACTTAGTTGGTTTCCAGTGACTGGGAGCGTAAGTTCCCAGTTTCTGCTGCTCCAACTGGGAAGCATATTTTCAAAGTAAATCAAGTTGGAATTCAACATTTATCTGTGGCTGTATGTGTTGTTGCCCACGTACACCATAGCTTATATAAACATATGGGAGATATTGTTTCTATTTAAAAAATATTTCAAATTACTGACTTACAGAAATTTCTAAAGACTCCAAATAGCCTGGTAGAAAGGCTTGAGGCTTTGAAGTTACAGAGACAGCAAATTTCATTTAAGATTCTTCCCTATAATATCCATCAGTTAACTTCTCTGATCTCAGCTTCCTCATTTATAAAATACAGGTAATGCCTGGTAGCATTGCTGGAGGATTTAGAAACGACATACATTATGCACACATACCTACTACGTATATGTGCTCAATAAACCGTAGCTATTATTACCTCATCATCACTAACCTGGACTGTGTTATATAATACAGACCAAGTTCAATTAATAAACCAAAATATATAGTCCAGACAAGGAAGGACCACAGACCACAAGGAGGGGAGATCAAGGCAGGACATAGAAGTAGACGGTACAAACAAGTGAGACAAAACCTGGTCAAAAACTACACAGGGGAAAAATGGGGAAAATGTCATTACTAGCATGAAATATTTGCAGAGACTAAAGATATAAAACATGTAATATGCATTCAGGCTTGGTTAAATATCAGAACATGAAGAGAGACTTATTAACCATATCAAGAAAATTACTTCAGTCCTGAGGCTGTACATTCTAAATATAGCTTCGATGATGACTCTATATAATTCCAAAAATAGTACCCTATTTTAAACAGGCATACGCATATGATTGTGGATGAGTCTATCCCTGTTCAATTAAAGACTGTATTTCAGGAGCTTTCTTCGGGATGCTGTAACAAATTACCACCAACTTTGTGGCTTAAAATAACACAGATTTATTCTCTCACAATTCTGGAGGCTAGAAGTCTAAAACCCAGGTCTCTGAAGCCCCTTGGAAGAAAACCCTTCCTTGCAGCCCTCCGCTGCTGGCGGTTGTGGGCATCCCTGGATGTTCTCTGCCTTGTAGCTGTGTGACTTCATTCTCTGCCTTGTCTTCACATGGCCTTCCCCCTGAGTCTCCATGTCAAATCTCACTCTCCTTTCCCTTAGAAAGACACCAGCCTTTGGATTTAGAGCCCATGCTAAATCTAGGACAACTTCATCCCCACAGCCATTACTAAATGGTGTCTGAATTCAACTAAAGTCAGATTTCCAGGTCTCCCAGAGGTGAGTGCTTGTACATATCTTTTTGGAGATTCACCTACTACAGGCCATTTCTAGAAAACCTTGACATATGGCTTTTATTTAAATATACCCTATTAAAAAGCTGACTAATTTATTTTGCAGAAATCTCTAAATACTGTAATAGCAAATTATTATTGGCATAGGACTTAAACTCTTAATATTCAACCAGAACTTCTAATATTCAGTTAGAATAGTGTATGTAAACATAGGCAGAAATTAAAGAATATGGTAAATTTAGGGAAAGGCAAAGGGTTCCATATGATTAGAACCTACCATGTGGGGTTAGGGGGTTGATTGTCAGGGTAGGCAGAAAGGGCCATAAGTAAATCATAACTGGAGGATAATCACTTCTAACCAAGCCCCCAAGAGGAAGGGATATGAATCTCTTAAGAATAAATCTCAACTACCTTCTATAGTGTTGATGAAGGTTATTTTCAATGTTCAAAGCCCACGTCTATGGGGCTTTCTTCCTCCCTAGAATTTCCCAGCACCCACCAGTGCCTCTGTGGTCAACTTACTGGGTTCCTCCTGGAGACACCTCTAATACCTCTCAGCCCCTTATCAAAGTGTGTTTGTCCTGTGTCCTATTTTCTTAGCCATCTGTGCTCTCCTAATATTTGCTACTGAGATTTTTAAAATCTGCTATATTATATTTTAATATCTGAATTTCTGTTATACATAGAAAGGATTAATATACTTATTCATGTTGTAAATAACATGTAACATATAAAAAGTTTAATTTTAAACTTTTCAAAATATATAGCTTTTGTCATTTAAATTATAAATGTTATTAAATTTATAAAATCAAACTAGTATATTCTATAAAAGGATCGCTGATTCTTTCATTAATATTCAATTAATTTTAAAATGTAACATTAATTTACCTTAAAGAATCAACATTACATTACACAAATAATAAATTTCCTAGGATATTTCAAATTATTACACAGGCAAAAGTATGATTCTCTCAAATGCTTCCAAGGACAGACTTACAAATCTAAGCAGGAAGATTTTCTGAGGGTCTTTTATAAAATGGCATGAAAAATTAATAAATCAGATTCTCAGCATGTTAATTCTCAAACTTTTTGGTCTCAGGATTGTTTTTAACTCTTACAAAAGCATACAGAATCTCAAAGAGCATTTGTTTATGTGCACTTTATCTACTGGCATTTACTGTATTAAAATTAAAATACAAAAATTTTAATTTATTACTTACCTACACAGTTAACATAAAAACAAAGTTTTAGAGTATTTGGGGGACCTCACCTAATATGCATGATGCAATGGTACATTTCAAAACTATTAAGAAATGAGTATAATTGTGATGGATGTGTTACTTCAACATAAGCATTTCACATTGTATATGGAAGCAGTATCCTGAACCCCATAAATTCATCAATGTACAAACTTATGATTTAATAAAAAATAATTAATTAAAAAAACAAAGTTTAATTTAAAAATAATTGTATTTTCTTTATTTTTTATTGTTTGGGATTCATTATGGGTGCAAAGAATTAGGTTACACAGATTGCAATTGTTAGGTAAAGTCCCTCTTATAATTGTGTCCCACCCCTAAAAGGTGTGCCATACACCCCAAGCCCCATCCTCCTTCCTCCTCCCCTCTCCCCATCCCTCATTCCCCCGCCACACCCCTTATATTAGATCATCTACTACCTTCACATTAGAATTGAGTACATTGGATTCTTGCTTCTCTACATAGGATGCTTTACTAAGAAGAATGTGTTCCACCTCCATCCAGTTAATAGATGTAAAGTCTCCATCTTTTTTAGTAGTTGAATAGTATTTAATGGTATACATATGCCACAGCTTGTTAATCCATTCCTGGGTTGGTGGTCATTTAGATTGTTTCCACATTTTGGTAATTGTAAATTGAGCTGTGATAAACAGTCTAGTGCAAATGTCCTTATGATAAAATAATTTTTTTTTCATCTGGGTAGATGCCTAGTAATGGTACTGCAGGATGAAATGGGATGTCTAATTTGCATTCTGTGAGTATTCTCCTTACCTCCTTCCAAAAAGGTTATATTACTTTGCAGGCCCACCAACAGTGTAAAAGTGTTCCCTTCTCTCCACATCCACGCCAGCATCAGCGGCTTTAAAACTTTGTGATTTGGGCTACTCTCACTGGGGTAGGTGATATCTCAGGGTGCTTTTGAGTTGCATTTTTCTGATGATTAGGGACAATGAGCATTTTTTCATGTGTTTGCTAGCCATTCGTCTGTCTTCGTCAGAGAAGGTTCTTGTTCGTATCTCTTGTACATGGCATTGTTTGCTCTTTTTCTGTTGATTAATTTGAACTGGGGAAAGATTTTATGACAAAGACTTCAAGCGGCCATCGCAGCAACAACAAAAATTGACGAATGGAACGTAATTAAGCTGAAAAGCTTCTGCCCAGTTAAGGACACAAGTAAAGCAAAAAGACAACCCTTAGAATGGGAAAATATATTTGCAGGGTACCAATCTGACAAAGGGATAACTGGAATCTACAGAGAAGTAAAGAAAAACTGTATTTTCTTTTTTTTTTTTTTTTTTTTTTTTGTAGAGACAGAGTCTCACTGTACCACCCTCAGGTAGAGTGCCGTGGCATCACACGGCTCACAGCAACCTCTTAACTCTTGGGCTTACGTGATTCTCTTGCCTCAGCCTCCCGAGCAGCTGGGACTACAGGCGCCCGCCACAACGCCCGGCTATTTTTTGGTTGCAGTTTGGCCGGGGCCGGGTTTAAACCCGCCACCCTCGGCATATGGGGCCGGCGCCCTACTCACTGAGCCACAGGCGCCGCCCCAGAAAAACAGTATTTTCTAAAACAAAAATAATGTCGAGTAGCATTGTTTTATATTGTAGTAAACATTTTTAATGTCCTAATAGAAGACTAGGTTCTCTTTTTGCATTTATTATCATTTTTAACTAACACAATTTCACTCTTGTAGCTATTTGACAATATACAAAAAATTTCCAACTTCTGGCTGTGGCCTTTCCCCCTGACATTTCACATCCTCTAGGAACCACTCTTCTACCCTTAACTTCTAAGAGATAAGCTTTTTAGCTTTCACACATGAGTGGAACATGTGGTATTTTATTTCTCTGCCTGTCTTATTTCACTTAACATAATGTCTTCCAAATCCATCTAGGTTGCTGCAAATGACAGAATTTTGTTCTTTTTTAGCAGTAAATAGTGCTCCACTGTGTATTTACACTGAATTTTCTTTATTCTTTCCTCTGCTGATGGACACTTAGGTTAATTCCGTATCTTGGCTATTGTGAACAGTGCTGCAATGAACATCAGAGTATAGCGATCTCCTCAATGTACTGATTTCCTTTCCTTTGGATATATGCCTGGTAGTGGGATTGCTGAGTCATAGGGTAGTTCTATTTTTAGTTTTTTAGGAACTTCCAAATTGTTTCCCATAATGGCTGTACAAATTTACTTTCTCATCAATGGTGTAAGAGTTCTCTCTTTTCTACATTCTTACCACTATTTGTTATTTTTTGTCTTTTTCATAGTAACCATTCTAACTAGGGTGAGATGCTGTCTCTTTGGTATTCATGTTCATTTCCCTGACGATTAGTGAGGTTGAGCATGTTTTAATATTACTATTGGTCATTTGTATATCTTCTTTTGAAAGATTTCTATTAAACTTATTTGCTCATTTTTAATCAGATTATTTTATTTTTTGCTGTCAAATTATTTGAATTTCTTATGTATGTTGGGTATTAATTAATGCCTTCTTGGATGAATAGTTTGCAAATACTTTCTTCCATTCTGCGGATTGCCTTTTCACTCTATTGATTGTTTCCTTTGCTGTGCAGAACTTAGCTTGATATAACCCCATTTATCTATTTTTACTTTTGTTGATTGTGCTTTTAAGGTTTTCTCCATAAAATCTTTTCCCAGACCACTGTTCTAAAGATTTGCTTATGTTTTCTTCTAGCAGTTTCATATTTTGGGGGGCTTGCATTTAAATAGTTCATCCATTTTCCGTTGACTTTAGTGTATGGCAAGAGATAGGGATCTAGTTTCATTCTTCTGCATATGGTTATCCAGTTTTCCAAGTACCATTTGTTGAAGAGATGGTCTTTCCTCAATAAGTGTGGTGAGAATGGGCATTCTTGTCTTGTTCCAGTTCGTAGGGAAAAAAATATTTAGCTTTTCCCTATTCAATATGACATTAATTGTGGATTTGTCATATATATAGACTTTATTATGCTGAGCTATGCTCCTTCTTTACCTAGTTTGTGGAAAGTTTTTCAACAATATTGATATATTGGGGGACTACTGAATCTTATAAGTGCTTTTTATGTGTCTATTGACATTATATGGTTTTTAAACTTTATTCTGTTTGTGTTATGTACCATGTTTATTAATTTGTATACATTAAATCATACTTTCATCCCAAAGACAAATCCTACTTGATCATGGTGAATGATCTTTTTATGTTACTGTACTCAGTTTCATGTAGTATGTTGAGAATTTTTGCACCTGTGTTCATCAAGGATGGTGACACAGTTTTCTTTTTTATTGTCTTCTTGTTTGATTATGATGTCATGGTAATGCTGGCCTCATACAATGAGTTTAGGAAAATTCCCTCCTCTTCAATCCTTTGGAAGAGTTTAGGAAGAATTGGTATTAGTTCTTTAAATGTTTAGTACATTTTAACAATGAAGGCCTTTCATCAAGACATGAGCTTTTATTTGATGAGATTTTTTTTATTACTGATTCAATCTCATTACTCATAATTGATCTGTTCATGTTTTCTATTTCTCCTTGATTCATTCTTAGTAGCTTTGGTATGTACAGGAATTGAGCCATTTCCACTAATTTTTCTAATTTTTTGGCATATAATTGTTCCTAGTAGTCTCTAATGATTCTTTGCATTTCTGTGGTGCCTATCATAATGCCTACTTTTTTTATTCTGATTTTATTTATTTGGGTCATTCTCATTTTTTCTTTGTTAGTCTAGCTAACAGTTTGAAAACTTTGTTTATCTTTAAAAATCCTTTTGTCTAGTTGATCTTTTGTATTGTTTAGTCTCGATTTCAATTGCTTTTGCTCTGATTTTTTTTTTCTTTAACTGAATTGGGGTTTGGATTACTCTTCCTTTTCTAGTTCTTTGAGATGTACAATTAGGTGGTTTAATTGAAATCTTTATACTTTTTTTGATATAATCATGTATTGCTCTAAACTTCTACCCTCAAGCTGCTTTTATTATGTGCTATAGGTTTTGGTGTGCTGTGTTTCTATTTTCATTTGTTTCAAGACATTTTTTAATTTTCTTCTTAATTTCTTCACTCACCCATTGGTCATTCAGGAGCAGACTGTTTAATTACCATGCATTTGCATTCCTTCAATTCCATTGTAGTCAGAAAAGCTACTTAATATTATTTCAATTCTTTTAAATTTGTTGAGATTTATTTTGTGGCCTAATATGTAGTCTATCCTGGAGAATTTTCCAAATGCAGATGAAAAGAATGTGTGTTCTACAACTGTTAGCTGAAAAGTTCTATAGATGTCTGTCAGGTCCATTTGGTCTAAAGCACAGTTTAGAGTCAATGTCTCTTTGTTAATTTTCTGTCTGGATCATCTGTCTAATGCTGAGCATGGAGTGTTGAAGTCTTTGGCTGTTGTTGTATTGGATTCTGTCTCTCTCCTTAAATGAACAAGATTTGCTTTATATAGCCAGGTGCTCCAATGTTGGGTATATATATATTTAGAATTATTATATCCTTTTGCTGAATTGATTCTTTTATTCTAATATAATAACCTTCTTGGTCTCTTTTTATAGCTTTTACCTAATGTCTATAAGCACCAGACAAAACAGACAGTATATTACCTGATTGCTTTTGATTTCTATTTGCATGAAATATCTTTTTCTATCCCTAAATTTTTGGTCTACATGTGTCTTTACAAGTGTAGTGAGTTTCTGGTAAGTAGTATATGGTTGGATCATTTCTTTAATCCAGTCAGCCAGTCTGTATCTTTTAAGTGGGGAAATTTAATCCATTTACATTCAATGATATGTGAGTACTTATTAATGATATGTGAGTACTTACTCCTATCATTTTGTTAATTGGTTTTTGGTTGCTTTCTATATCCTTTGTTTCTTTCTTCCTTTCTTTTTATCATTGCAGTTTGATGGTTTTCTGAAACATTAAGATTTTATTGTTTTGCTCTCTCTTTTGTATATTTGCTACACCAGTGAGTGTTATACTTCTGCATGTTTTCATGATGGTGATTATTGTCTTTTTTGCTTTCAGAGGTAGGACTGCCTTGAGCATTTCTTCTAAGATCAGTCTAGTGATGATGAATTCCTTTAGCTTCTGCTTATCTGAGAAAATTTTTAATTATCCCTCATTTCTGCAGAATAGTTTTGCTGGATTCTTGTATCTGCTTCTGTATTTTCAATGTATTGTAATCTTTTGTTTTGGTTAAAGTGTATAAAGAACATTCAGATATACACAGATGAGTATTTGGAAATGGAAAGAGTATTTCTAATATCCTTTTCAAATAATTGTAGCTTTTCTTCTTCGATATTACACTAAAATTCAAAAAGTAATAATTTCATGAAGGTTAGTTGCAATGTAGAATCTGAAATCATATTAATGAAACTTTCATATCCTGTAACATTAAAATCCATTAGTCTATTATGTACTTCAAAGATATTGTTTTACCCATAACATTTTGTAACATCATGCATTGGTCATTTGGAATATATTAGCTCATTGAGTTATATAGATAATTTTTCCAGGGGTGAACATATTTTATTTTACAATGTCAAAATAGTATGGGTGGTAATATTACCCCCAATCTCAGTAAGTGTTTGGAAGCCATCAAGTTCTCAATGACAGACACAAGAATATAATTATCTCTTGAGAACTGAAGTTTTATGATTGATGACAAACTGTCAAGTTGTTTTCCTCAAACGTTACAGAATCCTAACAGGCAAATAACGTGAAAATAAAGCATATAGTGTCTTATATTATCATGAAAATAATCTTGACCTCTTAGCTCCCTTGAGAGGGTCTTGGGGGACTTAAGAAATCCAAGAATATAGTTGAAACTAACATTTTAATTCTTTTAAACATTTAAAAACAGGGAAAGAAAAAGGCAGAAAGCAGAATGGCTAGAGAAATTATTGTCATACCTATATGGATCCAACTTATACAAAATTATGAATTCACTCATTATCTCTACTCTTACATAAAAACATTCTCAAGGGTGCAGTTTAATCCCTTAACTAAAAAAAATAGAATTATCTATTTTGGGACTATGACAGAAATTAAGCTTATTATATGAATACAGGAGCTGAGAGCTGTTTCCAGGATGATTCAATGTGAGCCATTGAATAGCTTCTTACAGAATTAGCATGAGGCAACTTCTTATACAACATTTTGTGATTAACTTGATATGATTCTGCACTACCTATCCAAATCCAATTTATGCTTTTACTGTCTGATTTGAATAGAGTGAATTCTACATGCTCAACCTGAAGTTGCACTCTTATGCAATAATACTTTATGGGATTCTATATTTGATTTAGCTCACAAATCACCATTTGTCATTACATTGACAAGTAATACATTTGCAATTGAATAGAGGTTTTTTAAAAAATAAGAATAAATTCAAAGGAATTAATTGTGTAACTGCAAAGGAAGCATAACATTAGGTTTTTCTAATGTTAGAAAAACCCATCCATGACTGTACAGTATAACATCTAATGGAAATTTTAAATATTTCCTTCAAATTACCCCACACACATTTTTTATGGAGGAATCACAATATCTATAGAACTTGGGGAATTTTTTTTAAATGTTAGCATTTATTATCAACAATTGTTCAAAATTTCAAAATTGTTTTTTATCATGACATCAAGTGGAAATTACTCATTTTTCAATAGCCAGATAGCCAGTTTGTTCCCAGTGTTTCACTCTTACAGATGTAATTATAATGCACATATTTGATGTAGCACTGAAGAAATTTTAGGAACAATGGCAGGCTACTGGGAAGATAACTAGAATCTTTGGCCCAAGGGCATTTTGCTACCTTCTCCACACCTAAGCTCACTAGGTTCTATAGCAGGTGAAAGCAGCAGGGAAACCCTGGCAATTAGGTAGGTGATAGAAGGAAGAAAAGAGCACCTGGCGGAGGTAAATGGAGAATGTCCAGTGCACATTAATCACGGGGTTAAAAGCAGTCTTTCTTCTGTTCCTTTATATTCCCAAGTTCCCCCCAAATGACCAAGTTCCCACTCTGGTTGGCCTGACAATAAGCTGGCTCAGAAGAGCAGCGTGAGCACACTCTTCACCCAGCAGGAGACCTCTTCCCAAACTCATCTTCCCACAGTTCTTCTGGCTTTATTCTCCCACGTCCCCCAAAGTCACCAAGTCCTGAGCACCTTGTTTCCTCACAAACTCATGACAGCTCCTTACAAAACTAAGTTGAGTCCTTAGAAAACTAAGTTGGCACGCAAATCCAGACTGCCTGGCTTCCCCCCTGACAGGGTCACTTTCACCGTTGCCCCTAGTAGGTGTTCTCTCCAAAGTTCACTCCATGTTGGGTGTCCAACAGAGAACGTTTCCCTTGGGGTGACATGGGAGATCCATGCCTTCTCTCTCTGATGACTCTGTGTTTCTCCTTTCTCTTCAAAGCCCACTTCATACGGCGTGGCATTGAGCCTGGTTTTTAGCCCAGCCACTTTGCACAGCCACCTTCCTGGTGAATGCTCTCCTTAGTCTCTGAACTTCACCGGTGTGCAGAAAGCAAATGCAAAGGGTAGTGAATGTGGCTCCTTACAAAATAAATGTTGTGTGACAGACTCTGCTTCCTCTCCTCCCTGACAGAGTTTCAGAAGGCTAGTGCTTCCTTAGACTCCTTTGGAGCTGACAGCTCTCAATGAATCAGGTGAGAGCCACTGCATCTTTAATAAACTGCCTAAGTAACACACAGCCTAGAGTAAACAGAGGCACGTCACAGTGTGTTTGGTCATAATGACAGATCCCCCGAAGTGTCTGGGGAAGTCAGGAGAGCTCCAAGGCACCTGCCAAGGTTGTCTGTGCTCCAGTGCAGCCCCCGCAGCCCTATAACCGCCCTGTCCCAGGTTCCTCCTACACGCTCCAGCCACTGCTTCCTCTCATCTGGACACATTCTTATTAAAAATCAACTATGAAAATCCCCCTTTTGTTATAAATGTTATTAAATGGCACTTTTTCAGCGTAGAATGAGAAGTGATTTTTCTGCTAAACTAACATATCCGTGAGTCCTTATGATTTTCACCTTAAAAGTAAATCTTTCCAAATGTTAAGAAATTGTTCTCTGTGATCACTTTCCATGATGAGGAAACTACCACTATTTTTAACTAGCAGAAACTTGCCCTCAGCTTAGGATTTAGGTTAAATGCAATGCGTAAAGTCCCTGCACTGTCCAAGAACAGATTATAAATGAAATATTAATACTTCACTAAAAAAAGAAAAAAAATCTACTTCAGAGTTGTACACAGTTCCAGTAAGCCGATTTAACACCAAAGTAAAGACATTTTTAGCATGCTTTCCCAACCGAGACCAAACAGATGCCTTCCCGTTTGAGGGGGTGTCACAGGGAATCATCTGAGCAGTCATCACATATGTATAATCAACAAAATTCACATAAACAATGGGAACTGCAGTCTGGGAGGACCTTTATGCTTAGCTCATTTCCTTAGGTATATTCGCATTTGGAAACACAGGGCTTGCTTGTTTTCTCTTAATTTCCATTTCTCTAGCCAGAACAGTGGGCTGCAAAGATGACATTGATGATGCAAGTCCTAGAAACTGTTAATCATAAATATTTATCAAGTTCCTACTCTGCTTGAGGCATTTTGCTCAAAAAGCCTAAGGATCTGTTACATCAAAGACATCTTACAACACATGGCAGCTATTACTACAGTTCATGGCTTTGCCTAACAACAAAGCAGAAAGTCTTCACCATGCAGACACCTGCCACAGCAGGTGCACTCCTGTTTGGCTGCATCATTCCCTGATCCTTGACTAAGGAGCTACACAGCCTGGGGGGGTTAAATGGTCAGATCTGGGGAAGAGAGCAGGTAATGCCTCAGCAGTGAAGAGCTTTAGAAGATGGAGAAGACTCTGATGTAGGTCAGAGTCTGTGAGGATGGTGTGCAGAAGTTACACCTGCATATCACATTGCATTGTGGTCCTGTGATGCAGGGACCACTCTGTCCCCGCCACCTGCATATCACATTGCATTGTGGTCCTGTGATGAAGGGACCTCTCTGTCCCTGCTGTCCCTGACAGCTGTGCTCCTCCCCTCTGCTCAGATGGCCACATCTCACACAGCATTCGTTCAGTGCAATCACTCCCATCACATCATCCCCTTGCTACTTACCAAAATGAAACTAGTTGCTCCATCTCCTGCTTTTGTTTTTCTCCCCCCACATACTCAGCCCTAACTCCCACCCTGTTTACCAAAAGAAAAAAAATCCCTATACATAACACTTTTTCTAGTTATTTACTGTATCAGAAGAAAGTATATCTTGCAATCTTTACTCCTGTTAAGTCTTGGAGCTAAGTACTCCAGAAATATTATCCGTTCCTTGTTCCTTGACAGTCACCCCCCCCAAAAAAATCATTAGAATAAGGATTTTTCAAAAAAAAAAAAAAAGAATAAGGATTTTTCCAATCTAAAAATCTTGAAAAGTCTTCCTAGCAGGGAACTGTCACTACAGACTATGCATGAACACCTCTATGCCCTGAGATTCCACCACCGACTCCGTTGAGAGACTGTACTAAAAGCCCTTTGAACTTACACTCTTTATTTGGATTGCATTTTCAGGAGGCTTTTAAATGCTATATCTCAAGAAGATTCGTTGATTGACAATGAATTTAAAATTAAGTAGTGAGTTTTGAGAAAATTGAATTAGCTTCGCACAGAAATGTAGTTAAGGCAAACCGCATGGCTTGCTGCAAAGTGGAATTAGAGTGCAGGCACAGATAGCAAAGTTGACAATGCTTCGGGCTGTCTTCAGCGGCTAACAGGGAAAGAATCCTGAAAGGGCCCTGCTGGGGACAGGACTGGGGACAGCAGAAGCAAGGACAAATGGCACTGCTTCAACCCGAGCACAGAGAACAGCACTCCTCAGCCAGAGGTGAAGATGGAAACCAAACCACAGAAGCCGTGATGCCCGGGGGCTTCAGGACTCAGCAAAGGATCTCAAGCAGGATGGTTCACTTTACTGATGAAGAAACTGTAGATCGTATTGTTTGCATCATCATCTGACAGGACAAAGGGAAGAAAATGAAACTGACCTTTGAACAACACGGGTCTGAACAATGCAGGTCCACTGATCTGTGATTTTTTTCAAGCAAATGCAGATGAGAAATACAGTATTCAAAAGATTCAAACCTGGGTATTAGGAGGTACACAAGTTCCAAGTGGGGAACCTGAGTATCCACTGATTTTGTTATGTTCAGGGTCCTGGAACCAATCCCCTGGGCATACCAAGGAATGACAATATTGGCAATGATAGTTTCTGAGGATACCAATGCAAAGTGAGGAAACCAGATTTGCAACCAGAGAAAAGGGATCCTATTTATCTGCATGGAGCATTCGTGATGACAAGTCAGAAGCACACGGAAGCCCAGGGACTAACATCATAGTTCATTCCTAGGACACAAAATATAAATAGATTTTATTTTAAGCATAAACACAATTATATTTTTTAAAGGTAGTAGAAATACATTTGCATTCAAAAGCCTAAACCTGTTCACATTTCCCCCTTATTCTTACTTTATTATGATATACTATGCTGTAGATTTTCCTCAGAGACTTTCCAAAAAATGTGAGTCTCCCTGTTATTCATTTTTAATGGCCATGTGAATTCAGGTCTTTGAGAATGGTTATATGAGGGCAAATAAGGAACTCGCTTTTCTTAAATAAGAAAAGTCTTCACCAACTGAAGCATCTGGGAGCTATAAATTGAAGGTAATAAAGATTGATTAACCTTAACTGGAGAAAACTCCCACAGACCTTGAAATACTTTTGTGTAGGAGATAAATAATACAGCTGACTAATGATCTCACAAGTCCAAATATAGAAGATGAACTGGAGACATCACAGGTTCTTCCTTGTTTGGTGCACTGCTCAGGGCCTTGCTCTCTGAAGGAAATCTATATTTATAAGCCGCCAGATCAGGTCTGTCAAAGCTACTTTTAGTTTTGGTGACTAACTGACATCCCGGTGATATGAACAAATTTTATAAGTGAATATATAAATATGTACATGTGATTTAAAAGCTTTGCTTGTTGTCAGGTTTGAGGAAAAAATAAAAGAAAAAATTGTATAAATTCTTAATATTCACATGTCAAAGCAAGACTAAATTGGGAGATCAGCACTTTGTCTGCTTTGTCTCCTATGCAGAAGTTTGACAGCTTCAGCAACAAAAATAACCAGTTAACTCTTTTTGTTACCCATTTTTATCTCTAAAGAGAAATCTTTTATTATTTTCCACGATTGATAATTTGTGTGTGTATGTCTTGCTTTAAAGAATCATGGCTTGGACTTTATCTAACAAACGCAAACAATGTAACCTAATCACATGTGCCCTTATATCAATCTGAAATTTTTTAAAGTATCATAGTATGCAAAGGATTTCATGCATCCAGACAGTCATCTAGAGAGCTGTTAGTGGCCTTTGCTGTTAAGACTGTTGATGCTTGAAGAAGCATTTAACAGCATTTAACATTTGTAAGGGCTGAATAAATGAGAATTAATAGTGTATCTATATAAACTGAGCTTGGGACACTGACGACAGAGATTCTCAACCTGACAGTCTCAACCGTAGCTCTCTTGATCATCTGTGAGGTAGTCTCAGTAAGCTGCACTCGTAATAAAGCACCACTTTTATGTCAATCTGGTGCTAGGACCATATGCAAGATCCAGTGCAATGGAAAAGTCATTGAGCTTTGTACTTCAGGGTGAATTCAAGAGTTTTTTGGTAACAAACTTTCATTTGTGTTAAGCTTTTCTGAGGGAGAAAGTGAGTGATGGAGTAGGGGCACTGTATATGTCTTTCACCCGAATTTAGCAGTGAGTAACCATCACTATGGAACCCTAATAGCAGTATTGAATACTACGTATTGTGATGCACCATTTTACCAGAATAAAAGGAGGAAGAGATTTGTAAAAATCTGGATATGTTCATTAAAGTTGCCTCAAACTTTAACTTCATACTTCATACGCAATAGGGGGAAAGGCTGGGGTGAAGGGTTTAGAATTATCAGTTTAGATGAACTCCAATGGCTACACTCAAATGCTTATAAGAAATCAAAGCAGGTGCCCTGGTAGCCCAACAGACCCAGCTTTGGCAGTTCCTGACCTACACATGCCCCACGTTTAGAGACAGACAGACAGAATTGCCTTAGTCCTCTACTTAGCAACAGAGCCTCAATTTCTAAAGCCAGAGGAGTAGGGATGGAAATCCCCAACTTAAGTCCTGGCTCTGACCCATAAGATTTTATGAATTGTATTTTTTTTTTTTTTTTGAGAGAGAGAGAGTCACTCAGTCGCCTGGGGTGGAGTGCCAAGTGACCCTTTTACCTCAGCCTCCCGGGTATCTGAGACCATAGGCACCCACCAAAATGTCCAGCTTTTTTTTTTTTTTTCTTTTTAGAGATGGGATCTCACTCTTGCTTAGGCTGGTCTCAAACTCTGAGCCCAAGCTTTCTTAAAAAGGATTTCCTCAAAATCCTCATTTGCCATATGAAGAAATAACACCTGTTGGGTGGCACCTGTGGCTCAGTGAGCAGGGCGCCAGCCCCATATACCGAGGGTGGGGGGTTCAAACCCAGCCCCAGCCAAACTGCAATAAAAAAATAGCCGTGTGTTATGGCGGGCGCCTGTAGTCCCAGCTACTTGGGAGGCTGAGGCAGGAGAATGGCCTTAAACCCAGGAGTTGGAGGTTGCTGTGAGCTGTGTGATGCCCTGCACTCTACCAAGGGCAATAAAGTGAAACTCTGTCTCTACCAAAAAAAAAAGAAATAACACCTGTTTCTTATCTTTTGGTGTCACATGAGGATTATGTGGGGAAATGTAGATGAAAGTTCTTTATAAATTATGAAGCACCACACAAATGTAGTGATTATTACCCTGCCCCCAATAATAGTATAATGCCTTAATACAATAGATGCTAAGTATTGTTCACTGAATGAATGAATAACCAGGTGAGACCTGTCTCTTTATGTCTCTAACAAACCCACCGTCAACCCAACCCAGCGAGATAGCTTCTATGACCAGAATATGTTGAAAGGTCCCATATAGGCTTTCTAAAATTATTTTTAAATTGAAAAATGGTAATTTTATCAATTTATGATGCACAATGTGATATTTTGATAGATGTCTACATTGTGGAATAATTAAATCAAGTTAATGACCACATCCTTCATCTCACATGCTTACCATTTCTGGTAAAAAATCTCTTACCAATTTTGAAGTGGACAATAAATTATTATCTATACTTATTATACTGTAAAGTAGATCTCCAGTCCTTCTCACTGAAACTTTATACCCCTTCACCAACATCACTCAATCTTTACACTCATTCCCTAGCCCCTGGCAACCATCAATCTACTTTCTTCTATGAGTTCAATTATTTCAGATCTTACATATAGTTGAGATACATACAGTATTTGTCATTCTGTGCCTTATTTCACTTACATAGTGTCTTCCAGGTTCATCCATGTTATCACAAATGAGATAGTTTCCTTCCTTTTTTTAAGAATAAATACTATTCTGGCTCGGTGCCTGTAGCACAGTGGTTACAGCACTGGTCACAAACACGGAGGTTGGCGGGTTTGAACCCGGCCTGGGCCAGCTAAACAACAATGATGACGACCTCAAGAAAAAATAGCCAGGCATTGTGGTGGGCACCTGTAGTCCCATCTACTTGGGAGGCTGAGGCAAGAGAATTGCTTAAGCCCAAGAGTTGGAGGTTACTGTGAGCTGTGATGCTACAGCACTCTACCGAGAGTGACATAGTGAGACTCTGTGTCAAAAAAATAAATAAATAGTATTCTTTTGTGTATATATACCACCTTCTGTTTGTTCACCCATCAATGGACACTTAGGTCGATTCCGTATCTTGGCTACTGTGAATAGTGCTGCAGTAAGCATGGGATGCACTTATCTCTTCAGTATACTGATTTCATAACTTTTGGATATATACTCAGGGATGGAATTGCTAGATCATGCAACAGTTCTATTGTTAATTTTTTGAGGAACCTCCATACTTTTTTCCATGATGGCCATACTAATTTACATTCCCACCAACAATATGCAAAGTTCCATTTTCTTCCTATCATCAACACTTGTGAACTTTCAGCTTTTTCTTTTTTTTTTTTATTGTTGGGGATTCATTGAGGGTACAATAAGCCAGTTACACTGATTGCAATTGTTAGGTAAAGTCCCTCTTGCAATCATGTCTTGCCCCCATAAAGTGTGACACACACTAAGGCCCCACCCCCCTCCCTCCATCCCTCTTTCTGCTTCCCCCCCCATAAACTTAATTGTCATTAATTGTCCTCATATCAAGATTGAGTACATAGGATTCATGCTTCTCCATTTTTGTGATGCTTTACTAAGAATAATGTCTTCCACTTCCATCCAGGTTAATACGAAGGATGTAAAGTCTCCATTTTTTTTTAATAGCTGAATAGTATTCCATGGTATACATATACCACAGCTTGTTAATCCATTTCTGGGTTGGTGGGCATTTAGGCTGTTTCCACGTTTTGGCAATGGTAAATTGAGCTGCCATAAACAGTCTAGTACAAGTGTCCTTATGATAAAAGGATTTTTTTCCTTCTGGGTAGATGCCCAGTAATGGGATTGCAGGATCGAATGGGAGGTCTAGGTTGAGTGCTTTGAGGTTTCTCCATACTTCCTTCCAGAAAGGTTGTACTAGTTTGCAGTCCCACCAGCAGTGTAAAAGTGTTCCCTTCTCTCCACATCCACGCCAGCATCTGCAGTTTTGAGATTTTGTGATGTGGGCCATTCTCACTGGGGTTAGATGATATCTCAGGGTTGTTTTGATTTGCATTTCTCTAATATATAGAGATGATGAACATTTTTTCATATGTTTGTTAGCCATTCGTCTGTCATCTTTAGAGAAAGTTCTATTCATGTCTCTTGCCCATTGATATAAGGGATTGTTGGCTTTTTTCATGTGGATTAATTTGAGTTCTCTATAGATCCTGGTTATCAAGCTTTTGTCTGATTGAAAATATGCAAATATCCTTTCCCATTGTGTAGGTTGTCTCTTTACTTTGGTTATTGTCTCCTTAGCTGTACAGAAGCTTTTCAGTTTCATGAAGTCCCATTTGTTTATTTTTGATGTTGTTGCAATTGCCATGGCAGTCTTCTTCATGAAGTCTTCCCCCAGGCCAATATCTTCCAGTGTTTTTCCTATGCTTTCTTTGAGGATTTTTATTGTTTCATGTCTTAAATTTAAGTCCTTTATCCATCTTGAATCAATTTTTGTGAGTGGGGAAAGGTGTGGGTCCAGTTTCAGTCTTTTACATGTAGACATCCAATTCTCCCAACACCATTTATTGAATAGGGAGTCTTTCCCCCAAGGTAAGTTCTTGTTTGGTTTATCAAAGATTAGGTGGTTGTAAGATGTTAGTTTCATTTCTTGGTGTTCAATTCGATTCCAAGTGTCTATGTTTCTGTTTTTGTGCCAGTACCATGCTGTCTTGACCACTATGGCTTTGTAGTACAGACTAAAATCTGGTATGCTGACGCCCCCAGCTTTATTTTTGTTACTAAGAACTGCCTTAGCTATACGGGGTTTTTTCCGGTTCCATACAAAACGCAGAATCATTTTTTCCAAATCTTGAAAGTACGATGTAGGTACTTTGATAGGAATGGCATTGAATAGGTAGATAGCTTTGGGAAGTATAGACATTTTAACAATGTTGATTCTTCCCATCCATGAGCATGGTATGTTCTTCCATTTGTTAATATCCTCTGCTATTTCCTTTCTGAGGATTTCATAGTTTCCTTTATAGAGGTCCTTCACCTCCTTCGTTAGGTATATTCCTAGGTATTTCATTTTCTTTGAAACTATGGTGAAGGGAGTTGTGTCCTTAATTAGCTTCTCATCTTGACTGTTATTGGTGTATACAAAGGCTACTGACTTGTGGACATTGATTTTATATCCTGAAACATTACTGTATTTTTTTGATGACTTCTAGGAGTCTTGTGGTTGAGTCTTTGGGGTTCTCTAAGTATAAGATCATGTCGTCAGCAAAGAGGGAGAGTTTGACCTCCTCTGCTCCCATTTGGATTCCCTTGATTTCCTTGTCTTGCCTAATTGTATTGGCTAGAACTTCCAGCACTACATTGAATAGTAAAGGTGACAGAGGACAACCTTGTCTGGTTCCAGTTCTAAGAGGAAAAGCTTTCAGTTTTACTCCATTCAGTAAAATATTGGCTGTGGGTTTGTCATAGATAGCTTCAATCAGTTTTAGAAATGTGCCACCTATGCCTATATTCTTCAGAGTTCTAATTAGAAAAGGATGCTGGATTTTATCAAATGCTTTTTCTGCATCTATTGAGAGGATCATGTGATCTTTATTTTTGCCTCTGTTAATATGGTGGATAATGTTTATAGACTTGCATATGTTAAACCAGCCTTGCATCCCTGGGATGAAGCCTACTTGATCATGATGAATGACTTTTTTGATGATAAGCTGTAATCTATTGGCTAGGATTTTGTTGAGAATTTTTGCGTCTATGTTCATGAGTGAGATTGGTCTGAAATTCTCCTTTTTGTTTGGGTCTTTTCCTGGTTTTGGTATCAGGGTGATGTTTGCTTCATAGAATGTGTTGGGGAAGATTCCTTCTTCCTCAGTTTTTTGGAATAATTTCTGCAGTACAGGAATAAGCTCTTCCTTGAAGGTTTGATAGAATTCTGGAGTGAAGCCATCTGGACCAGGGCATTTTTTAGTTGGAAGCTTTTTTATTGTTTCTTTGATCTCAGTGCTTGAAATTGGTCTGTTCAGGAGCTCTATTTCTTCCTGGCTAAGTCTAGGGAGAGGGTGTGATTCCAAATATTGATCCATTTCCTTCACATTGTCAAATTTCTGGGCATAGAGTTTCTGGTAGTATTCAGAGATGATCTCTTGTATCTCTGTGGGATCAGTTGTTATTTCCCCTTTATCGTTTCTGATTGAGGTTATTAGAGATTTTACTTTTCTATTTCTAGTTAGTCTGGCTAATGGTTTATCTATTTTATTTATTTTTTCAAAAAACCAACTCCTTGTTTCATTAATTTTCTGAATGATTCTTTTGTTTTCAATTTCATTGATCTCTGATTTGATTTTGGATATTTCTTTTCTTCTACTGAGTTTAGGCTTAGATTGTTCTTCTTTTTCCAATTCCATAAGATCTCTTGTGAGATTGTTGATGTGCTCTCTTTCTGTTTTTCGAATGTAGGCATCTAAAGCGATGAATTTTCCTCTCAAAACTGCTTTTGCAGTATCCCACAGGTTTTGGTAGCTTGTGTCTTCATTGTTGTTATGCTCAAGGAAGTTAATGATTTCCTGTTTTATTTCTTCCTTCACCCATCTGTTATTCAACAGAAGATTGTTTAATTTCCATGCCTTTGGGTGGGCTTGAGCATTTTTGTTAGAGTTGAGTTCCACCTTTAGTGCCTTATGGTCTGAAAAGATACAAGGTAAAATTTCAATTCTTTTGATTCTGTTGATATTTGTTTTGTGTCCCAGGATATGATCAATTTTGGAGAATGTTCCATGGGGTGATGAGAAGAATGTATATTCTTTATCTTTGGGGTGGAGTGTTCTATATGCATCTATCAAGCATAGTTGTTCTAGGGTCTCATTTAAATCTCTTACATCTTTGTTTAATTTCTGTTTAGAGGATCTGTCCAGCTCTGTAAGAGGTGTGTTAAAGTCCCCTGTTATGATGGTATTATCAGATATCATATTGCTCAGACTGAGTAAGGTCTGCTTCAAGAATCTGGGAGCATTTAAATTGGGTGCGTAAATATTTAGAATGGAAATGTCTTCTTGTTGTAGTTTTCCCTTGACCAATATAAAGTGACCATCTTTGTCTTTTTTGACTTTAGTTGCTTTAAATCCACATGTATCTGAAAATAAGATTGCAACTCCTCTTTTCTTCTGAATTCTGTTTGCCTGAAAAAATTGTCTTCCAACCCTTGACTCGGAGCTTTAATTTGTCTTTTGAGGCCAGGTGTGTTTCTTGCAGACAGAAAATGGATGGCTTGTGTTTTTTAATCCAGTCAGCCAATCTATGTCTCTTCAGTGGGGAATTCAAGCCATTAACATTGATTGAGATAATTGATAAGTGTGGTAGTATTCTATTCGTCTTATTTGGTGAGAGTCCATTGCTTAGTTTTATCTTTTGCATCAGTGTGGAGGTTAGGTTTTGTCCTTTGATTTCTGAGTTCTTCCTTTGCTGCTGATCCATTGTGGTGGTCAGTGTGCAGAACAGGTTGAAGTATTTCCTGTAGAGCTGGTCTTGTTGTGGCGAATTTCCTCAATGTTTGTATATCCGTAAATGATTTGATTTCTCCGTCAATTCTGAAGCTTAGCTTAGCAGGGTACAGAATTCTGGGCTGAAAATTGTTCTGTTTAAGTAGGTTAAAGGTAGATGACCATTGTCTTCTTGCTTGGAAAGTTTCATTAGAGAAGTCTGTGGTAACTCTGATGGATTTGCCCCTGTAGGTCAACTGGCGCTTACTCCTGGCAGCTTGCAGAATCTTTTCTTTTGTCTTGACTTTGGACAGGTTCATCACAATGTGTCTTGGAGAAGCTCCGTTAGAGTTGAGGCGACCTGGGGTCCGATATCCCTCTGAAAGCAGTGTGTCAGACTCTTTGGTGATGTTTGGGAAATTTTCTTTTATAATATTCTCTAGTATGGCTTCCATTCCTCTGGGGCATTCTTCTTCCCCTTCTGGAATTCCTATAACTCGTATGTTGGAATGCTTCATAAAGTCCCATAATTCTGACGGTGAACGTTCTGCTTTCTCTCTCTTCTTTTCTGCCTCTTTTACTGTCTGAGTTATCTCAAGAACTTTGTCTTCTACCTCTGAAATTCTTTCTTCTGCATGGTCTAACCTGTTGCTGATACTTTCCATTGCATCTTTAAGTTCCCTAATTGACTGTTTCAGTTCCTTCAGGTCTGCTATATCCTTTTTATATTCTTCATATCGTTCATCTCTTATTTGATTCTGTTTTTGGATTTCCTTTTGGTTATTTTCCACTTTATTAGCAATTTCCTTCATTGTTTCCATCATTTCTTTCATTGTTTTCAACATGTGTATTCTAAATTCCCTTTCTGTCATTCCTAACATTTCTATACTGGTGGAATCCTCTGCAGTAGCTACCTCATGGTCCCTTGGTGGGGTTGTTCTAGACTGGTTCTTCATGTTGCCTGGAGTTTTCTGCTGATTCTTCCTCATGAGTGATTTCTTTTTTTTTTTTTTTTTTTTTTTTTTTTTTTTTTTTAATAAGACAAAGAGATTTATTTACAGTGCACATGGGGAGGATCACAGAGTGATTACCCAATGTCCCAGTGGGGTCCAGAAATTTATACAGCCTCATTTTAAAGGGAAGAGGAAGACAAGTTATGTAGGTAATTGTGTTTAGGGACAATAAATGCTTACTAGGGAGGATGAATGGAGACTGTGAGAGTGAGTGAGTGGAGGAAACAGATTGCCTCGTACAATCCTCTTTGGAAATTAAATTAAACTGAGAGATAGGTATTATATTTAAAATGATTTGGGCCATATCTGGTTGCATTCTTGATCTTCTTTCTTGTAATATATTGAGATAACAGGGAGGGTAAAGGGAGTTGGTTGTTCTTTCTGATGGGTCGGTTTTTTTTTGAAGAAAGAGGGAAAGCCCCTTCTAAGGCCTGTTGATCTCTAAGGACCTTTGATTCAAAATGCACTTTATACCAAGGAGTCATATTGCAGCCAGAATTTCTCTCTGCCAAGTTTTTTTTTTTTTTTTTTTTTTTTTAAACTTCTAAAGAATAGATTTTATTAAATACATATCTAGTTATTGTTTGTTTGCATTTAACAACATTTTTCTTTTTTTTTTTTTTACCATTTCTTTTTTTTTTTTTTTTTTATTGTTGGGGATTCATTGAGGGTACAATAAGCCAGGTTACACTGATTGCAATTGTTAGGTAAAGTCCCTCTTGCAATCATGTCTTGCCCCCATAAAGTGTGACACACACCAAGGCCCCACCCACCTCCCTCCTTCCCTCTTTCTGTCCCCCCCCATAACCATAATTGTCATTAATTGTCCTCATATCAAAATTGAGTACATAGGATTCATGCTTCTCCATTCTTGTGATGCTTTACTAAGAATAATATCTTCCACGTCCATCCAGGTTAATACGAAGGATGTAAAGTCTCCATTTACACTGCTGGTGGGAATGCAAACTAGTACAACCTTTCTGGAAGGAAGTATGGAGAATCCTCAAAGCACTCAAGCTAGACCTCCCATTTGATCCTGCAATCCCATTACTGGGCATCTACCCAGAAGGAAAGAAATCCTTTTATCATAAGGACACTTGTACTAGACTGTTTATTGCAGCTCAATTTACAGTCGCCAAAATGTGGAAACAGCCTAAATGCCCACCAACCCAGGAATGGATTAACAAGCTGTGGTATATGTATACCATGGAATACTATTCAGCCATTAAAAAAAATGGAGACTTTACATCCTTCGTATTAACCTGGATGGACGTGGAAGATATTATTCTGAGTGATTTCTTTTATCTGTTTCCTTGCCCTAATTTTCCTTTCACTTCCTCTTGCTCTTTAAGTTCTTGTGCCTGTGGACTAAGGGTTACAGGACCAGAAGGGTGAGAAGGTTGAAGAGCAAAAAAAGGGGATGAAAGAAAGGAGGACCGAGTGATAAGAAAAAAAGAAAGATAGAGAAAGGAGAGGGGGTGGGTATAAGGAATATTGACAAAAAGAAGAGAGGCACAGAAAGAGGGAGACCGGGCAATATAGGTGTACAGTAGGGTACTTTGACACAACTTTAAAAAAACCCCACCTTCTGGGGGTGCCCAGTTGCGTGGTTCCCTTGAGGTCAGCAGCTCTTTGCTAACCTGATCAGACACAGTACCCCACCTCCACCAAGTAGAGAGGAAAGACAAAAATGCTATAAATCAAACCAAAAGAAGCAAACAGAAAACTTTTCGGGGATAAAATTGGGTGAAAAACCAAATTATATCGGTAGAAACACTAGCAAAAATGAAGTTGAAGTTATTCAAAAAGGCAGCAATGGGAAATTATAATTAAACTAGGAAAATTGAGAAAGAAAAAGGGATCTGTGTGGAAAAGATTGAAATTAAAAAAACAAAAGAACATCAGCAACGTCAAAATAAGCAAACAAAAAAAACAACCAAACCAAAAAAAAAAAGAAGAAAAAAATACACAACCAAAAACAAAGCAGTTTGTATATGTTATTGAATATTGTCTGGGCAACACGTGGTCTTCTGGGGTATGAGATGTTAGTCACAGTTCTGATACGACTGGAGGCTGCTGATTTCTCAAACCCCAGCAGGTAGACACCCTAAATCTCTCTTCAGCCTACTTAAAAGGCACTTTGAACTTGTAAACTTGCTGAGCAGAAGCTTTCCCAGCTTTCTCGCTGGAATCGCTGCTGAAGTGGCTATCCACTTACTCAGTGTGCCAAAACTGGTCTCACTCTGCCCCTGAGGGTTAGAGCTGCAAGGCGGCTCAAACCCCACCCTTAGGCTACTTGGTTGCTGGGTTACCAGCTCCCACCCGTTTCTAGCTCTGCGACCCTGAGGGCGGAGCTTGCCGGGGCAGATCACTGACAATGGATCCGTGTGACCGACTGCCAAACACTATTAGCTCCGTCTGGCTCAGCAGCTCAGACTGGGGCCCTAGACAACGGCCAAAGTTCTCCGCACTTCTGCTCAGGCCTTCCCCAAGGCAGTTCAACTCAGTGCCAAGTCCAAGGACATCAAAACAGTTCACAGGTAAGGCCTTTCTGGTTTGCAGTCTCGCTGCTACTGAACTTACAGTTGTGGGCGGGTTTAGACGGATGGAACACACGCGACCACTTGCCGGTTTTCCACTGTTTTAGTCCTCCTCTTGGGGTCCAGAAGACTCTCGCTGACTCCCTGTATCTTCATAGGAGTGATGATAGGCAGTTCCCACCAGCCAGAGATGCCTGGAGTCCTATCTCCCCAGACTCACGGTGCCCAGATGCAAGGAAGCTGTTACTCGGCTGCCATCTTGCTCCGCCTCCTCCGAACTTTCAGCTTTTTCATACCAGCTGTTATAACAGTAGGCAGTATCTCAGGGTGGTTTTTTTTTTTTTTTTTGGCCGGAGCTGGGTTTGAACCCGCCACCTCTGGCATATGGGACCGGCGCCCTACTCCTTGAGCCACAGGTGCCGCCCCTCAATGTGGTTTTAATTTGCATTTCCCTGATAATACCTGTTCATCATTTGAATGCCTTTTGAGAAGTATCTATTCAAGTTCTTTGCCCATTTTTTGAATTAGGTTCATCTAAACTCCTCACCTCCAGTCTTTTCCTCCTATTACATATGAAGTATGAAACATGTATTTGTTTTCTTTCTGTTGAGTTGTTTGTGTTCCTTACGTATTTTGGATATTCACTCCTTATCAGATTATAAACCTATAGAATGGGAGAAAATATTTGCAAACTCTATTGCATTGCATCAAACTCTTTACTCTGTTGATTGTTTCTGTGGATATGCAGAGCTTTTTTTTTTTTTTTTTTTTTTTTTTTGTGATCCCATTGTTCTCTTTACCTTTGCTGCCTGTGTATTTGGGGCTATATCCAAAAAATCATTGCCCAGACCAATGTCATTGAGCTTTCTTCTATGTTTTCTTCTACTTGTTTCACAGTTTTAGGTCTTACATTTAAGTCTTTGATCTATTTTCAGTTGATTTTTGTGTGTGGAGTGAGATAAGGGTCTAAATTCCTTCTTCCTTATGTGGATATCCAGGTGTACCAACCCCGTATTAACTGCCCTTTCCCTATTCTGTGTTCTTGACACCTTTGTTAAAGATCAGGTGACCATAAATGGGTCAACATATTTCTGGACTTTCTATTCTGTTCCATTGGCCTATATGTCTTTCCTGTCAGTACCATGCTGTTTTGATTATAGTCTTGTAGTCAATTTTAAGATCAAGTAGAATGATGAAGAGTTTCCTTATAAAGTTGAATTTTTTTATTACCTGGAACTTTAAAACTTTTTTACTTAAGATGATATTCAACATACTTAAACACACATTCATGGTGGGTGACCTTGTACTGAATAAAAAACGATAATTAAGAGCTGTGCTAGATGCTACTAATTGCCTACCCAAAAGTTATTTTCTTCTTTATTAACCAGCCTCTGTGTTGTGTCGGGGAAACCAGCTAAACATTTCCCTGGCTCCCTTGTAGACAGAGGTCAATGACACGTAAGTAAAAGTTGAAAGTTTAAAGGTATCCTCAACTGGCAGATGTACCACTTTTGTCCTTTTCCCTTTCTTCTTCCTTCTTGAAACAGGGACATGTTCTAGCACTCCAGTGATCACCTGTCACCCAGGAAGGAATCTTAAGGATGAAAACCCAGGTGCTAAGGAAAACAAAGCAGAAATACAGAAGGAGCCTGTTTCTCTGACACCACCATGCCGCCATGAACTGAGTATATCTGACCATGATGTTTTAGAGAAGAAGAATAAGCCATTATTAATGCTTAAGCCACTGTTGTTTCAGATCTGTTGCTAACAGTGAAACACAGTTCCTAACTTAAAGGGGCCACATTTTTTTCAAAGTTTTGTTTGTTAATATTTAACCAAAGAGGAAAGAAATGCTAAATTAATACTTTTTATAATATAATCAATATACTTCAATGGAATATGAATCCAGGATACTTCAGTAAGTGAAAAGTGAAGGAATAGAGCTATAAACTATCACCACCATAATATTTACCAAGTACAGCACTTCTCAAGCTAGACCTTAAATTTTATTTAAAATATTACAATGCCTTTTAAATTCTGTTTTGTTTATTGGAATATATAAATTCTGTTTGTGAGGTGCCTTTCTTTTGAACTGACAAGTAAAAATTGTGTGTGTACATATATGGTATACAACATGGTGTTTTGATATGTGTATACATTGTGGAATGGCTAAGTTGAGCTATTTAGCATATGAATTACCTCACATATCACTTTTTGGCAGTGAGAGCCACTTAAAATTTACTCTTTTAGCAATTTTCAAGTATAAAATTTATTTTTATCAACAATAGTCACCAGAATGTATAATAGATCTCTCGAACTTTTTTCCCTTTCATATAACTGAGAATTTATGTCCTTTTTTATTAAATCATAGCTGTGTACAATAATGCAATCATGGGGTACAACGTGCTGGTTCCATATGGAAAAAACCCAAGTGCCCATCGACTCATGAATGGATTAAAAAATTGTGGTATTTGTACACCATGGAATATTATGCAGCCATAAAGAAAGATAGAGACTATACCTCTTTCGTGTTTACATCGATGGAGCTGGAAAGTATTCTTCTTAGCAAGGTATCCCAAGAATGGAAGAAAAAGTACCCAAGGTACTCAGCCCTAATATGATTTTATGTCTTTTGACCAACATCTTCCCAGACCCCTTAACTCTCCAGCCTCTGGTAAAAACCATTTTACAATCTAAAAAAGATGAACTAATATCTTATTTTATAATCAATATCATTTTCTAACTATTCAAGTTTATAACTGTTTTACTAGTGGTGACTTCTACTAATTAAATTAATGTTCAGAAATTAAGTTAGTGTTAATAGAGTGTATGTTCAGAAACCTTTGAAAATAACCATAAGCGCTGATAATCCCAAGAAACAATATTAAATGTCTTGCCTGCTTCCTTTTTATACAATTTTAGCCATAAGTTAATTTTAAATTATCACTGTTCCTACTTACAGAAATGAGTCACTTATTGGATAAATAATGATGTCTCATTAAAAACATGCTCTTGAAAATGAACTCAAATTTGATAACAAACCATATTTTATGTATCTATAACTTTCCAACAAGGACTAGATAAAGAATATAATCAATATAGGTACTGGTTATGTGATTATAAATAATTCAAGAGGAATTAAACTGATCCTTGTAACTGTCCATTGGATAGAAATTTAAAGAAATATATGAAATCACAGTGCTGCCTCTGTTTTTTATGGTGTCTAGAAAAGGATATCGCACATATTAAATACCTTATACCAGTGGTTCTCAACCTTCCTAATGCCACAACCCTTTAATACAGTTCCTGTGGGTCACGACCCACAGGTTGAGAACCGCTGCCTTATACACATTTTCAAGGTAAGAGAGAATAGGGTATGTCATGTTATGGGTGATTAATATTTTGGTTTTAATTTATGAAAAATAAAAAAATAATTTAGTCTTCTTCTGAAGAAGAATATAGGAGAGAAAGGAAGAAAGTTATCAAAAAGATAAAAGACAACTTCATTCTTTTGCTTTGGACCATCTTCCTTTCTCAACAATCAAAATTCTCAAATTTTCTTAACCTTAGAGTTAACAGATAATTCAACGAGTTATCTCCTGATATCCACAGGCATAAAGCTGGATTAAAATATCTGCTTTGCTGCTTACTCTGACTGCCTTAGGGCACTTACGCTCACTGACAGTCATTTCTTGCATCTCTACAAGTGGAAATTACAGGACCTTATGTGACAGTCCTGTAAATCAATAAGAATAAATCAGATGAGCCAAAGACTGACTAGGAAACAAAGGGTCACTACGTTTATGAAGAAAAGTTCAAATATATGGTTATCAGAATTGCAGATTAAACAATAAGGTTTCAATTTAGACAGAGGACACAGGAAGAAACCAGAAAGCTGGATAATTCTGCTGCCAGTAGAAAGATGAGGGTACAGGGATCTTGTACTGCTGGAGAGCCTTGTCTCCATTCTTGGAGGCCATTCTGGGGGACAGCTAGATAGGTCTCCATCAAAATACACGTGGACTGGTCTCTGTGGCCTAGGGGATGTGAATCCTCGGTATGACTCTCACCCCAGGCTGTGGGAGGGCATGCACAGGGTCACTGTTTTGCCGTCCCTGGGGAGGGGAGGCGTACGCCAAGGCACAAGCATGTAACAGAGCTCTCGTCAGCCATTAGAGGTGATTGATGTACACAGAGCAGCACACTCAGGGACTTTTAAAATAGTGTTGAGTGAACAAAGTAAGAAACAGTATGAGACAAGTAAACAACACAGAATACTTACATGAGAATGAAGGCACATCTGCCACACATGTCAGAGCCATACTCTTTGGAGATGGAAGTGAGGAGTGTGGACACAAGCAAGGGACAAAGGAAAGAAAGGAAGAGGGAAGGGAAGACCTTGTTCTTGGACAAGACAAACAATAGTAAAAATACACAAGTAACTGAGGCATGCATGAGCTCCAAGAAAAAAAAAACTGTGATTAAATATTACTTACAAAGTAAATGAAGTAATTTACATACTATTTATAAAGTAAATGAAGCCACACATGTAAAAGAATTTACGATAATACATAGTACAAAGTTAATGCTGAAGAAATGTTAGCGCATGTTGTCTTTTTCTTCTTCTTTTTCTAAAAATTAAAAAATGATAGTGAAATACAATGAAAATGGGTGACATGGCACATACAACACTGGCATGAACACAGCCTTTAGAGTCAAGAGACACAATTGTCACTTGTGTATTCTATAAACTTCACCAAGATACTTAACTTTGCGAGCTTCTGTTTTCTTCTATTTGAAAGGGTGTGATGAGGTCAATTGTATGACATGATTATGATGAGAATTAAATTAGATAATATGTGTAAAATACCTACTATGCAGAATGTTCACATTTTATTTTCCTTATCCCCTCACCCTAATGAATCACATAAAGTTGCTATAATGTAGAGTGTGGTACTATCATTCATAAGTTTTGGCTTCAAGAGTCTGCCTTTGCCCCATACTATCACAATTACTTTTCCAGAACATTGTATTCCTTCTGTCTGTTCAAAACTGCAGGAAAATCCTAGTTTTTTTGACACACTCATTTCATTTGGCCTTGTCTGCAACTTATTCTGGTCCACTGTATAACTCCGAAGGAATTGATCAATGAGAAGCAAATAAATATTCCAATCCATGCTTTTGGAGTGTTCATAGGCTTACCATAACTTCTTAGAGCTGTTTTCTTTATGTTGTCTTGCATTCTGTATGCTTTTGCTTCTTCTAGCACCTATCAGGCCGATGTCTTCAGAGAATAGGCTGCTGCAATTGGCTTACCACAGCTCACTCTAGTATCCCCAGGCAAAAAAATCACAATTTACCCAGCAGTGGGATCAGGTAAGCCCAAACGAGAAGCTGGCTTGTAAAGGTGGACTTCAACCAGAAGGTGGCACTCTTGCAAAACCAATGGCGAGTAAGACACTCAAGAAATGTTTTTGATTTTCTAGGATTTACTCATCCGTGTGCATTTGTGAATGCATGCACACACACGAAGGGATATTAAATCGAATTTTATATGAACAAAGTATCAAGAAATATGTGCTCCTGTTGATAATTATAGAGTTATAATTGTAAAAAACATGATTTAAAAGTTTGCTCCCACAACAGCATGTCTTCCCCACAGTGTGTATGTTTGCAGGTTACTATCAATTGTTGCCAGTAATAAATATCACAGTCATTTAAGCAAAACAGTAAACACTTTCCTGGCTCTCCCCGCTTACCAGGAATGGTTCTAAGTGTTTTACATAGTTGTTTAATTTGTACAGCCTCCCTATGGAATTGGTTTATATTATATTAGCATCGCTATTTTCTAGATGAGGAAGATGAGAAACAGAGAAGTTAAGTCACAGCCCCAGGTCACAGAGCTGATAGGTGACAGAGCCAGGATTCAAACCCACCAAGCCTAGCTCCAGCCTACCCACATAAGCACTGCACCGTATAACCTCTGGAAGTTAGGAGGGACTGTAAAGATCACCATGTCCCACTCCCACTGGAAACAGAAGCCCCTTCTCAGCCACTCTGATAGGACAGAGCAGGAATCCAACTCTTCAACATGGGCACCCATCAGGGGTGTCAGGGCCAAATCACCCCACTCACCTGCACTCTCTGAGCATGCTCAGTGTGGTCTGGGAGATTAGGTGCTCTCTTCCCCTGTCTCTTTCCTTGGCAGATTGCCAACTCCCATGTCACCCTCTTCTTTTCCTGGTGGTAACGCCGTGAATGCAGCTGTGTGTGTCTGAATCCTGGTTGCGATCTGAGCGCAACTTCTCCACCACAAGGTTTCAGGGCCCCACATAAACCACTTTCAACCCTAGTATTAAAATTAAAAGGCAAAAGTATTAAGAATAATTATAGGCTGGGTGCAGTGGCTCACACCTGTACTCCTAGCACTCTGGGAGGACAAGGCGAGTGGATTGGTTGAGCTCAGGAGTTTGAGACCAGCCTCAGCAAGGGTGAGACCCCATCTCTACTAAAAATAGAAAAGGTAGCTGGGCATGGTGGCAGATGCCTGCAGTCCCAGCTACTGGGAGGTGGAGGCAGAAGAATCGCCTGAGCCCAAGAGTTTGAGGTTGCTGTGAGCTATGATGAGTTACGTGGTTTTTATAACCACAAAACCTTGTACATAGTTTCAGAATAAAAAAGAAATAAACTATGCCATCAGATAACACAACAGGGGGTAGGTAAATGTGTAAAGCTTTGCATGCAATTGAAGTTAAGTTTTCAGCTTTAAATAGATTGTTACAACCTTAAGAGGCTTGATGCAAGCCTCCTGGCAATCACATCTACATTTCTATGCACTGATAAGAAACCATCCGCAAAGGAAAGTGAGAGAACAATCCACATCTTTTTCCATTTCTACTTAATGCCAGGTTTTTGACATTTCTTGTGCTTTTTGTTGATAATTTTGCTGTTCAAAATAGCCCTTCAGTACAAGCACTGCCTGGTGTTTTTAAGCAAAAGCAGGCTGTGATGTGCCTTATGGAGAAAATACAAGTTAGATAAACTTTGTTCAGGCGTAATTTCTAGTGCTATGGCTGTGAGTTCAATGTTAACGAATCAACAATGTGGTACCTCCAGAAAAACAAAGAAAAGACTCATCAATCTATATATAAGGCCACCCCCAGAAAGTGCTGCACTTACAGCTATGGAAAAGATGCAAAAGTGGCCAAATCTGTGGATGAGATGACCACTGATTTAGAAAGCACAGTTGACAGCAATGTTCTGAGGCTGAAAGCCAAAGGCTTGCATGCCACATTTCTTGGATTGGGGAAACGGTAAGCCCTTCTCAGCTGGCCCTGGCCAGCTTATTTCAAAAGGCCACACGAGAAATGTCCAAACTGCAGCTGAGGCAGGTTCTGCAGATCCCGAGGCTGAGGAAGAATTTGAAACGCCCTGGCTGAAGCAGGTGAGCTAGCAGGGCTGGAGAGGCCACTGTGACGGGGCCAGGAGGCCAAAAGTGCTTGGGTGGGGCCTGATTGACCCCAAGTTGCTGCCTCCTGCCTCCTGCCTCCTGCCCCCATCTTGGGCTCAGACTGCGTCGGTGTCAGAGCACTGACCAGCACCGTCATTGACCAGGACCGTCACTGACCAGCACCGTCACTGACCAGGACCGTCACTGACCAGGACCTTCCCGACGGTGCAGCTCCCCGTCTTGCCCATGTGCCAAGCGGGTGTCCTTGTATGCTGTTGTCTGTTACTACACGGTTATCCCAAGAAGCAGGCAGATGAGAGGCGACTTCTCCTGTGTTCCAGGACACAGTCTGAAGCAAGATAAGGTGTGAGGGGCCTTCACACTTCACTTCACCCCTTTGACCCACCACAGCAACTACAACTGTTTTTAATTCCTCTAAGTCTGCCTTAAACCTATGGAACAAGAAGCTGCCATTGAATCAGTTCCAGAATGCGGGATGATTTCTTTTCTCCCTCAATATAGGGCAGCACCTGTGGCTCTGAGGACTGGGGCACCAGCCCCATATACCTGAGGTGGCAGGTTCAAACCCAGCCCCAGGCCAAAAAACTGCAAAAAAAAAAGGTATCTATCTCCCTCAATATAAAAATATAGATATAAAAAGTACCTACTATGCGTCATACAGTAAAGGTGTTATGTGGAACAGCAAGTTTTCAACACTGATGAGACTAGCTTGTTTTACAAGAATGTTGGCAGAGGAACCTACTAACACAAGCAGCATTTCAGCTGGTGAACATGCTGTGACTACAAGGTTATAGGAACCTAATCTTGCTTCCCCCAGCCTAGGAGCAATGGCTCGGCATTTGCTAATTCAGTGCTTGCTATGACCTTATAGAGCGTAACTATCACAACCAGTAAGAATCAGCCACACACCCCTGCTGTGTGGAACTCAAGTGTGTCCACACTTTTTGACCAGTGAAATGGAAGCAGAGGGGACCTGTTTGGTGAACAGACAGAGCTATCAAACCATCATATTGTTCACTATGCTTTGTTTTCCCTCGGCCCCATGGCCAGCCAGCAATGTTCCAGTATACAGATGCTCTACCAGCCAGGGCCTGAACAGAAGATGTCGGGGAATAAAGCAGGGATGATCATGCTGGAGAGAGAAAACACGTCGTTGTGAGTCATTAATAAAACGGATAGTTTGGGGGGGTTGTAAATTTCAGGTTAATATGAGGGAACAAATGATCAGTTTACACTGTTAGTATTTGTTGTAGTGCCCCATACCCAGATGTGGCATGTACCTTTACATTGTGCCGTTAGGTGGGAGCCCACTAATCCTCTCCCTCCTTCCCGCTCCTCCCCCAAAGGGGTTGTTCTGATTACAACATAACCTAGCCTCTCCTCGTAGTGCAGCTCTTGTGTGATCCAGACTAAACAACCTGTGGGCTTGGGTAAAGAAGTCAGCAGTGGAAGTGATGAGAAGTAATCAGATCCTAGACACATTTCAAAGACAAAGCCAACAAGTTTTGCTGACGGGCAGGACGCATGACAAGAGACTGCAGGTCACTCAAGACTTTTGCCTGAGTGACCAGAAGCGTGAAGTTTCCAGAAACTTAGAAGAGGAATACTAAAAGAAGAACAGATCTGGGGAAGATCCGCATTAAAGTCTGGAGCACGGAATGTGTGATATTCTTATTAGATTCTTATCTCTCTCAAGTGAAGAGAGAGAACAAGCAGTTGGAGATGAGAAAGGAGGTCCAAGTGGAGACTCCAGTTTCAGAATCTTCAGACCACGCAATTCAATTTCATCATCAAGAGAGTAAGTGTGCCACTCAGTCTGGACAAAAACAAAGTACGTAAACTAATACACACATGTACCCCCGAATATTCTGACATTTTAAAAAAAGAAACATCCAAAAAAGAGAGAGTAAGTGTGGGAGAAAAGAGAAGAAAAGGTCCAGCAACTGAGTCCCCAAGAATGCTGATGCTCTCAAGTCAGAAAAAAAAAAAGAACTAGCAAAGGAGACTGAAGGCTTGAGACAGGAAAAGTGCTAGGAGAAGTGTTGTTCTGGAAACCACAAGAAGGAGGAGGAAGAGCCCTTGGCTGTGCCAAACACTACTGACTATGGCCAGGTAAAAAGATGAGAGTCAACTTCTAGATCCAGCAGTGGGAGTTGTAGAGTAACCACAGTCTCAAAGGTGGGGAGACCTTATCCAAGTGGTTCTTATAACTAGGAGAGGATTGAACTGGAGACAACACATGCAGAAAATTGGCAAAGCATAACATTGTGCCCTCTGGAGGAGACATGTTCATGGAGTCCAGCTCCACATGACAAAGCAGAGCAGAGAAGGGGTCATTGGAAAACAAGAAGAAATAAACTGGTAACTGGTGCATCACGCCCTGGAATGAAGACCCCGCAGAAACTTTCTGGTTTCAATTCTTTGTACCACAGAGCTATCTCAGGAGAGTAAGCCATGCTCCCCCAAACTTCCCTGGTGATAAGAATCACCCGGGGCCTTTGTTTAAAACCTCAGAGTGTTATGGATTGCCCTAGGTACTCTGACGCAGTAGGTAATCTGCATTTTTAACAAGTGCACTAGGTGATTCAGATTCTTTGGGCAAGTTTGGAGACGCTGTTTGAGGAGATATTTTCTCAGTAATCAAGAGATAACTGCTTCCTGATTTTAACGTGGGCATGGGGATGTGTGTGTGTATATGTGCTATATGTTATATGCTGTATACTATATTACACACATAGATAATGTGAAGTTTTGTTAAACTTTTTAATTAACAAATATGCATTCAAAATCTTTGAGAAACTTAATATTTTATTTTTTAGGATAGTCTCTTCTCCTTCCTTCCTACCTTCTCCCTAATTCCTTTTATACTCCCCAAATCAGTCCAAAGCAATCACCCCAAAACTTTACGAATTTACTAGAAATTGGTTTGTTCTAAACAAGTATGTATCGCTTGTTCAGAAGACAAGAGAAATCTCAGGCTGGCACCCAAAATGCAGCCCTGCAGTCATGTACACACACACACAAAGTGACTTTTATATTGAGTGCTCCATCTGTCATCTCTTATTAAAGGAAAAAAATGTTTCCACAAGATCAGAGACGTGTCTTATTTAAAAATTAAATTCTGGAAACAGTACAAACTTACCTGTTTATACTGCATTTCAGAAATCATGAAACTATTTGAGATCTTTATCAAATTATAAAAATTATTTGATATCCTTATCTCTATATGCCTAAACTCATTAAGTTTGATATTATTTGGAGGAAATTATTTGATATCTTTATCTGTATATGCCTAAACTCATTTAAAAATTTTTTTTCTGCAAAATAAATAGACCTTTTCTAAAAAGAATAATGTTGTCCTACTTAAGTCTTGAGGTAGTGGAGTGCTAAGTCTGACCAGCCTCAGTTTAGTTTATTGAGTCTCTACTATATACCAGCCATGTTATAATAAGAGAGATCATTTATTGCCACTGAAGATGATATTTTTTCTCATTTAACTCAATTCACTTTTCTAATTGCCCATATATCTTCCAGATTCTTAGTTGAGGACATAGAGGCCTCACTGAAGGTCAGGCAGCTAATTAGCAGCAGAACTAGACCTCGAATACTAGATCCTTTAGCTTCTGAAAATGCTTTTACTATGACAGCATCAGCTTCCTGTTCAATTCAAGATGTCTAGGATAATCATCATCAGGGTTGATCTTTAATTGGGTTCCTAAACCTAACATGCTTTTCTGGCATTCCGAGTGTGGGCAAATGGACAGGGTTTACAAAATCCCACCCAGATGCCATACATAGCAACAGTCCCGGTTAGGCGAGTCCAGGCAGGAGCCCTTATGGAGACCTGAGGCTCTCTGAGGTGCTTCCTGCTCTGAAGAACGGAGGGTGGGAACTACTCACTGAACAACCCCTTCTCTGTCCATTGTAACGAATGTTTAACATCCTTATGGTGACTTACTCGCCTGGAAACCAGTGGGAATATTTTTTTTTACTGACTGAAACATATTAGATATTTATGTGAAAAAAGTAAGTATCATATGTCTGTCCAAGTTGAAGTTTTTTTGTTTTTTTTTTTAATGAGAGAATTCCACATGATATCAAGTAAGTCTTTAGTACAAGGATACGTGGGTCACTACAGAAGTTTTGAGACAGCCCATTAGGGCACATTATTTCACTTCCAAGAAATACAGTGGACACAGTCCTTTCTCACTCACCTGTACAAGTTTCAACATGCTGGGCTTATCAGTGTTGCTGGGAAGGCTTCATTTGTTTCCGTCTGAATGGATTTTACATTTCTTGATTGTAGTGTATCTCAAAACTTTTGTAATGATCCACATACAAAGGAGTTACCTGTCAACCCAAAAGCAGAAGCTGACTGGACCAGGGTCTCACTCCAGGCCTCTCCCGCCCACGCCATACTTATCTTCTTCTTGCTCTTGACCTCAGGTCAGAAGGCCACACCTGGCCCCGTCATCTGCAGCTGGAAAGTGGGTGAGTTACACCCTCCCTGCCCACTTAGCAACAACCATAAGTTGAATTCAACTACACATGGAGTGGGCCTTACAGAAGCCATATCTGGAAAGTTTACTTTGTCAGAAGTAAAGTAAATGAAGATTTTTATTACCCAGAAGATTTATGTTTTGGAAACAACTGTACTTGCAAAACCATACCCGTTTCCAGTTTCCCAAGAGATTTAAAAACAAAATCACACGAGCAAATAAAGAATGACATGTCCAAAAAAATTAATAGTGTATAGGATTAAAAAAAAGAATAATTTTATATATTAGTATTTTTCAAGGACTTTCACAAAGAAATAAAACAAAGTACAGAACAATGAGTATAGTATACTACCATTTGTGTAAAAAAAAGAAAAGGAAATATATATAATACATACACGTATATATATTCTTTGTACGTCTGAGACCTTTCCAGAAGGATACACAATTTAAAGAAGTCTAGAAAATTTTACACTCTTCAAGCTGAGATGTTTCTTCAACATTCCTACCCAACACTTCCTGTGGTACTACAAAGTAGGTTATTATTTTGTTTTTCTACATTTTTTTCTTTTCTCACTTAGAATACCAAAGTAATAGAGCTAGAAAGACTATGCAATCAATCAGAATCAAATAATTTGAACATTTAATATTAAAATAAATTGGGCTAATGCACAAAGATATGAGAACTTATCTAAGTTAGAAGCAGTGTGAGAAATAATTGGGTATTACAGAATGTAATTCTTCACCCAGGAAGGACCTGGTATAGTTCAGCTACAATTTGTTAAGCACTAATTTCCCTAATTTGATCATTACACATTGTATACAGATATCAAAACACAGCACTGCATCCTATAAATATATATAATCATATGTCAATTAAAAATAAAATATTAAAAAAAAAACAAGCGAAGACTAGTTTCAGATGTCTAGAATTCCACAGCCAACTTTCCTCTTCTTCCCAACAGTGACTTCTACAGGGATAGGCCTGGATGGACAATTGGCACTGCCTCTCCCTAGCAGTCTATGGCCTCCACAATCTGAATTTTTTTAATTTTCTACTTCCAAATAAATAAATAGGTAAGAATAAAATAAAAATTTCTCCCCACTTTCCTTGCAATTCTGCATAGCTATCTAGCTTCCCATTAGTCAACTTTCTAATCAAAAAGAATGTGTCACCTATGCTGGAAATCAACTCCTATCTTCTAATTTACAGAGGATGAGCAAGGGTTGGCTCAGAAACTGAGGGGTGGTAGGGAGCAAACCCACAGGTAGGTGGGTCCTCCGCGCCAGCAGCTGTGGAGAGATGATACCACAAAGGGAATGCTTAGTAGGCTAATTTGCTCAAGACTAAAAGATTTTAGATTTTAGATGATATATTTTAGATAATACATTTCTTAACAGCAAAAGCTAAATCCAAATCCTTTTTTTTTTTTTTTTGGAGGCAAGAGTTTCACTATGTTGCCCTCAGTAGAGTGCCGTGATGTCACAGCTCATAGCAACCTCAAACTCTTGGGCTTAGGTGATTCTGTTGACTCAACCTCCCAAGTAGCTGGGACTATAGGTACCAGCCACAACACCCGGCTATTTTTGTTGTTGTTGTCATTGTCGTCTAACAGGCCCAGCCCGGGTTCGAACCCACCAACCCCAGTGTGCGTGGCTGGCACCCTAACCACTAAGTACCCATCCTAAATCCTTTTTTTCTATCTGGCTTCAGAGTGCCAGAGTGAGAGAGCAAGAAAATAAGTCTCTCTATGAGACATGTACTGTACTGAGAATTTATCACTGCTAGCTTTCCTTCAAAGAGGAACGACATCAGACTGAATGGGTATAGCCTATATTTCAGAGTTACCCAACCTTTCCTACATCATTTCACCCAAAGAAAATGAGAATATTTGTATGGCACACTGAAGAAAATGGGTGGGTAGCCTAAAGACACCACAGCTGAATTCTCAGGCTGCCCTGGGGCTGGGAGGATAAGTATGGTTTGGAAGCTTTGCTTTATATTGCAATCTATGGAGATTTCTTTGGTGTAATTTCTTAGGTGTGTATATACATATACAGGGATACATATAGAGAGAGTCTATGTAACATACATATGTACACATGCGTGTACGGATGCATACACACTTTTTACCTAGATACATGTATAATATAACAAAGTAATTATACATATTAATATATATTTCACTTCAGTGTTTTATCTAACGAGTCTTGGAGGTTAAGTTTAGCAATAGTAACACCAGAGTTCCATCCAGGAATAATCCAGACTGGAATATCTATTTCCCCATGGAGTACTTATTTGGGAATGGTGATACAAATTGAAGGAGAATACAAATTACTTATTGGTTTTTAAGTGCAAGATAATATTGTTTGACTCAATTCAGTAAATCATTCTGACAGTATATCATGTGCTGTGTGTGGCAAAGGGTAAGAGAGACATAGTCACTGCCCTTGTGCAGTGTTTGATGGGATTAGTGAGACAGCCAATTGAACATGCGGTTATGGTCGGGGTGGTCATTTCCAAGGTGGAGGAGTATGAGCTGCAATTAAGAGCACAGAGCTCTACGCCTGATGCAAGAGAAGAAGTAGACAGAAGTGGGAGCAGGTAGGAACCAGGACAAACTTCCTGAAAAAAGTTACAACGAAAACAAGTAGTGTTCCAATGGCTTACATTCTTTCCAATTGTTTTGTCTGTTTTATCAGTCATTAAGAAAAATATTTTAAATTTCTGCTGTGATTATAGGTCTTTTCTTTCACCTGCTTTTGCTTTAGATATTTTGAAGTTATTCCATTCAAACTAATTTAGAACCATCTTATTATATTTTATTATGATGTGACAATCTTTAGTTCTACTAAATTTTGCCCTGAAGTTTAAGTTTTAAGTCGTTTCACCAGCTTTCCTTTGGCTAGAGTTTGTGTGGTATATCTTCTTTTATTGATAATATCTTTTCAGTGATGACAAATATGCATCCTTGACTTATTAGAGTCTCAGTTGGCACGTTTATCCCCATCCCAGAAAAGGATTCAGAACCTTTTTAATTCCATTTATCCCCCCTCCAATTTTTTGCTGTTAGGTACTTTAATTCTAAGTACTTTTTTTTTTTTAATTTTTTTATTTTTGTAAAGACAGAGTCTCACTTTACCTGCCTCGGTAGAGTGCCATGACGTCACAGGACTCACAGCAACCTCCAGCTCTTGGGCTTACGCTATTCTCCTGCCTCCGCCTCCCCAGCAGCTGGGACTACAGGCGCCCGCCACAACGCCTGACTATTTCTTTGTTGCAGTTTGGCCGGGGCTGGGTTTGAACCTACCACCTTCGGTATATGGAACCGGCGCCCTACTCACTGAGCCACAGGCGCCACCCTAATTCTAGTACGTTTTAAGACTCTTGTGCTGTACTGACTTACTGACTGTGCTTGCTGGGCAGACACTATATGTATTTTAAATCTCACAATACATTAATATTATCCTTGTTTCCTAAGTCAATATTAATTTAGATTTACCCATACATTTCCAACATTGCATCTGGACCATGTTTCTTTTGCCTAAGGAATTTCCTTTCATACTAGTTTTCTGCTGCCCTTCTGGTGGCACACTGTCTCAGCTTTTTTGTCTCCGAAAATGTCATTACCACATCACCTCATTTTTTTTCTCATTAAACTTTGTTTTAATGAGTCTCAAAATTCTGTAACAAATTTTTTGGTCAAGTTGTTTCCATTAAAAAAGTATTGACTTTAAAAACTAATAATTTAAAACTGCTACACAAAAAGAAACAAATAGTCCACAAACATTCCTTTTCCCTTCTGAAGGTTTTGCAATACTTTGTTTTCATTAACCAGTCTGTTACTATTAAACTTGCATGGCCAATTAAACAGTTCTGAGTCCCAGCTGCTCAGGAGACTGAGGCAGGAGAATCGCGAAAGCCCAAGAGCTGGAGGTTGCTGTGAGTCCTGTGACGTCATGGCACTCTACCGAGGGTGGTAAAGTGAGACTCTGTCTCTACAAAAAAATTAAAATTAAAAAAACAGTTCTGAGACGTTCTTCTACCACTGATTAAGATGGGATGGCAGGTATTAGGGATAATGATATTCATTTAGCCTTCTGAGTTTTCTGGTGACCTTGCCAGTTCCAGCAGCTTCTTGTCCACTGCTTTAATGACAGTAACAGCAACTGTCTGTCTCATGTATGAACAGCAAAACAACCCAGAGGAGAATAGTCAGAAAAGCTCTCAACACATCTGGGCTTGCCAGGAACCATATTAACTATGACAGCATCACCAGACTTCAAGAATTTAGGGCCATTTTCCAGCTTTTCACCAGAGCTGCAATCAGTCTTTTCCTGCAGCTAAGCGAACTTGCAGGCAATGTGAGCCCTGTGACAATCCAGTACAGGAGTAGAGTCAGCACTAATTTGGCCTGGACAGTTCAGGATAATCACCTGAGCAGTGAAGCCAGCTGCTTCCATTGATGGGCCATTTTTACTTTCACCAGACACATTCTTGACGTTGAAGCCCATGTTGTCCCCTGAAAGTGCGTCACTCAAAGCTTCATGGTGCATTTCAAAGGACTTTATTTCAGTGGTAATACTGGAGCAAAGGTGTCCACTGTACTATGGTTGAGACCAGAACACCAGTCTCCACTCAGCCCACAGGGACAGTACCAAGACCACCAATTTTGTAGACATCGGGCAGAGGCAGATGCAAGGGCCTGTCAGCTGGCAGAGCTGGTGGCGGGATACAATCTGAGCTTCAAGCAGTGTGATTCCACTGGCATCACCATCTTTCCCAGTGACTTTCCATCCTTTGAACTAAGGCATGTTAGCACTTCGCTCCAATGTATTGTCACTATTCCAACCACAAATTGGCATGAATGCTACTGTGTCAGGGTGATAGCCAATTTTCTTAATGTAAGTGCTGACTTCTTTAATGATTTCCTTGCATATCTTCTGGATGTAGTGCGGCTCAGAGGAATCCATTTTGTTAACACCAACAATTATTTGTTTCACACTCAGCATGTAAGCCAGGAGAGCATACTCACTCTCTGCCCATTCTTTAAGATGCCAGCTTCAAATTCACCAACGCCAACAGCAACAATCAAGACAGCACAGTCAGCCTGAGATGCACCTGTAATCATGTTTCTTATAAAGTCTCTGGGGCATCAATAATAGTCATGCAGTATTCGATGGTCTCAAATTTCCACAGGGAGCTACCAATGGTGGTGATACCATGCTCACGCTCAGCTTTCAGTTTATCCAAGACCCAATGTATACTTAAAGGAGCTCTTCCCCATCTCAGCAGCCTCCTTCTCAAATTTTTGGGGAGTTCTTTTGTTGACCCCACCCCATTTATAGATCAGATGGTCAGTAGCAGTGACTTACCTAAAGTCCATCTATGTGTCCACTGATGACGATGTTGGTATGGGTCTTTTCCTTTCCTATTTTGGCTTTTATGGGAGGCAAGAAGCTACAGCCTCATTCTCGACAACTGTTTTCACTAGCTATGCAATTCTAGGTTGACAATTACTTTATTTCAGCATTGGTGAGCTGTCATCTGTCTTCTAGTTTTCTTCATTTTTGTTGAGAATTTGGGTGTCAGTCAATTGCTGCTCTTTTGAAAGTCTGTTTTCTCTAGCTACTCTTACCTTTTCTGTTTTCTCACTGTGATATCCCTAGGTATAGATTTCTTTTTATTTCTCTTGCTTCAGGGTCATAGAACCTTTTTGAATATACAGCTTGATTCCTTCCACCAGTTTTGGAAAATTATTGTCAGTTACCTCTTCAAATATTGCTTCTACCACATTCTCTTCCTCAATTCCTAAAAGCTTGTTACAACTTCTCGCCATTACCTCTATGACTGTTTAACTCTCTGTGTTTTTTTTATCCTTTCGTAACCCCAGGAATTTTCAAATATTTTCTACCAATCTATTTGCTGGTGTAAAAGTTCTCTTTGGCTAAATGAAAATTGCTATTAAATTCGTTCACTGAGTTCTTAATTTGGTTTTGTTTTTGTATTTTTCAATTGGCTCTTTTCTAAATTGGCTGTGTCTTTTTTTAAGTTTTAGTTTTCTGCCAAAATTCTCAACTTTGTCTTCTTGAATGTAGAAAGCATAAGTTATTTTAAAGGACTTTGCTTCTGCCAGGCACCACCAGCTAGTTGAGTGGGTTTCAGCCGTAGTTGCCTACTAGGATAATCTGGGTAGGTATAAATATCCCAGTGCACAGGATAAACTTCAGACCAATTAAATGTGAATTTCTGAGATTGGGAGATTCTGTGAGCCCAGACAGTAATATGATTTAGGTTATCCAAGTGATTCCAATTAACACCCACAACTGAGAATCATCACCTTGATGGAAGTTCAGGATTTAATATTATTTATACTGGGCTATCCCTCCAAGGGCCAGTCGAGGTTTGCTTTCAAGTCATTTGTTCTTCTGGGAGGCAGTACTTGCGGTAGCAACCCATGGTGAGAAGTTTACCATGGCCACCCCACTCTGGGCATGTTGTGTCCTCATCCTTATAACTATAGCACTGGGAGGCTGTAAAAAAGATTCCCAGTCTCTCAGATGCAGCTTTAAAAATTAGCAAAAGCAAGACATTATTCTTAGTAAAACATCACAAGAATGGAGAAGCATGAATCCTATGTACTCAATTTTGATATGAGGACAATTAATGACAATTAAGGTTATGGGGGGAGGAAAAGCAGAAAGAGGGACGGAGGGAGGGGGTGGGGCCTTGGTGTGTGTCACACTTTATGGGGGCAAGACATGATTGCAAGAGGGACTTTGCCTAACAATTGCAATCAATGTAACCTGGCTTATTGTACCCTCAATGAATCCCCAACAACAACAAAAAAAAATTAGCAAAATCTCTGAAAGACAAAGTTATCTCCAATGTTAGGTCCAAGTCTCAGATTTTACATCTTCTCCAGAAATTCTTCGCCACACATTTATCTCTCTGATGCCTTCAGGAAGGTATCTTTCAAGCAAGTATTTTTTGTATGCTGTCCACTTTTTCTCATTCTCACCAGGCTTGGTCCAAATTGCCTCACTTGCCATTTGATTCCTGGAGGCTCAAGTATCTGGAACTTGGTGCTATATCACTTACTTTGACCTGGTGGGTAGAAAAAAGTACGAAGTGGGAGGATAGCAAAGATACTCCCAACTAAAGGATTTAGAATCATAGAAGTCACAAGGCTAAATAAATATATGATATATATTCATTTACATGTACATGTTTGCATAATAGATATTTGTCATGATTTGTTGGCATCTCCTGAATAGTTTTTCTATGTCTATGAATTTCCCCATATTGTCAGTTCTGCCTTTCCATGTTAGAAGCCCCAACTTGATCTCCCAGCCTGCTTTACAACTAGGCACAGGCCTATGACTCAAGCTTTGAGGATGAGGTCCCCTCCCCCACTTCCCCCCATCTTTTGGATCAATGGGCTAGGAAGCGGGCATCTTTGGTAGGCTTTTGCCTTTAGAGGGCAGCAGCGGTTGAAGTTTTAGGCATCTGATCCTCAGTTTCTTTGATGTGAGCTATTTCAGTTCGGGTCCTGAGAGAAGATTAAAAGGAGCAAGTATTCTATTGAGGGTAGTGTCTGTGCGAGGGAAAATACTCAAGGGTCCACAAAGGCGGGAGAGGCACCAGGCCGCGATGCAAACCTGACCCTGAGTAAAGAGGGAGGGACAGGTTGCCTGCAAGCATCCTAGTGTACTGTGCAGTCTAGGGAAGGCGTGGTAAAGCCCTTGGGGAATCCTCGAGCAGTTTTAGATGGCTGTCAAAGACGTTCCCCTTCCTTGGGGAACCAGTGTGCTCGCGTACTCCTACAACGCTGGGGCCGGGCGGGGAGCCGCCCACGGGAGGTGTGGCCTCGCTGCCAGCTCCAAAGAAGAGGTCCAGAGACCAGCCGCTGGGACGTGCTGCTTACGCAATCTCTACACGGTTTGGGAAAACTGATTTTTTACATATTCTCAAGGAACATGGTGCAGCAATTGCAAAGAAGGTGATTCCCAGGAAACGACTGCGCTTCACCACCCCTGTGTATCGGCTTGCAGCCTCAGATGGGGCAGGTGTGGGGAAAGGGAAGCGGGAACGAGAACAGCCAACGCAGCGTTTTCCGCTGTAAACGACGCTGCGGGGGCGAAGTTTACGCTGGCACCGCCTACGGCTTTATCCCACACAGGGTGACTCTCCTTGGTCTACTAACCCTGTTCTGTTTTTTCACTCCTTCCCTCACGCTAAGCCACTTTTCTATTACTGTTTTTTCCAAATGTCCTCTATTTGTTTCCTTCCCGTATTCAATGATCTATCATTTGTCAAGTTGCACAACTGATTTGGAGGGGGGGAGGTGGGTTTTATTTTTATTTTTTTTATTGTTAAATAAAAATTGTACATCAGTGCAATCAAGGGGTACAGTGTGCTGGTTTCATATACAATCTGAAATAGTCTCATCAGACTGTTCAACTTAGCCTTCATGGCATTTTCTTAGTTATTGTATGTAGACATTTGTATTCTGCCTTTAGTGAGTTTCGCTTGTACCCATTCTAAGATGCACCCTAGGTGTGGCCCCACCCATTAACCTCCCTCCATCCTAACCTCCCCCCCCTTCCCCTTCACAACTGATTTAGCATGAGTCCCGGTAGCCGAAAATGTTATTAAAGGAGGAAATGTTGTAGACACATGTAATATGTAGAATACTATGGCTTGAAGACAAAAGTAAACGACTTTGCATTGAGTTAGTGATTTCAGGAGTTATATATGAAATAGTGGTTTCAAACTGTGGCACAAAGTCACAAATAACTTCAACAAAATCCACTTGCAGACGCTTACCCTCATCTGCCTGACAAGGCGCCTGTGAGGAAGGGTGTACCTCTTCTGCTTTGCATCTCCTATTTCACAGCGGTATCTCCCACGGTTTAGAAGAAAGGCACACACCTGAAATCCCACTACTGTGCAGCGCCTGCAGGTGTGATAGTCTCTAGGGCATCAAAGAAAGGAGCAATTTGAAATGTTGTCAATAAAACGTTAATCGAAGTCCAATAACCAATCCCCTAAATTTTTTAATTAAAAACAATATTGTGGTGTGGTTAGAAAAAAATATTTTTTAAATAAGACCAGAATTCGTAAAAGGTTAAAGTCTTTAAAAAATATCCCAGAATCTACTGTGAGGAGCAAGTGCTAGAGAATAAACGCCAAAGCATAACAGCACATAGTGCTCTGCTGCTGCGCGTTCCGTTAAACAACTGTTCCTCTTGTTCAATCCATATTTTCTCCAATTTAGGCAAAGGTTATAGCAAAAGATGACATCTGTCATATGAGTGGTTCTCAAAATGGGAGTGGTTTTGTTTCTGAATCTTGTTCACATCACCTTCTTAGGCATATTACATAATACTTAGATATCCTGGTTTGCTCCCTTAGACTTTACATGCTAATGGTTCCAATTTTACAAGAGAAACAGACATGGAAACCTTGTTCTTGGTAACTTGTCCTATCATTAAATAGAAGTGTGACTTACATCAAGCATCTTTTTTTAAAGGCTGCATTCTTTTTTTTTGTTTGGTGGGGGTGGTGGTGGGAAGGGGGACTGATACGGTCTCACTCTGTCGCCCTGGGTAGAGGGCCATGGCATCATAGCTCACAGCAACCTCAAACTCCTGGGTTCAAGTAATCCTCTTGCCTCAGCCTCCTGAGTAGCTGGGGCTATCAACGCCTTCCACAATGCCAGCTAGTTTTTCCATTTTTAGTAGAGATGTGTCTGGCTCTTGCTCAGGCTGGTCTAGAACTTCTGGGCTCAAGCAATCCACTTGCCTGGGCCTCCTAAAGTGCTAGAATTGCAGATGTTAGCCACCTGCCCAGCCTAAAAGCTGAATTTTCAATAAAATTTTTTTGTTCTATAATCTTTAATCAAAGTTTAAGACTTACTCATGTTGTTTGATCAACTTTGTAATAACTAAAAGATGATTCAAAATTTTCAACATTTTGATCCCAGGAAATTTTTAAAAATTAAAATATTAATATACCTATTTTGTTGCAGATGATAAATTATTAATATGACTTCCATTATAAATGCAAATTGCATGAGGGTTCTGTGTAGAATGGAAATAAAGCTTCAAGAAAAAATAGTGAGGTAAAATATCTGGCTGATTATAAATGGAACATGTTCAGGTATTTTATAAATAATGGCAAGTATCAAAGAGTTACATTTAACTGGATATATTTAAATGACTGATGTAAAATTTCATTAATATTAATATTTACAATAAGCCAGAAATTACATCCTTATATAATTACTTAAAAGTTATGACAAATTTAGACTTCATCTTAGAATATACAAAAGGATAAATGATTTTTCTAAAACATGTTTATAAGGCATGTAAGCAAAGCACAACTCTTGAAGAACAGAACAGTCTAATAAAAAGTCTAACACTTAGGTTTCATAAGGCACAATTCATTCTTTATTCATTGGGTGATTCTCCGGCAGCAGGGGACACAAACAACATGGTGTGGTAGAAAATGTTGGGGAGAGAGTATGACAATAGAAATCCAGCTTTTTCATTAACTCATTTTGTAATCCACAGTGGCTGACCTAGCTAGCTTTGTTTCCTCATTTGTAAAATGAAGTGATTGGACTATTATTTATTTAAAACTGGGAGCCATACTATTCTATCACTATAAGTTCTATTATACCAATGTCTTCAGAGTTCATCATTCTTTTTCTGTTAATTTGGAGTTCTTTTCTAGAAATAATGTAAACATAGTTGGAAATAAGGAGAGCAATTAAATTTAGAGAACATGCTTCCCCAAGGCTTACAGAATGAATAAATGGTCAAGGAATCAGGTGAAACCACTGTACAGCCAAAGTGTAATTTTTGAGACTTCAGGGAAGCCATATATATGGCTTCTCTTTATACCAGGCATTCTTGTAATTGTCATTGTTGTTTAGCAGGCCTGGGCCAGGTTGGAACCTAGCAGCTCTGGTGTATGTTGCCGGCGCCCTAACCACGGAGGTATGGGCCCCCAGCCTATACCAAGCATCCTTAAATTGGCGTCCATAGGTAGAATGCAAAGGGTTCAAAATCTTATGTAGGAAAAAAATATGCCTTTCTTCTCACCTACCTCTTAAGTTAAATTTGTTTTATTGAATTATGAAGTAGGCCATAACCAGAGTAGTATTTGACATTACCATCACCAATTAAAATCAGTTTCTTATGGTGCAGTTGTTACAGATTATTTCAAAATATGTATGTTCTTCATTTTGAAATTACGGTTGTTTATTAGACCCGGGGCCAGGTTAGGTTATTTAATGCAAAAAGAAGTACCCACATAGCTACATACATACCTAACACTACTGTTATGTAACAAGTTTGGCGTTAATATTTTTGATAACCATATTTCGACATAATTCACCTCCTTTGTAATCCTATATATTTCATGTTTTTAAAAAACTGCTCTGAGAAATAGGCCTAATTGCCAAAGGGTCTATGGCACAAAAAAAGGTATCAGCCTGGCAAAAGCACAGACATAAAGATCATCAGAAGACCACTGTGCGGGTTGGTGCAAATGATGGGAGACACTGTGAATCTGAAAAACTGCAAACTGAGCAGAAAGCCGTAAGGAGCAATCAAAACTTCAATTTAAGAGGAAATGAAATGTTTTTGCGAAATCCCGGAAGACAAGGGTAAGCAACGAGGATAGGAGGGGCCCATTTCAGTCTCGTGCTTTGTTACAGGCAACAAAGGCGACAGAATGGCCAACAACCCACTTCCTGTTGACTGAAGCTATTGCCTATCCCCACCCTATCCTTCCCCCAACTCCGCTAACTCCCCATCCTCCATCAGAGGGGCACAAACCGGACCCCAAACCTAAACCATTGAATTTAAGATCTTTCAAAAAGTAGGTCTAAAGATTTCGCTGATACCGCAGGGTATTCCCTTTCCTCGGGTCAGCACACTGTGGCTGGGCCTGGCACCTAAAGTTTCGTCCAACACTTCAAGTTTGGAAACCTTGTTTGCCAGACGAAAGGTTCCCGCTACTCCTGGCTGGCGTTCCATTTCCTTCCCTGTCTCTCAGCGACTGTTTTAGTCGGTCCGGGACACTAAAACCTTTACTTGCTGGCCGGTGGTCTCCTAAAAAAATTCCAAGAGCAGGCCACCTTAAGGGCGCAGGTTCGAGAACCGAATCCTCTAGTAAAGCACTGAGACTCCGCCCCCGTCACTGCAGCCGCGGCAACACTCCGGCCTAGCTCCCGAGAGCGGCGCCGTTGGCTTACGTTTCGGTGCGTGATTGGCCACTTCACCCTGGCGGGCCGAGATTGGTGGAGGCGTGCCGGCCCCGCCCCTCACCCCCGCCTACGGCCCGCGGCTCCCCTGGTGTCCTCGCGCTGCTAGTCCGCGCGCAACCTGGCAGTTTGTCTCTTCCTCGTCCTCTAGCTTGCGTCCATGGCCACCGCCGCGACTGAGGAGCCCTTCCCTTTTCACGGTCTCCTGCCAAAAAAAGAGACCGGGGCCGCATCTTTCCTCTGCCGCTACCCGGAGTATGACGGGCGTGGGGTGCTCATCGCTGTCCTGGACACGGGGGTCGACCCCGGAGCTCCGGGTATGCAGGTGAGGCAGCCCCCGAGGGCCCGGGCGCGGGGGCGCGGGTGGCCGGGACGCAGGCGGGGACGCAGCATCCGAGCCTGGCGGGCCGTAGCCCGCACTCTGCGGCCGAGCCTGCGCTGGGGTGAACAGGGCCAGGAGGAGGGAGAGGCCAGACGCGGGTGCTGGAGCGACAGGCGCCCGCCAAGGGGACCTGGAGGCGTCTGAGTGTCGGACGTGCAGAGTGGACGAGGGCCCAGAACCTGGGTGCCCGGGTTGGGCCGTTCGTGGCCCAAGACAAAAGCTGTGTGTCTGGCGCGGCAGGTTAGGGGAGCCTGGTCCGCTCTTCGACCCCGGGGAAGCCCATTTTTGCCCAGTCGCTACCAGGCCGGACACCTCGGGGCTCCTTACCCCCACGCCGCCAGGCTGCAGGTCCTCGGTGTCTTGGGTACCAGTCCTTGCCGGATATTTTCAAAGGAGAATTTTACAATTTTTGTCACTGGGATGCGGTGGAGAAAACAGGTGGACAAATGACCTATCAAAACTTAATTGTTAAGGTTCAGGTGATTTGGTTTGGTTTAGTCTTTAAACATGAGAGCCAGTTTTGGAAGATAATACACTTCCGGAATTGTTTCTTCTGGTAGTCTTGTGTATTCTATTTTTAAACGGTTTTCTGCGTGTATTTGCTTACGGTCACTGAGTCTTGTGGCTTAGCCTTCGTTTACATAGCAAGAATCCAGTCAAAGTTTGTTTTTGGTAAACTTTGAAGGTCTTACGAAATTTTCTGTCCCTCAAAACGTAAGACAACATACTTTAACTATGGCTTAAGTTTTGCCTCAGGCAACTTTAAAATATCTAGATCAGAATACCATGCCAAAAGGTAATTAAAAAAAAAAAATTGCTTCTCATTTGAAAGCATTCTGTTTAGTCTTTACAGTATAACTTTTGTAAATGTAGCTTTTTGCCAAAATCCTGTTATAAACAAAATTTCACCATGTTCAAGATTAGTTTCCCACGGTCTTCCTTGACTAATCCTATTGTGCTGATGTCTCTTTTTTTATCTGTCCCTAATCAGTGTATCTTACCTCCCTTTCTGCACTAAACATTGATGTTTAATAATTCTCTTCCTCCTGCCCCCAATATCCCTTCTCCTCTGGATCCTTTATTGTGTTCTCTGATAAATGAGGTGGCATTTTGGAGGTCAGCAAATATGGGGGGCGGGAGGGAGGCTATCTGGCCAACTGTATAGAAACCCTATGGGAATCTTGCTTCCTGGTGTTAATTGTTCATCATTGTGGAGTACAATACACACCTTTGAGGAATTAGAAGAGGAGCAGGTGATGAGTACCCTCCTGTTAACTGTAGTTGTATAGTGTTATTAGCTCATTAATGATAGCCGTCACCTCAATGAGGCTTTATTTCATAGTAGTAATGCTTTCTGTTCTGCTGTGGAGTGTATTTACTTTTTATAGGGATAAGTGGGAGGAGAACAGCTGGGATAAGTGGTTCACTGGTTCTTTTGTCAAGATAGTAAGAGAATCAGAAAAATTTGGAGAATTACTGTTCCTTAGAAATTTGTTTATACAATTTTCAGATATGCTTATCAAATTACTCTGTTACTCTGTCTAAAGTAACAGTGATTTTCACCTCACAGAGCTGCTATGAAAATGGATTGAGAGGATTAATTACATCTGACTTTTTGGAGTGTTCAAGAAATATATAAAAATATATAATATAAAATATATATAAATATACAATATTAATATATTGAATATATCCGGATTTTTTAAAATAAGGATATTTAGTAGAAGGAGTTGATGCTGAATCTTTAATCAGTTATCTGAAGGGTAAATAGGAGTTATATTATTGCTGAATAACATAAATATTCAAGCAATAAAATATTGAGGTCCAGTGAAAACTTTTATCTTCCGAAAGCTTGAACTCTCAGACACCTAAATGTGATTGTTTAAAAGAAATTCAGTAAAGTACTTACAAACATGAGTGAATTTTTAAGGAACATTTCCCTCTTATCTATAATAGATTTATCTTGGGATCTATGTATATGCATCATTAAGATTAGAAAGTTGGCGCCTGTGGCTCAGTGAGTAGGGCGCTGGCCCAATATACTGAGGGTAGCGGGTTCAAACCTGGCCTCGGCCAAACTGCAACCAAAAATAGCCAGGCGTTGTGGCAGGCGCCTATAGTCCCACCTGCTCGGGAGGCTGAGACAAGAGAATCGCTAAGCCCAAAAGCTGGAGGTTGCTGTGAGCCGTGTGACGTCATGGCACTCTACCGAAGTACTGGTAAAGTGAGACACTGTCTCTAAAAAAAAGAAAAAGAAAGTTGGTAGAAATAAAAAGGAAAGAAAGAATGGAATAGGGGGAGGAGGCTGAACTGGCCAGGTGAGTTATCTGGAAAAAAAAAACAAGAGGCACAAAGTGAAAACTTTGAAGAACTCATCTCATTCTTTGATGACCTTCTTGGGCCCAGTTCTTTTGTGACAGCTCTCTGGGCATGTTAAAAGTGTGTTGGAGAGGGGGTAGTGGACAGCAGGAGAAAAGTAATAAACAATTAACTGTTTCCTCAGCAAATATTCAAGTGCCTGCCAGGTGCCTAAGGTTGTGTTAAATGATGTTGTCTTGCAATCTGTAACTGTTACAGAGATCTGGCAATGGGAGACAGTGGCAGCCAATGAGAACTGGGCCAGTTCGGTTTCATAGACAAAATGGAAATTGGACCAGACCAGAATATACTATATATGCAGTAACCTGGAGGTCTCCCTGCCACCAATCTTGCTTCTCTGTGATTCATCTTTCATGATTCCCAAGTTATTTTCCTTGGGGAAAAAAAAAAAAATTTATTTAAAACAAAATCATTTTGGAGTCCTAACTTCTCTTGCATACAAATCCAAAACTTCGAACTTTGTATATAAAGCCCTTTACTATATAACACTAGCATCCTCATGTAGCCTCACTTTGCCAGCCCATCCCCCCTCCATCCCTTTCCATCACTTCTATGCTCCCCTTGAACATTTCACTCTTTGCCACTCTCCCAGATGTTTCATGTCCTTTTCCCAGCACCTGTATTGGCATGTGATGGTCACTCTTCCTGCAAGCCTTCTACATCACTTCTAAACTCCCACCTAATCCATTAAGACCCAGGATCTTAAGTGCATTACTTTTGGAGAAATCAGTTGATTTAATTCCACCCTTCTCCATATATTTATGTGTATATACTGGTTCCCCCCAAGCTGGTTTTGTGTTCTTCTATGCTTCACAGATGTTGTCCTTACTGCTATTATGTATTGTCTTGTATTGTAATCAGCTCTCCACTCATCTGTCTTCCCAGCTGATAGTAAAAGCTTCCTGAAAGCAAAGATTGTCTTATTTGTTGATTGTTATATTCTCAGAATAAAAGTCACAAAATAAGGTGCAGTAATCCCAGTATAATCCAAGTACTTTGGGAGGCAGAGGCAGGAGAATCACTTGAGGCCAGGAGTTTGAGACTAGCCTGGGTAACATAGCAAGCCCCCATTTATAAAAAGTAAAAAAAAAAAAATTTGGCCAGATATGATGGCATACATCTGTAGTCCCAGCTACTCAAGAGATTGAGGCAGGAGGATCTCTGGAGCTCAGGAGTTTGAGCTAACAGTGAGACATGATTTTGCCACTGTACTCCAGCTTGGATAATAGAGTGTGACTCTGTGTCTCTGAAAAACAAAAACAAAGAATTTTTAATGAGAATTTCTAGAGAGAGAGAGATTCTTATAAGTGAAGCTTGTGGAAATAGCTGGTAAATAAGTCACTAAATCCCATTAGACTTTTTCCCTTGCTCCTGTGCTCATAATGAGGTTTCTAATGAGAGAGAGCACTGAAGTTTCCTCATTGAATGACAAGAGAAGATAGGTGGTTTGTGTTCCTAGTGCTCATTGTGTAGTTTTCAAATTATGTACTTATTTAGAATACTTTTTTCTTTTTTTTTGCTGGGGCCAGGTTTGAACCCGCCACCTCTGATATATGGGGCCAGGCGCCGCCCTGGAATACATCTTAAAATTGGTTATTTTCTTATTATATGACCTATCTAATTTTAATTTGGTAGATAGCATTAACTTCCTCTTAATTATTTCTATTTTAGTAAACTTCCTTACATTTTTATTTTATTTTTTGTGAAATAAATTTTTTGATTTAAGTTCTATCATAATTTTTATAAGGGTTTAGTATGTTTTCCACAGTAATTTTTTTAAAAAAATATGACTTTGAGCCTCCTATTAGAATTCTCATTTGTTACGGATATAGATAGTTCCCAAGAAGTAAAGAATGACAATAGGCAAAAGTAACAGCTGTACCTGGGAGAACTATATGGCCCTTCAAGCTGACAGGCCCTCAGTTTTTTATGGCAACGTAACTGAAGTGAGATTTAGAGACCACTAGCTACCCCCTTGCTTTGTCTTACAGAGAAAAAAATGAGTGCCTTTGTCTTCTCCACATAGTGAATTTCCTTCTCCTTCTTAATATACCTTATTCCAAAGCTTTGAGGATACTGCAGGCATCCTCAAACTTTTTAAACAGGGGGCCAGTTCACTGTCCCTCAGACTGTTGGAGGGCCAGACTATAGTTTAAAAAAAAAAAAACTATGAACAAATTCCTATGCACATTGCACGTATCTTACTTTGAAGTAAAAAAAAAAAAACAAAACGGGCACAAATACAATCACACCGCCGCATGTGGCCTGCAGACTGTAGTTTGAGGACCCCTGCTAGATGAATTACTTGGTGTTGGGAAGGGGTGTATGTTGGTCAGAAAGACAAAATGGACGTTCAACTTTGTCTTAAAATGAGGAATTTCCAGGTGGAAAACAAGTCTGAAAACTTTGTATTCTTTCACATTGTTGACATTGTTCACGTTCCTGTTTCTTTCTTGAGGGTAGGAGTCATCTTTTGTCAGTCTCTGTGTATCTGATTCCTGCTTGTAACTCAGTGCATATATCCTGAATGCAACAAATTCCAAAGAGCCTAGAAATGATTTTTCCCACAAAAACAGCATGAAAAATTACCATTACTGTTACCTGTTACAGTCATTTATGGCTGAAATGAAAATTTGTGGGCTGCCAAGAAACCATACTTCATGAAAATCAGTCTTAATGCTAAATAATTAGTGTCAGATCATTCAATAATTAAGTATTGAGTGCCTAACAAATACTGCTAGACACTGGGCATATGTTGAGTGATAAAATAGAAATAGTTCTTACTTTATATTCTGATAGGGGAAATAGATAAAGAATCATCTAACTGTATAATTAGAAATTGAATTACGTGTTGTGAGGGAAACAAGGTACGGTGAAAAAAGAATACTCAAATTTAGTATGGCAGTCTCTTTTTGCAGTTTTTGGCCAGGGCTGGGTCTGAACCCACCACCTCCGGCATATGGGGCTAGCATCCCACTCCTTTGAGCCAGAAGTGCCACCCAGGATGGCAGTCTCTTAAAAGAAGTCATTGGGCAGGCCTTTCTGAGAGGCAACAGTAGTGGAAAACGGAAAGATAAGATGGAATTCCATGGAACAGCTGAAGGGATAAGGGATTCTAGGCAGAAAGACCCTGCTTAAAAAGTCACGAGATAGGAAACAGTTTGTCATGTTTCTGGAATTGAAAGGAAGTTGGTGTGGTTAGAGTAGTAAGTGACTGGAGTGGCAGGGGTCTGATAGAGCAGGGCTTTTAAATGAGTTCTCTGAATGCTCCATGTATCCATCAATGGGCTTTAAGGGCTTGTTTTAATACAGGTTAAGTGTTGACAATCTGAAAAGTTCTGATAAATGTGTCCTTTGAGCTTCACGTCAGCTTTAAAAGAGATTTTGGAGCATTTCAGATTTCTGGATTAGGGATATTCAACCCACATTTCTTTTGATTGGAGCCAAGGATGGAAGCAGAGAAGCCTCCAAGCAGGTGATCCACAAAATGAAGGCAAGAGGTGATGGTGGTCTGAAGGATTAGTGTAGTGGTAGTGAAAATCAGAGAAGATGGATTGGAACTATGTGTTAGAGAAATAATTACAGGACTTTCTGATAGCTTTGAGGTGAGGAGTAAACTGGAGTAAAGAATCAGAAGGATTTTTAAGTTTCTGGCTTGAGCAGTTTGGTGTGTAGTGATTCCTGAGATGGCAAACGCTGGAGAAAAATGGATTTGGAGGTCATGTTGACTTGCTGCATTTAATGTGTTAATGTGGCATCCAGTAATGATTCCATTAAATGGTACTACAGCTTTTTTGACTGAAGTGTTATACTTGTCCAGCCCAAAGCTCACCTTCTTCAGATCTTTTCTCAAATGTTACTTTCTCAGCAAGGCCTTCCTTGACTAGCTGAGTTAAAATTGAGAGCCCCAGGTCACCTATCGCCCTTCCCTGCTAAATTTTTTCTCCACAGTGATGTCACCATCTGACATGTTCTTTATTTTAGTTCGATTATTGACTGCTTCCTTTCTGTAACAATAAGATCTCTGAGGTCAGGGATTTTGAGGTTTAACACTGCTGTATCCCCAAAACCTAAAATAGGATTTGGCCTATAGTAAATGGTCAGTAACTATTTGTTAGGTGAATGTATGAAACCACTTGAAGGGTCATGTGGTGGTTCCAGAACTAAATTTTCTTGTTAGTATTCATCAAGCTTTTGTATTAAAAGAATTCAGTTCTCTTTTTTTAAATGAATGCAGTTTTGTGGGACATACAATACACACACAGACACACCCATAAGTTTACCTTGCTTTCTTTAAGAATAAAAACCTAAAATCTGTAATTCTTATCTGACTTGTCTCAATTTTCAGGTTACAACTGATGGAAAACCAAAAATCATTGATATCATTGATACAACAGGAAGTGGTGATGTGAATACTGCTACAGAAGTTGAGCCCAAAGATGGTGAAATTATTGGACTTTCAGGAAGAGTGCTTAAGGTTGGACCGTTTATCTTCTTTTTTTATTTTCTTTCCTTGGTACTGTTGCCTTAAAGCATCTAATGTTTTTAGCTTACATTTGATGGTAAGGTATTAGCCTCTGGCTGTATAAAAAATTACCTGAAAACCTCATGGTTTCAAGCAAGTCTTTATTACAGTTTCTATGAGTCAGGAACCTGGGTGTGACTTAGTTGGGTGCCTCTAGTTCCAGAACTCTGATGAGGTTGCAAACACCAGCGACTGTGGCTTCATATGAAGGCTCAACCTGGGTGGGGCTTACTCAAGTAGTCATTGGCAGGCTTTGGTTCTTTGCTACCTGGGTCTCTCCACAGTGCTGTTTTATACAACATCGCAGCTGTCTTCCCTGAGTGAAGAGTGATCCAAGAGGGAGTTCCCACCATATAAAGGTCATAATCTTTTTATAAAAGTAACCTTTGAAGTGACAGCCCATCTTTTGACTATATCCTATTCATTGGAAGTGAGTCAGTAAATCCAGTACATAGTTAAGGGGAGGGAATTTCACAAAAAGCATGAATACCAGTAGGTGTGGCTCATTAGGACCATCTTAGAAGGTGCCATTGTTTTATTATTTGGTAAAGTATTTGGAATTGAGTTGTTATTTTCAATGAAGTTGCCAAATTCTGTCTTATGTTTTGAATAGAAAGGGAGAGAAAGCTACTGCATGTTGGTTTTGCCTTCATCTTTCCCTATTCCTTCCCAGTATGCCCAGTGAACTTCACCATGAAAAAATATTTAGTGTCTAATAGCTGTAGACTTAAATGCCTGGCTTTGTCTTACTCTGTGTACTTAGTAGAAAGGCTTGGATAGCTAAACATGAAAAATGATTATAAGGAAGCACAGAGCAGATGATGACATTTTAGCTAATGAGTATAGAGGATGGCAGGGGTTTGTGATTTGGCACTTTTATCTTTTAAAGCAGTACGGAGAATTAGTTTGGAATATAAAATTGCGGTTAATAGATATCCTAAAGAGCTACAGCTAACACTTGCCACTTCCTACCATCTATCTGAATTATATTTAGGCATTGTCCTTTGTCTACACTTTCTACAGTAGCATATTGGTTTTCTGTGCTGTGTAACAAATTATTACAAACTTAACAGCTTAAAATCACATACATTTTTATATTACTATCTCGCTATCTCCAAGGTTCAGGAGTCCAGTTATGGCTTTTTATGGGTCTCTGGTTTGGGTCTTTTTTTTTTTTTTTTTTTGTAGAGACAGAGTCTCACTTTATGGCCTCGGTAGAGTGCTGTGGCGTCACACAGCTCACAGCAACCTCCACCTCCTGGGCTTAAGTGATTCTCTTGCCTCAGCCTCCTGAGTAGCTGGGACTACAGGCGCCCGCCACAACACCCAGCTATTTTTTGGTTGCAGTTCAGCCGGGGCCGGGTTTGAACCCACCACTTTCTGTATATGGGGCTGGCGCCCTACCGACTGAGCCACAGGCGCTGCCCTCTGGTTTGGGTCTTAGAAGACATCAGTCAAGGTCAAAGCCTTGTCTGAAACTCAGGGTCCTCTTTCCGAGTTCACCTGGTTTCGAAAAATTCATTTCCTTACAGCTGTAAAACTCAAGATAACTTCTTCAAGGCCAGCAGGAGAATCTGACTGTGGGGATGGCCCCAGCTCTTTTAAAGAGCTCATCTGCTAAGTTTGAGCCTACCCAGAATAAATCTCCCTTTTGATTAACTCAAAGTCCTTAATTGCATCTGCAAATCAAGGTTGGGTCATCTTAGAAATCTGCCTGTCATGGGCAGATGGCAGGCATTAATGTCCAGGTTTTGCTTCATTTCCATGTGTTATGGACTGAATGTGTCCCTCCTACACTTAAAATGTTGAAGCTCTAAGGGGTCCTCAAACTTTTTAAACAGGGGCCCAGTTCACTGTCCCTCAAACTGTTGGAGGGCCGGACTATAGGTTAAAAAAAAAAAAAAAAAAAACTGAACAAATTCCTATGCATACTGCACATATCTTATTTTGAAGTAAAAAAAACAAAATGGGAACAAATACAATCACACGGCCTCATGTGGCCCGCGGGCCGTAGTTTGAGGACCCCTGCCTGGGGTCTAACCCCTCATGTGATAGTGTTTGGAGGTTGGATCTTTGGGTGGTAATTAGGGTTGGGTACTACATGAGGTCATAAAAGTGAGGCCCCTCAGGATGGGATTAGTAAGCCCTAAAAGAAGGAATACAAGAGAGCTTGCTCTCTAGACTGTGTGGACAGAGCAAGAAGATGGCCTCTGTAAGCCAGGAAGACGGCTCTTAACCAGAACTCAGCCATGCTGGTACCCTATTGGAACTTCCAGCCTCCAGAACAACGAGATAATAAATTTCTGCTGTTAAAGTCATCCAGTTTATGGTACAGCCTGAGTATCCCTTATCTGAAAGCCTTAGAACCAGAGTGTTGTGGATTTTGAATATTTGTATTATACATACCAGTTGAGAGTCCCTAAACCCCAAATCCTTTAAAAATCCTAAATACTTCAAAATCCAGAACTCTTTTGAGCGTCAACATGATGCTCAAAGGAAATGTTCGCTGGACATTTTTCGGGTTTCATAAGTTCAGATTAGGGATGCTTAACCTATGTGTATAGTGCAGGTATTCCAGAATCTGAAATCCAAAACCTTTCTGGTTCCAAGTGTTTCAGATAAGGGATATTCAACCTGTATTTTCTTGTGGCAGTCTGAGCTAAGACACCGTGCACTTTTATTTAAAAAAAAAAAAAAAAGAAAGAAAAAGAAAAGAAAATGCAAGGAAATTAATTTCCATATAGCTGAATTACCCCTCAGTCAATCTTGATTTTTTTTTTTACTTTGGAAGCTTTATTAATAATCTGGAGGCATACTTGCTCTCTCTCTTTTCTTTCCTCCACCCCCAACACACAAACACATGGCATATCCCAGCCAATTCATTGTTTTGCTATTCATAGACAGAATTATTACAAGTGGAAGCACACAGAAAAGGAGAAAATTCTACATGTTTTGCATTGATTCTAGTTTTGGTGAAAGGGCTGAAAATTAAGACTAATATATATTTGAAAAGTTGAGAAATTTTAAAAAGTTAAAAGTTGAGAAATATTATCAGCATACTTAAAATTTCTATTGTTATTACTAGTTAGAAGAATTTAAACATATTTTGTAGATGTATTTATTGGTTCTTCATTGGGTGTTTGTGATAGAGACCTAAAATAGTAGGACAAAATTTATTTCTCTCTCTTCGAAAGTAGATACATGCAAGGAAGTCCCACTCCATGATATATCTGAGGCTCAGTTTCCTTCTATCTTATACCTTCATCTCCATATTCCTGAGATGTTTCCCTTCTGTGAGAGATTCAGAATGGCTTAACCTCATGTTTACCTTCCAGCGAAAGTAGGGAAGAAAAGTGAAATGAAAAGGATCTCCCCTCTCTTTTTGAGGACATCCTATCATGTATTCTTAGGTCTAATTGACTAAAATTTTGTCATGTGATTAAATATAGCATTAAGGGAGCTAGGATTTGAGAACTTTATTTTGGATAAGCATATATTCAGTAAAAATCACAGTGTTTATTACCATAGAAATTGAGACTGTAATAGTCTTATCATGTGTCTAAAAAGAAAAAAAAACCTTACATAACCCATATTAGGTGTTTCATGATAATATGATCTAATGAAAGGGTGTCAGTGGTCTAAAAAGGCAAAAAAAAAAAAGTGGAGGGGGGAGAGAAAGAGCCGTCTACAGATTAGAGATTTTAGGAAGAAGCTATCATTCCTGGGCCAAGAGGAAAAAATGTCACAGAGAAGATAGACCTTTCAGAATCTAGTAACTTGGAAAATGGATTTTCTTCTCAGGAGCTGTGTTCATTTAAGGAATCCATACTTTGGAGAACAGATTGTTATTATTAAATAAAGGGGCATTTAGGTCAGAGCAGGAGGCTTTTCAGGCTCCCAGTTTAGAAAAATGGCAGAGTGGAATACAAAAGAGAAAAAAATGCAATCTCTTGTCTTCCTAATAAGATCTTTGCAAAGGAACTTTTTAACGTAGAATCCTAATGTATATTACAGAGAGTGGGCTGATTTTTGACTAGCAGAAGAATACTGAAGGAAAAAAAAATTCATTTAGAAAATATTTGAAAGAGAGATACGTTACTCTGGGAAACTAGAGAGCTTTCCTGGTAAGTTACACAGATTTAGAACCATAAAGTGTTATTCTCAACCACTTACTTAAAAATATTATATAGCTCTAGTAACCCAGTGCTTCAGATAACCACATGAACTACACAAAGTGACAGAGGTAGCATTGCACAGACAGAGGTGTACAAAGGTAGAATTGTGTGTACTATGTATGTCACTGATATGTAAAATTTGAAAATTGACAATGTTGTCTTTCTCAGCTGGACAGATTGCCAGTATGCAGTATTGCAGTATCCAATACGTCTGCATAATTTGAAAAGACAAACATTTCTGTAAGGCTTCTAACAAGAAAACTTAAGTCCCTGTCTCCTCTCTCTTCTGCTGATTTCCACCCCACCAAACTTAAGTCATTGGTACTTTAAACTCTTTTTAGGGTTTCAAGTAGCACATTAATATTTTTTCTTGAGTTTTTTTCCTAGTCTTAATTTGTAGCTTAATATGTAGTTGAAGAGGGTTTAATTCTAAAGTCCTTTATTTCCACCATTATTTATTTATTTTTTTTTTTTGTATTGCCTCTTAGGTAACTTCCTCCCTGTTGTTATAGTTGTTCTTTTACCCTTGGACCTTGGACCTCTTGGATTGATCCTCCAATTTTCTTATATTTTTCCATCTTTTCTTCACTTTTTTTGTCTCTTTTCTTGGAGTTTTCCAAGATTTTTTCAACATTGTCTTCTAGCCCTTGTGCACACTTTGTTAAATTTTGCCTATTTTTTAATTGCAGAAGTTCCTTTATTTTCATTCAGCATAATCATGTATGCAACATTTTTTCTCTATGAGAATATTAATTTTTGTCTCTAAATTTTTTTTGCTCTTTGTTCTCTTCTTGTTCTCTTAGTCTCCTCCTCTGCTTCCTTTTTGCCTTTCTTCCTTTTTTCTTCACCCTCTTCTTCCTCCTTTCTGGGACTCTTCTTGCTTTTCTCTTTACCTGTTCTCTGCTTTGTGCTGTTGTTGTTTTTCTTGGGTGTCTAATCATCCCTAGCAAGGCACAAGAAATACTGATTGCAGGTTCTTTACTTGTGCAGTGTCTTGCGGTGGTGTGTTTCTCTGTAGGATAATGAGAATGTCGGGCTGGGGTCCCCAGAATGTCAGTCTGTAGTATGTTTTCTTCCATTGATATATTCAGTTACCTGAAAGAGGACCTTGGCCTATCTGGCCTGGGATTTAGAGGTAAGAGTGAGAGAGAGGTAAGCCTGACTGTTGTTATTAGGGATTCTGGCCACGAAAGGGGCTTGGGGAGATCATGGCAGTGTGTCTCATCTCTCTTTTGCAGTCAAATGCTCTACCACTGAACCCAACCCTGCACTTCCCTCTTTCCTTCACACTGTAGAATGTTCCAGAAGGTTAACATCCTAACATCTCTTTGGTTCAAACAGGGAGAGTTGCCTCGTCAGTGAAGTTAGGGCAGGAAGTGGGATGGGGTGGTGGGAGTCTAATTGCTCCTTATACCAACTTTCCACCAATCTTGGTTACAAATCCCCTCTCCATCCATATATAAAATGTACCCACACGCATTCAGTTAATTTTTTTCCAAAGATGTGCAGGTGCTCATGTATTTTGTGATGGTCATTAAGAAGAATTACTACTCACTGGGATCTAGCTAGTTGGAGCTGTCCCAACTCTCACTGCACAGCTTTCCGAAAGCAACACAATAAAGTCTTCAAGTTTCTTTGACTTAGTCCTGCCTTAAAATGATTAAATATGTCTATTCTATTCCTCCTTCCAAAAAGCCTCATAAACTGCTGACATGTAATATCTTATGAGTTTAAGGTTAACTCTTAGATATTTTGAACATTTCAGTAGTCTGATTTCTAAGGATGGGTGATATTTCAAAGCCTCCTTGAGAAACTAATGGTAGGTTACTTCTGGCCATTGGTACTCACATAAACCAGTAAAAGCAAAAAGTGAATAGAACATTAACACTTCTTACTATAAAATATACATACATAAAGTTTATAAAACACATGGACAGTTTAATGGCCTGTGGCCAGTATCATAACCTATTTTAACTTTTGTGATAATCATTTCTTTGCTTTCTTTTGCAGTTTTACCAAACCTGTGTCGACACATAACATATTGTTAGCTTTGCCTATCTTTGAACTTTACATGAATAGTGTCACCTCTATTTGATTTTATGTCTTCTCGCCCTTGGTGGTGTTTGTGAGATTTGAGATCTGTAAGATTCGCCCATGTTGTTCAGTGTAGCAGTGATTTTTTTCAGTTTCATTGCTGCCATGGTTGTTTAAGCCATATTCTGTCCGTCCTGCTGTGTTGTGTGTATCCTGTGTACACGTGTGTGGCCGTCTCCACATCATCTGCCTACGAGTGGAATTGCTGCGTCATTGGAGATGGAGATAACTACTCTTTTAACACTTGATGTTTTCAAACTTTTTAATTTTTGAAACTGTGCCGGGAATCTAGTTATATCATTTTGTAGTTTTAATGTGCATTTCCCTAATTTCTGCTGAGGTTGAGTGGCTTTTTGTATGTTGTGGTTTTGTATTTACTCTTTGTGAGTACCTATTAAAGTTCATTGGTCATTTTATGCTAGTGTGTTGTTTTCTTATTTGTGCAATTTCTTTATCTCTTGATTGTTACTGGTATCTTCTCCCATTCTATACTTGTATTTTTATGATGGTTTGTCAATCTTTGCCTTTTTGATTAGGGTTTTTCTTTCAACAGAATTTTTTCTGGCCTCATGATCATGAAAATGTTCTCCTTTATTTCTAAAAAGTTTCACAGCTTTTCTCTTCATATTTATTGTAGAATTCACCTGGACTTAATTTTATGTCCTTAGTTTGAAGTAGTTCTATTTCTTTTTCCCATGAGAAGACCCAGTAGTCCCAACACCATGTATTAATATTCCACAATCTCCCTGCTAAATTTTAGTGCCTTCTCACTTTGTAACCTTCAAAATGTGGTGAACTTCTAAGGCAGTGGTTCTCAACCTTCCTAATGACATGAGCAACTGTATTAAAAGGTCGTGGCATTAGGAAGGTTGAGAACCACGTTCTAAGGTCTTATTTCCTATTTTCTTTGCCCCTTTGGTTTTTGAGTGTTTTCTCCCCTCCTTTATTCTGATTTGAGTAGCATTTCAGAAGGGAGCACAGTGCTTTTTTAATTTTACCACATTTAACTTGAAGTTGTTTTTAAGTCAATATTTAGCCTTAATTTTTTTTTTTTTAAAGTAAAGCCAGGCATAATGAATGACCCAGCCAGATTTAGCACAGTATTTAGATTATTTTTATTGTATATATTCTGTAAGTAGTTGGAATTAAATATGTTTTAACCCCTTTTTATTTAACAGTTATTTAGTTCTTTGTCCATTTAATCCTTTGGGATTTCAGAACTTTCTGTTATCTCATCAATAATGAAGGTGCCGTTAGCTGAAGGTTACAAGGCTGCCCTGTGTAAGGGACACTCACCAAATACTCTTTGATTTGTCAGCAAGTGACTGCTTTGGAAGTGTTGCAGTACATTATTGTTGCTTTGTTGTGGTCCGTTGTGGAAACATTAGTTAAGAATCCCTATTTTCTAAAGGTTGATAAATTTTGAATGAAAAATGCTTATTTGTATGCCAACATAACTGAAATTTCACAGTCTCCAGACATTTAGTTGATTTAGAAATTATTAATGACACATAAACCTGTGAAAAGTCACCATTCAATAGGTCTTTCAAGTTTTGTGAATGGCCATTTCTTCTGTTTGTGAGCATATTTCATTCAAAAGTTTTCTACATGGGAAATAACTGGATGAGAGACTTGGGAATGAGTTGGTTGAAGATATTTCACAGGAAAGGATTGTGGAGTCAGCCAGCCCTGAGTGGTTGATGTTCAACTTCATAATTTATACAGATTTAAAAGCTAATTTTGATGATCCAGGTGCTATGATGGTTTAGAATATGAATATTCTTCATTTTCTTAATTGACATTTCAAATTTGTTGATGCTCACTGCATTATTTACCAGAATCATAAGGTAGGTACTATTTTCTTCCTTGAGCAGATAAGGAAGTAGAAGTCTGTGGGTCTCACCTAGTTACTGAGTTTGGATTCTCAGCCAGATTTATATGTCTTGAAATCAAATATCCTTTACACCGAATGTTTGGCTCTATGATAGATAGGTTCCAGTTTTCAACCTTGTTGTTGGAGCAAGTAATTTTAATTTCTCTTTGCTGCTTCTATTTGCAATCTGGGCTATGTCTGTCATTCTATTAATCAAAAGCATTAGGTAATGTTTTTAAATACTTTGAAAGAGTTAAAAACAGTATTATAAAATGTTAGATATAATTAACATGATTTTATAGAATTTTCTTCTTAAGAATTCAAAGAGCTTTTGTTTAGCATCTGTGCATTGTCTCTGTGGTGTTATAGAAGAGAGTGAAATTCTTTTTCATAACAGGAAATCTAAGCATAGAGATGGTTCTGAATATTGCTGCTTCCGTTTCTCAATCATTTGATGTGATAGACTGTTGAAGAGGGAGATGAGGAGTCATTGATATTAAAGAACTAACAATCTGAGTGGTTTAATGAGCTAGTGTATGTTGAAAGCATTTATAGACTAAAGCATAGTATGAATGAAAGGTAGTATTCTGGTTGAACTATCTCGTTTATGGATGAGAAAAAAAGAAGCCACACAGATACTGACTACTTAGAGTATTAAAAATATTGCTGTAGTATGTTAGTGTTCTTACCCAAGTGGAGCTGTTACAGTAAAATACTTTTTTCGTGGCTCAAGGAGTAGGGTGCCAGCCCCATATACCAGAGGTGATGGGTTCAAACCCGGCACTGGCCAAAAACTGCAACAACAACAAAAATAATAATAAATAAAATAAAATACTTTTTTCTCAGTAGTAAAGCATTGGAATGGAGAAGCATTTAGTGAATGAGCAATTTACCTTTTTTTCTGTAGATTCCTGCAAGCTGGACAAATCCCTCAGGCAAATATCATATTGGCATAAAAAATGGTTATGACTTCTATCCTAAGGCTCTCAAGGAAAGGATACAGGTAATATACAACCTGGCATCAATGACTTTCATGTTTTCTTTCTCAGGTTTTAATTCTACTGAAGAAAAAGGTGTTTTTCTTAAAATCTCAATAACTCTTTAATTATTTAGGGGACTGAATGGCTTTCAAACAGTGGTTAAAGATTTTTTCAATGGAATGTTATACTTTGCATTAGTGGTTCTTCATTTTGAATACACGAGGGAATCTGTGATCAAGCTAAAATTGCATTCAAATTTTTATGTACTCATGTTTTTCTGGGACGTAGGGATAGAGCTTTCATTGGATTTTTAACACAGAACTGCCATGTGAATTATGAACTATTGTTCATTTTTTCACATTACTTTTATCTTACTAATTTTCAGGTTTTTATATTACCTTTCATTGATGTATGTTTTAGGATTGTTTTGTTTTTGAAGTTTTTCTTTTATTTTTGTAATTAAATACGATGGCGCAAAGGGAAAAAGTTTTCCACCCGTAGTGTGGCAGTCAGTGTGTTAAAGGACTTGTTTGAAAAAGGCTAAAGATAGTTGATTTAAAGCCCAGACTTCCTTATTTGTTTCTGTTACACAGTTTCTATGATGGTTTCTCCGCATTTTTTTCTTCTTTTGCTGTTTAGCCTTCTTGCTCCCAGTTAGTCATCACTCACTATAAAAGGGTCAACCAGACCTACAACTGCTGAAGAAACACAAGTGTGTCATTGCACAGATGAGAGTTGTAAGTAGAGTGATGAGAGTTGTAAGTAGAGTGATCAGGAGCCTGACTTAACACAGTGCTGTTCAGTAGAACTTTCCGTGATGATGGAAATGTTTGAAGTGTTTGGTGTCTGCTCTGTTATGAGAACCATTAGCCACAGTAGCTGTTGAAAACTTGAAATGTGGCTAATATAACTAAGGAATGGAATTTTAATTTTATATAATATTTTTAAATTTAAATAGCAACGTGTGGCTAGTGGCTACCCTGTTGGACATTACTTCTTTAAAAGATACTAATAGCTGGTTTAAGTCCAGGGTTTCAACTATAAGGTAACGTGTAATCCTTGAAAATGAGTAAGACTTACGGCCCTTTTATATGATCCCAGTGTTGTCATTTGATTCCCCAGGGGTCTGTGGACCCCATAAGAAGTTTCTCAGTAGATTACATATTTAACCTTTACATTTATCAGTTCCAGTGTTTATAACTTAACTTTTATTGGATACCATGTTTTTAAATTTCTGACTGAAATACACAGATAGCATTCCTGTGCAGTATATTAAATTTAATCAGCTGTGTTAACATGCAGATACAGAGTGGCCAAGTGAAAGTTGACCATTAAGATTAGCTGAGTTGATTGTTTAACTAGCAAGCTTCCCTTGAGAGTCAGCCTGGAGATGAAGGTTCAGACCAATTTCAGTAACAGAACGCTATCAAGTTCTGTTTTTCCCGTCCCAAAGAAGATGGGAAAAAATAACCTAGAGAGGAGGGAGGAAACTGAGTAGCAAACCCTGTGTGACTGTCAGCACAGCTTGCAGCTGCAGTCCTGTTCTGGGCCTTGGCTTATGACATGTTTTAGTTTTGTGTGGGCCCAGAATACAGAATTTTCTTTAACTGGAAATTTAATCAGTTTCCTGACGTAATACTACATATTCTTGGAGAAAGGAAGAATTTAAATTGGGGAATATGGTATATAAAAATACATTCGGATGTGTCTTGGTAAACATCCTATAAATCTTTGTGTATAGAAGATGGTGTAGCATCACAACTGGTAAGAAGACTCACATGTAAATAACCATCTAGGTTTACCTGAATATTTGTCAGCTTAATTGTAGGGTGAATTTTTTTCTTTGCAGAAAGAACGGAAGGAAAAAATCTGGGACCCCGTTCACAGAGTTGCACTTGCAGAAGCCTGTAGAAAACAGGAAGAATTTGATGTTGCCAACAATGGCTCTTCTCAAGTTGGTGCTAGTCGCTTTTGCTTAAACATTATCATACAACCACATTACTATAGAGCTCTTAAATTTTCTTTTAAGTTAATTTTACTAAATTTTCCTTTATTATTTATCCTGAAGTCAGTTTCCATATGTATTTATCAATTTTTTAAAAGCTAAATTAGCACATAATACACATTGGGGAAAAGTACATAAATCATAAGTGTGTAGTTACAAATTCTGTCATGTAGGCTCCCCTTGAAATTCCTCCCTGGCACCTTCCTTAATCACTGTGGTCCTCCTCCTCCGCAAGGACAACCACCATCCTGACTCTCATGCTGTAGGATGATTTTGCCTATTTCGAATTCTGTAAAATAAAACCACAGTATTCTTTTATTTGTAGTTTCTTTTGCTCATTGTTACATTATGATCTTCATCCATGTTTGGTTATTGATACTTTCATTGCTTTGTGATATTGTGTTAAATAGGCGCCCCACAATTCTGCAGTTAATTTTCAGTTTATGACTGTTAAGAATAATGCTATTTTAAATATTTTTGTGTTTAAAATGCTATTTTAAACATTTAAAGGGGGTCATAAAGTGGTTGTACTAATTTATATTCCCACAAGAAGTATATGAAAGTTCTTACTGTTACACCCTTGTCGTTAAATTTTTTTGAACCAGTTATTAAAATGAAAATAATGTCTTGGTGTTCTTAGGTAACTATAGCATGTGTTAGTTGCAGCAATTTTGGACAACACGTGTATAAAGTTGCAAGTTTTTAGAAGAGGCTTCATAATCACCACAACTTTGTGTTTATCCTCCTAAATTGTTCTTTAAATGTGTGCATGTACCTTTTGTTAATCAAACATAGAATTATATTAGTAGTTCTCAGCTCTGAATACTATTAAAATCCCATGAAGAGCTTTAAAAACTGCCAGTGCTTGTGTTCTATAGAGGAATTAAATGAAACCTTATGGAGGAGGAGCATTTTAAAAACTCCCTAGGTGCTTTAATTAATGTGTGACTGGGGTTGAGAACCACTGGCTTGTATATACGATTTGAACTTTAATTTACTTTATGTATATCATTCTTTTTAAACACCTATGCAATTATCTGTTAAATCAATATTTGTACTTCAGCTACTCTTAGACACGCTAAAATGTAGGATTTCAGGTGCCATATGTATAGCTAACTTTATAAAAGATCTGAATTTCATTAGTCATTTTGTTACATGTTATATACTAACAGTATCTGTATAATTGGCTGTTTCCTTGAAGGAGGAGTAATACTAACTGTATTGAACAAATAAAAATGAAGCAAAACAAGATTTTGGGAGCATATGAAAATCAAATTTTCATTCACTAGAACCACTTAGGTGAATGTAGAGCAATCTAGTACAGTATGTAGTTATCGAAAAACCCTAAAGCATATGAAATTGCCATTTTTGTAGGTCAAAAATGGTTAAATAACAGCAATTTCGTATGATTAATTCAAACTAATACATTTTGTAATTATATGTTAAGTATTTGTATCATATCTTTTCAAAGAGGGTTTCAAAAATACTTTGGTAACCGCTGGCCAAGATAATAATTTGCTATTCTACCAGTTTGTGACATCCTCAGAGAATTAACATAAAGATGAGTAACTTGCTCAGTATTGCACAGCTAATTAATACATGACCAAATTTGAATCTCTTGGCTCTAGGATAATACTCTAACCACACAATTCATAGAAAGAAAATTGATTTAAAACCATATTAAGTGTTGTTATGATGACATTTTCTGTAAATGGCCAGATAGTAAATATCTTTAGCACTCTTTGTTATGACTCAGCACTACCCTGGTATCATGAAGATGTACATAGGTAATGTGTAACTGAATACTCATGGCTGTGTCCATTAAACTTCATTTACACAGCCGTGTCATGGGCTGGATTTGGCCCAAGTACCATGATTTGTCAACCCTGCTGGATCTTAGTACAGTGATATAGTGAGTCTGGAGGTTTTTTTTGTTTTTTCAAACTATAATTGGGTGTCTTTTAAGGGATTTAATATATTATTTGTCTCAATCTCAGAATTGATTTGCTTTTATCCCTTCCAACTTATTCTCTATTTAAAACCTGGTATTTTCCATCATAATTATTTGAATACCTAACTCTAGTTTTTTTTTTTGTCCCGTAGGTTAGAGAACTATTTTGGAGGGATAAGATTTGATAGTGCCACTTGTCTAGTTTGTACATAATCTTATTTTGAAGCATTTTATTCATGACCACAGAACTAAAATAAAAGTTTTACATACCCTCATTAAACTTTTCTATATATTTAACTTAGCAAATTCTAAAAAGATAAAACAGTTCATGGTTTTTATTATTTATTTGCATGTAAAAAAAAAGTAAACTTGAGATGGAAAAGGTCCCAATATTAAAATCTAAGTTAATAGATAACCTACTTTATAGCAATTTTATTTTAGCAGTACTCTAGGAAATAGTTACGTAGATTACAGATATGTGACCAACATGTAGCAGAGTGTCTTTATCAACGACATGAGTGTCTGGATGATATGGAGTAAAAGAAGCTTTTTTTAATGTTTAATACAGTAATATCTGCTCATTAAATTGAACTATAAGTTATAAATACAACAAGAAAATTTTCTGGCTCAGTGCCCATAGCTCAGTGGTTAGAGCGCCAGCCACATGCACCGGGGCTAGTGGGTTAGACCCTGGCCTGGGCCTGCTAAACAACAACAAAAATAGCTGGGCGTTGTAGCAGACGCCTGTAGTTCTAGCTGCTAGGAAGGCTGAGGCAAGAGAATTGCTTAAGTGTTTGAGGTTGCCCTAAGCTGTGATGCCACGGCACTCTACCAAGGGCGACAGAGTGAGACTCTGTCTCAAAAGAAAAAAAAAATTGTTTTTCTTAAAATTTTCTGGAGTAAAATGATTTTGCTATTGGGCAGCATTGTATTTTTGTTTATATGTTAATACAACTTTCAGAAGCACAGCACATACTAATGTTAATGTGTTTTCTAAATTGATTTAGGCAAATAAACTAATCAAGGAAGAGCTTCAAAGTCAAGTGGAATTGCTAAATTCTTTTGAGAAAAAATACAGTGATCCTGGTCCTGTGTACGATTGCTTGGTGTGGCACGATGGTGAAACCTGGAGGTAAACTTAATCCATCCTGCACATCTTCTACATTTAAAAATGTTTTTATCTACTCTGATGAACATTCCACCCTCAGAGCTGCCCAGAGATTTGGTTTATGTGACATTAGCACCTAGAAAAAGTATTTGAAAACCAAACTGGCTGTGGGGTAGTTCTGGACAAACCTTTTGAACTTCTAATTAGTTTTTTTATATTAAATCTGACTTTTACCTGTGTTTGTTAAGGAAACTTAATTTCCTTAACCGGATAATAGGAGATTGACTATTGGTTCCTAATTGAAGCTGGACAATTTGGAAAGTAACTGCAAGTGAATATTGCAAACAAATCATTTACTGCAGACATTTTAAGAGCAAAGGAGGAAAGTTGGTCGAAGATTAAAAACCAGAGATAGAGTTGCTAAGTTGAAGCTAGGGAGTATGATACCGTGCTTAAGAACCTAAAGTAACTCTCCTGGGAATAGTTGTCAGGATGTGTACTGTCACGTAGAATGTACTATCAACAGATACTGGTTGAGAAAAACAGTATTTACAGAGGATTATACAAAGGAGAGGCTATTAATTGATTTCTTTTCAGTGGTTTTTGACCTTATGTCATGTTTCCTTTGTGATTCTTGATGAATAGAAAATGAGCGAAGAAATGTGTGGAAGATCTCAAGAGATTTATAAAACATAAACCCTCTTCCTCTTCCTTTTCACTCTTACACATTATATGGGCCTCATTCTCATACTCCCTTTCTCTGCATTCTAGCAACTACTACTTGAAGTAGGCTAACCAGACCTTCAGAAAGCAGTAACTTTGCCCTGTGTTCATATTTTTCCTCTGTGGAGTTAGTGAAGTCAGTAATTTGTTTTGATGTGGTGCTTGTATTTGTTGAGTCACCCTACATTGATGGAGGTTATAAGAAACTGACTTATGAAGCACGTCACTGTATTTACTATGAGAAAGTTATTAAAAATGTTCACTAATTCTTTCATCATTGGGCAAATATTTATTGAACACTTTCTTTGTACCAAGAAGACTTTCTTACAGGGGTGTCCAGCCTTTTCTTCCTGTGCCACACATTGGAAAAGTAAGGGTTATCTTGGGCTGCATGTTAAGTACACAAACACTAACAAAAGCTGATCAGCAAAAAAAGGTCTGTGCTTTTTCATGATATCCACCACCACAGATAAGGCAGAAAAATACTCACACAGTCAGCATGTGGGCTGAGGTTGGACACCCTTGCAAGCTAATTCATGGACTCTAGACTCCAAGAAATGTGTATTGAGAACATCTGAATGAGTCTAGGAAGCCTCAGGAAGGAATTCTTAGAAGTAACATGAGTTAAGGCTTGAAGAATCGGTACAGTTAGCTAAGCAAAGGGGGTAGGAAAGGGTGTTGAAGGTTTAGGGACAAGACCCAGAGGAAGAAACTGTGAGAAGTTTGTTGTGGACACTGTGTGTGATGGGGGAGGAGATGTTGGAGATAAGTACATAGTGAGGAACGTTGCTGTGAAGTTTAGATTGGAAGACCCATGGAAGGCCTTTAGGGTCATAGGAGTGTGGTTAGATGGGCTAAGGAAAGAGGGGACTTCATAAACACCTCTAGGATGGGTGTTAGCCAATTATATACATTTTAGAGGCAAATGGCTCCTTCCTGTAGCATATAGAAAATTTAGTGGTATGTATTTTCTCCTATTAACCTTGGTTGTCACTCCATTTGTTTTCTCTTTGCTTCATTTTCCCCATAAGTGTTTGATCTCCTATACCATGGTATATTCTATGTCTTTAGAAACACCATCAGTTATTTTAGGATACTATATTAGGGTATGCATAAAAACAAACTTTCCAGTGTGCTGCTTTCCAGACTCTTTGTTAATGAGATGTATGCTTTAGTATTTGTGATAAATGTCCTCTCTGTGCTATACTGGTGGGCTTCCAGTAATTCATTTCAGTAATTTTAACTAACTTTCTTAGCTTGTTAAAACACAATTCTTACTTTAAAAAATGTGTACTAAGGTCTAACAGCTAAAAACATAATATTGGCCTTTAACTTACGATGTGCATTTCATTTATGACTTTTTAAGCATTAAATTTATTTAGTTTTGATCAGACTTTCTTCTAAGGTTTTGGAATATATATATATTTTTTAAATGTTGGTAAAATGAGAAAAGAGCAGGCAGGAAGACAATCATAAAATTGTATAGAAAATGTTTTGTTTGTTTGTTTGTTTGTTTTGAGACAGAGTCTCACTATGTCCCCCTTGGTAGAGTGCCATGGCATCTCAGCTCACAGCAACCTCCCACTCTTTGGGCTTAAGCAATTCTCTTGCCTCAGCCTCCCAAGAAGCTAGGACTACAAGCGCCCACCACAACGCCCGGCTATTTTTTTGTTGCAATTGTCATTGTTGTTTAGCTGATCTGGGCTGGGTTCAAACCCACCACCCTCAGTGCATGTGGCTAGTGCTGTAACAACTGTGCTACGGGTGCTGAGCCTAGCAAATGTTTTTTGTAAAAAATAAGATTTGCCTAAGTCTGTTATAACTATGGGACTAAAGCTCCATGAAGTTCGTTTAGTGTCAAGGAGCACCTGTAAACTGTTGGATTGGCTTGTCCCTGGCCATTACTAAAGGCAGCAGCAAGAATTAAGGCCGATGCAATGTCTCTAAACCATCTTAAACTGCTCCAAAACTGTAGGCCAGGTTTTGGTTTTAATTAAGTGACCAGATGGTTTTCTACCCAGTTTCGTGGAAGACAGTATTCTGGAAGCCCTTTGTGCTTGGCATGAGGACTGGTTCTTGAAAGCTCTCTTGCCTACTCTGTACTGCTGACTCCATGAAACACCTAAACCAGGCAGTGACTATATTTGATGTGGTAGAAATTGTAGGTAGTAAGAAGGTAACAGAGAAAAACTTACATGAGTTTTAGGAAGGTAAGAAAACATAAATTTTCGTATCTTCTTTTCTTTATAATTAACAGAGCCTGCGTTGATTCTAATGAAGATGGGGACTTGAGTAAGTCTACTATACTGAGAAACTACAAAGAGGCCCAAGAATATGGCTCTTTTGGCACAGCTGAGATGTTGAATTACTCTGTTAACATATATGATGATGGGAACCTGCTCTCCATCGTGACCAGTGGAGGTATTCTCTTTCAGATTGACTATTGAGATCTAACTTTGTAAGGTAGTAAGATGGTAAATTTCTTTAGCCCAGAGCAACCTTGTAGAAAACTAGAGATCCTAGTAGTAGGATTAGGTCTGGAATCATAGATATGATTTGATACTCAGTTGAAGTGTTGTTTCTTAAAGCCATAACCATGTAGGATTCATTCCAAGAATACAGGCATGGTCCAACATCAGAAAATCCATCAACATAATTTATTATGTGAACAGTAATTTCACTTCCTTATATTAACCCTTGAAAAAATCAGAGTACAGGGAGTCTCACTACAGTGTTCTATGTAAATTCAGTAAAGTTGGAAATTACCAAAATACGCATTCATAATAAAAATATTTTTTTAATTGTATGTTCTTGCAATGAAATACAATTGTCCCTTGGTATCTGTGGGGAATTGTTTCGAGTATCTGCCTCAGATACCAAGTGTGAAGATACTTGAGTCCCTGATATAAAGTGTGTTTGCATGTAATCTGCACGCATTCTTTAGCTACAGAAGTCTGTTGTGCTTTTCCTTAATCACTAACCTACTCCCCTCCTCCCAGAGTAAACTACTATCCTGATTTCAACACATTAGTTTGGACCATGTGATGTTGCTGTTCTTATGGTCATAAAAGCTAAAAAAGTGGAAATTTCACATATTTGGCCTTTTTTTATATAAATGGAATTCAGTATATCTCCTTTTGTGTGTGACTTTCTAACTTGATTTTTGTGAGCTTTATCTCAGTGTGCGTGGAGGTGGTTCATGTGTATTGCTGTTAGTTCTATGAATCAGTAGACCATATTGACTATTCGCTATTAATGGATGTTGAAGTTTTTTAAGTTTTTGAATTTTATAAATAGTGCTACCATGAACATTTTTTGTGGCTGTCTTAGTTGTATGAGCATGCAATTTGGGGGTGTAGCTAGAGGTGGGATTGCTGGTTGTAGGGCATGGCTGGCCATGTTCAGCTACAGCAGTGGATGAGGACTCCCATTCACACTTGCTGTCAGCCTTTAAATTTTAGCCAGTCTGAAAGGTATGTAGAGGCATCCCCTTGTGGCTTTAATTACATTTCCCAGATGACTAATGAAGTGTAACATGTATTCGTGTATTTATTTGCCATTTGAGTATCATTTTCTTTGAAATGCTTTTTCAAATGTAAACATTTGGAGGAGTCTTCCTTTTGAATCTGAAAGATTCTTTATTCTGGTGATGGGACTTTTGTCATGTATATTGCAGATACTTTCTTCTGTGACTAGCATTTTTGCTCTCTGAACAAGGTAGTAGAATCGTGGGTATATATATATATATATATATATATATATGATTATTGATAAGACAATATATCTTTAGATGTATGGATCAGAGTATGTTATTTGGTTGATTTTATTATGATTAATAATATGTAAATTGAATTGGATGGTTAAAACTTGCCATTTGTGAGAGTATTTGTCACTCGTCTCCACCCTCACCTCTAGGAGCTCATGGGACACACGTGGGCAGTATAGCTGCCGGGCATTTTCCAGAAGAGCCTGAGAGGAATGGGATTGCCCCTGGGGCTCAGATTCTTTCCATCAAGATTGGTGATACGAGACTAAGCACCATGGAAACAGGCACAGGCCTCATAAGAGCTGTAAGTATCTGAGTTGTTGATTTATAAGATTAATGATTTTGGATATTTTTAAGTTTATGAAGTATTCCTGATTTATGAAAAATACATTGAACTATATTTGATATATAGGACTTTGGGGCGGCTCCTGTGGCTCAGCGGGTGATATATAGGACTTTGTTTTAAAAAGAAAAATGTTTTAAGTTCTTACAAAATTTTTTTTTCAAAATTATTACAATAAAGTTTTTTGTTTTACCTTTTTTAAAGAATTACTTTATATTCATCATTTCTAGTATAAATTTCCTACTAAGCAATTATGAGATGATTTGTTTAACAAAAGGTAAGTACCCAGTTTGTTCCATCAGACTGAGGGAAATTCAGAACCACAGCTGGTACTTCATCTTAACATATCAGTTGTATTTTATTTTACTTCAGTTTGAGTGATTTTAGAATCTAGTAAGGACCATTCTGTTCCCTTAACCTCTAACTCCGCTGCATTCTGGAAATGTTAGTTAGTATTTTTAATTGACTATTGTGTGTTTCCTCTTACCTTTTTTGTTTTTACTTGTTTGTATGTTCAGGCATATTGATAGGCCTGAAAGTAACTTGAAATACGATTGGCTCAAGAAACTGTAGGATTATGTGTATACTTTTATTTTACTGGCTAATGTGTTTTTATAAATTGCTGCCTAAGCTAGACTATTAATCTTTTTAATAGATGATAGAAGTTATAAATCATAAGTGTGATCTTGTCAACTACAGCTATGGAGAAGCAACTCACTGGCCAAACTCTGGGTGAGTATCCTTTGGTAGTTGTTAGTCATAGAACCTTAGCTGATAGAGAGGATTAAATGTTTTTCATAAGTAGATTGACAGTCACAGTGGATAAAAGAACATTTGCAGTGATTAGATAACCACTATATGTCTCCTTGACCTCAGGCCCCCCACAGTTCCCATGGTCATATCTTCAGTGTTGTTAACGCATTCATTGCACCAGGCCTGAACCTTTACCTCTGACATTCCTGTGTTGTCCATGTGGTAGCTCTTATATCAGCCCGCTGTAACTCTTCTTCTGAGACTTGGAACCCACAGACCAGTCTGGTACTTTCTCACTGTTGACTCCATTGCTTCACTTTCTTCCAAGGCAATTTAGGCAATGGTCCATCCATCATTATAATTACTCATTTCATAGGCACGCTGAAGCTGTGTACCTGACAGACCCACAGACTTGCTGAAGCCCTACTATGCCCTTCAGGGACCTTGTACCTGATGTGCAGAACTGCCTGTTGGTTGTGTGCGTTCACTGCCTCCATCTGCTCAGGGTCCACATCTCTTCATATCACCTTAGGGCATCGGTTCTCAACCTGTGGGTCACAACCCACAAGAACTATATTAAAGGGTCCCCGCTTTAGGAAGGTTGAGAACTACTGCCCTACAGCATCACACACACCACTTCCTCTTCATTCTGTCTTCAAAATCTTTTGCCACCAAAAGGGTCTAGTATAATTAAAATAACTGAAAAAAAGAAAGAAAATCTTTTGCCACCGAATCCAACTTAAAGTCCTTGACCTTAGGTTACTTTGCCCTTTTTCTTCACAGTAATAACTATTGGAAATAATCTTATGTCTACTGTTTACTTATTGGCCATCTCTCCCTTAATCTCACCACCAAGCCATGCAAATATACCCATTATGTGCTTTCTGAAGAATGTCCTTTCAGAACGGAAATTTTACCAAGTCAGATCCTTTAGTTTCCTGTTATCAAATTACTTAATTTTCACAAAGAACTAGTACTGGGTTTCTTGGGAAATGTCACCTTATTGCCCTTGTAACTCTGTCATCCTCACTCATTTCATTCTTTAATACAATCTTGCCCTGTCTTTTCTCACTGCATTGTCTTACGTAAGTGTATTTTTTTTCCTCTCCTTAATATTCATCGTTTGAATTCCTCTTTCCCAAATACTTTTTTCTTGTGCAAATATTCAAGCTTATAATTTGGAAGGGTCCTTTTGCCCTATACCTTTTTTGTGGTCTGGGATAAATGCATTGGAAATACCTTTTTTATATTAACTCTATTTTCTTCTTCACTTCTTCATTGTTGTCTAATTTCATCTTCTTTAATGTCAGAAAGCTTTTCTTACTTACTATAAGCAGGTTTTTCTTGTTTACTATCAAACTCTGGATTTCTTATATTTTAAAATTTTACTCCTGTGTTCTTCCTAGTGCCTCTAAAGGAACTAGTTCATTTAGTGAAACAGTTCTTACAGATATGTAGGAGAATCATCTAGGTCTGAATACATTAGTTTAACTGAAGGATGGAAATGGGACCACCTATTGCTGCAGTCATGCTAAGATTTTAATATTGTGGTATACTCATATTTTCCTATATAAAGTTTGGTATCTAGCATTTTTCCCATGTTTATTCTGGCCTCATGAGTCTTTGTTAAAACCCAACTGGAGTACATCACTTAGAATGGGTGTATCATGTTCCACCATGTGTCAGTGCCAGAATTGAACAAGTTTTTGGTACTATAAACACCTTGGGAATAGAGACTGAACATTAATAGTTTGAGTGTATCTAAGTGATTGTAATATACACCACCTTATTTGTAGTTGCTGTTCAGTTCTATAATTTGGAACCCATATTTTAATGTGTTTTACATATGAACTATATTTAAATTTTTTTTCATATTAAAATGTATTTCTTGAAAAGTGGGACAGTTCCCTCTCTTTTTCAGGAGAATTTGTGAAGTAATTAATGAAGCAGTATGGAAGCACAATATAATTTATGTTTCGAGTGCTGGAAATAATGGTCCATGCCTCTCTACAGTCGGCTGTCCAGGTGGAACTACATCAAGTGTGATAGGTTAGTGCCTGTTTTAGAAATGTATTTGTTTAAAAACAAGCAAACAAATGACAGTTAAAAGTTAATTAACTCTCTACTATGTGCAAGATGCTGAAGACAAGAACTGTGTCTTCAGGAAACTTACAATCTAGTACAGAAACCAGTGTATCTGGAATTTACTGTAATTTAAAGTAGACTGGAAAAAGTGGTTTTATGCATACTTTTTGGAGGACAGCTGTTTTATGCCCAGAAGCAAAATACTTAGTATAATGTCTGGTTCATAGTAGACTTCTCTTATTTCTTTACCAAATTTTATCTTTCTGTTTTATAAGACAGGAATAGTGTAGAGAGATTAAGCAATTTACCCAAAGGAACAATGGATTTAGAATTAAGATACACATTTTGTTTCCTTTTGTTAAATGATAAAATTCAATCCATAGGTGTTGGTGCTTATGTTTCTCCTGATATGATGGTTGCTGAGTATTCGTTGAGAGAGAAATTACCTGCAAATCAATACACCTGGTCTTCTCGAGGCCCTAGGTAGGTGCTAGTGGTACAGGGACCATTACATGTATTTGGTCAAGCTTTACATAATTGGGAAGAGCACACGTAGATACTGTTTCTTTCTATTGGTTTTTACTTATTTCAGAATTTTCATTTTGATTAACAATCTCACCTCAGGGACACATAATTAAAATTACTTCATTTTGGGTAGATAACCTAACTATTCTGAGTATAAATTTTTATGCCTATATTGAAAGTCCTTTATTTATGAGAATCTAAAGAAGAAGTAAGGACTTGGTTATCTTTAATAAACAGTGATGGCGTTGTTTTAAGTCATTTTGGTATTTGAACTTCGGTGAAATAAAATCTCTGTACTTTTTGTGGTTTTTTTTTTTGGCCGGGGCTGGGTTTGAACCTGCCACCTCCGGCATATGGGACCGGCGCCCTACTCCTTGAGCCACAGGCGCCACTAATCTCTGTACTTTTTGTAAAGCATCACAGTACAGGGACTTCATACCAAGGTTTATGTTTCTAAACTATGACCTGCTTTGAACACTTTGGGTGAGATCCATAAGTACGAAAATTCTGATTGACAAATGAAGTTCATCTGTTTTGGTTTCCTGACACCCTCTATGAACTATATTTATCTGATTCCAAGAACTGATTATCTTGCTCAAGAGGCATTTCAAGTTCTAATTTATATAATCTTTCATTATGACATCAGGGGTACAGCTTTTATTTTCTGAAAAATAAAGCTTATTTTAATTCATTTCTACATCTTTGGTGTTAATTTAGAAAAAGAATAGCCTTTGAACTCAGTTCAGCAAACACCATAGTGCCTGAAGTTGGCAGGGCATAAATGAACAGTTTGTGATCTGAGTCCAAAGTGCCATTGTAGGACGATGGGGCTACAGAGGTAGGAGAATTCACTTGGACCCTTCATGGAGGGATTGTATTCAAGTTGACCTTGAAGGATGGAAAGGATGTTGAGAAACAAATACGCCAAGAATAACATGAACACAGAAATAAGCAGGCGTCAGGGTAAAGTTTTTGAGGAAATACCTAAGAGTTGAGTGTGTGTAAATATAAAAGAGATATTAGGGAATGTTGGAAGAAAAAAAATGAGAGAAATTGACTTGGATCAGATTAAATGTGATAATGTTGTATTTAATTCTCTGACTTAACAGATACATTCCTAGTCCTCTCTAAGGTAAATTCCTTTTTAAAGAATAAACTTAGTAGTTTTTTATGAACTGTCATTAAAAACAAGCTGTGGATTTCCACATGGGTCAGAAAGCTTTGCCCTGTACCATCTCCATTTCCTGCTCTTGTCAGCACACTAGTGTCACTGAATAAGAGTGACGAGGAATGAAAACACAAAGGTAACACAGTTTCTGTTTTATGTTCAGTTAATAAAAGTACCAAATCAGTAAACTTGTTAATTTTCTTCTAAAATTGATTTTTAAATTTTGTTTTTTCTTACAGTTAATGTAAGAACAGAGTATGAGAGAATGTTTAAACCAGCCTTGCCAATCTTACTTGCCGTACAACGTTTGAAAAATAATTTTTAAAAAACACAAAGGAATTTATGAATTATGGGAGAAAAGTGGATTAAAGCAGATAATGATTCACAAACCAAATGTTCTAAGAATTGATAGACTTTATTTCATGTTTACTATATTTTAAGCAAGAAATATTATAAAATATTTAATTATTGGACTTTATTATAGGATAAAATATATAAAACATTACTAATGATTATTGAAGAGAATGTGTTCTGTATTCTGAAAACCATTGCCACAGTGGCCATCCTTGACTGTCAGGCAGCTATCATTTAGCTTTGAGTGTCTACAAGTTCCCAAATAATGTCTGCATGAACAAGTTTTGAATTTTTATTACACTTGTAATTTTTTTTTTTTTTTCAATTTATTGTTGGGGATTCATTGAGGGTACAAGAAACCAGGTTACACTGATTACATTTGTCAGGTAAAGTTCCTCTTACAATTGTGTCTTGCCCCCAAAAGGTGTGGCACACACCATGATCCCACCCCTGTAATTTAAAAGAAAAGAATCATGAGCAGTTTTTCAATTTTAAAGAAACACTTGTTTACATTTCATGCAACTAATTTTTCTAGTACTGATTTAAACACCTAGAAATGCCTTTTGAGAAAGTGATCATGAACCCTGAGGGCTTTATCTCATTAGATTTTGCTTAACTAAAGCCCTCGGTTAGTCCTATTAGATTTGTGTTGTCCAGTACGGCAGCCACCAGTGACATGGAGTTAGTATGAATTGAGATGTGTTATAAGTATAAAATTTATACCAGATTTTGAAGACTTAATACAGAAAAGAACATAAATTTGTTTTTTCCTTTTTATTATGTATTGAAATAATACTTTAGATGTGTCTAAAGTATATTATTAAAATTTAAGATTGTTAGTTTTCTAAAATAGGGCTTGTAGGGCAGTGCCTGTAGCTCAGTGGATAGGGCGCCAGCCCCATATACTGAGGGTGGTGGGTTCAAACTTGGCCCCGGCTAAACTGCAACAAGAACAACAAAAAATAGCCAGGCATTGTGGTGGGTGCCTATAGTCCCATCTGCTCTGGAGGCTGAGGCAAGAGAATTGCTTAACCCCAAGAGTTTGAGGTTGCTGTGAGCTGTAACGCCACGGCACTCTACCAAGGGCGACAGAGACTCTGGCTTTAAAAAATAAAATCTAGCTTGTAGAAAATTTAAAGTTTATATGATGGGGTCTACATTATATTTCTGTTGCACAGTGATCTGTTAAACTAATAAAAGGGAAAGAAAGCTACTTATTATACATAAGAGAAGTACTTTCATTAAGGAGTCTGAGCAATGATGTTCATTTACGTTCTCTGTGTAGATATACCTGACATACCTGGTCTGTCAAACATAAGCCAGACACACACAGATTTCTGTTCACTTCTATGGGAAAAAATAAATGCTGTATATAAGAAAGTAGTTAAGCTGAATATTTTTCCCCAGTGATTCTCTGTAGTAATATCTTTGTCACTATTTGAAATGACTATAAATAGTCCACAGTATCATACTGTAATTGACTTGAACAGTGGCCTCCTTAAGAATGTCCATGTGTCCCCAAATTTCACCACCTAAGCAAACTTCACTGGCTTTTCATTTAGTGCTGATGGGGCCCTTGGTGTGAGTATCAGCGCTCCAGGAGGAGCCATCGCTTCTGTTCCTAACTGGACATTGAGGGGGACTCAGCTAATGAACGGGACATCTATGTCTTCCCCTAATGCTTGTGGAGGTATTGCTTTGATACTTTCAGGTAAGGACATTGCTTACTACCCTGTTACCTTATTGAGAACCAATATTTTTGTTTTCTGAAGTTGTAAGAACATATGTAGAATTGGTAATGTCTTGGGCACAAAGTAAAGTTTGTTAGAAAATAATTTATATGATAATGACAGAATCTACATTTCATTCAGTAATATGCTTATTGGCTGTCTACCTGCTAGGGACCTTCAAGTAGTATTTTAACTCTGAGGGTAAATTAGTGAATAAAACATCAAAAATACCTACCCAGGTGAAGTCTATATTATAGTTACGGGAGACAGACTTGGAACAAAATAACCATTATGTTAAGTGTTAGAAGTCAAAAGCTACGAAGCAAAATGAATTAGAAAGGAAAGAAGGGAATTCTGGGTTGGTGTGCAGTATTAAATAGGATGTCAGTGGGGTCAGCCAGCACTCACAGTCAGGGTTGCCATGCTGTTGTGAAGCTCCCACCTCAGAAATGTCCCTCTTCCTGCTGCATCTCCTCTGCGTCTTTCTTTCACCCCTTTCTTTACCCTTGTAGCTCTCGTCTGCTCAGCACATCTCCCCAAAGTGGTCCATCCATGCTGGTGCCACAGAACTACCAATACAACCAGGGATTATATTCCACTGACTTAAACACCTGTCGGTTTCACCTCATTTACCAGGATGAGTTGATCTGCTAGGTTAATGATCCCTGATGTGACTCTACCTTCATTTCTAGTCCTGTTGAACCTCTCCACATATTTCAAGATCTCTTATCTTTGAGTGTACTGCTCTCTCTGCTTAGAAATCTTTTTTGTCATTTCTTTGGCCTTGTAAACTCCTGTATGCTCATCTATCATTTCCTCTGATGGAGCTTCACTTTTTTCATTTCTCACTGACAAAATTGGTTACTTCCATGATTTATTCTTATAATATTATGTTTCTTTGCCTTTGTTGTTTGCTTCTTATGATATCATAGTTTAGTTTGATGATTTCTGGAGAGCAGAAGATTACTCATCTGTAACAGTCAGCATAACAAAGCTTACAAATTGATGGCCTTCATATTCTTCCCAACCCAGCTGTACCCTAGAATCACCTGGGAAGCTGTTAATAGATAGCAATCCTTGGGATCCAGTCCTCGACTGTTCTGATATAATTGATTTGTTCTAAGACCTCAGCATCTTTTTTACTTAAGTTTCCCTGGTGTTTATGATGTGCAGTTGTGTTACTTTATGGGGGCAAGACATGATTGCAAGAGGGACTTTGCCTAACAATTGCAATCAGTGTAACCTGGCTTATTGTACCCTCAATGAATCCCCAACAATAAAAAAAAAAAAAAGAAAACCATTGCCAACAGCCATGTTGTTTTGAAGGAAAAAAAAATTTTTTTTTTTGGAGGCAGAGTCTCACTATGTCGCCCTCGGTAGAGTTCTGTGGCGTCACAGCTCACAACAACCTCAAACTTTTGGGCGTAAGCAATTCTCTTGCCTCAGCCTCCCAAGTAGCTGGGACTACAGGCGCCCACCACAAAGCCCGGCTATTTTTTTTGTTGCAGTTGTCATTGTTGCTTAGCTGGCCTGGGCAGGGGTTGAACCCGCCAGCTTTGGTGTATGTGGCAGGCGCTGTAACCATTGCGCTTCAGGCGTCAAGGCGAAATGTTTTTAAAGAAAAATATTTTAAGAAAAAAATCATTCCAACATGTGTAGATGTTTGCTTGTACATTTAATATATTGCCTTTGCATAACCTGCATTAGTGCCACTGCATAATGGACATGCAGCGACTTTTGTGGAATGAAGTCTGGGATGTAAGCAGTTTGAATCGGATTGTTTGGATCACTTTGAGAAAAGTTTTAAAAATGGGTGTTGAAACATAAGGCATTAAAACCAGAGCGTCTACGTGTCATCATACTGGTTGGTGAGGGGCTGAGGTTTCAGATGGTGAGTTCTGTAGCACTGCTTTTCTTGTTTCTGTTTTTTAATTTTAGGTCTAAAAGCCAATAATGTTGACTACACAGTGCACTCAGTCAGAAGAGCTCTCGAAAACACCGCAGTGAAAGCTGACAACATAGAAGTATTTGCCCAAGGACATGGTATTATTCAGGTATTGTTGCCCATATCAAAAACAGGTTGTAAAGCATCATGATAATGTTTTAGATGCTACTGGGTAATACTTACTATTATAACAGTGATTCAGTATATCTAATTCTAGATTCTATAACCACAGGAGAACTGTAAGCAAAAACACAAAAACAAATTTTATATTTAAGACAAATTTGTTGCACTAAGATGGGAAAGAAAGTACAATAGATGGGGGCCATATAGAGGTTATAAAGTCAAAGCACAGAAGGTCAAAAACTGGTCAATCATAATGGCCCAGAGATTAGTTCCTAAATTTGATTACTTGAAAACAGTAAGTGTGAATAAAGAGCAGTGAAAGATGCAACTGGTGTCCAAAAATGTAGAATTGTCCTCTTTAGTTGGGGTAATGGATAGTTTAGAGAAGTGCATGGGGAAACTGTTGGCACTTGCTTCAACTGAAGTCAAGTGGATTGGTAAATTGCAACAAAGTATTTTCTTGACACAGCCATTTTTTAATTAGGTTGATAAAGCCTATGACTACCTCGTTCAGAATACATCATTCGCTAATAAATTAGGTTTCACCGTTACTGTTGGAAATAATCGTGGCATCTACCTCCGAGACCCTGTCCAGGTGGCTGCACCTTCAGATCATGGCGTTGGCATCGAACCTGTATTTCCAGAGGACACAGGTCAGTAATAGGCAGCTACAGCCAAAGGCTCTGCATTTGTTGTTTGAATGATGTCACAACAGAGAAGCTGTTTGACCAGTGTTCTGAAGAGAGCATGAATTGACAATTTGATTATTTTAAATCTTACAGACATTTTTTAAAAAATTATTTAATTTCAGATTAATATGAGGGTACCAGAAATTAGGTTGCAGTGTTTGCATTGTTAGGTGAGGTACCTGTTGTAGTTGTGTGTCCCCCCAGGTGTGCCATATGCCCTTATGTTGTGCCCATTACGTGGGAGCACACCAGTTGCCTTTCCTCCTCCCCTCTCCCCCTTCCCCCATCCCTCCATTCCCCATCCAACTTGAATTGAATTGAGTTTTTCTCTTGTGTAGACATGTGTTAGTTCTTCAGCTGGCTTCATATTAGTATTAAGTACATCGGGTACCCGCTTTTCCATTCTTGTGATACTTTACTAAGAAGGATGGATGTGTTCCAACTCCATCCAGGTTAATACAAAAGATGTAAAGTCTCCATCTTTTGTTATGGCTGAATAGTATTCCATGGTGTACATATACCACAGTTTATTAATCTATTCATGGATTGATAGGCATTTGGGTTGTTTCCACATCTTGGCAATTGTCAGTTGAGCTGCCATAATCTTACAGACTTAGAGTAGTAAAGCAGCCCAGGCCCGGTTCAATAGCAGCGCATCTCCACTGAAATGTATTATAAGGCTGTATCGGTGTTTGGTAAACGTACGGCTGGATCATGATTATACTGAACTGTAGGGAAGATTCTGTGACTGTTTTATTTAACCTGTATTTTGAGTACATTTTACAACCAACTAACCAAAGTTGGTAAATTTTTTTGAGAGAAGACAGAACTTTTTAAAATGGAAGAAAAGGAAAAAAATACTAATTTTTAATTTTTGGTCTTTTTAATGCCAGAAAACTCTGAAAAAATATCCCTTCAGCTTCATTTAGCTTTAACTTCAAATTCGTCCTGGGTTCAATGTCCCAGCCATTTGGAACTCATGAATCAATGCAGACACATAAACATACGTGTGGACCCCAGGGGCTTAAGAGAAGGATTGCATTACACAGAGGTATTGATGTATCTGCATTTTTTTCTTTACTCTTTAAAATGTTTAAAAGGTAAAAAACAAACTATCCCAAGTTTATTTGCAATGTATTGTTTTATTGTTAAGAAACACCTAGACCTTTTTACTTCCCAGATTTTGCTGCTCTTCTGGTTGTCTGCATCCGTTTAAGCAGTGAGATGCATTAGGAATGCATTGTGTCCTTTTGTGAAGCAGCAGAGGGAAAGAACTGGTACAGCAGGACTTTCTCACTTAGGTCTCTTTCTCGTTGGTCATTTGTTCAGTCAGCTAATACTGGCGGCAGTTACCTTTTAATACTCAGCTGTATAAAGCATCTCTTAAATGGTGGCTGTGAACAAGAATAGGATAGGATCACAACAGTGTCTCTACCTCTAAAGTTGTTTGTGATACTTGTTTGAGCTGATTTTCAGTTGAGAATAATTAAAATGTATTTATTTTGTACTTAATGCCTCATTTCCCCATTAGTCTGAATAGGTCAGAGGTTGTCATACGTGAATTTGTTTGGCCTATTTGCTATTGTGATATGTAGTGTTGGGAAATTGGTTTCACCTTGTGCTTAGGACCTTTAATTTCTAAGATTAGATTAATTTATTCTGTGAAAAGATTATACTCTTATTTTTCCGTCTTTTAAAAGTTTATTTGTAGATACTGAAACTTACCACTTTATTTTTAAGGTATGTGGCTATGATATAGCATCCCCTAATGCAGGTCCTCTGTTCAGAGTTCCGATCACTGCAGTTATAGCAGCAAAGTAAGTAACAGGTTATTCACAGTTTACTGTTAAATTGAAATTCCTAATGACTGTGTATAGAGTAGTCAGACTTTTAATGGAGCACTAGTCCAGAACTAAGTATCCGGGATGTAGGCTTAGTTCTGCTCCTGGCCGGCGTTTTCAGATGGTATGAATCTGCCATGCCGTTCTTTGTTAACCGTGAGAACAAGTGATGGCCGCTGGCATCTGCCCCGCTTTCTACCACATCATCAGGGTTACTGAGAACCTCTACCTTCCCCAGTTGGGAGGACAGCTCAGCCATCACCTCGCTCAGTCCCTCTGCAGGATTTGACAGTGGCAAATCACTCGCCATCCTGCCTTTTGTCCCCCTTGGGCCTGGGATTAGTCTCTTCTCCTGGCTCTTCTGGGCTCTTAATGTTTCTAGACTTACGTTTTCCTATTATCCACCCAGGGACTGTGTAAAATATATCAGTAGCACTTCTAAGTATCAAATTCAGGCTTCTTAAAAATAGCAAACAATGATCCCTGACAATTATATTTGTGGCCAGTGTTTCCTGTCAACTCTGTGTACCAGACTGCACATTTTAACCAACTCCCTGATCGTGATACTCCAGGTTTCCTTGGGATTTGTGCATTGGCACAGATGACCATTAGCTTCGATTGTCTCTCTCCCAGCTTACTGACCAGGGATGTTCCTGGTCATCGCCAGGATGGCTTGTGGCACCATTACATGCCCCTGGACAGATGTTAGCCAGAATATTATAATTTTTTATTTAACTTACACCATGTGACTGTGAGACCACTGAAGGCATAGGGACAGTATATTCCTTCCTGTAGGAGTCCGTTATTATATGTACAAAGCAAAGCACATTGCCTAGAAGATGAAAGGTGAGAATAGTGAAAACAAGTAAAAGTCCTAAATTAATAATTTCTGTTAAATTACTTATTTGGCCAAATATTAAGTAAGCAGCACGTTTTACTCCATGAGAAACATAGAATGAAATTGAGAAGATTAAACTTAAAAAGCAGCATACACATGAAAAAATTACGCAACAGTTAAATTCTCAGCCATAATTTCCCTTGGAGTCCAGAAGGCATTTAGATAAAGTAATTTATAAGACCTTCAGGAGCCAGCTTACACATGTCCCCTTGGGAAGCTTTCCCAGATTCCCTGGGAGTGGCAAGAATCCTTCACCAACCCACCCACCCCCCATGCTTCCTGCCTACCTGAAGTATCTTATGTTAAATGCCTCCAGTGGTTTTTCTAGCCCCACCAGATCAGGGCAAAGGGTCCTGTTTTCTTCATTGATATGTTTCTAGCTCTCAGTAACAGTGCCTGCTCTGTGGTAGGCACTCATTAAATGTTTGTCACATGGACAAGAATTTCTCTAACATCTACTTTGTATCCATAGCCTGTGGTTATAGTATAACCTTGGTGTCTCATTGATTTCTTATAAAAATGCTTCGAAAGTAGTTTTTGTTTCTTCTTTACTATTTTACAGTTTGGGAGCATTTTGAAGCCACAAGAGGCACTTAATACCAGTCTCAAAGTAATAAGATTATTTTTCCTTTGACACAAAACATTACCCTTGATTTTAATTAATATCTAGGACTCACTGTCATTTGGAATCTGGTGATTGGGAAATTCTATGAATGTTGTAGAATTCCTCTAACAAAAAAAGAAAGCTTTTTTCATAGTGTGTATATATGTATCTTCCAAATTACAAAATAGGTAAAAAGAATTATCTATACTCAGCTACCCAGAGGTTATCTCTGTTAGCATGTTGCAAAAATTGGAGAATAGTGTATGTACTGTTTTGTGACTAGCTTTTAAGTCCCTGTTTATTTCTACTGAACTGTTCTCTTGCATTTACTGGGCTTATTATAAATATAAAGCTGTTCTTTGAGAGAACCACATTCAATAATTTATTTTTCTTAATTTTCAGAGTAAACGAATCATCACATTATGATCTAGCCTTTACAGATGTACACTTTAAACCTGGTCAAATTCGAAGGCATTTTATTGAGGTTCCTGAGGGTGCAACGTGGGCTGGTAAGTAAAATTAAAGTCTGCCTTGACCGCTTATCTCTGTGCTTTCTGCCTCTGGAATGACCTATGTTGAAGTTTTATTTATCATAGCATATACTTTTCTCATAACAATACTATATACATTTAACATCTTAGATTTGCTATTAGAGTCAAAGTTGTTTTTAAATGCAGTAGTGGTTGCATTCATACAGCAAATTATCTAGGCCAGCAGTCCCCAACCCCTTTTTGGCACCATGAACTGGTTTCTTGGAAGACTATTTTCCCACGGATCTGGGGAGGGTGGTCGGGGGATGATTCATGCACATAGTGTCTCCAGCTCAGATCATCATGCATTAGATTCTCATAAGGTGCATGCAGCCTGGATCCCTCCATGCACAGCTGACAGTGGGGTTAACGCTGCTCATGTGACAGGTGGTGCTCCAGTGGGAGCGATGGGGAGCCGAAGGGAGCGGCTCACTCCTGCTGTGTGGCAAGGTTCCTAAAAGGCTGTGGGCTTATATCTGTCTGTCGCCTAGGAATTGGGGGCCACAGATCTAGGCCATCTGAAGGTTTTTTTTTTTTTTATTTTTTTTTTAATGCTACAAATCAATTTAAGCAAAGCATCTATTGCTTAAACATGAAACTGTTAAACTTTTAGAATTTTAGAAGTGGAGTGTTACTCTTTGAAGCTCTATAAGCAAATTTTAAGTTCATAAAGTGTCTCTGAAACTTTGAGAGTAAATGATTACCTTAAATAATGCTATTCAAGTCTGTGTTACAGTCTTATGAGGGTGATCATGTCATGCTTTTACCCAAGGCTGTGGTTATACTGTGTTTTCCTTCACAAGGTCCCTGTCCTAAATATATAATTCAGAAGTCAGTTGGGGGCAGGGCATGTAAGCTGTCAGAGCTCACTCACATTAAGAGAAAAGAGAAAGAAAGAAATATGGGCATTAAGAGAGTGTAGGTTAATTTAAATTAGCAGCCAACTTTACTAATACTTCTGGCTTCGGGCCCTCTGCCAGGCGCTGTACACAGATGGTCTCTCGTGTAGCCCAGCAGAGCCCTGTGAGCTGTTGCAGCATTGATAGCCCTGTGGATAATCAGGAGTTGTAGTAGGCACGCTCATTAAACGTCTATTTATATACCATCTGTGTGCCAGGCTCTTTTTAAAGGGCTATGGTGGTAAGCCACGTATAGGACCCTGCTTCCAGAGACCTCTTCTAGGAGGTGCCTGAGGAACATGTAGTCCAAACCCCTTGCTTATTTTGCAGTTAAGAGAACCTGGGTTAGAGAGAGGCAGTGTGGCGTGGTGGAAAGGCACAGGCTTTGTTTGAACATGACAAGTCTGGGTTCAGGTCCAGAGTCTTCAAACACTAACAGTTACTTGGGGCAGATTTCTTAATTATCTGAACTTCTGTTTGGACTGTAAATATTTCTTATTCTCCTGGTGATAGTGTTTATTCTGCTGTTGAAAGGATTAGAGATTTTATAAAGTCTTTGGTACGTAGCTTGTCCTTGTTGAGATTACGTTCATACACTTGACAGTTCTTCTAGGGAGTGGAGCTAGAGTTGTGGCATTGAGCAGCTGTGGTGTCATTCATGCAGGGACCCTTGACATTTTACAGCTCATGGCGCTGGTAAAGGCACACTAGAAATATTAAAGAACAAAAGTCTATGGTTAATTCATAATGGATTGAAATTGTTTAGTGGTGAATGTCAGTAATTATAAAATGCTCTAATTATAATTAGGTCTTGAACTAGTATTGAAAATAGTTCTTTAATTTAAAATATATTAAATGATCTAGAATGGAAGTAGCTCAGAGCATTTAAGTCTTAATGTAAGAAGCCTACAGATGATTTCTATTTCAAATAGTTAGAAATAGCATGTAACATTAGATTAGATTTTGTTTCTAGGAAACTGACAAGGTTCCAAAAGCTCTGTGCCTACTTGGCTTTGTGAACCAGGGGATCAGGCCTTGCTCAGTGCCCTGGAATTAGAGCAGGTATTCTTCAGATAAGCTGCTGGTCTTCACCGTGATTTTGGCACGCCTCCAGCTCCATATCAGAGTAAAGCTGAGCATGTGTAGTTCTCATAGACATACTTTCTAGAAGCAGATAGGGAAAGAGGGAAAGATGAGGGGAAATTATTAATGTACTGATGGAAGTGAGGCATGATAAATTATAATCCTCTATAGAAGGAATTGACTGATTTTCAGCTAGAAGAAGAAAGGAAAGATTTTAAAAGGCACTTGCTTAGGGCAATTGTGTGTGTGTCTGTGGACAGCTTGCTGTTTCCTGATGTCTGCAGCCGTGATGGATTTTCATGTTTTTTTTTTTTTTTTGTAGAGACAGAGTCTCATCCTATTGCCCTCTGTAGAGTGCCGTGGCCTCACACAGCTCACAGCAACCTCCAACTCCTGGGCTTAGGTGATTCTCTTGCCTCAGCCTCCCGAGTAGCTGGGACTACAGGTGCCCGCCACAACGCCCGGCTATTTTTTGGTTGCAGTTTGGCTGGGGCTGGGTTTGAACCTGCCACCCTCGGTATATGGGGCCGGCGCCCTACCGACTGAGCCACAGGCGCCGCCCGTGGATTTTCATTTTTATACCAATTTATTTACCATAAAAAACCTTCTATCTTTCTAGCTTTGTTAATATTTTGTTGATTCTTTTTAAGAAAGTTTGTAGATTTCATATTTTATTTTTGATACCTTATTTTCTAAATAAGTAGGAATTTTTAAACTTTGTGTCTATTTTAAGTCTTAGTAGTTACAACCTAAGAATAGGGGGAAGGGGGAAAGGGAGGGGAGGGATGGGGGAGGTGGGTAGAGGGAAGGGGATTGGTGGGATTACACCAGTGGTGCATCTTACAAGGGTATATGTGAAACCTTAGATAAACAGTCTGTGAAGCTAGTGAATGATGCCCCATGAATATATCAATGTACACAGCTATGATTTAATAAAAATAAAAAAAAGTCTTAGTAGTTTAAACTTTTGCTTCTCTCCCTGTTGTTTTAGAAGTTACAGTGTGTTCATGCTCTTCTGAGGTGTCGGCCAAGTTTGTTCTTCATGCAGTGCAGCTTGTGAAGCAAAGAGCATATCGGAGTCATGAATTCTATAAGTTCTGTTCTCTTCCAGAAAAAGGAACACTGACTGAAGCTTTCCCTGTCCTAGTAAGTTTGATTAAAATTTGAAATCCTAATCTGTTTCTCTTCCTTTTTGGTACAGGCTAAGACTAAGAATTTGAATTTAATTTTGTAGTTTATATTCAGAGCATATTGGTTAATGCCCAAAAAATGAAGTAGGAAGATAAAAGGCAGTCTAGTTACAGTACTGAAACCAATTGGAGGTAAATGTTCATCACTTTACTTTTTGAATAATTTAGTAAAAAAAAAAAAAAAAAAAAAAAGTGCTACTCTGGTAGATTTGGTAGATTCTGATGCCTCATAATTTAGACCCTGATTAGATTGTTTCCTCATTGACAATAGATTCTTTAAGACTTCTTTTCATGTCAGTTATTTTACCGATGCCTTGTTGTTAAGAATCTTTGAGTTAGGTTGCTGCTGCTTCATGTCTGAGTTATCTCAGATGATGCCAGATCTCTAGTCGTATGTAAGCTATTAGAAGTGATGACTGGAAGGTGAATGTACTGGTGCTGTTTCTTAAACTTCTCTTTGTTTTTACTTGGTTGTGCTTTTTTTTTGTTTTTTTTTTTAATCTCATGTTTTTGGTTACTTTCATTTGCATTCTTCCATACATCAGTGTTACAGCTACATGATTCATTTTTTTTTTAAACTTTCCAATTCATTAATTACTAGAAAACTTAAGACTTAGTGCTGGAAGTTCTTCCTCATTATTTTTTAATAAGGAGAATGATCTAACCATGACTTCGTGTTGCTTTGATTAGCAGCCCAAAACTCAACTTTGTTGAATATGACTTACAAAGTTAAGAGTTTCCTTTCTCTTGTCATTATTCTTAATTATTTTTCTCTTGGTCCTAATTTTTATTCCATTTTATTTTTCACCATTACTTTATTGTGCTTTCAAAAGCTGCCTGAGATCTTTTATGACAAAAAATACAAGATTATGAGTAAATAACTATGTATATTTAAATACCGGCATCCTTTCCATGCAATTATAATTTGTCTCTTAGCATAGCTGGTAAAGGTTCTTTGTGTTTTCTCACTACAAATAGGAAAGCTTAAAGGCATAGAATTTCTTTAAAATAGCATTTATATTCTGTAACTTGAGGAAAAATAAAAAATATTTTATAATTTTCTTTTCAGGGTGGTAAAGCAATTGAATTTTGTATTGCTCGTTGGTGGGCAAGTCTCAGTGATGTCAATATTGACTATACCATTTCTTTCCATGGGATAGTGTGCACTGCTCCTCAGTTAAACATCGTAAGTTCCACAGCATTTCCATCATTTTTAATGTCAATTCTTTGCATTATTGACAAGTAATTTCATTGGTTAGATTTAAACTTTAATGGGGCAATTACTTGTGGCTCAAAAAATTGCAATAGTCATTGTTCATGGGTGCTTATAAACTTGGTATGAATCACAATTATTTTAGGTACAAATACTTTTAATAGTTTGAGAAAGTAATTTGATAAATATCCATTGTAGCATGCATCGGAAGGAATCAACCGTTTTGATGTACAGTCCTCCTTGAAATATGAAGATCTGGCTCCCTGCATAACCTTGAAGAGCTGGGTCCAAACATTACGGTACCATTCCATGTTTTTAGGGGTATAAATAGTGAATATTGATTGAGGGAAATCTCTTAACACTTTTTGAAACAGTCCCTTTTTTTTTTTTTAATTCGTCTAAGTGCTGGAGAGGAGAATGCATCTTTGCAGCCCTCTGGGAGGCAGCCCCAGGAACAGCTTCTAGCCTCTCCTTCCTCTTGACCAGCAGGAGCGTGGCTAAGGATGGTGAACAGCCAATCCCAGTTGTGCCTAGTTCGGATAAGTGGGCATTAACCTTTTTATTTCTTGCCCTAAAAGAACAAATTCACATTCCCTCTGATTCCATCTTGTGAATCTTTGTCCGGTCCTTTTCAGAAACTACAGCATGTCTGCTGTTGGTGCCTCAGCAGCTGCCCCTTGCCCTGTTTCCACACACACACAATAGTATAAAAATGTCTGACCTTAATGTCTTAATGTCTTGCTTAATCTGACCTTAATTCATATCAGCATAAAGCCTGGTAATGAGTGCATAAAGATAATCAGTTAAGAGTGGCACAGTAATGTCTCAAACTTGTAATTTTTGAAGGTATATCCAACTTCTGTCATCTTCATATGTTCTTCCTAAACCTTTAAAATTGGATAGAAATTTATAGTAGATAAGTTTTATCAACTTTTTGAACTATGTACGAGTGCAAAACTTATTTTCCCCATCTTTATAAATTCTGTACCTTAATAACTTGCTTCAGAAGATGACTAAAAAGATTAAATACCATTCACTCAATCAACATGAGGGCTGAGTGTGGCCCCGGAGTGTGGTGAGCACCAGCAGGAGTGGCCCAGGTTGTACATGGGCGGTGTAGTCAGAAGTTTGGACAGAGGGGTTCAAATCCAAACCTGCCCTTCAACACTGTGAGTGATTTGGGATTTGGTTGTGTTAAAAGCTATTTGTTGGCACTTGAAAATGTTTTTATCATGAAAGATTACCTTTGTAATATTTGTTGTAAGATTTAAACTCTTATGTATTGCTACGGATCAGTTAGTATCAGTAAAGAATTGTATGAGCTACTGATTAAAATATTATGAAGTATATTGAACAAGGACAGTTTTCAGGAATGCTCATCTCTCACTTTACAGATTTTATTGCTTTTATTTGTCTCATTCAGTGAACTGTTAAATCAGGTATACGATTTCCTCATTATAGCCCAGTGAGTGCAAAAACGAAACCTTTAGGATCAAGGGATGTTTTGCCAAATAATCGTCAACTTTATGAGATGGTCCTGACGTATAACTTTCATCAAGTAAGTGTTTACCTAACAAAGTATACCCTTATGATGAACTTTTTTGTTTTGTTTATGATTTATAAAATCAAAAATAGAAAATGTATATGAGATATATAAGAAAGTAATTAAATGAAATTAATTTGGAATTGCTCTTTAGGAAATTATAATTTGTAATTGATGAAGTCACAAAGTGTAAATTAGTGGTGACCTGGCCTTGAGCTGTAATTAGAATCACTGATACTGATACCTGGCCAGCAGTGCCATCGGATCCATGGGCAGTTGATGTGTCAGGAATGCCATGTGCCTTCTGATGTGGTTCTGGGCCTGATCGCTTTCCGTGAAGCAGGTGTCACAGCGGTGAAAGATTGGACTAGCTCCAGGGTGGGATGAATGGTCAAAGTAATTGAGACTAGTGGGAATGCTGGATCAAAGAGTTTTGTAGGATTGATGAGATGTCAGTAAAACTGTTGTTGAAACACATTATCAATTTGATTGTGATGTTACTGATCGATTTCAGTAAATTGGCAGATTTCAGTTTTATGAGGTCCTGATGACTATATATTGCTTATTAATGAATACAAATAGATTTGTATTTTTAAAACTCTGTAAAAGTCTTTTATTAGTGCCAAAATACTAGATGTTGTACATTTTCAAAATTGTTTAGTGCAAAAAATGAAAAAGTATGTTCATAACAATATTAAAAATCTGTATTAGAACTCATATGTAATCATTGTTATTTTTTTATAGCCTAAGAGTGGAGAAGTAACTCCAAGCTGCCCACTGCTCTGTGAATTATTATATGAATCAGAATTTGACAGCCAGCTATGGATTATTTTTGACCAGAACAAAAGACAGATGGGCTCAGGCGATGCCTATCCACATCAGGTATAAAATTCCCAGTAATTTTTAGAATTAACAAAAGCAGTAGCCAGGCACAGTGGCTCATGCCTATAATCCCAGCCCTCTAAGAGGCTGAGGCCAGAGGATTACTTGAGCTCAGTTCAAGACCAGCATGAGCAAGAGCGATACCCGCTGTCTCTACTACAAATAGAAAAATTATATGGGCGTGTGATGGGTGCCTGTAGCTATAGCTTCTCAGGAGGCTAAGGCAAGGGAGTCACTTGAGCCCACGAGTTTGAGGTTGCAGTGAGCTGGGCTGGTGCCATGGCACTCTCGCCTGGGGCAGCAGAGCAAGACTGACTCAAAAAAAGAAAAGAATTAAAAGAAGCTGTTTCTGTTTCTTGAACTAATGAACCTCAGATTTCTTGTTATGATAATATTCTTATTTTTTTAAATGCCATAGTTATGCATCTAGTACTTTTGCAAACCACAAGAAGCTTTGTTGTTTGTTATAATTGTTGAACAGATTGTGACAATTTTTCTGTTGTGTAGTTGTGGAGAATCATGTTTCAGGGTAGGGGATGTGGAAAACACTTGCACACACTGGCCAAGATGGCTTTCTGTTTATAGTGTTTCTCCTTCCTACACACTGCTTCCACCGGCCTCCGGGTGGGAAGCAAATCATCAGAGAGCTATGAGCACCTGGAAATGGTCCCAGATCTGAATGGGATAGAGAGCACGACAGCAGAGGTCCCCTGTCCTCAGTTTACTGGGACTTCAGATTCACTGCCTCCTTGCACAACCGTGTATTGCTCGTATATCAGGCCCTGTGCTTTGTGCTGTCACATTGAAGAGAAAAAGTCTTGTAGTCATGTAATTTATAGAAATTTTACCTCTGAACGAAAGCTTGTTCTAAGGAAGTGACATAGTAACGTTTATAATTTTATGCTGAATAACGAAAATAATTTGTGAAGGTTTTTTTTTTCCTGCTTAGTCATTCATGGAATGACATCTTTTTTTTCCCTCAAAGCAAGCAGCAATTACATCCCGTTATAGACTGGATTACTGCAGTGCATTACTTTGGTTACTTTTCAAATCTTCTCAGACGAAATTGCTGCCGCAGAGTACAGCATCCCGTCCTCTTGAAAATGTTAACTTGGTAGAGCATAGTAGATTTGTATTTCCTGATGTCTGTTGGCTTCCTCTTTTCCCTTTCTGCAGTAAAGGGGTGTGACCTTTAGGTTATATTATAAAGATTAATAGGGCGCTGTGGTGCACTTAGGCCCTGCTGCTCAGAAGACTAAGGCAAGAGGATAGCTCGAGCCCAGGAGTTTGAAGCTATAGTGTGCTCGTTTGCACCTCTCAGTAGCCACTTGACTCTAACCTCAGCAACATAGAGAGACCCCCATCTCTAAAAAGAGAAAATAATAAGATTAGCAGAAGTCATATATGTATACATAAGTGTGTATATTTGTTTTAGATATTACATGGCACCTCAATTTTGCTAACTTTTCAGCTTTGCATTATACATGTCTCTGAGAACACATAAACTAGAAAATCGTGGGTTTATCAGTCTCGAGCAGACACTAATTTTTTTGCCAAAAATATGGGAATGTTCTGGAAACATTTTGGAAAATGTTGTGGAAAGACTTAAGGGCTTTGCAGTTAGACGTGACTCCAGCTCCTTTGTAGTTTTGTGTCATGTTAGGCAAGTCACTTGATGTCCCTGAATCTGTCTGCTCACAGCATACTTGGGGCTTGGTGTGAATGTAATGTCTGTATAATGGCTTGCACCGTACCTCACATGAGCAGTCTGTAAGTGGAACTGTTTCACTTTATCCTCTTAACTGTGATTGATTTCAGTTTGCTTGGTTAAACTTACTTTTTCCAAATGTTGTTTTTTATTTTTAGTATTCTTTGAAACTGGAGAAAGGAGATTATACAATTCGGCTACAGATTCGCCATGAGCAAATCAGTGATTTGGAACGTCTTAAAGATCTTCCATTTATTGTTTCTCATAGATTGTCTAATACCTTGAGCTTAGATATTCATGAAAATCATAGTCTTGCACTTCTGGGAAAGAAGAAATCAAGCAATTTGACATTACCACCCAAATATAACCAGCCGTTCTTTGTTACTTCCTTGCCTGATGATAAGTAAGTGATCACTTTCCTTATACTGAATGCCCATCTTAGACACATTACACAAGGCTAATGTGTGGCTGTAGGCTGTTATTTCTCCCTTTTGATTTTTGAAATCTTTGCTATGGGAATAAATTCATTATGGAATTATTTTGGTGTTTCTTCCCTCAATTACCTTTGTGAAACTTTCTCTTTTGTTGCTTTTTTCCCCCTCTTTGAATTCTCTTATTAGAATACCTAAAGGGGCAGGACCTGGATGTTACCTTGCTGGATCTTTAACATTGTCAAAGACTGAACTTGGAAAGAAAGCTGTAAGTATTAATTCTTCTACACTAAAATTTCCTATTCCAAAATTTTCATGTCTTCGAAGATGTGAATTGGTTCCTCATTTTAGAATGGGTAAAAGACAAGATTGCCCTGGAAAGTAAATTAATGCAGTGGAACCTATTTTAAGTTGACCACCCCAGGAACTGTAACTGGTCAACATATGGACGTGGTCACCATGAGGAACTAGGCCTACTGTACAGATACGTACATGTGGTGCATGTCTGGTCTGTGAATTAGGTCAACTGAAGGAGGTGATCAGTGTAGGGCAGTGGTCAACTGTGGAGATTCTACTATAGTTTTTTTCCCACGTTATTAGTGAAAGTCAATTAATATTTGGTTATCTTTTAAAATGTGTCATTTTTTAAATGTTTAGTATTCTTTTTCATGAGCCTAGTACGTACTTAAGCCCCGAACCTATGCTACTTTACACAGCTAATACATGCAGACTTCTTGTGAAATGTGTAGATCCAAATTAAACTTTGCTTAAGTAAGTAGGATATTTAAAATTAAAACAACTTATATAATTTTAACCAACATAATGTTAGGGATACAGGAATAAGTCAGATTCTCTTGGATTGCTTCTAAAAACTAGTCAAAATAATTATTACTAAGGAATGGTTTTTTCACACAAGTACAGACCTTTTTCTTGTTGGAGTTTTACCTCGTAGTAAATATGAAGTATGTCTTTTGGCATTGCTTTTTATCAGTTCAAAAGTGTGCTTTTTGTTAGAAACGTGTTTCTGGTTGTAGTTTAGAGATAAATGGTACAATTCTATAGGTACCTGTTTTTTCCATCTGTGTTTTTATTACAAATTTATTTGAAAATGGTGTTTATATAGATTTATCACCTTTTTTGTAAGATCATTTTAGCTCAAGGCAGTAAAAGTTGTCATTCTCACAGTTTTGCATTTCTCCTTAGTTTTAGTTCTTATAAAGCTAACTAAATTTACAGTCTATGCCAGAATCTTTAAATGCTGTTTTCAAAATGAGTGGATCTCATACATCTTAAAAATTTTATTTATTTCTTGCCACTGTTGAACCTAAGTAAGACTTGGGGGAAAGTTGCCTACCCTGACATTTCTTGGGTCTCATTTCAGTTTATACTATTTATACGTGCATACTCCAGTATAATTTGAAGTAACTCAGTAGTTAGTGGTATTGGAATTCATACGTGCCCTGATGTAAAAAATCCTAGTAGTCTTTTTTGGGTAGATTTCGTATCACAGGAAGCCTAGCTACTTCAGCTATGAAGTTTACATTGCGATGACAGACAACTCTTACCAAGAGTCCACTTCCTTGGAAAGAGAATAGCAGCAAAGCATTGTTGGCAAAAGTAGCAAAAGTATCCATTTAGCGATTCAGAAATAGTTACTCCACCCTACCTGTATTGTTTCAGAGGCAGTTATGGTATTAAATGATAAACTTGTGAGATTAATTGTGGTTATTTATCATGGTAGACTTTATTGGGAATAAACCATAATCTAAAGTGACTAAGTTTGTTATAATGTCCATCACATTGTTTATTTAATGTCTTTCTTCAGTAGTTGTGTGTTTCTTGTTTTTGGTAGTTGGGGAAATAACAATTTTACTTCACTTTAACTTTCATAGTAACTTTGATGCTTTTTACAAGAATGTATAGATTGTGATAGTCATGTAATCAGACTCTGTAGACAGCTTAATTTAAGTTTAATGTTTCAAAAAATGTTTTTATCACAAATGGATTTTGAACTAAATTTTTCACATAAAAAGTTGAAAAAGGTTTGCCCTTAGGAATAACATTTGAGTTCATTTTTATTAAAAAAAAAAAAAGTGGCAACATTGCCTTCCTTAAGAGCATGCCATTTTGATTAGATACTTGACCCTCCAAGTGCCATGACACAGATGGAACGTAAACTGGAAGAAAATTAGACAGAGGCGTGTCTCCATCTTGTGTAGATTATGCATGTTTTCTTACAGAATGTCGTTCTAACTCCCAGGGGCAGTCTGCAGCAAAACGACAAGGAAAATTTAAAAAGGTACTGATTGTCAGTTATTAAAAAAGATGTCTTAAAGCCTTATTTGCATATTAAACCTTTTTTCTGTCACTATTATAAATCTTTTTTTTAATATCTCACATAGTTTCCTTTCTTTACATTCTGCAGTATCGTGCTTTTAGTTATTCCTACAATTTCGACATACTGCTTTTCTAAAGGTTTTGTTTTTCAACCATAAATCCCTGGAAGACCCATTTTCTCTTCATTCGTAGTAAGAAATACTGTTCATTTCTTGCTATAAACACATTGCCAAATAACAATATTTGAAATGGTGTGTATCTAAAATCCTGCAGAGAGATAAGTGTAATTGTTTTACCATGCAGGCCAAAGTGCTTCGTTATTTTTAGTCTAAAAGCATTTTTTAAGTGGATGGTTTGATTAATAAAATATTGCAGCTCTTTAAAGTGAACTTGACTCCCATCTATCCTAGTTCTGGAAGGGTAGAGACACAAAGAGAGTAATGGACATGCCAAAGACCGGAAGTTAAAGCTTACACTAAGAGCGCACGCGGATTCTAAGACCGTAACTACAGAGAGGTGGTCTGATCGACTTCCCTCTTAAAGGATAGCTTTAGCAATCCTTGATTGAGTAAGAGAACCAAATTTAACTCAAAAAAGAAAAGTTATGTTTTTAAGTATATTCTAGAGAAAGGGACACCTTTGATGAGCTCTCTTATGAAGACCTGCTGATATCAGCATTTTAGCGATTTCTTTCCTTCAAGCAGAAAACATCACAGTGGGAGAATCAGTAGATTTCTAATATGTAAATAAAAAATAACTTAACTTTTTAATTTATAGTAATACAGAACTGGGGTCACCATTTTGTAATAGCTAAAATTTCTTCATTAAATTATCTTCTGAAATGTCTACATTATTACCTAACAGTAAACATTTTGTTCAAACAAAAGGCACCCCTAGGAATCTTCTTCTCAGGTAAAGGAGTGAAGGCCACTACTACATATTTCTCCACAGGGGGTCTCAACCTGTTTGGGGTATTATAAATTAATTTGAAGTAGGAAATATTAGTTCATAAGACTCATAAAACTAATTTAATTGTATGTGTCGATGTGTGTATCTTTGGGTCATCGTGAACATAGTTTGAGAGCCCTCTTTAGAGAATGAGGAAAAGGTATCCTAGGAACCCATTAGAAGTAGAAGGCGCTTAACACAAAAGCCATAGTGGACTTTTCCTTCCTTTTGTAAATTTTGGTAAACCTTTTGGGAGTTTTTCCGGATTTTTGTTTGGATTGAGTTGTATGAGGTAAGAAAGTATCAAATACATAGGAAGTTTATTGCTTGACAGTGGGTAAAGCTTCATGTGAAGAACACGGCGAGTCACCTCTGCTCGTTCCCCACTGTCTATGGCACAAGTCCACCAGAAAGCTCTTATTTTCAGATTGGTCAGTATTAATAGTTTTATGGTCACATTACAGAAGAAATATATATAATTTTTGGTTAATTAAGGTGCCAGGTAACATGTTTGTACACAATTCTCAATGGACTTGATCTCAAGTTTGTGACTTGATTTGGAAAGGGACATCACTCTGAATTTTAAGTCCATGGTAATATGAAAGAATGTAGCTGCTTCTAATGGGTCATAAATAGCATTCATGTATGATATAAATCTTTGCGATAGTTTGTGTAAAGCTTTTAAATTTTTGCATATATTGTTATGAATAATTTAAGAGCTAAAGAAATTGTGATTTTTGAACCAATTTAAATGATGGTGTGTTATGTTACCCAGAGTAGTTACCAGTTTGATGGGTGGGTCTGACCTTCCAAAAAAAAAAAAAAATCATTCAGTTTTCACACTATTGAAATGCTTTGTGAATAGTCAGAATGATTTTTTAAAAACTTGTTATTAAATATGTACTATAGAGAACTGTTCATAGCATTTCTGCTGGGAAGATTGTTTTTGACTTTTTAAACAATAATCAACATTTCTTAAGATTTAAGGTACAAATTCATTTCTATTAAATTGACCCTATATTAAGCCCTGCAGAAAAGTAGGTTGTAAAAATACTTTTTGGCAAAAAGAACAAATGACTATGATAAAACAAATGAAAAACAGTGCCCTGTTTCTTTTGATTCTATATTAAAACTACCAGATTCACAGTCTTCCATAATAAAAATTTCCTGTCCTAAAATATTTTATAGGATTATACTAACATTTATAAGTACTAATTTGGCCGGGCACAGTGGCTCACATGTGTAATCCCAGCACTCTGGGAGTCTGAGGCAAGTGGGTTGCCTGAGCTCATGAGTTCGAGACCAGCCTGAGTCTGAGCGAGACCAGCCTGAGCCTGAGCGAGACCCCATCTCTTAAAAAAAAAAAAAAAAAAAAAAAAAAATCCAGGTGTTGGGGCAGGCACCTGTAGTCTCAGCTACTTGGGAGGCTGAGGTAGGAGGATTGCTTGAGCCCAAGAGTTTGAGGTTGCTTTGAGCTAAAGACACCACAGCATTCCGCTGAGGGTAACCAAGTGAGACTCTGTCTCATAAAACAAAAATGGATGTGTGTGTGCTAATTTGATATATTTAATATATAGAGTGCTGATTACAAAACCTAGATTTTTTTTTCCTAAGATCATTTCATCATAAATTTTCTTTGTCTCTGTGCTTTTAAGTGATAATTCAGTATTGCCAGGGTATGTGATTTCTTCCTACTTCTGACAGGTCTTTGTTAGAATTCATGGTTAATAATAAATTTTAATGGATTGTTCATTTTAAATTCAATTCTATTTTCTCTCATCTATACTAAAACAAAAATAGCAAATACCTCAGCAGAGAGTTTCAGAGGAGGAATTGCCTCCCAGGACATAGGCTTCCTGCCTGGAAGTGTCCCCTCTCTCCCTGATAAGGGGTAAGGAGGCATGAGGAGCTAAGGGGAACGCATGATGTTTAGTAAATGGGGACAGCTGCGCAGGTGGCACTCACATTCTACCACACTGGATGGTAAATATGTGACAAAATAAATATTGGAGGCCACTTAGACCTTTAATTCCTAGATATGTTGTCTGTGCTATACAGATGACACTGAAAATGTCTTTTTGTAAGAAATAATTGGTAGATTATCAACTTAGATTTTGCAGACACCTTCCCTTGGCTTTGCTCTGGGCGATGCCTACCTGGGAGAGTGAACCTTAAGGTAGAGAGGAGAGTGGGTGACAAGGTCCTAAAAGAGCTAGCCCCAACAGTAGGTGTTTGTCCACAGGCTCTGCCTCCCTGACCCCAGCAGGAGAGTGAGACTGAATAGCTGCAGGTGGATTTGTGTGGTGCTTTTCTGTGCTTTAACTGAGTCATATGGAGGTAGTCATTATTTGTGTTGGAATACCTTTAGAATAACAGCAGTACTTTTTCATATTTACCATTATATCTTTTTATACCCCAAATTGAGTTTAATTGTGAAAATTGTTAAAGTGGAAATATTTATGTATTTACCTAAAAATTCTGTTTTGGGAAAGGTGGCGGTTTGCAGTCCTATTTTTTACTCAACATATATAATGTTTTTCCTGAGATTACTGTGATTAGGGCAATGAAAGTTTTTTCGGTACATCATTTGTTCCAATTTTAGAAACTTTATTAATTAAAAGTAATGTATTTTTCTGGGCCAGGCACAGTGGCTCACGCCTGTAATCCCAGCATTTAGGGGGGCCAAGGCAGGTGGATTGCCCGAGCTCAGAAGTTTAAGATCAGCCTGAGCCAGAGCAGGACCTCGTCTCTAAAAATAGCCAGGCACCAGTAGTCCCAGCTACTTGGGAAGCTGAGGCAGGAGAATCACTTGAGCCCAAGAGTTTGAGGTTGCTGTGAGCTGTGACGCTATGCCATTCTACCAAGGATGACAAAGTGAGACACTTGTCTCAAAAAAAAAAAAAAAAGGAATATGTTTTCACTTAACAGCTTTAATATAAACCTGAAGATAGAATTTGAGAGACTCATTTAATAAAGAATTAAGGGCACCTGGGTATTGTGCCAAAAACAAATCTAGCAGGTGTAACAGTGTGATTGTTTTCCAAATAATTCTTTACTTTTGATAGGCAAAGACTTAACCAATAGAATAGATTTAATTACTCTTCATTTCTCTGTTCTCTTCAAAACAAAACTTCTCAGAAGAACTCTAGATGTGCCTACTTCCCATCCTGTCTCCATGTCTGTCTGAGTTGGCCTGCACCGTGCCCTGACACTGGTCTTAGTGACACTGGCTGTCCCTGCTGGGCTGTCTGGAGCACCGCTCCTGTTGTACACCATCTCTCAGCTGCGTGCTCAGTCGATTGCTTCCTCTTTGTACACAGTGGTTTTTCCTAAGGTTTCTGTGACCCCAGAATTTTTTTGCTTTCTACCTTTCTCACTCGCATAGTGTCTAGGTACTAGATGCTTTTTCCATTCGCCAGCCCAGTTGCAATACTGCCAGCAAACACATTAGTTCTACTTCATATGTATTCATTTTCTTCCATTTCTACATCCTGTTCCTTAGTCCAAGGCAGTATGGCGTTTTCTGGACTTTCTGACTTGGTTTCCTGCCTCTACTTTTACGCTTTAGGGTCCATTTTCCAAACAGTATTAGTAGTTACTAAAAACAAAGTAAAAATTTTAATCCATACAGGATCTAGAGTTAAACAGCAAAAACCTTTAATCATGTCACTGCCTTGCATAAAACTCTTCTGTAGACTTCTTAGTGCACTTGACATAAAGTCAGGTTTCACACCGTGATGTAGCTGCGGCCTGCTTTTGTAGCACGTGGAGCTGTGCTTGCTATATGCCATGCAAAGATTCTAGCACTTGCTCATCTTCTGCTGGACATGTGGGGTCATTTAGATCAGAACCACTTTGTGTACATGGGTTCCCTCCTCTTACCTTAACAGTGAAGGTGTTTTTATTCTGTTTTATTTTCTTCATGTCACGTGTCATGTTAGAAGTGATTTATCATTGTTTAATTTTCCCAATTATAATGTCTGTTTGTAAGGGCAGAAAAGGGCCTTGTCTCTTCTGTTCTTCACTTGTTATGGGTAGGGGAGAGTTGTTTGGGTTTTTTGTTTATTTGTTTATTGTTTGTGTAAGACAGTCTCATTCTGTAGCCTTGGATAGAGTGCTTGGCATCACAGCTCACAGCAACCTTAGTCTCATGTGCTCAAGTGATCTCTTCCCTCAGCCTCCTGGGTAGCTGGGACTACAGACGTGTGCCACTACACCTGGCTAATTTTTCTATTTTTAGGAGAGATGGGGTCTTGGCTTTCGCTCAGGCTGGTCTGGAACTCCTAAACTGAAGTGATCCTCCTGCCTCGGCCTGCCAAGTGCTAGGAGCGAGCCACTGCACCTGGCCAAGATAAAATTTTTGCTTTAGAGCCTGATTTGGCATCCCAGGGGCTCAGAAAGTCTTGTTGATTGGACAGAGGAGTAAATATCTCCTTAAATTTACTTAGACTAGACAGTCTTTTCTTTTTAATTTTAACTTCCTTCCCTTCTCAAATTTAAAATCTGAAAGGTCAGTGTACTTTTGTCAGTAATCTGAAGTAAAGCTGAGAATACCAAGTACATTCAAATGGAGAAATACATTCTTTTTTATTTTAAGGAGACATCAGAAGTATCAGCATTTTAAAGTTTGTTAGAAAATTGCTATGATTGCGGATTGGAATTTTTGATGTATTGTGACCCTTGCAATCTGAAACACAGTGTAGTGCGACTAAGTGCTCTCCTTGTTATGGGAGACTTAGCTGTCAAAGAGGATTTCAAGTGTATAAAATGAAGCATATTAACCTGAGTCTCTCCACACTCACAGGATGTCATCCCTGTTCATTACTACCTAATACCTCCACCAACGAAGACTAAGAATGGCAACAAAGATAAGGAAAAAGACCCAGAAAAAGAGAAAGATTTAAAAGAAGAGTTTACTGAAGCACTACGAGATCTTAAAATTCAGTGGATGACAAAGTAGGTTTTTAACTGTAATTTAATTCTTCAAATGTTTTGTTTCATTTTCCCAGCTACAGCAGTACAGACTGTCTTCAGGGGCGAACAGCAATGGTGGGGTTACAGCTGCTTTTCAATTTTCTTTGCATTTAATGTATTTTTTGTAATTACCTTTTGCGATAAGAAATTTTTATAATTTTTATTTTAGTAAATTACTCTAATTTGCTCTTGGAAGAGAATTATATTGGAAGATATAAAAAAACAAAAATCACTTTGGCCCACACTCCTAAGATAGTGATTGTCCCATTATTATTTTTCTTTCTTGTACATGTACCATTATAATAAAATTATATCCTAGGCCTTTAATTACTTTTTGATTATGATTTAATAGCCTTTAATGGTATAAAATACCATTTTTAATGACAACATCTATGGATGCAGTATAATATCTTTAAATATTTTATTTGATAATATGTACATAACTTCTTTATACGTGTTTTTGAAAATTTCATTGGTTGCATTTTTATAGTACAATTATTGAATTAAGCATCATTAATTTTTAAAAGTCATCTTGATATGTTCTGCCAAATTGCTTTCTTAGAGTAACTGTAATAATTAATGCCCCATTGAACAGTGTATGTTGTGCTCCTACTAAAGGCACAGAAAGCCCTCCTTGCTCACCTAATTACGTTGCTTTGTTATCATTGAAGGTGAGCTTGTTTAATGTCACTCTTCTTTGTTTAACTTCTTTCAGTTGAATATATTCCTTGCCCATTTTTCTATGAAGACATTAGGTTCTTACTGTCAATTTAAACTTTTAATATAAAAGATTTGGGATTTTTAATTTCAGCTTTTTACATAGTAGAAAGTAATTCTATGTAGTCAAATCTATTCCTTTTTTCAATTTGTTCTGCAGTACTTCTTTTGCCACTGATTTTTAGTGGGAGTCCTCTTTAGCTGACTATGTATGCAAGTTATATGGCAGGGGTCCTCAAACTGTTTAAACAGGGGGCCAGTTCACTGTCCCTCAGACTGTTGGAGGGCCGGACTATAGTTTAAAAAAAAACTGTGAACAAATTTCTATGCACACTGCACACATCTTGTTTTGAAGTAAAAAAAAACAAAATGGGAACAAATACAATCACACCACCTGATGTGGCCCGTAGGCCGTAGTTTGAGGACCCCTGTATATGGTTTTAGAGGGAACAGAAGTCATAATGTGAGAATAATTTTCAAAGATTGAACCATTATATCAGTTCACATTCAAATATACCTTTCTCTGTAAAACCAGGTTAAATTTCTATCATAAGTCAGTCTGTAGGGCTATCTCTAGCTGCTCGTAGGATGTTGTAAACATCACAAAAGTGAAAACAACTTATAAAATGAGAGAAAATATTTGCAAATCATACATCTCTAAGAAACTTACATCCAGAATATATGAAGAACTTTTACAAGTTAATGATACAAAGGCCTAATTTTTAAAATGAGCAAAGAATTCAAATAGACATCTCTACAAAGATAAAACACCAATAAGCTCCATGAGAAGATACTCAGCATCCTTAGTCTTCAGGAACATGCACATCAAAACCACAATGAGATACCATTTCAAATTCACTGGGATGGCTAGAATCAAAAAGTCGGTTATGTTTTGGCAAGTGTATGAAGAATGCAAAATCCTCAGACATTGCTGGTGGGAATGCAAAATTATGAAGCCTTTTAGAAAACAATCTTGCTGTTCTTCAAATAATTGAACATAGTTTCCATGAGTACCAACAATTCTACTCACCTGCATATAATACCCCCCCCAAATAAAAACTTATTTTCACAAAACACTAATACATGAAAGTTTATACCATCATTATTCTTAACAGCCAAAAGATGGAAACAACCAAAATGTCCATCAGGTGATGAATGGCTATACAAAATGTGGTATAGCCATAGAAGTAAATATTATTCTGTGATGGGTGCTGCAACATGAATGAACCTTGAAATCAGGGTATGCTTAGTAGAAATAGCCAGTCTCCAAAGACCACATACTGTAAGATTCCATTCATACGTAGTGTTAAATACATTCATATCACAGTAGGGAAATCTGTAGAAACAGAAAATAGGTCAGTGAGTAGATGAGTGCTTGCTTGGGGCCCTGGAGGCTGGAGGGAAGTTGATGGCTAAAGGGTATAGGGGTTTCTTTTTGTGTTAATGAAAATGTTGTAAATGTTGACTTTGATGATGATTGTATATATCCATTAATATACTAAAAACCATTGAAATATACATCCTTTAAAATAAATTACATGTGAAATATATCTTTTTAAAACTTGAAATTGCAAATCTTACAAAACATGCAAGCTTTAATGAAATTAATGCAAATTACGTTGGAGAACAAGATAAATTACTCACAAAGCCATAATAAATGTAGTTAGATTATTCAGAAAACTGAAAAGGTTCTTGACCCAATAGGTATTACAGAAGAAAACAGCAAAGAATTTAGAGGTTCTTCATAGAATTTATGAAGCCTTAAAATATTTTTTTGGAAAAATTCCTCTGTGTAATCTGTAGTGATTTTAAATATAAGGTGAAAATGTTGGTTTTGCTTTAATATAATTGTTGGCAGGGGCAAACAGGAAAAAAACTTGATTTAGTTTTTGTACTAAGAATTAGTGTTGATTTTGTTGTTTATACGTTAAATTTATTTTTGTAAAAAGTTTCACTATCAAAATCCCAGTTTATGTTATTACTACGCAATTTTGATAATATTGTAAGTAAATTTTATGTCAGTTTAGAATTTTCAGAAAAGTTTAAACTTCTTGTAGCTCTTAGTTACTTATAAATCTTTTTTTTTTTTTAATGTTCTGTATAGGTAATTGAAATTTTATTTCAGGTTAAAATTTGAGGGTACAAAGAATAGGTTACAATGTTTACATTTGTTAGGTAGAGTCTCTCTTTTAAATTGTGTCCTGGCCCCAAGAGGTGTTTAGTCTTTCAAGGTATTTGTGAGTATCGTCCTCCTTTTTACATATCTAATAATACAAGTATGTAAGAAAGCTATTAATGCATATTTTTATCTGAATTTCATATTGAACTCTTAATTGAAGTTGCAGTTTGATTTTGTTTTCAAGGTAAGCATTTATACTATCTGCCAATAATGATAATACTTGTCAAAATAATAATCCTTGTTAACTACTATACTTACATTTCAAATTGATGCCTTATTTTATTGACTCAAAACTTCCAAACAGTGTTAGATAATGGGGAAGACATGTATTTTTAAAGAAAAAAGTGAATGTTTCTCTCTTTCTTACATATGTAGGCTGGATTCTAGTGATATTTATAATGAATTGAAAGAAACATATCCTAATTACCTTCCCCTGTACGTGGCACGACTTCATCAGTTGGATGCTGAAAAGGTTGGAGCATAGTCATTCTTAATAGTATTTTGTTTGTAATGTCAGATAAGGATTATGTTTTGATTAAAAGTGCATTATTATCTTTGTCTTCCCTGTTCATGCTGATTAGAAACATGTTTCCTTAAACTTTATGTTGTATTAGACTGTCTTTATTAAGGTACGTACAGGACTTCGCCCACTACTGTGAGTTTAGTTTAGGATTCTTGTGCGTGTTTGGTCAGTGAGAATAGTAATAGAACACCCTCAAGATTGCTTTTGTAACCTTGACCTTCAGGGCAAGGAACAAAAGGCGGTGATCTTGGCCAGTTGGAAATCTGAACACCTTCCCTGAAAGATTCCTCCTCCTGCATTGACTTTGTTAATGATTCTCACTTGGGAGAATTGGCTGTAGTTTCAGACTGAACTAACCAGCTTTCATTAGTAATGGTGGCAGGAGAAAGGTGCTAGCCATAATCAGCTAAAAATCATCAAGGGTTTAATGTGAAGTAGGAGGTATTTAACGGACACTTCTTGAAAGACTTTAACAAGAAAGAAACAATTTCTGAGAACACTCTGGAATCACATGTGTAGACTCTATTGATTATGATCTTGTTTTCTCTCATCTTTGTGTTTTCAGTGATGGATTAGAGAGAATTTGTTTCATCAGCTAGACTTTTTCTTTGTTTTCATGTAGTGTGGGTCCAGAATAATAACATATCCAGTCACATTTCTAGAATCTTAAGATAACTCAGAAAGGGAGTTGCCTTTGGTTTAAAAAAAAAAAAACCTTCACATTTATGTGGACTTTATATTTTGCTTTTTGTCACCATTGAGCTCAAGCAGGTAATATAAATTAGGTATTTTCACATCTGAGCTTTCAAGCTTTCTAGAGACACTGGCAATTACAAGTCACATCAGGTGACGACCCAGAGCCCCTGGGCTACAGGGATAGTTGTGTGATCCTCTCATGCTGTAGCCGGAATGCCACAGAAGTGAAAATGCTTGCGTGTGCTGATTGATATACTGATTTTTTTTTTATTCTTTTTCTTCTTCCCCAGGAACGAATGAAAAGACTTAATGAAATTGTTGAAGCTGCAAATGCTGTTATTTCTCATATAGATCAGACGGCCCTGGCAGTGTATATTGCAATGAAGACTGATCCCAGGCCTGATGCCGCTACTATAAAAAAGTACCTAACCAGTAAATAATCTTCCTTGCATCTCATTTCTTAGTTAACTTGTTTAAAAAGTTAGGGACTAATGTTATCTGATGAGCGTTATGTCTTTATAATTGAGATTAGCAATATTTACATAGTCCCTCCTTAGAAATTTTGTAATAATTTTCTCTAATCTTTTAAAACTAAGCCGAAGAAAATTAGATTTCTTTTCTCTACCATTTGTTGTTGAGGTAGAGAGACTTGAATAGCTGTGCCATATAAAGAGAAGGCAAAAGCATAGCACCTGTAAAATTAATATTTAAACTATTTATTGCCGAAAAGCATGAAAAACCTAAATTTTTGTTTGTAACGCTTAGTGGAATAAGTGATAAGAAATGGGCTAAAACTATTACCTGGGAACTTTAGTTTTATGGAAATGGCTTTTACAGTATGAATTGGGGAGAATTTATAGTTTAGTTGATGCTGTACAAGGTCCGGCAGTTGAATTCAGAGAAAAAGTGCTGCACGCTTAATATTATCACTGTGGTCCCCTTCAGAGTCCTCCCCTTGGGATGCTGTGCCCTGACACCAGCACCTAGTCCACCCTTGAAAGCACTTTGTCTAGGATGAGTTTGTGAACTGAATTGTCAGACCTCATACAACAGCAGCTCTGGTGGCCATTTCAGAAAAAGAGCTCCAAAATTGCTTTGAAGGGTGGAGTAGGCGTGGGCATTGGTGTGTAGCTTCCTACAGGGAGTACTTCAAAGGTGACTGTAACAGTGTTCAGCAATGAGGTATGTAGCACATTTTCTAGGGGCAGTTTGCGAACTTAACTATCTGACCTTGTATGTACATAGAGAAGCTTATGAATGAGTAGGGTTGATGAATGATTGGGGTGATTGCTTCCATGTAACAGTGTGTTTTCTGTACGTTGGTTTGGTGGTTCAACAACTCTTTGAAACATGCTACCATTTGAACTAATAAACTAAAACTGCTCACGCCACTTGAAAATACTGTAATTTTACTTAAAAATTTTTTAGCAGTTCTAGTCAGTACTTTTTTTCTACATAAAATATTTGGACTCTAAACTGCTACAACTCTTGCTATTGTATTGTTTATATTGATGTTATAGGACCTTACGACTCTTATAAGCAGAAATTTGGAAGTAGAATAAAATTTATTTGTAAGTGGTTATTTGACATTGTAGTACCTTTTCAGGTTTTCTGAAAGAATCATCTTAAAACATTGTCATTTTGTTGTTGTTAATGATAAAATAACGGTGTAGCCACCATTTATTAGGTGCCAGGTACATGTGTGAGGAACTATTTGACTCAACTTAAATACATTGCCTTCCAAACCACGTGTGAAATAGAGACGTTAGATGACCAGGCTAGGAAGTTCTAGTGTTAGGAAGTAGGAAAGCCAGTCATCAAACCAGTGTCTGTGTCTGAAGCTTGTGCCCTTCCATTTCTCTTTATATTCCTATTCTCTTCTTAAGAAGATGAATGTAACTCAAAAATTCTCATAGGAAAAATAGGAGCATCACCTTCCTGCCTCCCCATCCTTGTTGCTTTCAAGGGTAGAAAACCAGTGGGCTTCTTTGAATGCAGGCCTTTTGACTGAATCCAAATTTCACAGAACAAATTCTATAAAATTTGTTTTATAAAATTTGGATTCAGCTGAGGGGCTATCCTTGGGGATTTGGGGGCTACAGGTGGCTTTGAGGCCACAGGCTCTCCACCCCTCCCTTTTACAGTCTTAAAAGTGGTAACTTTTTCTTTCTCATCTAGTATTATGTTTTAGTTGAATTGAAACTGCACTTATTTAGGCATTAAAGTATCTGATTCAAATTAAATTGCTTCTTAAAGTATACCTTTCATCACTTTTGTGGGTACTTGATTAGATTTAATCCAAAAGATGTTTATTGAGCAACTGTCATATGTAAGAAATCACTGAGAGGGACTTGCCTGTGGTTCAGTGAGCAGGGCGCCGTCCCCATATACCGAGGGTGGTGGGTTCAAACCCAGCCCCGGCCAAAACTGTAACAGTAAAATAGCCGGGCATTGTGGCAGGCGCCTGTAAGTCCCAGCTACTTGGGAGGCTGAGACAAGAGAATCACCTAGGGCGGTGCCTGTGGCTCAGTCCGTGGGGCGCCGGCCCCATATACCGAGGGCGGCGGGTTCAAGCCCGGCCCCGGCCAAACTGCAGCCAAAAAATGGCCGGGCGTTGTGGCGGGCGCCTGTGGTCCCAGCTGCTCGGGAGGCTGAGGCAAGAGAATCGCTTAAGCCCAGGAGCTGGAGGTTGCTGTGAGCTGTGTGATGCCACGGCCCTCTACTATGGGCGATAAAGTGAAACTCTGTCTCTACAAAAAAAAAAAAAGAAAGAAATGAACAAGACCCTCCCTAATCTTAGAAAATTACAATCTAAAACAGAAAGTGAGACTGCCAGATAAGAAGTGATTATGAGATAGGAAATAGAGTAAATATTTTAAAATTTAAACACGTATGGGATATAAAGCCTTATGGATTAACAAGGTTTTCAACCTAAGCCAGCCAGAGCTAAGTTATAAGAAGACAGGACAGGAGTATTCTAGGTATATGGAATTCAGATTATTGAATCAGAGGTAATTTAATTGAACTCTGGTGACTACAAAACACCTATGTCACCTCCAGGTAGCCTTCCAAATTCTGCATTCTTCCAGTCCTTCTCTTGGCAGCCAGGACCCTTCAGTATTAGCATGGATAAGGAAACCTGCATGTCCATCCATTTCTGTTTCGAGGCCCCCTTTCTCGTCACAAAATAGGGAGGATGGTTGTGCTGACTCTTAGGGTTGTTGTAAAGCATAAGGGAATTTAATTACTGCTAGGGAGACATGCAGGATGGTGCCTGGCATCTGAGAAGCTCTGTCCATGTCCCACAGCCTTTCAGTCCCAATAGGCTATTTGGTAAATCCTCTGTTTTTCAGTCCAAAGTAATCAGGCAATCCCCAGACAAATTTCTACAAAACAGGCATGAAAGTTAGTTCTTTAGAGCTTTGACACTTTGCTGACACATGCTCAGACATAGTTTCTTTTAGGCATAGTTTCTTCTGCATTGCAAATGCTTTGAGGTCGGTAGCTGCCCTCTCAGGTGCACTCTGCAAATGTGAAAGAATTAGGCAGCTCTTGTAGCCACTTTGCCTCCCCAAAGATCAAATGAGCTTTGAACCCATGAGAATGCCCCAGTCTTGGGAAACGTTTCAGCAGCAGCATTTTCCATGACACTTATTCATGTTCCCTTCCATGTAGCCTCTTAAATTAGCAGGGCTCAGGTTTGCAGAATGAGTGGCTGAGCCCTGGAGCCCTCAAATTGTTGGTTGGGTAATGGTCTTTCCTGCCGATCTTGTTGAGTACGTAGTCTTAGCGAGTTCACAGGTTTTGCATTTCACTCTGGGTTCTTCAGAATAACTCTCACAAGTCATCTCACATCTGAGTGTCTCATTGTCATTTTCTCATCACTTTTATATATATTTTTTACTGTGTTAAGACATTTATATTCTACATTTACTAAGTTTCACATGTACCCTTGTAAGATGCACCGCAGGTGTAATCCCACCAATCACCCTCCCTTTACCCATCCTCCCCCCTCCCTCCCCTCTCTCTCCTCCCTTCACCCTTTCCCCCTATTCTTAGGTTATAACTGGGTTAGCTGGTCCTCACTGTCTTCACACAGTATCCAAGTTGAACAGAATGTTTCAAATAAGCATTCCAGAGACTAACAGTTTTTCTTGGAGTGTAGCTTGTTATTATATTTCATTCAGTAGTGAAATGATTTGTGAAGTGTCTGTTCTATGCCAGGCATTTTCCTGGGCACTTGGAATGCATTGATAGAAAACAAAAATGCCTGCCCCAAAACAAGACAGTTACCATAATGGGTAAGAGTAGAGATTCCAAAATCAGACTGCTAAGCGTAGAAGCCTAAATCTGCCACTTCCTACCTGGAGGACCTTGAACAAATTGCCTCTCATCCTTATGGGCCTCATTTTCCTCCTTTGCAAAATGGCAATGATTAATAATATCTTACTCGTAGAATTATTTTGCCTGTGAATGAATTAATATGTGAAAACACTAAGACAGTTAGTTGCTGGCTCGTTCAAAGCAAGTATTATATTTGTTTTCTCCAGTCATGAACGTGAAAGTTCCTGGCTCGAATAACCTCTGTACATATACATGGACTAATAAGTAATGTAATAATTGCTATTTATAAGAAGTCTAAAGAATGATAAGATACTAGCCTGGGTAAGAGTTATATTAGGTAGCAGAATTTAGAATAGTGATTATAGTCTTTCAAGTCTATTGTTTATGACATTCTGTGTCAACTAGGTATAGCTGCCCTAACTCATTTATCATGTGTGTATTATAGTGGCTCATTTGATACTTGTTAATAATAAGGCATTTTATTTGCACATACAAATGTGTGTGTACATGGACATACAGTATTTCTGCATTGTAAATTTCAGGCCAAAGAATGCATGAATTTAACTTCAGATACAACTCTTCTGTTAAAGACATTTTACGTAATTTTTTGATTTGCTATGCAGTGATATGGACAAACAAAAATCCACGCTGGTAGATGCCCTTTGTAGGAAAGGATGTGCCCTCGCAGACCATCTTCTTCACACACAGGCTCCAGATGGGGCTATTTCTAGTGATATGGAAGGAAAAGAAGAAGAGGGAGAAAGTACTTTGGATTGTCTGGCAGAAACATTTTGGGAAACCACAAAATGGACTGATCTTTTTGACAATAAGGTAACCTTTCTGCTGCTTGTTTTACCCCGGGTCTTGGGGTCACCTGGCACTTCTTCCGTGCCTCCTGGTAGTCAGAGAGGAGAAGCCATTCTGTACTGCAACTGTCTTCCCTGTTTCAAAAACTCTTAACCATTATTTTGCCTGTCTGTAAAGTGGCTGTTTTACCACAATATTGACCATATATGTTGAGAATATATGTAGTAGTGTGTAAAGCTAAAACAGTCTTATAAGAATTGTCTTGAGGCCTCCCCACGTTGTACTCATGTGCTGATCTGTTGGTGTGTGCAGTGAGCAGGAGGAGGGAGGGAGTACACTGGTTAATTTAGCTGTTCTTTGTTTTCCTCAAAACTCTTTAACCCCCAAATAACTTGTCATCTTGATTTATAGGTAATGAGTTTTAAAACCCAGTTTGGAAAAAGTAATATTGATGAACCTTTTTGGATTTTGGTTATAAAAACATGTTAAGTCCCTTTCAGCTCTCCATTTTAATTCCTAACAGTAGAGGTTATGGAACTACAAGTTTTTACCAATCTTTCTTTCCTGTGGAGATAAAGGGAATAAAGTAAGTGAACTCAGTGGGATTCTTCTCCCCCAGCACAGATCAACATTTTGTTTGGTAGACAGATGCTTGTTCTCAGGATTAACTATGATAATTCGCAGTGAAGATCGAGGAAGTACGGAGATACCCTTCCTGCGTGCTGCAGAGCTTCCCCCCACCCCAGCCTCACCCCCTGTGCAGTGGTACATTTATGGCAGGTGCTCAGTCATAGTCGGGAAACTGAAGGAGGCGGGATTGCACCAGAGGTTAAGAATTTGGACCTAAAATTAGACCCCTTGTGTTTGCCTCTACGACTCTTATCTGTGACCTTAGGCAGATTACTAAATTTTGTTTCCTTTTTGTTGTTGTTGTTGAGACAGAGTCCCACCCCGTGCCCTGAGCAGAGTGCAGTGGTGTCTTAGCTCACTGCAACCTTAGGCTCAGGCTGTGGGCATTCTGCTGCCTCAGACTCCAGAAGCTGCTGGTATTACAGGTGCTTGCCATGGCACCCAGCTGGGTTTTTCATTCTTATAATGAGCCACGGTCTCATTCTCACTCAGACAAGTCTCAAACCCCTAAGCTTAAGCAATTCTCCTGTCTCAGCCTCCCACAGTGCTGAGATACAGGTGTGAGCCACCTACCTACCATATAGTCTGTTATGAGTATTAAGTACTTGGAAGGTCCCCACCAATATTTGCTGTTATTGTTAACAGTTTTCGAGGGCCTGCTATGTGCCAGACACAACTGGCTGATGGAAACATAAAAATGAATAACACCCTTGTGCCTGTCTTAGAGAAATATAACAGAGATAGATAAACAATTAATGACCATCATGATAAAATTGTTACTGTTAATTCTGCTTTTGTAGGAGCACTACTGCATGAGGGCTTTGCATTATATTACCTAGGTGCTACATTTATGGAACAGCTGCTGAACACTTTGCTTGGCTTTGGAATATAAATCAGTGTAACAGGATTCCTCTCTTGGACTACATTCTCCACATTCTAAAGCAGAGATCAAAAATACAAATAAATGATTACAACTATATTTGATCAGTACAAAACTTGTACAAAAGGAACATGTTTATATAATCCAATGCATTTTTTGTTTTTCACTTTTTCTTCATTTGCAATTTTGGTAATTTATAATGACTACATTTTTGTATTTCTATCCTCATTTGCATTTTTGTAATTAACTTGTTAGCTCTGGTTTCTTTTGCATGAAAAGGTTGTTTTAGAATGGATTTTAACAGCTAGTGATTTCTAATAGTATTAAGTTTTTTCCCAAAAATAAACGATCTGTTTTGTGAAATATCTGGCTCCTTTGAAGATACCAATTGTTTTTTTAAAAAAATTTTAAAGGCTGGGCACAGTGGCTCCTGCCTCTCTTTGCGAGGCCAGGAAGGGAACGTCACTTGAGCTCAGGAGTTCTAGACCAGCCTGAGCAAGAGTGAGACCCTGTCTCTTCTAAAAATAGAAAAATTAGCTAGGTGGCATGGCAGGTACCATAAATCCAGCTAGCTACTCTGAAGGCTGAGGTGGAAGGCTCACTTAACCCCAGGAGTTTGAGATTATAGCAGTGAGCTGTGATGATGCCATGGCTCTCAAGGTGACAGAGCAAGACTTTAAAAAAAAAAGTTTTTAAAAATTTATGCAATACAACACAACACGTTCATTTTAGGGCTATACCTTAATGTTTTTATTAAAGCTGTATGCCTTAAAATGCAAATATAAGTAAGCTTTTTCTTCTTATAGGTTTTGACATTTGCATATAAGCATGCGTTAGTGAACAAAATGTATGGGAGAGGCCTTAAATTTGCAACTAAACTTGTGGAAGAAAAACCAACAAAAGAAAACTGGAAAAATTGTATTCAAGTAAGTGATTTTTAAAACGTCACTGTTAAAAGTATTACTTCACTTCAGGTTTATGCCTGAAGTGTACACCAAGGTACACACCCCCCAAGGATTTTTGTGGGGCCGAATTTGGCTAAGGGGCTGCTCTAGGTATGCTTTGGATATAAAATGGACTAGTAGGTTCTTCTGAACATCTTTGATAGAGTAAGCTCTAATTATCTGTACTCTTAGAACTTTGGTCTTTAACCAGTCCAAATCGTAAACATTTTAAATTAGCTCCTTCAGACCTTCGGCTAGATTGTTGGAGCCAGTTGTTGATGTGTCGGGTGGTTCTCATCACATAGAGTACAATCTGTGAAGCTGATGATCTCCCCCCGACATTCACATCAGAGGGTGTTGTAGAACTTGTCCCCCCTCCACTCTGCTCCCTTCCCACCTCAGTCTCTTCTCTGTACAAAACCTGGAAAAGAGAGTCGGTGAATCTCCAACATTTGGAACAAGGTCCAGACTCCTCCCCGTGGTCTAGAAGGCCGCTGCCTACCTCTCCATCCCTATCTCCTCCACACTGGTCCTTGTAAACCCTGCCGCTGCCGTAGCAGCCTCTCTGTGCTTGGCTAAAGCAGCTACACCTTTCCCAGTGAAGGATTTTTAACACTACTACAGCTGTCTGGAAAGCTCTTCCCCTAGCTATCAGAGAATTTTTCTAGTCATTCAAATTACAGCTTAAAGGTCACTTCCTCAGAGATCCTTTCCTGACTAACTCCCTGGTTCCTTTGTATTCTATCAGGTATTACTCTTTGCTATACAGGGTGGACATAAAGTTCATGTGCAGTTTAAATAGTTACAACTACTTAAATTGCACACAAACTTTATGGCCACCCTGTGCACCTGACAAATATCTTAATTATTATTTATCCATTTATTAATTTACTTATTTATTTTTCCTGAAAGGAGGAGGGGGGGTTTGTTCAGTGCTGTTTTCCTGATCCTTAGAACAATATTGGACTTAATAGTTGTCACTCAGGAAAAAAAATGAAAGGAGGTTAGGTTGATAGGAAGGAATAGAACAAGTAGGTTAAGTTGGAAGGAAGAAAGGAAGACATATTAGTAGGAAAGAAAGAAAGTTAGTAGAGATAATAATCAGGAGGAAAGTTGGTTGATTAGTCATAAGAAAAGTTGATGGGTAAAAAGGATGATCAGAGGGTGGGTTGATGGTTGGTTGATGGAAGGAAGGTTCTGTTCAGTGGTGTCCAACCAGCAGCCTGCATGCTGATTTTGTGAGGACCCTTTTTGGTCATCTGTGGTGTCAGATGTCACATGGACCCTTTTTTTGCTAATCAGCTTCCATTAGTGTCTGTGTTTGTGTATTTAGTGTGTGGCTCGGGATAGCTCTTACTCTTGCAATGTGTGGCAAAAAAATGAAAGGTCAGATACCCCTGTTCTGTTCTGTATACTATTACTTTATTATTACTAAATATTTAATACAGTATTTACCATCAATATTGAGCTTAAAATCTTCCTTCCTTTAGTAACATGTTATTGTGTTTTGTTGTAGCTGATGAAGTTACTTGGATGGACTCATTGTGCGTCTTTTACTGAAAACTGGCTCCCCATCATGTATCCTCCTGATTATTGCGTATTCTAAAATAGAAACCAAGACTTTAAATTTTAAAAAAGAAAGTTTTATAGTGAATGGATATAAAAACAAATTTGTGGCATTTTTAGTCTAATGCATGTTTTCATCCACTATCTCATACTGATTATTAAAATGAAGTGTATTTATCAGAGAATTCACTGGCGTGTGGCTTAATACATGTAAATCTAGACCTCTGACATCCTGGCGTTTTCTTATCGCCTCGCATGCTGGCCCAGGGGTGCACCCTGCCTGCCAGCACCTAGGACTTTGAGTAGGGTTGCAGCTTATTACATGCATGATAGGTTTGAATAGTAACTTCCAACTGCAAACCTGTAAAATTCTATTTTTATTTTATAAATGAACAGGGTTTTAACATGCTCAATGTTAATTTTTTGTCAATTGTATGAAGGCCTTAAAAAAGCTACATTAAGTGTAGCTAAAATTATTTATTGGACTAAAAATTAAAAGAACTTCATTTCCAGATTTTTTTCTTTTTCTTTTTTTTTTTTACGAACGTTTACATTTAATTAAGGGGGGAAACTGCACAAATGCTTGGCAATTGCTGGAGCGTAACTGCTTCAGTAAATGTTCATTTTGGGGTTATTACAGGCAGTCATTTGAACATCCCCTTGAAGTTCAGAGCATCCGAATGAACTAATAATACATGTATAAGTGCCAGACAGCTAAATCTTTATCAGGTATTGTAAAGATACACATACGGTATGTTTATTAAAGTTGAAATAATGTAAACACGTGAATAAATGTGCAAAACCCAAGATCACAGTACACCATATGCACTCTATACCTTAATGTTTTTTATAAATAATAAAAGTGAATATTGAAGCTTCTTAAAGTTGGTCTTAATTTTTCATGAAGAAAATTAGGGGCTATAGCAATGTATTAAATCAGTAGATAAAAAGGTAATTTATAATTTTTCTTAAAGGCTTCCAATCATTTGAATGTATTTCCAGTTTTTACCCTGTGATTAACTTTGTGTATGTTCCACTTATTTATCATTTTGGCTACAGCTTTCATCATTTCTCCATGAAATAAACACACACACAGACAGTATGAAAGTCTTTAGTCTTTTATCTAATAGATTGTGAATTTTATGTTTTTTTAATCTTGTTCTCTTAAAATTTACCACTGCAAAAGACTTAGTCTGTACATTCGTAAGTATTTTATCTCATGAAAGTGTAAGAACCTTATGAGAAAATATGATACATGTACGCATGTAAACTGCACACAATTCCTGGGGTCCCTCGAGTCTGAAGACCTCGTGTGTGTTCTCATGCAGAATTGATTATTGATTACAGAACTGTTTACAACCCAGGTTTTGCCATTTCGAGTAAGTACTATCTAGAGTAGGAATCAATAAACTATGGCCCCCAAGCCATACCATACTGCTTGTAAATTTTTATTGGAACACAGCCATATCCATATTCATTTACAACTCCTATGACTGGAAGCCTTATACAAAGCTGCTGTGTCAGCCACCACTTTTGGTCTGGATTGTACTGGGCTTCCATGGTAACAGCTCGGCCAAGGTAAGCTAGGTGTATCAGTAAAATAATTTGTTTTTCTCCGCGATTAAAAATAATTCTATCAGTAAGATGGTGCTTTAAAAATTGAGTTTTCCTATTTCTGCTCGTAGGGGCCAGTGTTTGCACTCACCCACTGAAGACAACTGTGAAAGAGCTAGATAAATACTTTTTTAAAGAAACAGGTACCAAGTATGTGCTCAATATTAGTTCTATGATTCTTTCCGATAGTAAAAGGGGTTTTGCCATCTCATCTCATGGGATTTCTGACTCCTTCCTTTACTAACCTGCTTCCTAGAGTAACTTTTCTTCCCCAGAAGAGCCCCCAGTCTGATCCTCTTCCTCGGCACCACAAATCTCAAACCCCTTCTCCACTCCAGCTCTGATGACACATGCAGAGGCTGGAGCCCTAATCTGGGTCTCGGCTGTCTATCTGGCTCAGGCCCTGACAGGCCAAATCACTTGACCCTCATGGAGCCCATCTAGAAAATTAGGGTGTTGTACATCTGTTACAACTCAAAAATTGTTGAACAAAGGCTTGTCCTTTGCAGTGTTTCCCAACCCCCTGAGAATATGTGTCTTTGTGTTTCCCTGCAGGATCTCAGAAAAGCCTGGTAGGGAGATGGATAAGGGATCCTTTTCATCCTCCTACCAAAACAGGGTAGGGAGGCTCTTGAATGGAAGGAACTGTTTTTGGTTTTTTTTTTTTTTTTTTTTTTGGAGGAATATGAAAGAGACTGAACGTTTGAGTCTGAGCACAGTAAACTAAGAAAACTGCATTAGGAGTAATGAGTAATAAATTGAAAAAAGGAAACAGACTACATCCGTAGACACTAGAAAAGGAAGCCATCATTGCTGCTCTAACGTGACTTCTTAGGCCTCTGCCCAGCAGAATTCTTTCCTCCCTGGGAGCGCCAGGGTCAGGACAGGACTGGGAGCAGTGTCCACCAGCCCTTCACTGTACTTGGCTCTGCGAAGGTACTGTTTAGTTTCTCTTGTGTGTTTTCTTAGAGTGCTTTTAAAGCAGCAGAAGGTACTATGTAGTTTGATTTAAAACCATGCTGTTGTGAGAGAATTTGAAACCAACAAGGGTACAGCTTATTTGAGTCATGTCCTCTTGAGGGTCAAGTCTGTAACTACATGTGTCACGGTTTTTACTGTTCTCCCAGAGCTGCCTGCATTCCCAGCCGCATGAACCAAATTCACTCTAGGATCTGACGATGCCAGATCTTACCCAAAATGCAAAGAGAAGACAAAGCAACTGAACACCTTCTATAATTCCCTGTCGTTTTATGTGTGATTTTAAAGTATTGACATATCCCTTGATAATTCTGTGAAAAAACCACCTTAAAACCCAGCTTCTAACGAGAATTTATTTTCACTCAGGAGTGTAACTTGTTTGGAATTTGGCAGATCCAACCTAGGCTCGACCTAGGTGGTTCCAAGCCTGCGTCATTAAAACACTCATTTTGGGGAAGAACAAGAGGGTCAAATAAGAAAGTAAAGGACACCTTGGTGCTGCCGTCCACATGAGGCAGTAGGTTGAGACGCTGCAAAAAGCAGGGTGGGAGAAGAATCAGAGTAAGAGACTTCAGAGGCATAGTAACCAAATCTGTGCACCTTATTTGGGTGTTAATTGAAACTCAAAAAATAAATGTCATAACATTTATGAGACAATTGGAAATTCAAACACTGGCTATATTAATCTATTAAGTTACTAAAAGTAGTTAATATAAAATTGTACTTTGGGTGTGATAATATTATGGTTACGTATATATAAGCTGAATTTATATGAGAAAGGACTTGTCTGGTTTACTTCAAATTAATACAGGTTTAGATGGAACAAAATTTTCCTTGAGTTGAAAAGTCATGAGAGGATGTGGGTTCACAGTACTCATCTGCTGATTTAGCAGATTATTGAGCTGTAGTTGCCATGCAAAAAGTGCATATATTGGAAGTGTACAGTTTATCTACTCAGATATTTAAATTTTTCAGTAATGAAACATTTGAAGAGAAAGATTCTTATGACTGTAATCAGTACAGCTTTTCTAAAAAAGGACAGAATTCTTTGCATTCACAAAATAAGTGTATGATCATATTCTTTTGCCCTGGGACTGTGAAAAAACTCGTTTGTAAGTCCCAGAAGAGGAGGCAAGGTCCCATTGCTATAAATTTTCTTAGAAAATTTCTGTAGACTGTGTACTTTAAAGATAGAGGATTTGAAAGAGAATTTGCGTAACATTTGGGACGAACAATGGAGATTTTTAAACGTTGTTGAGGTATAACTTACGATAAAATTAAAGCGTTCCGCGTGTGCCGTCTAGTGACTGCAGTGGCGCTATCAACCCAGTCCAGTTTTAGAACATTTCCATTCCTCCAGAAGAGCTCCCTCCTGCCCATTCGTAATCTGCATTCCCACCCCTCATCACACACAACCAGTGACCTATCTGCTTTCTAACTCCAAAGTTTTGGCTTTTCTAGAAATTTTGTGTAAATGGCATCATCCAACACATGATATTTATGTCTTTCACTAAGTGTAATGTTCTTCAGTTTCGCTCATTATGTAGTTGAGTCTATCCATTCATTCTTATTCACTGCGGAGTAATATCCCTTGTGTGATCTACCATATTTTATCCATTTACCAGTTGATGAAATATTTGGATTGCTTATATTTGAGGCTGTTTATAAATAATTCTGCTGTGAACACTTGTTTATCCATCTTTAAAGGAAACATATATTTTAAACTATTCTTGGGTAGATCCCAGGACTGAAATTGCTGAGTCATGTGACAGCAATTGTACGAAACCAGCACACTACTTTTCCAAGTGACTGTACATCGTACATCCCCACTAGGAGTGCCGGGGAGGGGCAGGTTTTGCCCATCCTCATCAACACTTGATACTTTCACCTTTTTAGCTTGGGCCATTTTACTGCTTGTGTATGTGATGGTTTTAATTTGCATTTATTTCCCTAATAAATGATGAGCTTAATAGGCATTTGTATAGCTTCCTTGGTAAAGTTTCTATTGCATTTTTTCAGTTGGGTTTTCTTATTACTGAGTTGTGAGTTTTTTATATGTTTTGGATTCAAGACCTTTTTCATATATAAATTTTGCGAATATTTTCTCCCAGTGTGTTTCTTCTTTCCTCCCTTAACCCCTGTGGAAGTCTGAGGCACCAGTCTGTTTCTTAGTGGAGTCTTCTGATGAAAGTGTCTAATTTTGATAAGATCCAGTTCAACGCTTTTTCCATTTATGAATACTTTTGGTGTCATATCTAAGATATCTTTGTCTAACCAAGGTAAACAAATATTTTATCCTGTGTTTTTTTCTAATAGTTTTATACATAGTTGTTTTATAACTTTAACTCTTACATTTAGGTCCATGATCCATTTCAATTTAATTTTGGGGTGTGGTGTGAGATAAGTTTCAGGGTTCTGTGTGTCTATGGTTAATTGTTCTAGCACCACTGAAATACCTTGGCACTTTCCCTAAAAATCAATTGACCATATACTGTGGGTCCATTTCTGTAGTCTTTTCCATTGCTATATATGTCTATTTTTATTCTGTAATCAACTGGCTTATTGACTGTGCTTGGTACTGACAAATAATTTCTAGATTGACTTATCTTTCCCACCCTCGCCCACATGAGAGAAAAGTAAAACTGGGTCCGATAATCAGCTGAGCAGGTGAACATCCTATGCTTGCCACATATTATCTGGACATTAAAAATCCATCCTATCATTTCCTGCAACTTCTGCCTTGGGGAGCCGGATCTTGTAAGTTTTATAATCTGAGGGAGAGCACAGCCAAAGGCATGTCTGTTTCCTTCCCTCAGCTGCAGAGAAGGCAGTCAAGACTGCTGCCTTGGCCAACATTTTCTTCCCTCTTTTAATTTGGTTTAAATACTAGCCTTTAAATTGTGGAAATAGGTTTTTGTCACATGGGTCTTGCTGTTTGTTGATTAATATACTGTCATTTATTTTAAAAGAAATTTTAATCACAATCTAGAGGAATTGAAGAGTATTTAAAAACATCACCAAGTACCTTAAAGACTCATATTCTTAATAGGCAATATCAATACAGAAGAAAAGAGAGGCAATTAAATCTATGCAGTTATGTCTGGAATGCTCATGTGGGCCTGCAACTTACACGTAATTCTTATTAATTTTTTGCAGGTGACTTTAAAGTTCGCTTTTAAAAATACCCATATGTATGTGCGTGTATTAAGAAATACCAAGCTATAGTAGTATCAGCACCTAATGCTAACTCCTTTCTGAGATATTTCATCTTTAAAGTACTCTTTTACTTCTCATTAAGCACATCTTCCCTTCAGGAAGAGTGTTAACTCTTGTTAGCCTTTTCATTTTCATATGATCTTAGCATCAGCTTGACAAATTCCCCAAGAAAGCATATTGGGATTTTTGACCATGACTTCCCATAAGCTATTGATCAATTTGGAGAAAACTGATACCTTTACAGTGTCTTCCATTTCTCAAACCTGGGATGTCTCTTCATTTACTTAGGTTATCTTTAGTTTGTCTCAATAATGCCATAAATTTGTTTTTGCATGTTTTTTGTTAGATTTATTCCTGAGATTTGATATCGCTATATACGAGTGTATCTTTCTTAAATTTTGTATTCTATTTGTAGTTTGAATTTATAAATAAAATTGAACTTTGCAGATTGACATTTGGCAACCTTGCTAAACTCTTACTAATTCTAATAGTTGTAAGAAGGTTTAGCAATCTGGGACCTGCAGGCTAAACCTAACCCCAGGCCTATATTTGTGAGCTATGAATGGTTCTTATCTTTTTATAAATGGCTATAAAAGCAAAAACAAACCAAAAAAAAAGCTAACAAAACCAAAGAGTATTTGTAAAAAACAGTATGTGGCCTGCAAGGCTTAAAAGAGTTACTGTGCAAAAAAGCAAACAATGCAGAAATTTATCTTTAAATTATCACAGGTGATTGGCACAGAGGGAGGTATTTGAAAGTTCTCTTAAGAAGTTCCAAAGATTTGCATCTCTCTGATTTAATAAAAAAAAAAAAAAGTTCCTAAGATAGCATGCATTTTCTCATTTCAGCAGTTTTTTCACTTTTAATCAGTTAAACCTATTAACGATTTTCTATCACTCAATATCCTCTCCTTTGGCTACAGTTAAAAATCTATGTAAGTAGATTCTTCAAACTAACATTCAGCTACCCTGTCGAGCCCAGTTTCAAAAATTATGTGACAAAACTATCAAACTTAAAACTGTGCCCTGCAGGCAGAAATAACAAGGAGGAAATGCACGTGTTTATTCAGGTAAAATTTATTAAACATGTAATTGAGGCTCTTGGAAACCCACAAAACTACTTTCATGTTTTTATGTTACTCCTGTAGATATTCAGGTTAACCAGACAGCCTTATTTTAGACAGTATCTGCACTGTTAAGGTGTCCTACGCAGCACCTTCTCACTCTTGTACAAGAATTCATTTGTTGCCAGTGTGGCTTCTAACACAGCTCAAAAGACACTAGTGTTTTGTTTTGTTTTGTTTTTTTAAGACACTAGTATTTTGAAAGCCCTTTTGCGTGACTTAGTCCCATTTTAGAATCCCCTTATAAAGTTTGACAGATGACTCTGGATATTCAGCCAAGAGTGTTGTATCAAAAACTTGCTTGAATTTATCTAAAAATTCATAATCTGTGCTGAACCGGAACTTGTTTGCCCAAAGCAGCACTGTCCCTGGCTGGGAAAAGTACACCATGGTGGCAAGCAACTTGTCCAGGAAGTAGTGGTGGTAGACCACGTCCGAGGCCAGAACGTAGTCATAGTAAAAGGTTGACTTGGGGAAGTTCTGTTCCAGATGTTCCCCCCACACCAGCTCCTTCACTTCAGGCAGATGTGCTGTGCGTTTTAGTGTATTTTTTAAAAGATTGTATTGAAGGTTTCCCAAGACATCAGGCAGATCCGTTGCTGTGACTTGAGCTCCTAAGAGAAAAGGAAAAATTGTAATAATTTCCTAGAAACATTTGTGCAACCACAGGGCCATCCGGAAAGTGTCCAGTCACAGGTAATGTTTGTTTTTCATATTACTTGGCTGGATACTTTTCAGACAGCCCTCACATACTCAGGGAGAAACATGAGAAGAGTGCTAGATTTCTCAGCCGTGGCTGCCTGGGCAGGTAGGCTAAACATGCTTTGCATAATTTGGGCTGGATAGTTCTTTCTTGTGGGTGGTTCAGTCCTGTGCACTGTGAGGTGATGAACAGGCCCCCTTGCCCTTCATCCCCTGGAGGTCAGGAGCACCTCCAGCTCACCCCACCCTGGTCACGGCCATCAGCAGGGATTCAGAATAGGGCCTCTGCATGCTCACCCTCATCACATGGAAGCTGGGGGGGCTGGAGACGTCCATGAACCTCTCTGTGACTCACTTACCTTTTTGGCTGTTGTTGGGACAAAGTCTCACTCTGTCGACCTGAGTAGAGTGCTGTGGCATTGTAGCTCACAATAGCCTCAGACTCTTGGGCTCCAGCGATCCTCCTGCCTCAGCCACCCAAGTAGCTGGGACTACAGGCGCCCACCACCATGCCCAGCTGGGTTTTTCTTTTAATTTTTTGTGGAGATGGGGAGCTTAACTTTTGGTCAAGCAAGTCTCGGCCTCCTGAGTTCAAGCAATCCTCCTGCCTTGGCTTCCCAGAGTGCTAGAATTGCAGGCACGAGCCACTGCTCCAGGCAGACTCAGTTATTCTGTCTCTCTGGATTACAGTAGTAATCCTGCTGCATGATTTTGGGGAGGGTCACTGGGTGAAGCTGTGGCTGAGGGTCTTCACCAGGGCCTGTCATATAGGAAGCACTTCCTGTCCTGCTGTCACAGGGATTTGAGACAAGGTCAAGAATAAACAAACCTAAAATGCTGGCCGCGATGGAAACGAGGCCTGGTCCAGCACCAATTTCAAGTATTTTAGCATCTGGAAAATTCAGTTCATCCGTATGTTCCTCCAAATACTGACACAAAGCCGTAGCCTAGAAAACATTTACAACAGGCTTCACCTGGGCATTGGAACATTGGAGACCAGCAGTGAGCCCTCCACCAGCTCGAGTGAATACATGGTACTTAACAGTCTCCGTGTGTTTATTTACTGAGTTTGTCAAATGTATTTGTATACATTCAATGCCGTATTTAAGACTTCTGGAATATAAGTTATAATAAACTGCATCTGAGGAACTAGAGAAAGATTGATTAGATTGCCTACAATGGCTCTGACAAATCTCCAAATACGAAGGTCAGCAGATCAGCTCAGCTTTTAAGATGTTGGACTAAAAATCGACTACTTCCACTGGTTTCATCATACTCGGTCTCCAGCTGCTTTAAGAATGTTGGATAAACTTAAACACCTGTCTCCCAACTCCTTTATCAAAATTTAGATTGGTTACGAGTTTGACTCCTGTACCGGATAAGTAGGCAGTTATTTTATTTTGCTTCATTCAGTAGGTGTGGGGTGAGACTTAAGACCCGCGGTGTCTTTCTAACCAAGCCCCCAGAGGTGCTGTCTGCTGGCCCATGGACCATACTTTGAGAAGTAGCAAGGAAATTCTCTTTAAAGACTATCAATCAATGTAGGTAGGCTTCTGTACAGGAAACTGAATGTCCCTTTCTCTCTTTATTCATTCTCTCCTGCCTCCAAAAGAGTATTTGGTCTGCACAGATTGATGAGGTCTTACATTTATGCCAGGGAGGCCAGCCAGCCATGGCCCCAGAGTAGGGTAGTTGGGAAGAGTTCCACATGAGAAAGTGACCTAAATTTGAGTGTAAATACCCTTGAATTGGGAATGTGGACATAGAATTATTTTTTTAATGACTTGTATGATTTGCTTATGCGTTTAGGCCCCAACTAAAGATCCACCCTCATTTTTCTCTGGGCTCCCCTTTCTATTTTGGACCCAGGTTGGAGTGGGGGGGCAGCCAGGACCTGACCCCCGTAAGTCACTTCATCCCATCCTCATCTGTTCACATTGAACAGGTGTGTGCAAAGGTGAGTGTGACGGTCACCTCTGCTGTCCCGGAACTCAGTGGCAGGGCTGGGGTGGCACAAAAATCCGTTAGAAACTGCATCCCCAGGAGGTTAGTGGTGTAAGGTGGCATACTACGTTTACCAGTTACGGGGCTGGGAGCAGGGCAGGGGAGCCACTGGGGAGTCAGGCCAACTTCCTGGGGCCTGGGAGAAGTGAGCCTGGCGTCCTAGCAGAAGAGGAGCTGGTGACATCCCAGTCCAGGCAGCAGGTGTGACGTCACACCATCTGTAGAACATGGCAAGGAGCTCCAGGACCACAGGAAGTTTTGAAGAAGTTCTTTGGTTCTTGAGGAGAGAGAGTAAGTTCTCACTGTGGGGGGTGTTCCATATTAGGGAGAGAGAGTCACCTATAGCAGTCCAGCGGACAGCGCCCAGAGGACAGGTGACTTCCTAGAGATGGTTTCAGGCATCCGCCTTCCCAGCCCTGGTGCCTTGTCTTCTAGACACAAAGCCTTTCCCAGGAGCAGCCTCTTTTGACATTGGGAATAAACCCCTTGGTCCTATCAGCAAACTCTAGGTGATCTTTTCACAGAACTGCACTTGAAGTCACACGAGAAAAGGGTATTTTCCCACACTGTACACCCTCGTGCACTTTCAGGAAACAGGTTCCAAGGGCAGCCAGTGTTGGGTGTGTGAAAGTTGCTTGTTGAGAAGAAAACAGTCAAGTGGACAAATACCTTCTCCCCACTTGGGCTTTCTTGCTCTGCCCTATACACACAGCTTGGCAGCTGCCATAGGAAGCTGTGAAATCATTGGTGGTTTTCAGACTTGGTATTAAGGCAGAGAAAAGCCTTTGTTTGAAGGAAATAAGCATGAGGTGTGAAAATCCAGCCTCCTCGTTGGGAAGCGGGAGCCTTCAAAGACTCCAGTCCTCCAACTCCTCCCCACCCCCAGAATGCCACCATCCCCAGACCTCCTGAGGGAGCCACCCCTCTGATCCATCCCCATGGCCCTTCTGAGCTGACTGATCACTGTGAGGTCCCTGGGTCAGCAGATGCGTGTCACCTAGGAGCCTGCAAAAAATGAAGTCACAGCCACCTTCAACCCCACCTCCTGAGTCAGAATCTGCATTTTAGCAAGATCTCCATGTGATTCACAAACTCCCAGGGCACTGAACACTGGGAAGTCTGATCTGGGGCCTTTCTGCAGTGTGAAGAGCATGGGCACCAGGGGTCTGCACACACCCCCGGCAGAGCAGCCTTACCCAGCCCCATTTCCTCAGCTGAGGTGGGAATAATTACAGATAATACGAGCTTTCGTGCAGCTCTTCACTTAGTTCTCACAACCTGATTTCATCCCCACACTCTGACAACCATGTGAGGAACTAGGCATCGCCACTGCTCCACGTTTTAAATACAGAAAGACAGGCAGATGGAGGGGAAGTGAGCACTGCTGACCATACGGCATGGACAGGCCAGGATTTCCAACTCTAAATCCAGAATATTTCTCCCATGCCAGTGCCATTCTTTCAGAGGAATTGCAGAGGTAATATGAGATGAGGTAATGCTTCCTAAAAGTTTCTTCTAAAATATCCACCCTCTAAAAAAAATGAAGGACCAGAGGTCAGTGGGTGTGGCCCAAAGGTGCCCAACACTAAATTCCTAAGGGTTTTGCTCAACACTTCAGATGGATTTGGCATGCTACTTCCTGATACAGTCAAGTTTATTTAACATAAAAGTAATTTTTTCAAGAAACAGCTTAAAACCGAAACAATGCTTCTGGAAAAAATACTGTTTGCTGGTCCCAAGCACACCTCCACCACCCACCCGCAGGGCAATTGAACTTCAGTTTGAGACATAGAATGTTCGAGCACTTGACAGATTGTTCAGGCAACACATAACAAAACTGAAGTTTCCCAAAATCCTGACATCACAAATGTGAACAATGCTCTCACCCCCGGCCACACCACTGCTCCGTAGCTCTCTATGGATTCTTGAATGACTATCTTCTTGCCTGCAAACCAGTAACACTCCTGAGTGTAGCTGTCATAATCTGTAGGAGCAAATTTCTGGAGGCTATGAAGAGTTGGTTCTAGTTTGTTAGAATCTGTGAAGCAGAAAAATAAAATGGGTTTCACAACTTGTTGATTCAGGGCAAATACACTTGGCACAATTGATGGGGGTTGGTTGTTCTGTAAACAGGGGTGTGATGCTGTCAATGGTAATGGCTGCAAATGGGCACGAAAAAGAATTAAATGTGATGTTGGTGACATGAGATTCACGGGGGCATTTTAATAACACAACAAAATGCCCACACCAGCCCTGGGCCCTTCCATCATTTAGGAGAGGACGGAAGAGGAGTGGCTCCATCCCCACTCCGTTTTGCCTGCGGGAAGAAGCTAGCTTACCAGCAAACTAGCAAAAGGAGCTATCTGGAAAAGAAGGAACTAGGTAAACAGGGACCTGGCTATTTTTTAGGTCCTGAAGTGATGTAACATTCCATCTTGTTGGCTGAAGCATGTTCCTTAGATCCTTCCCACAATTGCTCCTCAAAAGGAACAGGTCACCCAAAGCCCAGCCAGCTCTCCAGACAGGCTGACGGGGGAGCTGTCTGATGACTCCGGCTAGTAAGTTACTAATGCTTTACATACTCCTCTAAACCCAGGGCCCACTCCAGCAGCTCTAAAATGTCATATAAAACAAGAGGGAAAGAGCACCTGATCAGGGCAGACGTTCAGAAACCGCTGTAGGTTTTCCAGAGCGTTTAAGGATAGAGTGTCGGTGGGGCTGTCAGGAGGGAGAAGCTGGGGGCACAGTTAGTTGCCATCAGGAGCAGAGGAAGAGGCGTGGGCAGCAGCAGTGGGAAAGAATTAACAGAGCAGAGTTTGGGAAAGTCGGTTTTATCTGCATGAAACCCACTTTTGTTGCCTGGGCTATGACTGGAAAATGGCTAACTGGGGCCGGAACGTGAGCTTTGGGGAAGCTGCAGGGAAGTCGCAGCATTCACACGTTCTCGTCAGAACTGAGCTCTCCGGAGAGACGGGCCTGGGGAAGAGGAGGCCGAAACAGGCAAAGGGAGTGGGCAGCGCAGCCCTCAGGCAGGGGCAGTCCCTCCAAGCGGCTTCCTGGTGAGCGTCACTCAGCCCGCCGTGCCCTAGAGCAGGTCCGTGCCGCTGGTCCGAAGACCACTCCTGACAGGCTCACAGTGAGTACAGAGATGTGACGTGCTTAGGAATGTTCACAATAATTTGACTGTGTCTGTTGAATCTACTGAAAAAATGGGGCTTGTACTGTATGTACGTATTTTCATTTTGTTTTTCTAGAAATTCATTTTTGTTGTATATGACAAAAGTATCGGTATGCAGCCCACGAGGAAATGGCCCTTGACCGCAATGTGGTTCAAGTAAATTAGCTCTCATGTAAATTAGCGGAATGGACACCCTTGGCTTGTCAGGTATTATTTTTGGCCATGGGTTCTGATTTAGTGTGTTCACCACTTGAAGCAGAATTCTCTGCCCTGATCTCCAGATACCTGAGACTTCACCAAACTTTCAATTAAGAATCTGCCAATAATTCGCAGCCATTTTAGTCCTGAGACTGTCCCTTACTGTTACATGCTCTGGTAGAAAGTTTGCGGGGAGACTACAGGGAAGGGAGGGAAACCCATGACCTTCACCTGCCTCTTACACGGGGAGGCCACTGACGTTTAGCACAGGGAACCCAGTATTTGTGCCTCACTAAAAAGGCCCTCGCTTCTACCTCAGAGCTGAGAGGCTGAATTCTGGTTGGGAGGCATAAGAAGGCAAAGGCGTAGAAGCAGGCTGCTGATGAATGTTTCACAACCAATTACGAGGTGGGAGTTTCAGGGAAGCGCACTGGTTTTTATAGGATTTGACAGGTGCCCTGGCGCAAATACCGCCACCAGCATGACATTGCTGGGCACAGGTGACGTGGACACAGCAGATGTAAGTCATCTCAAGGGCATAGAATCCTGAGTGATCACTTTTGATTACTTATTACCTTAGGTTTTTAATATACCTTTGTCTTTAAGCTATTTAATAAGATTATATAACTTAAATTTTAATAATAGCTATGTTTAACATTTGAAATTCAGGCACCAGTGCACGCCACCTCCAGCATGCCAGCGGGTGGGTGACTCAGAGCGGCAGGGACACACCAGCCGGGCCACCCGCTGTCGCCTGGGCCGTGCCTCTGCCATCCTCTCAGATATCATCCTTTGCGGACTTATTTTTATCTCAAGACTGAAGGAAAAGGAAAAGTTGGCTGACTGATTTTACTGGCTCATCATTTCACAGGTGAATAAACTGACAAATATGAAGCGTGACAGTTAAACTTCCCCGATGACCCTTGTGAAGAAGCCTGGACACATGAATATTTCTCACGGACTCTTCAAAGTTCCCCAAAGACAGAGAAATGTGTGTGTACTGAACTGTGTCTGCCTTTCTTCTGGCTGTGTTGGCCTGACGGTTTTAGCGAGAACATGTTTTAAAGAGATCAGATTTTAGAGATAAAGGAGAGTTACATTTTTATGTAAACAATTCAGTAAAATAACATCCTCATTTAATAGAATCAATATACTTTTACCACTTAAAGTGATTGTAAGCATTTTCAATGCTGTATCTTGACTTTTATTACAGCATTCGTTATATCTATTATTTATTTGCCACTGAATCCATGCCCAAAAATGCAACCCTAAACCGTTAAATTGTCCTAATGGGAAGATACACTTTGATTTACAAAGATCCACAACATTCCTGGCAGCTTATCCTGAATGCATTTAAGTGAAAAGCAAAACTGAATCTAGTTTTTGTTCTTGTTACAAAAAATGTGGCTATTTTAGATTTACACACTAACTCAAACAAATCTGTGGTCTCTGGTAAGTAAATAATGAAAGAACAGAGATTACTTTGAATGCTGTGTTTACGATCACATAAATGTCTGTTTCTACTAAGCTTCATTATAGCAAAAATCTAGAGTTAAAAGGAAACAGAAACTTCTGTCACTGAAGTTTACTTGAAAACATCATCACCAGGAAAGCAATTGAAGAAAATGGTTGAGGTGATGAGAAGGGGGTTACCTCCTGAGGGTCCCCCGACGCCATCTTTCTGGAGACCCTCCTCCTCTTCGGCCTCCATGCTGCCAGCTGCCAAGTTGGGCTCCTGCCCCAGGCACCTGGGCTGCTGCACGGGGCTCAGACACACATCCATAACCGGAGCCTGCAGAAGGAAGAGCTGGGCAAGACCGAGTCACTGGGCCCAAGTCAAGTCTGACATTCCTGGAGGGCTCCAAAGTGTGCCACCTGCTTTTCAGCTTAGTTTCCTGGGTGAGCGAAGCAGCCACCCCGGGAGCTGCCATCCCGGTTTTGCAGAGCAAAGTACAGGGAGACCTTTAAACCTTTCCAAACCCACGTGCATGAAAAAATGCAGAACCAGCACTGGCGGCCAGAGACCAGGCACCACTGGCTCAGGAGGCAAGGGTTTGTTGTCTTGCAAATGTATTCTTTGCCATCCCACCACCACCCACACCTCCCATCACTAAATTCTGGGAGTCTAAAATTTATTTCTAATAACTTTTGGAACTAAACCTCAACAATAAATGTCTGCCCAGACCGCATAGCACTGGGGGTACTTGTGCATGGAGGGGTTAATGACATCATGGATGAGCAGAGCATGATTTGGAACAAACACAGGGAGCTGCCCTCCCGTCCCCTGTGGCTCTATGCTGGAGTACAGAGTGTGGGGCACCTGGCACTCACTTAATCTCCTCAGCAGCAGATAGGGAATAATAATAACTGCCTGCCTCATCCTGCTGCCGTGAGACTCAGAAGAGCGAAAAGCAGGAGGAAAATGATGCCTGATTCGGAATGGGAGACCTGGTGACAGGGATCGCTGATCCGCGGAAATACTAATCCCTGACTTTACCTGAAGACTTGCCACTTGGGCGCTGAGCAGGTCAGCTCATTAAGAGCAGTCCTGGACCCTCACAACAACCCTAGGAAGCAGATGGCCTCAGGGCATCTTGTCTCGGATGAGAGACACTTGGGCACAGAGAGATTTAACAACCAGCTTAGCTCATCTGGATAGACCCACACTGTTAATAATGTCTCAACATTAATCATTAAAACATTTTTTGATTATCTGTTAAGAAAAAAAAAAAAAAGCAAGATCAGACACAGTGGGCCTGCGACAGAGCCAAGAGTGAAGCTGGGACATCCAGCAGCAGAATCCCTGTTCTCATCCACCAGGCAGGACGCAGCCTGGGGGCCCTGGCTCCATGTTGGTTTTCCTTGCCTCATTTGCCCTGAAATTACTTGTATATTTAGTGGACTGTGAAGTCCAACCTGTCACAGTGACATTTTCTGGTCTTTTTTCTTCCTTTATAAAATGTAAATGGTTTTTCTCCTCTGTTTATTTACCATGGCAAGCTTATTTTCCACGTGAAACTTGCCCCCATCACATTATTTCAGCCAACTGAGGGTGACAACTGGACGGGCCAGCTGTGCCATTGCTAACTGGCTCACCGAAGTACGCTAACCCAGATATTCAGGTCCCCACGCGGTGGCCCTCCTTGAACAAACAAAGCACCAGAAAGACACCCACCCCTCCCCCACCCTGGTGTGCCTAGAATCCCACTGCACACCTGGGGAGGTTGCCTGCTCTTCACGTCTCTACACAACAGATTCCAAAGAAATGAGACAGTTGCGGATGTAATATGGCATTTTCATTGGCTCTTGAACCATACATTTACGCCAATTTTCCAACTCACCAAACCAGCCAAGAGTCCTGCTCTACCAGCCTGTGTTCCGTAGGACATTTTTTTTTTCTCTTGCAGACACTCGCTCCTTCTCTTCTGCTTTCCCACAACACCAAGAGGTAAATTGCTGTCCCTAAAAGATAGCAGAGGGGTCCTTGAAAAGTCCATAGGGGTCCTCAGTGTAGATGCCTCAGCAGTGTGGGGAGGAACCTGCATTTCAGTCTTGGCTCCGCCTTGTACAATTCATGGTGAAAGCGTAGATAATGGGACGCCTCCTTTGTGTGGTGGTTGGGGAGGAAGAGAGGCGGCCTAGGCAAAGCCCCTTGCACCTGCAGTCTCTGCTGTGGTTCACACCCCCAAAGCTGCAGAGCACAGTGTGACTCTAGAATTCCAACCCGTCACCATGCGATGCGGCACGTTAACTCTAAGACACATCTTCATTTTACATTCAAATACTAGGTGATACTTTTCCTTGTGAATGAGGTGACTTCCTCCCCATCTTTGTAGCTGGCACAAGAAATTAATTTTTTCCCAAATATTGCACAAAAGGCAATCTACTGAGTGCCTGTTATTAGTTCAACACCATCATGCGATCTACATCACATGTTAGTATTTAGTAAGGACTTTAGAAAGTCTGTTAAATGACTCCTGGTTAGCAGCCTCAAAATACTTTTGAACTATTAGTTTAAACGTGTCTTTACCTTTTGCAGCAGAAGACAGTTGAGGTTTCTGTGCACCTTTCTTCCCAAGTGTTTTATATAGGCCTACACCTGGGAGGATTAGCATTTTAGGAACAAAAGCCAGCCAGTGGGAGTCCAAGTTATTTAGGGTAGCATTATCCACCAGGACTCATAGACACATTAGTTTGCTAGAATTCATTCTCTCTCTCTCTCTCACACACACACACACACACACACACACACACAATCCTGGCAATGTGAAATGGAATTGCCCTCAAAAGATCCAGAAATATCATCCCAGCAGAACAGAGGCAGTCCCCTGTGGTGTCTAGTTGCTGTGGCACGGTCTGATTTGTAGACTTCTCTTCACTCTAAAAAGAAGTGGGGGTTGGGTAGTTGGGGTTTTGTACAGACCCACAACCTCCTGTCGCCACAGGGAGGATGTGTGTGCCCCGGCCTCTGCCCAGGACGCTGATCCTGGCAGCCAGAAATAACACCAGAGGGTGTACTTTTGGAAGGAAGAAAGGGAGAGATCGTCTGTGCATAAGAAGGGATGTGAGTCAAAGGCTTAAAATCACATATATGCTGTTTGGGAGAAGGCGCAGGAATAAGAAATCAGAGGGACTCTTCAAAAAAAACAAAATTAAGCCATTGTAATTTATTCACTTGAAATAAGGGACAGTTGAAAGGGATGGAGGAAAATTATTTGCTCATTTATGAAGCTTAGAAACCCTTAAAATAGAATCTAAGTGATGTAATGTAAAGACTTAGGCAAATGGGAAGTAATCATTTATGGTTATTTTACCAGTGAGCTAAAGGAATGGTGTTTTGGCTCGAGTAGACATAAGTGCCTATTTTTATGTTTTTAATCCACCCTTGGTACCTGCTTCTCGGACATCACCATTTTTTGTGCTCCATATCAGTTTCTTTTCACTCAGTATTTTTATCTGGATGTGCTATGGTCCTATAACTATTAAATCCACCACCGCCCCCATCCTTAAATGAAGGGAGTTTTTTTCAACTCTATCATTCTAATCCTCTCCTGGTCCCAAAATGCATAGTAAAAAGATAGTAATCACTATAAATCTTTTAATAACTTTTAAAAACTGACTGCAACATATATGAATATTTGCATATATATTCACACAGAGACATGCACACATACACATCTATTCATTCTACAAGCTTTAAAATGAAGAATAGGACAAAGGAAAAACATTTAATTCTTAGTTCCACTCTCTAAAGAAATGAACCTAGTTAACATTTTTTGACATCAACGTCTAGGCTTCCTTTCGTATAAACTTTAAAAATAATATTTTACTGAAAACATGTACTTCTTTGGCCTAGTAATCTATTATTTTAAGAGCTTCTTTTCAATGCATTCTTGAAAAGTCATCTATTAGGTAGCTGCCATAAGAAATAAATGAGAACTCTATTGCCTGGAGCTGGACCAGAAGTTCTGGAAGCTTTAAAATACATGAACTCTAGGCTGCTGGAAATTCTAGTTCAAGCCACTGAGTGGGAACCTAGAGGATGGGACCTGTCCCTTGCCATGTCATAGCACATAGTAGGTGTTACAGGTGCTGAATTGGTCTTTGAATTTGAACCCCTGAGGGCCTGAGCACCACATGGGAACATCCAAGAGGTGCAGAGAGGGCCCAACGGGGAAGGGACAAGGCAGGGACACAGGAGTTGTTTTCAAATAGTTGAAGTGCCAGCCTGTGAAGGAGGATTAGGCCCTCTGCATGGCCCTGGAAGGCACACCGATGAAGTCAGTTCCCAGGAAGCAGATTTGGGTTCAGTAGGAAAGAACTTTCTAACAAATAGAGCAATGGAACAACTGATCTCCAGAAGCCTCGCATAATGGAAAGTGGGCTGGATTTGGAGTCAGGAGACACCAGATTGGATCAAAGGTTTATATGGGTAGATAAATAGGCCATGCCTGTGCTGTCACTCTGGCCCTCTCCATCAGCACAGGCAGCCCATCAAGCGGCTTCTGACTGAGGCTGGCTCTGTCCCTGGCTGTGGTTCTCATGGAGGAATACTCCTCTCACCCAGGGGACAATTGGCAATTTGGGGGGAGGAATGGAGCGTTGCTGGCACACAGTGCAAAGAGGTCAGAGATGCCTCTAAACACCCTGCCTGCACAGGATGGCCTCCCACATCCGAGAGTCAGCAGCCCACAGTGCCATGGTGCCCACAGAGTCCACAGTGTCCATGATGCCCATGGGGTCCACAGGGTTCATGGTGCCCACAGTGCCACAGAGCCCACAGAGTCCACAGTGTCCATGGTGCCCACGGTGTCCACCATGTCCATGGTGTCCATGGTGCCCACAGTGCCCACAAGGTCCATGGTGCCCAGAGGGTCCACTGTGCCCACGGTGCCCACAGTGCCCACAGTGTCCATGGTGTCCATGGTGCCCACAGGGTCCATGGTGCCTACGGTGCCCACAGGGTCCATGGTGCCCACAGTGCCCACAGGTCCATGGTGCCCACAGTGCCCACAGTGTCCACTGTGCCCACGTGTCCGTGGTGCCCACAGTGTCCATGATGCCCACAGTGCCCACAGGGTCCATGGTGCCCACAGTGCCCACAGGGTCCATGGTGTCCACAGTGCCCACAGGGTCCATGGTGTCCACGGTGCCCACAGGGTCCATGATGCCCACGGTGCCCACAGGTCCATGGTGTCCACAGTGCCCACAGGGTCCATGGTGCCCACAGTGCCCACAGGGTCCATGGTGTCCACGGTGCCCACAGGGTCCATGATGCCCACAGTGCCCACAGGTCCATGGTGTCCACGGTGCCCACAGGGTCCATGGTGTCCACAGTGCCCACAGGTCCATGGTGTCCACGGTGCCCACAGGGTCCATGGTGCCCACAGTGCCCACAGGGTCCATGGTGCCCACAGTGCCCACAGGGTGTGCTGTGCCCACGTGTCCATGGTGCCCACAGTGTCCATGGTGCCCACAGGGTCCATGGTGCCCACAGGGTCCACTGTGCCCACAGTGTCCATGGTGCCCACAGGGTCCATAGTGCCCATGGTGTCCATGGTGCCCACAGGGTTCATGGTGTCCACAGGGTCCACTGTGCCCACAGGGTCCATAGTGCCCATGGTGTCCATGGTGCCTACAGTGCCCACAGTGTCCATGGTGTCCATGGTGCCCACCATCTCCATAGTGCCCACAGTGTCCATGGTGCCCACAGGGTCCACAGTGTCCACGGTGCCCACCATCTCCATAGTGCCCACAGTGCCTGTGGTGCCCACAGGGTCCACAGTACCCACAGTATCCACGGTGCCCACAGGGTCCACAGTGTCCATGGTGCCCACCATCTCCATAGTGTCCACAGTGCCCATGGTGCCCACAGCGCCCGTGTTGCCCGCAATGCCGGTGGCATCCACAGTGCCTGCAGTGCTGGTTTTGAACCCTGGGCCAGTTGATGGCTCAGACTTGTGATGCAACGTGAATTCTAATTACCATCCTCAGTGTCCCCTAGCCGGGTGCCTCCTCTGTCTCCCAGTATCCTCCTCTATAAAATGGAGGTGGATTCGCATTTATAGCAGGCTTAACACCCAGGCAGTGCTAAGCTGTGCCTTCCAAACATCCCAGCAGCCTCTGCCTTACTTAGTGTGGCTTCTCCAAGAAGCAGACACAATGACAAGAATTTGAATGAAGGTATTTTATTTGGGAAAAATGAACAACACAGCAAGGGGCATGGACGAAATCCAGGGAAAAAGCCACAGCCAGGTAAGGGCCTGGTGTGCAGCCGGCAACTGCAGGAGGTAACAGAAGCTCCAACCCGGGGGCAAACTCAGGGAAGAGGGACAAAACACACTTGTGTTGAAATGATCCTACTCCAGGCACGGAGAGCTTCTGGAGTATTTTTACAGCAGTACCCCAGGCACAAACGCAGAGACTACCAACTGGGACACTCAGATGCGTACGCCAGATTCGAGTGAGGCCATGACCCATGACTACATCTGCTACAGCCCCATAAAATGCTGTCATTCCTTTACAGAACGATGGGAGTAAGCGAAACCTTATATATCTGAAAGGATTTGGCACTGTACCTGGTGCCTAGAAGGTCATCGAAAATAAATCTCTCGTGTTATATTGCATGTCATTCAATCAGAGGGCTGAATCAGCAGGGTTCTTCAGAAGGATTCCGGATCCCTCAGTGAATCACACAGAAAAGTTGAGAACCAGTCCTTGAGAATGAAGGACCCAGGGCTGCTCTGGTTCCAGAGATCTCAGGGGCACAAGTTCATGGACTGTCTCTTTAAACGTGGCTGTTGGAGGCCTCAACCGTAGCCACCATCACCCCTGTGTGTCTGTGATGCAGATCCAGGGTCTGGGGAAGAAGATTCTGGCTGGTCTACCTCTGTGGCAAGCTTACCCCTGTTGTCATGGCTGGGAGGTGTGAGAAGCACCTGGCAAATGATGAGGTGGGCGGGACCCTAGACGGCGAAAGTTGGGTGTGGCCTTCCTCCCTCTCTTGGGTACCCCATGCATACATGATTTCTTATTTCCAGAAATACAATTTCTGCACAACTGAAGAGGGAATGGAGCTGCTCTTCCCCAAGTCCAAACTACTTGGTGATGGCCATTTCTCCCCGGGTTCCATCACTTTTCTTCAATGGGCATGTTGATCCTAGCTGGCCATGGAGGATAACTGGATTGGTTATCTCTCTGCTGCTTATCACAGGCTGTTCTTCCTGTTCTCATCCCAGAAGCATCACAAGAATGGAGAAGCATGAATCCTATGTACTCAATCTTGATATGAGGACAATTAATGACAATTAAGGTCATGGGGGGGAAGCAGAAAGAGGGATGGAGGGAGGGGGGTGGGGCCTTAGTGTGTGTCACACTTTATGGGGGCAAGACATGATTGCAAGAGGGACTTTACCTAACAATTGTTAATCAGTGTAACTGGCTTATTGTACCCTCAATGAATCCCCAACAATAAAAAAAAAAAAGAGTCAGAGGACCATGGCTTTTACATTATCATCCCCAAGAGTCCCACCAGTGAAGGGACACTGGATCACACAAATGAGAGACATGGCCACTATATTTACTTACAAGGGACACTGTACTGGCTGTTCACTCCCAGAGAGATGAGGGTTTCACTGGAGGACTAGACCTTCTTTGAGAACCCTGGGAATCAGGGGGACGTGTGTGCTTTTCAGAGTGTTATGCAGAAAATATTTGGCTAAGATGAAATCCTGCAATCTCATGATTGTGAGGATTGCAGGCTAGTCCCTCAATTGGCTGCCAACACAGTGGTCCAAAGATCAGAAACCTCTGTGAAATGACCCAGGGCTGGGTCTGACCCTTCATGGACCAGACTCTTGGGGCCTGTTGATGCTTCAACGTGGGATGTGGGACTGAGACCACCCAGCACAGTGCAAACCATCAGACACTGCCTGTGGGGCAGGATCTTACCATGGACTCTTCTTGCTTTGGTTCTGCCGGTTGGTAACAATCAAATCCCACCCCTGCTGGGTGCACTGCCACAGCTCCCCTGCCAAGAAAGGAAGTTTGTAACACTAACATTTGTCAGACTTGTGAATGTGGAAAAATGTACCTGCGTTTCATCTTAAATATTTTTTTATTAAATCATAAACACATAGATCATGTATACATTAATGCATTTATGGGGCACAATGTGCTGATCTCATATAAAATTAGGAACGCTTACATCACACTGATTGATATACCTCATTTCGTTTACTTAATTATTGTGTTAAGACATTTATACTCTATACTAATAGATCCATCTTAAATATTCTTTATCTAATGGCAAACATTACTGGTGAAGAAGGAAGGAAAGGCTATGAGTGAAATAATCCAATAGGTTTGGAAATAGCAAGTGAAGTTATGGTCATTTCATTTTAAAAATAGCACATGCCTGTTCCCAAGCATTTGAGTCTCATACTTCTCCATGAGGACCGGTGTGGCTGTCCATAAATTATCTGCCTTATAAAGCGGCTCTGACAGAGAAGCAATAAGTTGCCTTGATGAACTGACATGCATTTTGGAGAACAGATGTACTTAGTTTGTTTCTACTTTTAATTTCCCCAATCCAGTTCTTAGAACAGATTTACCCTCAAGGAAATGTTGTTGTAATTTTAGAAAAGTCTCCAATTGCAACCACGTGAAAATCACAACTAGTAAATGCCAGGTTTCATGTTATCAAAACAGTCAAGAATGTTTGGGGGCTGCGTGGTAAGTGTGTGCTATTCATCAGGGAGGAATGCCTTGCTTAGAAGACAGGTTTGGAGAATGAACTCTGACACAGAAAATGCCTTTGAAATAGCAGAGAGTTTGGTAACAGCATTCCCTTTATTTTAAACTCTAACCAATGGTAGTTTTCTAAAGATCACGTTAACCCAGGATAAATGGAGCCAAATAACTGTATTGCTATGAAAACAAGACCTTTTCATAGCTACTCCGTGTGGAGCATGAGGAGGGGAGAGGATACCTGGACTCTGGTTTTACTGTGAGACTGTGGGGCAGGAGGCACAGACGGCCCAGTGACCGACACCCCCGGCTCAGCCAGGGCGGATACCTCAGCACCACTTGCTCTTTCCGTGTGTCACCATCCGTCGCGTGGATATGGCACTTTTTAGAGGGGACTTAGTTGTCACTAATCATGGTCCGATTTTAGCAACAGCAGTTGACCACTGTTCAGAAAGATCATTTTTTCCCAGCGGATTTCTCCTAGGAAAGAATGTGTTTACCTGGTGGAACTATTCTGGGATGTGCCACCACGGAGATTCCTTTCATTCTTTCCTCTGTCCTAGACTCAAACTGAGAAACATGTTCTCCTACAAGGCTGTACTGTCAAGGTTTGGGGAAATATGTTGCACTATTTAAATATCCATCCAGGTGAAGAGGGTCAGAGAGGAGCCGGCTGCTCTTTGGAAGCTGAGTCCTCCTCCCACTTGCCAACTTGGAGGGCCTCACACAAGGATACATGTACCACAATTTGTTAATCCATTCATGGGTCGATGGGCACTTGGGCTGCTTCCCTGACTTGGCAATTATGAATTGGGCTGCAATGAATATGCTGGTGCAGGGCGGTGCCTGTGGCTCAGTCAGTAAGGAGCCAGCCCCATATACTGAGGGTGGCGGGTTCAAACCTGGCCCCGGCCGAACTGCAACCAAAAAAAAATATGCTGGTGCAAATATTTTTGTTGTAAAGTGATTTTTGATCATCTGGATACATACCAGGAATTGCAGCCTCGAACAGCAGGTCTACTTTTAGTTCCTTAAGTGCTCTCCAAACTTCTTTCCAAAAGGAACGAATTAGCTTGCATTCCCACCAGCAGTGCAGAAGTGTTCTCTTTTCCCAACATCCATGCTAACATCTGTAGTTTTGGGATTTTGTTATTTGAGCTACTCTTACTGGAGTTAGATGATCTCTCAAAGTGGTTTTGATTTGCATTTCTCTGATGATTAAAGATGATGAGCATTTTTTCATGTGTCTGTAGACCATGCGTCTGTCTTCTTCAGACAAGCTTTTGTTCAAGTCTCTTGCCCACAATGGAATGGGATCACTTGTTCTTTTCTTATTAATAAGTTTGAGTTCTCTGTGGATTCTGGTTACCAAACCTTTGTCAGAAACATAACCTGCAAATATCTTCTCCCATTCTGAGGGCTGTCTGCTTGCTTTACTTACTGTGTTCTTGGCTGTGCAGAAGCTTTTTAGTTTGATCAGGTCCCAGTAATATGTTTTTGGTGTTGCTTCAATTGCCTGGGGTGTCCCCCTCATAAAATATTCTCCCAAGCCAATTTCTTCAAGTGTTTCCCCTGCATTCTCTCCAAGTATCTTTATAGTTTAATGTCTTAAGTTTAAATATTTTATCCAGTGAGAATCAATTTTTGTTAATAATAAAAGGTGTGGGTCCAGTTTCAGTCTTCTACAGGTCGCCAGCCAATTCACCCAGCACCACTTGTTAAATAGGGAATCTTTACTCCAATTTATGTTTTTGATAGGCTTATCAAAGATCAAATGATGAGAAGTAGCTGGGTTCATTTTTGAGTAATGTCTTGGCTATTCAAGGTTTTTTCTGATTACATATAAAACGAAGTACTATTTTTTCTGAATTTTTTTTTTTTTTTTTTGAGACAGAGTCTCACTTTGTTGCCCTTGGTAGAATGCCGAGGTATCACAGCTCACTATAACCTCAAACTCTTGGGCTTAAGCAATTCTCTTGCTTCAGCCTCCCAAATAGCTGTGACTACAGGCACCCACCACAACACCTGGCTATTTTCTGTTGCACTTGTCATTGTTGTTTAGCTGGCCTGGCCAGGTTTGAACCCCCCAGCCTCGGTGTATGTGGCTGGCAACTTGACAGCGGTGCTTTAATAGGGATTGTGTTAAATTTGTATATTGCTTTGGACAGTATGGACATTTTAACAATGTTGATTCTTCCCAGCCTTGAGTATGGTATGTTTTTTCATTTGTTAACATCTTCAGCTATTTCTTTTCTCAAAGTTTCATAGTTCTCTTTATAGAGATCTTTTATGTCCTTTGTTAGGTGAATTCCCAAATATTTTATCTTCTTTGGCACTACGGTAAAAGGAATAGAGTCCTTGACTGTTTTTTCAGCTTGACTATTGTTGGTACATATAAAAGCTACTGATTTGTGAGATTTTATTTTGTATCCTGAGATGCTACTGTATTTCTTGATCACTTCTAAGAGTTTTGTAGTTGAGTCCCTGGGATTTTCCAGATATAAAATCATATCATCTGTGAAGAGTGAGAGTTTGATCTCTTCTGATCCTATTTTGGATACCCTTGTTGCCTTCTCTTGCTTGATTGTGATGCCTAAGACTTCCTTTACAATGTTGAAAAGCAGTGGAGACAATGGACATCCTTGCCTGGTTCCTGATCTGAGTGGAAATGTTTTCAATTTTACTCCATTTAATATGATATTGGCTGTGGGTTTGCTGTAGATGGCCTCTATCAGTTTAAGAAATGTCTCTTCTTTAGTTATTTTCTTAAGTGTTCTGATCAAGAAAGGATGCTGGATATTATCAAAAGCTTTTTCTGTATCAATTGAGAGAATCATATGGTCTCTGTTTTTATTTTGTTTAATGTGATGTATTATTTTATGGATTTACATATGTTTAGTTAAGAGATTTTAATCACTATGTTAGGCTAGGTTCCATTTTAATTCTCCCCCCCCCAAAAAAAAATCACAAGTAAATATTTTACTGACCCCTTCCTACAATGTTAATAGAAAACCCTGAGTAGAAATCAGAATTCAATCGTCAAGTCAATGCAAGTTGAAACCCTGAATTGCAGAGTGGCTTAAGTGCTTTACACGTGTTGAAGATCAGCTGATTTAGTTACCAGCCTTGGTTCTCTGCCCAGCACAGCAATAACGATGGCATTATCAGCGGCTCCAATACAGGATCATCTTTTCATTTCAGACATATGAATCACTCTAAGCATTGGAATAACAACACAGGGACTTCTCCCAAAGGGGATGGATTGAAGCATGCCTTAATACATAGATAATGACATTGGAAATACTCAATTACACACACATGGAAAACAGATCTGACTTTGCAGCATCTCTTTCAGAAGCCCAGGATAAGTAGGAGAGAGCATGGAAATGGCACCCTCTTCTCGCCTAGGGGAGGATGAGGGTGACAAGAGACACATTTCATGAAAGATATCTATGTCACCTGTCCCTGACTGTGTTGATTCTAGTCTGAAATTCATGCCGAGTTATCCCAAACACCTAAAACCTTCAACGTTAGCAGATAGCCGGGAAATGGACTGAGACCCAAATATAGCCTTTCCTTTTTTAGCTTTGCTGGCACAGTGGGAGCTGGAGGATTGCAGATCATTTATAAATGTTTTAATCCCATCATTCTATTTAAAATATGTCTCATTCTTATAACTTTTGCCATTCTCCTGGTTTAATTATTTTATAAATGAAAAACTAGGCTAGACATTTTTTCCCCAAACAATTCTTTTTTTCTCTGGAAAATTCTTTCTGCCACTCCTGACCCAGAATAGCCTTATTGTTTCCTCTGAACTGCTCAGGCACCATATGCACCAGGAGAACTTTTAGAACCCTTTCTTGGGAGATACACATCTTACACTCTTTTTACTTGAGGTCCAGTTTTGTTATCTATGCCTTTATCTCTTACTCCTTGGGCTGGGCAGAACATGAGGGTTGAGACCTTGTACCTAGTCTAGTTACTGGCATAGAAAAGATGCTTACTTAAGGTTTAAAGATAAGGAATATATGAATGAACAATGGGAACAATTTTTTTATTTCTTCGATGGAATTTGGGTCACGCAAGTTAAAAAAGTTCATATAGATCAGCTTGCTTATAAGTAGAGAGATTGAACTACCAGTTCAAGATTTCTCAAATTTGAGTAATGTATCAATCACTTTTTCTCACCAAGATTTTTTTTTTTTTTGCTAAATTTAAAGAAGGGGAGGGAGAGAGAAGGGGATGGGGGTGGGTTGATAGAGGGAGGGTTAGTAGGGGGACCACACCTATGGAGCACATTGCAAGTACAAGTTGGATCTATCAGGCGTAGAACACAAATGTCTTAATACTGTAATTGGGTAAATGAGGTGAAAGTTATGTTGATTAGTAGGATGTAAACACTCCAATTTGTACAAATAATCAATACATCAATTCCCATAATGGCATAAATGTATTTATGATCTATGTACAAATGACTTAATAAAATATATAGAGAGTTATAAAACTAATATACAAAGCACCAAAAATTCCCAGCACTTAAAATTATAACTTAATATTTTTATATTTGCTTCCAGTTATTTTTAAAAGATGTAGATACAACTAAAGGTCCCTTCCAACAAGTACTACATACGCTGTGTCAATCACGGACTTAACTGCCTCTCAGCTCCAAATTCGCCCTTTTTGCCTGCTTTGTGAAAATGGATGTGGGCCCTACTAAACTTTGTCAGTAGATAGGGCAGGAGGAAAGAGTTTTGCCCCCTGGTTCAGGTGTGCTCCTGAAGTCCCAAAGGCTTCTCCAGGGTCCTGGCTCCCTCAGAGCACATGGCTTCTCCAGGCTCCAGCTCCTGCAGAGCTCGTGACTTCTCTAGTATTCAGCCCCTGCAGGGAACAGCAGTCAGCAGTAGCAAGCAGTAGCAGTTAATGTCCCACCAACACCTTTGGGAAGCTCAGTCTTTCCCTATGGGCTGCTTTCCCTGACACCCTCTAGAGCAGATTTATGATAAATGTAACCAACACAGAACCGCCCAGTGACATTTCCACAATCCAGTGAGCCATGACCATGCTCTCTGAACAAGCTCTGGATCTCAGCCCTCCTGTGGGAGGGCAAGTTCTATCTCCACTCTAAGTGCAGTGGCTACTCTTTATGTTTGCTATTTCTACATTTTTTAGAGTTCTCTTCTTACTAGTCAGGACTTCATTACTTCAACCTCTTGTTGTTTTTTATATTCAACTTTCCCAGTTCAAATTAATAGGTGGTTTCTTCCCCCTCTTTAGACCCAAATGGAAATAGACACAAGCAAAGGTTCCTTTCAACAGGTATATAACATTTATATTTTTATAATAAGGTAAAAAGTTAACAATATTACTATTGCAGCACCTTCTCTATCTGACTGTCTGGTAGAAACTAATGTGCCTTTCACTTGTACTTCCTGTCTGAGGGCACGACTCTGGTCAGGAAGAGCCTCATTTAGAGATGAGCCGATACACTCCTGGCTCCCTGACTATGCCAGCTGGGGTCTCTGGCAGTGGGAGATGGCCAGAGATGAACACCTAGAAGTTATGGGCTTTTCACTTCCCTGGTGTGACTGCCAGGCACACTGCTTCTGAAAAGCAGGTACAGGCTCACTCTCAGACTGTGGCAGAAAGGGACGCCTGAGCTATGGAAGCCTTGTGATGCTCGGGGCTGATATTTCCATTTTGAAGTGGATAACCTCAAACTCAATGACTAACAAGGCAAGAAAGGCCTAACACCCCTTCACTGGGAAATGAAATTCAGACTTGTTGGCCCCAGCAGCATCTTGGCTTTATGACAAGCAGTGAACATAGCCCTCTGAGGGAAATTTTATCTCCAGCTGTGGCTTCATGGACCCTCAATTGACTGAAGTTCCCCTACATGCATAGGCCTGGGTCCCTGATGGTTTGGCTTAGATGAACCTCAGTGGAGTCCCCTGGGCTGCTGGGGCAACAGACTAAGTTTGGCTTACTCAGAGCCAAGAACAAACGTGATCTCCCTGCTCAGAGGACAGATCTCACGGCTGCACTCACAGCTCTGTCCAACATTGCCCTTGTTTCAGCTTGTCCTATTTTTAGTCATGCTTGGGCTGTTGTCAATGGCTAGATGTTTGGTCTGCCACTTGTCAAACTATGGGCACCAGATTAATGGCACCCCTTTTGCAGGTCACAAATTGTGGAAACAAATCCCGGTAGCTCATGTAGAGGGAAATGGTAAGGGCCCCTAATCTGGGGAGACTGATTAGAACCATTCACTTCTTTGCCTCCCAGTGAGGAGGCCACATCACAGAGGGTGTTGTTCCTGATGTTTTCAGCTTTCTGGACCACCAGCAGTCTAACCATCACGAACATCCCCCTGGCAATGGACAAATAGGTACATGCTGGGGGTCCAACTCCACCCGAATGTGTGGGGCATCTAGTATTTCTGATCACTGGGGCAAACTCATGAAAATTTGATTCAAAAGACTTCTTGACTCTACTGCCCACACCTCTTCCTGGTCCACACACTTTCGTAAGGCAGATTGGTCACTGAATGCAGATGTAAAAATACAGCACTATAATCTATGGGGCCCCCTCACATTACACCGTTCATTGTTCACAGAAACAATGGTATGTAGCCTGTGAATGAAAGGCACGAAGTGGACTTACCAATTGGAAAGACACTACACATGCTTGACAAGAGGACTGGATTCTTTAAGATGGAATTTCCCCTTTTATATTTATTAATGTGCTGCAACGCCAATAAAAATGCCATTTTTTTGCCCCCCCTAGAGTTAGATGATCAACTTTGTATAAAAATTTAATAAACAAGACCCTTAAAGAAAATTCTTTGAAAAGAGCAATTTGGGAAGCTAATCCTATCAAATACTTAAAAATTCATAAAACCTATTTTGGCATGTGATAGCCAAATAGACCAAAAGTTTACATTCAAATAGAAAATCCAGAAAGAGACTCATTTGGTTATGTGAATTTAATAAGTGATAAAGGTATTATCTCAAATCATAGTGAAATTTTGGATTATTTAATAAATCATATTGAACAATTTGGGGAAAAATATGCAGGGATAAATTCCAAATAGTTGAAATGTAAAGGTAAATAATGAAACTATATAAGTACTAGAAGGCTTAGGTACATTTTGTTATGATTTGGGAGTTAAGTAAACATTTTAAACCATGATTGCAAATCCAACTCCAATTTTTTATTTTATTATTTTTTGTTTGTATCCTATTACTAGGAATTCCAGGCCATGATTGTCAAATCTTATATTTTTTTTAAAGAAGCCACAAAATTTTGTTTTTATATAGGCTATAACTGTCAAATTTTGTCTCCAGTGGCGGCACCTGTGGCTTAAGGAGTAGGGCGCTGGCCCCATATACCGGAGGTGGCAGGTTCAAACCCAGCCCCCGTCAAAAAAAACTGCAAAAACAAAAATTTGCCTCCAAACGATGTTGGGTTTTTTTTTTATTATTGTTTGAAATTCATTGAGGGAACACCAATTTTTTAAAAACATGTATAAATTTGACAACAGAAAATTTAAATAATATTGCACAACAAAAAATTCAAGTGCAAGATCACAGGTAAGTGAGCAAACAAGGAGAACCTATTTGCAACTTAAAGCCCTAAGAAAAGGCTAGGGCTATGATAATTCTTAAAAAGTACCTAAAAATTGACTAACTTCCTAATAAAAAAAGTGCCAAAATACAAATTTCAAAGAAAAATAAAATGGCCTTACATCTATGGGAAAATGCTCAAACACATGCAGATAAAATAAATGTTAAGTTAAATTATATTTTGAGATTTCACTTTTAATCTGTCAGAGTAACAAAAAACCCAAAGTTTGACAATATATTTTGTTGACAAGATGTGGAGAAACAGATAGTCTCAAACATTGCCAGTAGAAATGCAAAACGGAGGATAATTTGTCAACATCTAGGAAAAGGCCATATGTATTTCTATTTGAACCAACAATTCAATTTCCCAATTCAATACACTAGGAAAAATAAAAAAGGACTTATGCATGTAATTAGGGGACTGGTTACATAAACTATGATACATTTTCCCAGTAGAAAAAGGCACTAAACAGTGCCCTAACCAGCACTAGAAAGCCTCAGGAAGACAGCTGTGTGGTGATGTGGAGAGATCGCTGTACGTACTGTTCATGACTGAAGCACACCTGGGTTGGTATACATGGTGGGAAACCCGATGTGTAAGGAAAAAAGGAAGAGGGTCAGTTTTGCTTATATTTGCTAAAAGAGAGACCAGAAAGACAAAATAAAACAAACAAATATAGTTACTTTTATGGGATAAGAAGGAAGCAGGTTGAAGGAGATAGAAATTTAAGCAGACTTGAGGGTAATTTGCTAAATAGTTTTGATTTTGGAGACAATTCAAAAATAGGTTTGAAAACTCTAAAACCTGAAGGAAAAGTACAGTAAATGAATCTTAAAGTGTAGACATTGTGGACATAACCACACAAAGCAAAAAATGGGTTCAAGTGATCTTAGAACACAATATTTTGACTACACATCCTTACTGAGATACAGTCTAAAGACAAAGAAGGGTGCAAGCAAATACTGGATTCAATCTAGTAGTGTAATTTTAAGTCTGTGCATTGTGTTATTGGTATTTGGAAATTTTCATGTAAGTATAGGACAATACAAATAAATATGTTGATGTTATTCGTAACTAAAATCTTTGGTATGACAAAAGAGAAACAAGTATAAAATCAAAGCCAAAGATGCACAGCTTGGGCATTAATAAGAAAAATCAAACGGAGGTACCTGTGGCTCAAAGGAATAGGGTGCCAGCCCCATATATTGGAGGTGGTGGGTTCAAATTTGGCCCCCGCCAAAAACGGCAAAAAAAGAAAAAAGAAAAATTGACACTACATGTGGTGGCTCTTGCCTGTAATCTCAGCACTTTGGGATGTTGAGGTGGGAGGACTATTTGAGGCCAGGAGTTTGAAGCCAGCCTGGGAAACACAGTAAGACCTCATTTCTGCAAAAAAAAAAAAAAGAAAGAAAGAAACAAAGAAAAGAAAATAAGAAAAAAAAAAGTCTTTTAAAATTAACCAGGCATGGTGGCACATACCTATAGTCCTAGTTACTTGATTGAGGGAGGAGGATCACTTCAGCTTAGCAGTTTGAGGTTGCAGTGAGCTGTAATGAAGCCACTATACTCTAGCCTGGGCCACAGAGTGAGACCCTATCTCAAAAAAAAAAAAAAAAGAAAAGAAAAGAAAAAGAAGATAAAAATATAATCATTCATTTAATTGAGCAAACAGAACATATGTGTGTGAGAGAGAGGGAGAACAAGCTCGCTTGATACCATTGGAAGAACCAGGACAGCAACTTCTTACTCTGAAAACTTGCAAGTACAAGAAAAGAATTCGGCACTCATCTTGTCTTTCAGGATAATTAAAGAGCCCTAATTGAAGAGAAAAAATTACTGTTTACTAAGGAATTCCAGCTAATAAATGAATATGGAATGATAGAATCAGAAAATCATCTTTTTTGCCACGTCTGATGAAATAATTGAGTCATGTAACAATCCTTGGCGGATACGATCACTTGCTGATCAATTGGTGGGAGACAATAATGGGGGGATCAGGTTGTCACTACTTGAACCTTTTCATCAATCTCAGCATGACTAAAAATGGAAACCAGACAGTAAGTGCCTCTGATGTAATGCACTGCGAGGCCCACAGCGCCAGCTGCAACAGATTCTTGCCAAAAGAAAAAAAAAAAAAAAGCTAAATTTGAATCTTGCCAAGCCTCTAGGGAAACACAAGGGATAAAGAAGAAAGTTAAATAAAACCACAAGGAAGCAAAGAAATAAGTCAGGATGTGGGACATTCTAGAGGACAGCTTCTGGGGTGTTGAACAAGCCAGTTACAGGGAAAGAGGGAGAAGGGAGGACTTGATGGATCGAAAAACACTTTGAAACCACAGTATGCAAATGCAATGCATGTTATCCTTTAATAGAAAAGTTTGATTTCATCAATAAAAATAAGAATTTATTTTTACAAATTCAGTAGATGCATTGAAGGAGAGGTTATTTATTGCTGAGACACAAATGTATGACTGAGTGGAAGATAACATCAGAACAAACAGAAATCATGAGGGGAAGCACGAGGAACGTGGTCAATGGAGCTAGGAGACTTTACTCACAAGTCATAGACAGTCCAGAAGGAGAAAAGGGCACAGATAGAAGGGCACTAACCAATCAGATAATAGACGGAGGCACCTAAGCAGGAGCCACCCAAGTTTGTAAATTGGGAGGGCTCAGAATGCTCCAGAAAAAGACTATGAAGACCCAGCCCTAGCCATAGCCTGGTAAAATCCATGAACTCTAAGCATAAAGACAAAAATGCAAAGCTTGTAAATGGAAAAATCAGAAACTTACCCAGGAAAAAGACATGTACCTGTGATGATGTCTCACTCATCATCACACCAGGCTAGGACACGGTTGGCGCATGTACGTGGACTACGGCTAGAGAAGGATTGCAATCCACAATTCCCACACCCAGCCAACATGTTGCATATCCAGGTAGCAGCAGAGACATTCACGTGGACACACATAGTTTCAGAGAGCATGACATTCGTATTTTCTATGATGGATGGGCTAAAGAAACCTAATTTCAACAAACCACAAATGAATTAAAAGATCGACTTAAAGATGGAGACGGAAGAAGTGAAGAGGAAATACTTTTGGGCTATGATTTACGAGATGTGGCTAAATTGAAACAGTTCATGATAGATTGTTTAGGTTTCTTGACTTCTGTGTAAATGCTGAATAGAGATTCTTATGGCAGGTGTGGTGGCTCATGCCTGTAATTCTAGCCCTTTGGGAACCCCGTGTGGGAGAATGCCTTGCACTCAGGAGTTCAAGACCAGCCTCATCAAGAGCAAGACCCTGACTCTAATACACCTGGAAAAAATAGCCAGCCATGGTGACACATACCTGTTGTCCCAGCTACTTGCAAGGCTGAGGCAGGAGGATCCCTTGAGCCCAGGATTTGGAGGTTCTGGTGAGCTATGATAACACCAGGGCACTCTAGCTAGGGTGACAGAGGGAGAAGTTTCAAGAAAAAAAAGAAAAAATAATAATAATAAAAATATTCTTGTAACAGAAAAGGGATTCTGCAAAGGAAAACTTGTCAATAGCCTGAAAATAAACTATTCAAGTATCTATTGTTAGGGACTAAATATTTGTGCCCCCTGTTCCTGTGCTGAAATCCCAACCCTCAGTAAGGTGGTGTTATGAGGTGGGGCCTGGAAAGTGACTTTAGAGCATGAGGTGGAGTCTTCCCAGGTGGGATCAGTTCCCTTAGAAAAGAGACCCCAGAGCGTTCTCGCACCCTCTGTCCACCACATGAGGCAGGAGAAGACGGGAGTGCGCAGCTTGGAAGAGACCCTTGCCAGACCCGGACCACACTGGCACCCTGCTCTCGGCCTCCCAGCCTCCGGAGCTGTGAGAAACCAACGCCTGTTGTTTATGAACTCCTTCATCTGTGGCATTTTGTTAGAAGAGCCCGTAGTAACAAAGACATGGCTCCTATCTGCTAGGTAGGGAGAGACTGGGCTGCAGATAAGAGTTTAAAAACTCTGAGAAGCTCTTATGAGTGGAAGCGAAGGGAGGTGAAGGTGGGAAAGTGTGGAAGGAACGCCACGAGTTGGTGCTGCCTTTACCCTCCAACAAGAGGGTCCCCTGCTCTGTACCCAAGCCTTGGTGAGCCCAGCTGCCCTCTATCCAGAGCCACCTTCCCCGCAAGGAGCACACAGTGTCTGAGAGGGCGAGGGGGCAGGATGTGAGAGCTGAGGCCTCTTCTCTTCTGGGCTGTGCTGTTTCCCTGGGATTCCAGAAAACCACATCCCGAGAGTCCGGAGCCAACCCTCAGGGCTCGCTCCAGTGTTACTGGCCACTGTTCACTTGCAGGGCCGTGCCGGCCAGGCCCTAACAAGGCTGGATGAGCCTACGGGCCAACATCTGGAGTTTGTTAATTCACTTCCAAGGCTACTGTCAAAGATAAGTTGAAGAACTGGACTCCGCGGTACTGGTCAAGGACCCAGGGCACTCTGTGCCTCCAGTGAAGTGTGGACTAACTATAAATTTAGTCTCGAATAAACATGCTTGGAAGATGTGAACATGTAAAGACAGGAAGACACTGTGGGACTCTGTAGCCCGAGAGGGGGGATCTGTCTGATGTATACATGATGAGGAATAACATCACTGAGGTTTCCTTTTACTGTGAGAATAAAATTAACGAAGGGAAAGAGGAGGGCAGAGCAGTGCTTTGAGGAGATATCCTCACTGCTCTCCGGAATCGCTGGCTTTTCTGTAAATAAAAGTGAAACTTGACCTCTCATCTGCTGCTCCAGTGATTGGCTCTGGTCAGGTGGATGGACTCCTTGGCCCAGCAACAACAGGTCTGTTCTCCAAAGGACCTGCTGGTGGGCAAGAGCAGGCCTGCGTGTGCGCGTGTGTGCCTGTGTACGTGTGCAGAGACAGTCGATGGCACTTGTGTGCATATACTGGTATGTCCACACCTGCAAACACAAAGCCCCCTCCTTATTGTGGGAATACAGCCAGGCTAGGGGTGAAACGGGAGAGCTGCAGGCCAGAGTTCTGGACCAAGAGTTGCCCTGCATTCACTGCTGCTTTCCAGAACAGATCTCTAAGAAGCCTAAAGAGTCTCAAGTCCAGTCTCTCAGGGCATCAGGAGGGTATATTGGTCAAGATGGAAGGATCTTTATTTTGCATAACAGCTTATAGTCTGATTTGTAACCTTCACATATTTAGACAAATGGTATGTGAGTCTCTTTTTATATTCTTGTGCCAGGCCCCCTAAATGTTAGGCAGCAGTTTATATGGCAAACTAGGAGTCCTGAATTCAGAAGAGGAGATCCTCAGGGTTGGGGTGAGCTTCGAAGCAAGGCTTCGCGAGAATTCACTGACAATCA